>NW_027514108.1:120000-766432 GCF_048772815.1 Callospermophilus lateralis
AACCTGATTCTGAACATTGCCCTGAAACCTCTCCATATAACAAGATGCCTTTACATATAAGGATCTGCTGCCTACACCATGCAAGTCACATGTCTTTGGAAGAAAATGGCAGATCCAGGTGGTCCTACCAAAAATATTTATTCACACACCTACAGTTTACTGCTCGACACTCACTACTCAGCAGGCTCCAACTTATTGGCATCTCTGTTCTACACCATTATCACGAAACCCAGTCAATCAAGGCCCTGTCTGGTACACTCATGATCAGCAACCGGACATCCACAGGTTCTCCAGTGCCACCTGGTCATGGGAATTTCAAAAGTTTCATGGTATTTATATCACCATTTTTCAAAGATGAAATTTGAGGCACTGTGGGTTTCAATTCATTCAGGAACCATTAAATGGTGAGGAAGCTCATTTAAATGAAAGCTCTGGAGAACTCTCACAGGCAAGCCTTTCCAAAGAGTGGCCAAAAGGTCACATGAATCCAGGACCATTGAGGTCTAAAATGTGAGGTCCATGAGTGTTTGGAATCTCAACTATGGCTGCAAAGTCTTTAAGAATAAAATATTGGGATATCGTGGCTTAGATTTCCCAACCTCTGTGGAAAGCCATTCTGGGAATAGATCTCATTTTCCAAGGGCGATTCTCATGCATGGCCTCCTAAAATTGCAACACTATTTATTGCAATACTTCTCTGAGTTCAGTTCTAAAACTCAGTCTCTAAGGGGAATCATACCAGAGTTCAAGCCTAGGTGGACAAAGTCATCTCTTCCAACCACCAAACAAATGACCACAGTTAAAACCAAAACACTCCCATATGGCCCTCATCTTCTTTTATATAGACACTCATCATAACCACTGGCTGGAGGTTTCCATGAGGTGCGCAGACCAAGACAGTGTCCAAAATATGTTCCCTTTCCTCTCATTTGCCTAAAGTCAGGGTGCCCTGGACACTTGCTGTGAACCTGGAGTAATCAAATACTCCTGTCATTAATTCAGGTCCACTTCTCCAATTTGAGGCCAACTGACCGTGGGGTTTAGAATCTTTATTTGAATTGGAGTCATGGAAAACCCAAGCACCTATAGCCTAGCCTCTGTAAGTTGGAAAAATTCATTTCACTCAAAGAATCCCTATTCTCACTTGATGGAGGTCAGGAACCTTACAGAGGAAGGCGAGAGACTTCATCCCAAAGACTGCTCTTTTGGCCATTTTGGTTTGGGATGCACACATGGGAAATTTCTTTAAATCCATCAGGTGTTGAGAATCTAAGCCACAGCCTCACACAGGGCCAAGGGGCTGATTCAGACAATCCCTTTCCAAAGCAATTAAGCAAAGAGCCACAGGTATACCCATTCATTTCCATTTGAAAACTGTTTTCTTCAGGCTTCACAAAGGGATGGCCTGAGTCAAAGACCTTCCTGACATTCAGTGCAACAGAACAATAGGTAAGCAAAAGGCCCAAAGCAGGGTTTCTCCACTGAGACTTTCCTGGTCACACTGATATCTGAGTTTTCTGAGATGCTCGCCATTCACTTCAGCTATCCAGTTAATGGCCATGTCACAGAGTTTGGAGGGGGTACATATCTTGGACACAAAACCATGGGCTTATTCTGGAGAGTGGCCAGAATTCAGGAAGAAAACAGGAACTTAGAAAGATAGTAGGTGTTGCCCATCCATAAAGCAAGCTACAGTCCATTCATCAATTTGGATGGATAAATGCTGTGAAGCTTTCTACTAGATAGGACACATCCATTGATGCATTTTTTTTAATGTCTACAACCCCGGACACAATGTGATACACAGACATAGAAACACTCGCCTTGTCAAACGACTTACTAGAAACAGTCCACTCCAAACTAAACAAACCTACTTTTCTACCTATTCTAAGAACATGACACAAGACCACAAACTCATAACCACAAACAAAAAGGCACCTCCTTCGCCCAGGTAGGTCTGTGACTATCCGGAGTGTCCTTTGACTTGTGGGCCAATAATGTTCCCCCGAAATGGCCTGTCCTGTCTTAGATCTGGTCTCCTTGGCCAACTACGTGAAGTTGTCAGGAGCCAGCGGAGCCTCTACTTGCTTTCTCAGGAAAAGCTCTGCTTCAGAGCTTTCTTGCATTTGGCCTTCCTCACATCTGTAGGTACCAAGAAAGACTGACTCTGTCTTTGTAAATCCAAACAAGTGAGACCACTGGGACTGGGACTGGGACTAGCTATGGGTGCCTGGCATCCTGGATCCCAAGTTCAGAGAGTTCCATCACCACTGAAGTGTGATGGAACTGTTTTTAGTTCCTCCTTCAGGAACTGAATGAGGTCACTCTCTTGGCAACCACTTTGTCCAAACGTTGCTTCCAAGGTTCCCATGAGATGGAGGCTGGCCCTAATTCCTGTGACACTTTAACAAGTTTGAATTGTATATCAACCATAATCTCCCAGGAACAGATCTACACACAGGCCTGGGTTGGCTCATGTTCTCTGCTTTAATAATAGAAGCTGATTCAGACACAACCCTTTATCCTGACCAAGCCGTTTGCCATGGAAGATGCCTTTTGCTCTCTCAGGTCCTTCATAGCTGCCTACATATTCTCCAGGGATCATTTCGCCATTTACATTTGAGGTTATCACCAGGTAGAAGATCCATTACATTCCAGTATTATAAGACCAACTCTTTCCCTGCTTTTCTGTAAAGTAAGATTGAGGGAATACTGTATGGTTAGGGTTAATAACAGGTTCGATTTGGGTTAGGAATCATTTTGCTGGGTGAATAATGGTATTGGGAACCTGCGATATTTATAACAATATAGAGGTGAAATGTATGCATGAAAACAGAAATCTAAGTATGATTTGAAGCCCAGAAGGGCATTGGGCCCTTGCTTGGGATACTTAGCATTGAATTAACTTCTGAACAGATGTCTCAGATAAATCGATATACAATGGCATATGACCTTGTACCTTGGATGATTGAATGTAGAAAAGAACATCCAGTCAAAAAGGGATAGTCAGTAGGATTAGAAAGATAGTAGTTAGGATTAGGAAGAAGAGTGCATGTAGAATTTGCAACAAAAGTTCTTTAGCAATAGGTTTTCGGTTAGAGAATGAATTTAAATGTCAGCACATGTGAAGAGTCAGTCACAATGATGAAATTGGGAAAATATGTAGGAAAGCAGATATAAATAGAGACATTAGGTAATCAGGCAAAGTATATAGTGAATGATAGGATTAAACATTTTCAACAGGGTTGAGGTTGAATATATTATCTTAGGAAGAAACAAATATGTAGTCACCAATAGGATTTACATTTGAGAGCATTAGGCAACCTGGACATGATATTTTTAGTAATCCATGTTCACTTTCCATTTAGGCTTTGGTACAATCATAAATGTGAACTTTGAATTCTGTGCCCAGAATATTTCTGTGATTAAATATATATATATATATATATATATATATATATATATATATATATATATATATATATATATATATATATATATATCATTTGATATGAGTATTTCTCCACCATTTTTAGGAGCAATATTGACTGACTACTACTGACTGATAGGTATAGATTCTTTATGTGATTTGGCGTCATGAGAAAACCCAAGCACCTCTTCATGGCTTGAAGAACTCATTTGACCCAAAGAGCCACAAGTGATGCTCATTCATTTCCGTTTGAAAACAGCTTTCTTCAGGCTTCACAAAGGGGTGACCTGAGGCAAAGAACTTCCTGATATTCTGGGCAACAGAACAATAGGTAAGCAAATGGCCCAAAGCAGGGTTTCTCCACTGAGAATTTCCTGATCACACTCTCCCAGCTCACTTGTAAAGTTAGATTGAGGGAAAAGTCTATGGTTAGGGTTAATAACATATTCGATTTTGGTAAGGAATTATTCTGAAGGATGAATAATGGTATTGGGAGACTGGGATATTTACAAGAATATATAGGTGAAAAACAAGTATGAAAACAGAAATCTAGGTACAATTTGAAGCCCAGAAGGGCATTGGGCCCTTGAGTGGGTTACTTAGCTTTGAGTTATGTCCTGCCCAGATGTCTCAGATAAATCGATATTCAATGGCATAGGACCTTGTACCTTGGATGATTGAATGTTGAAGAGAACATCCAATTAAAAAAAGAAAGTCCGTAGGATTAGGAAGATAGTTGCTAGGTTTAGAAACAAGAGTGAGTATAGGATTTGGACAAAAAGTTCTCTAGCAATAGGTTTTCAAGTAGAGAGTGAATGTAAATATCAGCACATGTGAAGAGTCAGTCACAATGAGAACTGGGGAAAATATGTAGGAAAGCAGATGTCAATAGAGACTTTAAGAAATCAGGCAGAGTTTAAAGTGAGGGATAGGATGAGATATTTTCAACAGGCTTGAGATTGAATATATAATCTTAGGAAGAAACAAATATATAGTCAACAATAGGATTTACATTTGAGAGCATTAGGCAACCTGGACATGGATGTTTTTAGTAATGCATGCTCACTTTCCTTTTAGGCTTTGGTACAATCATAAGAGTGACCTTTGTTTTCTGTGTCCAGAATGTTACTGTGATAAAATGTATATGTAGATTAGGTGACATGAGTATTTCTTCCACCATTACTGGGAGCAATATTTTGAAGACGTATAAATTCGTATTGGGGGAACAAAGAGGTGTACCATGTGTCTATGAATATAGAAATAATGCATGAATAGACCATACTGTGAACAAATAATGTAACTGGTTCCAACTTTAAATAATTGATTTAATTAATATCTGAAAATGTAAAGGAAATCTTAAATTGATATACATACATTCATTATAACCAGTCATAAATCTAACGGTAATATTAGGGTTATGGTTTATCAAGAAGAATGTGTGAGTTTTGCTTCAAAAGTGATTATGGAAATCGAAAATAATGTGTTTGAAAAGAAGTCTCATGAAAAGACCAGTAAAAAAATCTGGAGGAATATATGTGTTCTGAAGCAGGAAGTGATTGAAATTGAAACAAATGCCTATAAATTTGTGAACTTGTGGATGAAATATATATACTATGATGTGCATAAACTGAGAAAATAGTAATGTACCACTGTTGAATAAAAATGAACCGGAAAATACACATCATGTCCCATAGGAAACTACTTGCATTGATATTAAACTGGGTATTACTGTAGAAATATTAGGATTTGTATGCACCATCCACTGAAGTTATCTTTCAGTACTAGGTAACAAATATGTATTTCAGGTTGATGAATATTTCTGAGAATTATCTTGTGAAAAGTTGATCATAAATCCACATACATGAATATGAATGATTTTAAGGAGTGTATAATAAGACTCATATATTTCATATTTTGAAAAATTTGTAGAGTGTGTATTCCAATCAAAATTCATCATGAAATATATATGTCATCCACAGATGCAAAAATATTTATTTCACTGAAAATGGATTTATGTATAATGTTGTTCTACTAGGAAGCTCACCCATATTTTGAATTTTCAGTTCCAACAATGTTTAGGAGGAGTGATCTCTTCTCATAATTTGTATCTGCCAAGTCAGCTACCTCACAAAAATGTACATGTGATAACAGATAGGATACTATATGTGCATATAAAAATACATGTGCTGAATAGGCTACAGAGAAATGAGACAGGAATTTGTTGAGAGCCACAGCTGAAGGGGCCCCAGCAAACTTCCAGCTGCCAGCAAATTTCCAGCTGCCGGCTGATTATTGGCTCACAGCGACCTCAGCATCATCTAGCTGATTGGCTCCTCTGTGGTGATGCTCATTGGGCTGTTTCCCTGCCCTTTCAGACCATGGAGCTGCTCCTTGGGGAACTTTTTTGGCTCCACCCAGCCAATCGGCCTCAAGAGCAGTAGGATTGTGGCAGGTGGAGAGGCTTGTGTGTGTGAGAGAGACTTTACAAGGAAGCCAGTAGTGGCAGTTGGGCTCTGAGGGTTTTTCCTGAGGAGTTGTTTTGTTTGCCGTGTGTGGTTCTAAAAATAAAGTTAGTTTTTTTTTTTTTTTTTTTTTTTTTTTTTTTTAACAAGTGGCTCCTGAATCATGCCCAGCCAGACTGCAGCATTTGGTGGCTCACATGGGGAACGACTGAGGGTAAGTGATAAGGTAAACTGCTTGCCCCTGTGGGCAAGGTGAAAGGATGGGTAGCCATTTTAAGATGACTCCTTTGTTTTGCTTCACTTTTGTTTTAAGTTGCCTGTTCCTGGAGATGAGTGGGACGGAAGAAAAACCACTCACATCTGAGAAAAAACTATTTACGTCTGAGGAACAGATAGGTATAAAGGACGGATGCACATGTCAGGAGGATAGAAAGGCTATAATGACTTTTTGTTGTTCCCTTTTTAATTCATTCTGTCTCAGTTTTGTTTGGTGTCATCTTGTTGGGTTGTATTATAATAGAAATACGGGATCAGAAATTAGTAAAAAACAAACTGAAAGAGTGTTAAATAAATTGTTAGAGAAAGGAGGCATCTCAGAAATATCAAGGACAGTCAGGGCATTTGTTGATACAATACAAAAATGTAGCCCATGGCTTTTGAAGGAGGAGTCATTAAATATATCACAATGGAACCATCATGGTGAAGATTTAAAAGGATTAGAATAGAGCAGCCGAGGGACTATGCCAGTTGGCACATTGCCATTGTGGACGTTCATATCTGGTTTGCTTAGTCCAAAGGCTTCAGTTCAGACAAAGATAGAGGAACCAAGTTTAGAGCATAAAAAGCAATCAGGGGCAAAGTTAAAAAAGGAGACTGCTACTAACCCCTTTCTGTCACCAGAGGATGTAAATGTCCAACTAACAAGGCCACCTCCATGTGCTGGGAGGCCCCCAACCCCAACAGTTGATAGTTCGGATCCTGAGACAGGATCTCAAGTATTAACATGAACTGTATTTGAGGTAGGAGGGCAGCGAATTCACCATGTTTAAATTTCAAAATAGTGAAGCAGCTAAAAGATGCTGTAACAACATATGGTCCTCAAGCACACTTCATTGTAAGCTTGGTCGAATCCATTAACACCTTGAACATGACGCCAGCAGATTGGGCTAATATGTGTAAAGCTGTGCTAAATGGAGGTCAATACCTATTATGGAAGGTTGCCAATGAGGAATTTTGCAAAGAGATGTCTAGGCGAAATGCAGCAGCTGGTTATCCTCAGAGAAATCTAGATTTGTTGTTAGAAAAGAGACCTTATGAGGATCAGCAACAACAAATTCCATATGATCCTGGCATATACGCACAAATTGCTGTAGAGGCAGTAAGGGCATGGAAGACTTTACAAGGACATGGAGGTTTACAAGGTCAATTATCTAAGGTAATACAAGGAGCTAATGAATCTTATGCTGGATTTGTAGATAGGCTTATTGAAACAGCTACAGAGTTTTTGGAAATACAGAACAAGCAATGCCATTATTAAAACAACTGGCTTATGACCATGCGAATCATTGCTGCAGAGGTATCATTAGACCATGGAAACATGAAGATTTAAACACATTTATTAAATTTGGTAGAGGCATTAATGAACAAGAGCAAGTCGTGGCAGCTGCAATAAAACAGGCTTTAGATGCCAGAGACATTAATGAAAAAGGGCAAATTGTGGCAGCTTTAGTAAAACAGGCTTTAGAAGACAGGCCAAGAACATGCTACAATTGTGAACAAACAGGACTTTTTAAAAGGAATTGCCCCATAGGAGGAGGGTTTAACAAAACTAGGTATCAAAGGACTAGAATACCGGGTATTTGGCCACGATGACGTAGAGGGAGACATTGGGCTAATGAATACCATTCTCAAACCACCATAGAGGGTACTTCATTATCAAAAAACAAACAAGCACCAGGTGTTTATCCACGATATCATGAAGAAAGGCATCCGGCTCCATTGCCAAAAAATGGAGAGGGGGGCCCAATGCTCTGGGGCCTGAAACCGCAAATATATGGAGCACTGGAGGAAACCAGCAACCCCATCAGTGTAGTGCCCACGACACATTGTTCATCAGATCCCTCATCAGACAAACCAGAGGGAGCACAGGGTTGGACATCTGTGCCTCCGCCAGATCAATACTAACTCCAGAGATGGGAGTTCAAATCATTCCCACAGGGGTGAAACGACCTCTTCCCAAAAGAACAGTAGGCTTATTATTGGGATGCAGCTCTTCTACTCTAAAAGGACTTATGATGAGTCCTGGGGTAATTGATCCCGATTATGAAGGTGAAATAAAAATTATAGCCAGTTCTCCAAAGTTTATATCAGTAATTTCTCCAGGAGATAGAATAGCACAATTACTAATAATACCCAGCCCACATGATAAATTTTACAGTTATGCTGTAGAAAGAGGTTCCAAGGGATTAGGCTCCACAGGTGTAGATTGGGCTATGCTTTCTTTAAATTTATATTCTCGCCCCATGCTAAAACTAAATATTCAAGGACATGAATTTAATGGGCTACTGGATGCAGGTGCAGACCTTAGCAACATCTGTCGTCAAGAATGGCAAAAACATTGGCCATTACAACAAGCCACTCAAACGCTTCGAGGCCTAGGAGTGGCGACTAATCCCCATAAAAGTGCAACGGTATTAGATTGGAAGGATCCTGAAGGATGTGAAGGAACTATACAGCCATATGTATTGGAACATCTTCCCTTAAATTTATGGGGATGAGATGTCCTAGATCAATTAGGTTTGACATTAACAAATAACATCAATCAAAATTCACCCACTATTATGGCTAGACAAGATTTTAGGAAAGGAAAAAGATTAGAAAAGCAAGAACAAGGTATAGAAGCACCAATACAAAAAGATCAAGGAACAGATAGATATGGGTTGGATTTTCAGAAAGGGCCACTGAGACAATAAATATTACTTGGAAATCAGAAAGACCAGTATGGGTTCCTCAGTGGCCCCTGACTAAAGAAAAGATACAAGTAGCCCATGACCTGGTCAAACAACAATTAGCGGAAGGACATATACAACCTTCTGTGTCTCCCCATAATACTCTCATTTTTGTCCTTAAAAAGAAATCTGGTAAATGGAGATTATTGAAAGATTTAAGAGCCATTAATAATGGGATGGTTATTATGGGACCTGCTCAATCAGAGATTCCTCAATTGTGTGCTTTGCAAAAACTTGGTATGTTTTCGTTGTAGATATTAAAGATCGTTTTATTTTCAATTCCAATTTATCCTGAGTATATTCCAAGTTTTGCATTTACTATACCTGCACTGAATCATGAAGGTCCTGACAAGAGATATGAGTGGAAAGTACTCCCTCAAGGGATGGCTAACAGCCCAACTATGCGTCAAATTTATGTTAACAAAGTAATCCAGCCACTTAGAAATCAAATTCCTGAAATACAAATTTTTCACTATATGGATGATGTATTATTAGCACACAAAGTTAAAAACCCATTGCTAGAATGGTATGCCACACTTACAAACGTATTAAAAAATTATAACCTAGAGATAGCAATACGTAAAATACAATTAAATTTTCCAATTAATTATTTAGTAGCTCTATTATCCTCAACCATGGTCAGTCAACCAAAAATTCAAATATGAGTAGATCAACTCAAATCAATTAATGACTTTCAAGAGTTATTAGGAGACTTAAATTGGATAAGGCCTCATCTAGGTATACCAACAGGAGAGTTGGGACCTTTATTTGATATCCTAAAAGGACCATGAGATCCAAATTCACTCAGAATGTTAATGCCTGAAGCAAGAAAAGCAATAAAAATCATTGAAACATATATGGGAAATATGCTTTTGGATAGAGTTGATATAATTTTGCATTTCTTATTTATTGTACTAACAAAAAAAAAATATTTCTACAGGAGTATTTTGGGAAGAAGGTCCATTATTATGGATACATTTATCTTATTCTTCTAACACTATTATTACTTGCTATCCTGAGGCTGAGGGAGAATTAATACTCATAGGAATAAAAGCAGCAAAAAGAGTGTGTGTGGAATTTCACCCAATAAAATTATTACTCCATATACTATGAATCAAATTGATGAATTAGCTAATTAGTTAAATACTTGGGCAATAATCGTGTGTAAATCTAATGTTTCATTTGATAACCACTTACCATCTTATCTTTTATTGTCTTTTTGGTCATCGCATCCTGTAATTTTTCCAAAAATGACAAGAAAACACCTATCATGAATGCTCCAAATATATTCACCGATGGGTTAAATAATGGTACAACAGCAATAGTTACACCTGATCCAACTTTTATATTTTTAGTACCATAACAATCAGCTCACAAGGTAGAGCTTAGTACAGTATTACAAGCTTTTGTGATTTTTAAAGATTCTGTATTTAATTTATTTTCCGATAGTCAGTATATAGTTAATGCTATAGTATCCCTTGAAGATGCTGGTAGGATTTCCCCTTTCTCAACTGTTTTCTCTTTGTTTTCCACTATACAAAGTCTAATCTGGGACAGAAAAGATCCATTCTTTATAGGACATATCAGGGCACATACAGGATTGCCTAAAGCCCTTAGTTTGGGCAATGATTTAGCAGATAAAACTACAATTGACATACATACATATTTTCTTTACACTAGAAGAAGCAATAAATTTTCTTAAAAAGTTCCATGTCAATGCTTATACTTTACAAAAGCATTTCAAAAAAACTAAGGAACATCTAGACAAATTATAAAACAATGTCAAAATTGTGTGACCTTTTTACCACAAGTTAATCTTGGAGTCAATTCTAGAGGATTGATACCTAACCATATTTGGCAGATGAACGTCACACACTTGCCAGAATTTGGAAAATTAAAATATTTGCATGTTACAGTTGATATTTGTTCTGGATTTTTAATGGGCTCCCTTCATGCTGGAGAAAAAAACTAAAGATGTTATAGCTCATTGCTTACAAAATTTTGCCACTGTGGGCATTCCAAAACAGTTAAAAACAGATAATGCCCCCTGTTACACTTCTAACTCTTTTAAACAATTTTGCTCATCATTTGGCATTACTCATATAACAGGAATCCCATACAATCCACAGGGACAAGGCATAGTTGAAAGAGCACATCAAACAATAAAAATGTACTTATTAAAGCACAAAGACGGAATTGAGAAGGGGTATATATTCCCCAAAGATAAACTTAAATTAACGCTTTTTACTCTAAACTTTTTAAACTTGGATTCATCAGGACTTAGTGCTGTGGAAAGGCATATGTTTCCAAAAAATGTGCATAAGCCCAAGGTACTTTGGAAGGTTATTCTAATAGGACAATGGAAAAGTGTTGACCCAGTAATTGTCTGGAGTCGGGCGTCTGTTTGTGTGTTTCCACAGGAAGAACAGCAGCTGATTTGGATTTTGGAGAGATTAACTAAAGTCCTGACCCACTAATTGTCTTTAGTCAGGGGTCTGTTTGTGTGTTTCCACAGGAAGAACAGCAGGCAATATGGATTCCAGAGAAATTAACTAAAGTGATTTCTATATACCAAAAAGAAGATGATTTGGCTCAAATTCATAACAGCTGATATCCAAAACTCCAGTTTGGCTATCCTTACATCTGCGACAGAACCAGGATGCTTTTTTCAATATCTATTTTATTATTGCCCTTTCCCACATCATGAAGTTCTATTTTTTTTTTTTTTTTGAGCTCATACAGACCTAGGTTAATGTTTTGCTGATCAGTTCTATTTTTTGACTATAGAGTTTTTAGACATTCCAATGGTGATTTCACCTGTAAAAAGTTATAAGGCCTTTACTATTATGTTATGTGTTGTATATATTATATTATTTGTGCACACTTGTGTTTTGTGTTTTATGTTTGAATGTACATATATCCATATATCATATATGATGTGTGCTCATGAAAAAATGGATCCAATTTTTTTTTTTATTCACGTGATTTAAATAGTTTAATTTAAATTGGGTAAACAACTGTTGAGGATTGTTTTAATATGTGAACAAAAAAAGGAGTTTAGCAGAACTGTTTGTTGACTTTCACCTTTCCTTTTCATTATATTTAATAATTCTCTTCAAGATAATGTAAATTGTTAAGATAATTGTGTTTTTTAGTGCCTTCTGGAATGGTAAGTAATTTTTTCTTTAGCCATTATTGCCAGAATTCCAATCTTCAACCCAGTGCTGGTGAAGACAAAGATAAAACCAATCTACAGCTTCTGCAATAGCCATCACTGAACTGCTTGCAGAACTTGCCTGGAATATGTATCACTTGTATGCATTGTGAACTAACATGTATGCATTGTGAACTATCTGTTGGTGCAGCGACTTGTGGTAGTGTTGGGGTAATTTTGCTGATGCTCTCATTGGTGGAACAATTTTTCCAAAAGGAGACATCAATTGGCTTGGTGTATCTTCCCTATTCTCACTTTATAGAGGTCAGGAACCTTACAGAGGAAGGCGAAAGACTTCATCTGCAATGACTGTACTTTCGGCCATTTTGGTTTTGGATGCACACATGGGATCTTTCTTTAGATCCATAAGGGGCTGAGAATTTAATCAACAGCCTCACACAAAGCTAAGAGGCTGATTCAGACACATCCCTTTCCAAAGCAATTAAGCAAAGAGCCACAGGTGATTTCCATTCATTTCCATTTGAAAACTGTTTTCTTCAGGTTTCACAAAGGGGTGGCCTGAGGCAAAGAACTTCCTGACATTCAGGGTAACAGAACAATATGTAAGCAAAAGTCCCAAAGCAGGGTTTATCCACTGAGACTTTTCTGGTCACAGTGATCTGAGTTTTCTGAGCTTCTCGCCATTCACTTCAGCTATCCAGAACATAGCTATGTCACAGAGCTTGGAAGTGATTCATATCTTGGACACAAAACCATGAGCCTCTTCTGGAGAGTGGCCAGAATTCAGGAAGAAAACAGCAACTTAGGAAATTAGCAGGTGTTGCCCATCGATAAGGCAAGCCAAAGTCCATACATAAATCGGGCAGGATGAATGCTGGGAAGCTTTCTACCAGACAGGACACATCCATTGAATCATTCTCTGTTCTAATGTCTACAACCGCGATACACAGACATAGAAACAGTCGCCTTGTCAAATGACTTATTAAAAACAGTTCACTACAAACCAAACAAACCACCTTTCCTACATATTCTCAGAATATGAGACAAACCAAAAAACCACACCCACACAACAAAGGCACCTCCTTCCCTCAAATGGGTCTGTGACTATCCGGAGTGTCCTCTGACTGGTGGGCCACACTATGTTCCCCTGAGATGGCCTGTCCTGTATGAGATTAGGTCTCCTTGGTCAACTCTGTGAACTTGTCAGAAGCCAGGGGTGAGCCCCTACCTGCTTGCTCAGAAAAGGCCCCTCTTGAGAGCTTTCCTGTTATTTGGCCATTCCCACATCAGTAGGTATCAAGAAAGATTGACTCTATCCTTGGAAAATCAAAACAAGTGAGACCACTGAGACTGGGACTTGGACTGGCTCTGGGTGCCTGGCTTACTGGATCTAAGTTCAGAGAGTTTGATCACCATGGAAGTGAGGTAAGTCACTTCCTTCAGGAATTGAATCACTTCACTGCCTTGGCAACCACTTTGTCCTAAGAGTTGACTCCAAGGGTCCCATGAGATGGAGGCTACCCCTGCTTCCTGTGACACTTTCACAAGTTAGAATGGTATATCAACCATAGGCACACAGGAACAGCTCTCCACACAGGCCTGGTTTGGTCCATCTTCTCTACATTAATAAGAGAGAGGCTGATTCATACATATCCCTACATCCTGACCAGGTTGTTTTCCATGGAAGATGACTTTTGCTCTCTCAGGTCTTTCATAGCTGCCTACAACTTATCCAGGTGTCATTTATGTAGGACATTTGAGGTTCTCAACAGGTGGAAGATCGCCTACATTCCTGTATTGAAATACCAACTCCTTCCCTGCTCTTCTGTAAAGTTAGATTGAGCGAACAGTGTATGATTAGGGTGAATAACAGGTTCGATTTGGGTGAGGAATCATTCTGAGGGTTGAATAACAGTATTGGGAACCTGCGATATTTACAAGAATATATAGGTGAAATATAAGTATGAAAACAGAAATCTAGTTAAGATTTGAAGCCGAGAAGGGCATGGGAACTTGATTGGGATACTTAGCGTTGAATTACGTTCTGAACAGATGTCTCAGATAAATCGATATACAATGGCATAGGACCATGTACCTTGAATGATTGAATGTAGAAGAGAACATCAAGTCAAAAAGGAATACTCGGTAATAACAGGAGATAGTAGTTTTAGGAAGAAGAGTGAGTATAGGATCTGGACCAAAAGTTCTTTAGCAATATGGTTTCAGTTGAGAGTGAATGTAAATGTTAGCACATGTGAAGAGTCAGTCACGATGATGAACTGGGGAAAATATGGAGGAAAGCAGATATTAATAGAGACATTAGGAAATCAGGCAAAGTATAAACTGAGTCATAGGACTAGACATTTTCAACAGGGTTGAGTTTGGATATATAATGTTAGAAAGAAACAAATATGTAGTCACCAATAGGATTGACATTTGAGAGCATTAGGCAACCTGGACATGGGTGCATTTAGTAATCCATGCTCATTTTCCATTTAGGCTTTGGTACAATCATAGGAGTGACCTTTGTTTTATGTGTCCAGAATATTACTGTGATAAAATGTATATGTAGATCAGGTGACATGGGTATGTCTTCCACCATTTCTGGGAGCACTATTTTGAAGAAATATAAATTAGTATTGGGGGTACAAAGGGTATACCCTGTGTCATAGAATATATTGATAATGCATCAATTGACCATCATGTGAATAAATAATATAACTGGTTCCACTTTAAATAATGGATTGAATTGATATCTGAAAATATATAAGAAATCTAATATTGATATACAGTCATTCATTCCAACGAGTTATACATCTAATGGTAATATTAGGGTTATGGGTTATCATGAAAGGTGTGTGGGTTTTGCTTCAAAAGTGATTACGGAAATCGAAAATAATGTGTTTGGAAAGAAGTCTCATGAAAATATCAGTCAAGAAACATGGAGAAATACATGTGTTCTGAAGCAGGAAGTGACTGAAAATGAAACAAATGCCTATCAATTTGCTAACTTGTGGATTAAATATGTATCCTATGATGTGCATTAACTGAAGAAATAGCAATGTACCAGTGTTGAATAAAAATGAACTTCAAAATACACATCATGTCCCATAGTAATCTACTTGAATTGATGTGAAACAGGGTCAGTTACTGTAGAAATGTTAGGATATGTATGCACCATTCAACGAAGTTAGTTTTCAGTACTAGGAAACAAGTATGTATTTTAGGTGGATGAGTATTTCTGAGAATAATCTTGTGAAAAGTTGATTATAAATCCACATACATGAATATAAAAGAATTTAGGGAGTCTACAATAAGACACATGTTTCATATTTTGAAAAATCTAGACAGAGTGTATATATATATATATATATATATATATATATATATATATATATACACACACACACACACAGAGAGACATTAAAAATTGCAATATATATGCCAATCGAAATTTATCGTGAAATATATATCATCATCAGATCCAAAAATATTAATTTCACTGAACATGGATTTTTGTATAAGGTTGTTCAAATAGGAAGCTCACCCATGGGTTGTATTTTCAGTTCCAACAGCGTTTACGAGGAGTGGTCATTTCTCACAGTTTGTATCTGCCAATCAGCCACCTCATGAGACTGTATGTGTGATAACCAGGTAGGATTCTATATGTGCATATAAAAACACATGTTCTGAATAAGCTAGAGAGAATGGGAGACAGTAATTTACATATTTGTTAACTTTAAAAACACATGGAAAACTATTTCAATTAAAAATTGACTAGATTTATTACTCCTACCCTATATAATGCAAAAGGCAATTCCAACTATACACCATGCCTCCTATGAAATGCTTGTATTTCTATTTTGTTTGAGTTATTTTTCTCCATCATATTAGGATTAGTAGTCAGAGTCTATTAGGATATGGGTTAATGTCAGGGATTCAGTATTTCAAATAAATGCTGCACACAAATTTTTGCACTCTCATACAGAAAAATGCCTTGACATTACCCTCGCCTGAATTAAGACACAATTAGAGGAGAAGAGTTAAAAATTCTGTGAATACATATCTGGAATGGAATACGCTCAGGAGTTCACAACCTTGGAGGTGGTAGAGGAGTTTCCAAAAGTAAGGGACAGGGTAAACACTCAACAAACATGGAGCTCTGCTGGCCTAAAGACTTCTTGAGAAACTGCCTCTGAGGTTGCGCACTTGAAATATAAGTATTTGTCAGGAGCTTCCTATGTAGTGAGACCATCAAAGCTGGGTGTGCATGTATGTGACCTGGAGGACATAGTTTCTTATTTTCCACTGAACATGAGGCAGCAGTGCTGATTTCTCTCTATGTAGGTTAACAGTGTCCACTGGGGGCTAAGTTTCTCTCTGTGTGGACTGTGAAGCCATTTGGTCATCCTCCACTTTTCGTGGTATTTCTTACTGCTGCACTGGGAGTTTGTTATTTGCTTCACGAAATACAAGTAGTTCACCTGGTACAGTGCTGGAGGGAGTTCTGTCACCTGTGGTGGGTAAGGGTCTGCAAGAGAATGCACAAACCAGGCTTCTATCCCACATAGCTTTTCCCTTGACCATAGCATCCTGATTCTGAACATTGCCCTGAAACCTCTCCAAATAACAAGATGCCTTTACATATAAGGGTCTGCTGGCTGCACCATGTCAGTCACAAGCCATTTGGAAGACAATGGAAGATCCCCATGGCCCCACCACAGATGTTTTATCACACACCTGCCCTCCACTGCTGTAGGCCCACTACTCAGAAGGCTCGAACTTACTGGCATCTCTGTTCTACACCATTTGCATGAAACCCAGTGAATCAAGGCACTGTCTGTTATACTCATGATCAGAAACCGGACATCCAAACTTTCTCCAGTGGTTACTGGTCCTGGGAATTTCAAAAATTTCATGGTATTTATCTAGCCATTTTTCAAGGATGAAGTTGGAGGCACTGTGGGTTTCAATTCATTCAGGAACCTTTAAATTTTGAGAAAGCTGATTTCAATGAAATCTCTATAGAACTCTCACAGACAAGGCTTCTCAAAGAGTGGCCAAAAGGTCACATGAAACCAGGCCCATTGAGGTCTACAGTGTGAGGTTCATGTGTGTTTTGACTCTCAACTATGGCTGCCAAGTCATTCAGAATAAAATCATGTGATATCCTGGCTGAAATTTCCAATGCTCTGTGGAAAGCCACCCTGGGCCTAGATCTCAGTTTCCAAGGGCAACTCTCATGTGTGGCCTCTTATAATCCCAACACAATTCATGACACCTCTTCTCTGAGTTCAGTTCCAGAACTCAGTGTCTAAGGGGAATCACACCAGAGTTCACACCCAGGTGGACCCAGTCTGTTAGGGTAAAAGAAATTGAAGTTAAAGTGTAAAATAGCGGGTGTTGTAAAGTTTCTAAGCTGCAAAGCCTGAGTTAAAATGTAAAGGACCAGGTATTGTTAAGTTCCCATGCTAAACCTAAAACCTGAAATTCCTGTAGCTGTTAGGACAATTCCTTTCACTGCCCATTAAATATTCCCCCTGACCATCCAGTTGTTTAATAATCTAGGACCCTGTGCAGCTTGGCACCTAAGCATATCAGGGCCCAAACCAATCAGTTTGAATGTACCCCCCTCCTTAGGATCGACCTATCACCCCCGCCCGACCTGATTCCACCAATGAATGTGCTAATCAAGTTTGAGAGTTGTTGTTCGATTTTCCGGCTGATCAAGATGATTTCCTCTGATATATATAAAGCCTCTGCCTACCCAAAAAGTGTACTGAAGCACTGCTTAACCTCTTCTCGGGGATCTGGGCCACTGTTGCTTGTTGAGTGAGCACAGAGCCCCAGCGAACTGAATTGGATCCTCAATAAATCCCCATTGCTGTTGCATGAGCCAGTCTCTTGGTAGTCTCTTCCTCCGACGTCTGCTGGAATCTTACAAGTCATCTCTTCCAACTGCCACACAAATGACCACAATTAAAACCAAAACACTCCCACATGGCCCTCATATTCTTCCATATAGACACTCATCATATCCTCTGGCTAAAGGTTTCCATGAGGGGCGCAGCCCAAGACAGTGTCCAAAATAAGCTCCCTTGCCTCTGGTTTGCCTAAAGTCAGGGTGGCCTCGACAACCTTCCTGTGAACCAGGAGTGGTCAAATAGTCCTGCCATTAATACTACTTCGGTTCACCAATTTGAGGCCTACTGACTGTGGGGTTTAGATTCTTTATGTGAATTGGAGTAATCAGAAAACCCAAGCACCTATGGGCTAGCCTCTGCAGGGCTTTTAAGAACTCAATTGACCCAAAGGATCCCTATTCTCACTTGATGGAGGTCAGGAACCTTACAAAGAAAGGTGAGAGACTTTATCCATAATGACTGCTCTTTTGGCCAGTTTGGTTTGAATGCACACATGGGATCATTCTTTAGATCCATCAGGTGCTGATAATCTAAGCCACAGACTCACAAAGGGCCAAAAGGCTGAATCAGACACATCTCCTTCCAAAGAAATTAAGAAAAGAGCCACAGGGGATGTCCATTCATTTCCATTTGAAAACTGTTTTCTTCAGGTTTCAAAAAGAGATGGCCTGAGGCAAAGACCTTGCTGACATTCAGGTCAACAGAACAATAGGTAAGCAAAAGGCCCAAAGCAGGGTTTCTCCAATGAGACTTAAATGGTCACTCTGATATCTGAGTATTCTGAGATGCTCTCCATTCCCTTCAGCTATCCAGTACATGGCCATGTCACAGAGCTTGGAGGTGGTACATATCTTGGAGAGAAAACCATGAGCCTATTCTGGATATTGGCCAGAATTCAGGAAGAAAACAGGAACTTAGAAAGATAGCAGGTGTTGCCCATCGATAAGGAAAGCCTCAGACCATTAATAAATTTGGCAGGATACATGCTGGGATGCGTTCTACTAGACAACACAAATCCATTGATCCATTCTCTTTTCAACTGTCTACAACCACGGACACAGTGGGATTCAGAGACATAGAAACACTCGCCTTGTCAAATGACTTACTAGAAACAGTTCACTCAAAACCAAACAAACCGCCGCTACTACCTATTCTCAGAACATGAGACAAAACCACAAACACACACACACATACAAAGGCACCTCCTTCCCCCAAGTAGGACTGTGACTATCCAGAGTGTCCTATGACTGGTGGGTCATACTATGTTCCACTGAAATGGCCTGTCCTTTCTCAGATCTGGTCTCCTTGTCCAACTCTGTGAAGTTGTCAGGAGCCAGTGGTGAGCCACTACCTGCTTTCTCAGAAAAGGCCCCTCTTCAGAGCTTTCCTGGCATTTGGCCATCCACACATCAGTAGTTACCAAGAAACTCTGACTCTCTCCTTGGTAAATCAAAAATATTGAGACCCCTGGGACTGGGACTGTGACTGGCTCTGAGTGCCTGGCTTCCTGGATACCAAGTTCAGACAGTTCCATCACCAAAGAAGTGTGATGAGGTCACTTCCTTCAGGAACTGAATGAGGTCACTATCTTGGCAACCTCTTTGCCTTCACAGTTGCTTCCAAAGATCCCATGATATGGAGCCTGCCCCTACTTCCTGTGATACTTTCACAGGTTAGAATGGTATATCAACCATAGGCACCTAGGGACAGCTCTCCACATAGGCCTGTTTTGGTCCATCTTATCTATATGAAAAAAAGAGAGGCTGATTCAGACACAACCCTTTATCCTGACCAGGTTATTCACCATGGAAGATGTCTTTTGCTCTCTCAGGTCCTTCATAGCTGCCTACATCTTCTCCATGGATCATTTCTGCATGGGCCTTTTAGGTTCTCAGCAGGTGGAGAATCCCCTACATGCCTGTATTTTGAGACCAACTCTGTCCCTGCTCTTCTGAAAAGTTAGATTGAGGGATCAGTGTATGGTTAAGGTTAATAACATGTTTGATTTGGGTTAGGAATCATTCCGCTCAATTAATAATGGTATTGGGAACCTGTGACATTTTTAAGAATATATAGGTGAAATATAAGTATGAAAACAGAAATCTAGGTAAGATTTGAAGCCCAGAAGGGCATTGGGCCTTTGATTGGGATACTTAACATTGAATAATGTTATGCACAGATGTCTCAGATAAATCGATATACAATGAAATAGGACCTTGTACCTTGGATGATTGAATGTAGAAGAGAACATCCAATCAAACAGGGATAGTCTGTAGGATCAGGAAGATAGTCGGTAGGTGTTGAAATGAGGGCGAGTATAGACTTTGGACCAAAAGTTCTTTAACAATAGGGTTTCGGTTAGAGAGTGAATGTCAATATCAGCACATGTGTAGGGTCACTCACAATGATGAACTGGGGAAAATATGTAGCAAAGCAGATATCAATAGAGACATTAGGAAATCAGGTATAGTACAAAGTGAGTGATAATATTAGACATTTTCAACAGGGTTGAACTTGACTGTATAATCTTAGGGAAAAATAAATATGGAGTCACAAATAGATTGACATTTGAGAGCATTAGGCAATTTAGACATAGATGTTTTAGTAATCCATGGTCAATTTCCATTTAGGCTTTGGTACAATCATAAAGGTGAACTTTGCATTTTGTGTCCAGATTATTACAGTGATAAAATGTATATGTAGATCAGGTGGAGTATTTCTTCCACTGTTTCTGGGAGCAATATTTTGAAGATGCATAAATTAGTATTGGGGGTACAAATGGGTGTACCATGTGTTTATGAATATTGAGATAATGCATGAAGAGACCATACTGAGAATTAAAAATATAACTGGTTCCAACTTTAAATAATGGAATGAATTGATATCTGAAAATATACATGAAATCTTATATTGATACACATACATTAATTACAACCATTTATACATCTAATGGAAATATTAGGGTTATGGATAATCATGAAAATTGTGTATATTTTGCTTCAAAAATCATTATGAAAATCAAAAATAATGTGTTTGGAAAGAAGTTTCATGATAAGACCAGTCAAGTAACCTGCAGGAATACGTGTGTTCTGAAGCAGGAAGTGATTGAAAGTGAAACAAATACCTGTAAATTTGATAACTTTTGCATTAAATATATATCCTATGATGTGCAAAAAAAGAAGAAATAGTAATTTACCAGTGTTGAATAGAAATAAACGTCAAAATACATAACATGTCCCATAGGAATCAACTTGCTTTGATATTAAACTGGGTCAGTTACTATAAAAATATTAGGATTTGTGTGCACCTTTCACTGAAGTTAGCTTTCAGTACTAGGTAACAAATATGAATTTCAGGTGGATGAATATTTCTGGAATAATCTTCTGAAAAGTTGATTATAAATCCAAGTACATGAACATGAATAAATTTATGGAGTGTATAAAGACACATATATTTCATGTTTTGAAGAACCTGGAGAATATATATATATATATATATATATATATATATATATATATATATATATACAAAAAACACACACAGAGACATTAAAAACTGGCAATATATATGCCAATAGAAATTCATCATGAAATATATATCATCCATTGAAGCAAAAATATTTATTTTACTAAACATGGATTTAAGTAAAATGTTGGTCAACTCGGAAGCTCACCCATAGGTTGAATTTTCAGTTCCAACAGTGTTTAGGAGGAGTGATCTCTTCTCACAATTTGTATCTGCCATGTCATCCACCTCACAAAAATATAAGTGTGATACCAGGTAGTATTCAATATGTGCATTAAAAATACATGTTCTGAATAGGCTTCAGAGAAAGGGAAACAAGAATTCAAATATTTGTTAACTTTAAAAACACATGGAGAACTTTTTCATTTAAAAATTCACTAGATTTGTAACACCTACCCTTTATCATGCAAAAGGCAAGTCCAACTATACAACAGGCCTCCTCTGAACTGGTTGTATTTCTATTTTGTTTGGGTTATTTTTCTCCATCATATTAGAATTAGTAGTGAGAGTCTAGTAGGGTATGGGTAAGTGTCAGGGATTCAGAATTTCGAATGGAAAATAGGAAAATTAATCTCATGTGTATTCAAATATGTGCTACACAAAAATCTCCCCACTCTGATCCAGAACAATGCCTTGACATTTCCTTCACCACAAGTAAGACACAATTAGAGGAGAAGAGTTAGAAAATTTGTGAATACATATCCGGAATGGAAAATGCTCAGGAGTTCACAACCTTGGAGTTGGGAGAGGAGTATCCAAAAGTAAGGGATAGGGTAAACACTCCACAAACATGAAGTTCTTTTGGCCTAAAGACTTCTTGACAAACTGCCTCTGAGTTTGGGCACTTAAAGTATATGTTGTTGTCAGGAGATTTAGCTTCCTTTGTAGTGAGACCATCAAATCTGGAATGGCATCTATGTGACCTGGAGGACATGGTTTCTTGTTTTCCAATGAACATTAGGCAGCAGTGATGAATTCTATCTTTGTTGGATAACTTTGGCCACCTGGGTCTAAGTGTCTGCCCACGTGGACTGTGAAGTCATTTGGTCATCCTCCACTTTTCGTGGTGTTTCTGGCTGCTGCACTCGTAGTTTGGTGTTGCTTCAAAAAATACAAGGAGTTCATCAGGGACACAGTGCTGGAGGGAGTTCTGTCAGGTGTGGTGGGTCAGGGTTTACAGGAGAATGCACCAACCAGGCTTCTATCCCACATAGCTTGCCCCCTTGACAAGAGCAACCTGATTCTGAACATTGCCCTGAAACCCCTCTATATAATAAGATGCCTTTACATATAAGGTTCTGCTGGCAGCAGCATGTCAGTCACAAGCCATTTGGAAGTCAAAGACATATTCACATGGCCCCACCACAGATGTTTATCACACACCTTCACACCACAGCTCTAGGCCCACTACTCAGCAGGCTCCAACTTACAGGCATCTCTGTTCTACTCCATTTTCATGAAACCCAGTCAATCAAGGCATTGTCTGGTATACTCATGATCAGGAACCAGATATCCAAAGGTTCTCCAGTGCCACCTGGTCATGGGAATTTCAAAACTTGCATGGTATTTATCTAGCCATTTTTCAAAAATGAATTTGAGACACTCTGGGTTTCAATTAATTCAGGAACCATTAAATGGTGAGGAAGCTCATTTCAATGAAAGCTCTAGAGAACTCTCATAGGCAAGGCTACAGAAACAGAGGCCAAATGGTAACATAAGCAAGGCCCATTGAGGTCTACAATGTTAGGTCCATGTGTGTTTTGACTCTCAACGATGGCTGCCAAGTCTTTCAGAATAAAATCATGTGATATCCTTGCAAAGATTCCCAGTTTTCTGTGCAAAGCCACCCTGGGCCTAGATCACAGATACCAAGAGCGAATCTCATGCGTGGCCTCCTAAAATCTCAAAACAATTCATGGCAATACTTCACTGAGGTCAGTTCCAGAAAGCAGTCTCTAAGTGGAATCACACAAGAGTTCAAGCCCAGGTGAACACAGTTATCTCTTCCAACTGACACACAAATGACCACAATTAAAACCAAAACACTTCGACATGGCCCTCATTTTCTTCCATATAGACACTCATCATAACCTCTGGCTGGAGGTTTTCATGAGGAGTGCAGTAGAAGACAGTGTCCAAAATAAGCTCCCTTGCCACTCATTTGCTAAAGTCAGGGTGGCCTGGACATACTTTCTGTGAACCAGGCGTGATGAAATAGGCATGCTGTGAAGACTACACCTCTTCTCTACTTTGAGGCGAACTGACTCAGAGGTTAAGATTCTTTATGTGAATTGGAGTCATGAGAAAACCCAAGCACCTCTGCAGGGTTTTGGAGAACTCCTCTGACCCAAAGGATCCCTATTGATGGAAGTCAGGAACCTCACAGAGCAAGGCGAGACGTCATCCACAAGGACTGCTCTTTTGGCCATTTTGGTTTTGGATGCACACATGGGATCTTTCTTTAGATCCATCAGGTGCTGAGAATCTAAGCCACAGCCTCACACAGGGCCAAGAGGCTAAATCACACACATCCCTTTCCAAAGCAATAAAGCAAAGGGCCACAGGTGATGCCCATTCATTTCCATTTGAGAACTGTTTTCCTCAGGCTTCACAAAGGGGTGGCCTGAGGCAAAGAACTTCTTGAAATTAAGGGCAACAGAACATTATGTAAGCAAAAGGCCCAAAGCAGGGTTTCTACACTGATACTTTACTGGTCACACTGATATCTGAGTTTTCTGAGATGCTCACCATTCCCTGCAGATATCCAGTACATGGCCATGTCACAGAGCTTGGAGGTGGTACATATCTTGGACAAAAAACATGAGCCAATTCTGGAGATTGGAAAGAATTCAGAAAGAAAATTGGTAATTAGGAAGATAGTAGGTGTTGCCCATCCTTAAGGAAAGCCGCAACCCATTCATAAATTGGGCAGGTTGAATGCTGGGAAGCTTTCTACTAGACAGGACAAATTCATTGATGCATTCTCGTTTCTAATGTATACAACCACGGACACAGTGGAATACACAGACATAGAAACACTCGCCTTGTCAAACGACTTACTAGAAACAGTACACTCCAAAAAATAAAAATAAAAAAAAATAACCGCCTTTCCTACCTATTCTCAGAAGATGAGACAAAATCATAAACCCACAACCACACCCACAAACTCACCTCCTTCCCCCAAGTAGGTCTGTGACTCTACGGAGTGTCCTCTGACTGGTGGGCCATACAATGTTCCCCCGAAATGTCCTGTCCTGTCTCAGATCTGGTCTACTTGGCCAACTCTTTTAAGTTGTCAGAAGGGAATTTTGAGCCACTACCTGCTTTCTCAGGAAAGGCCCCTCTTCAGAGCTCTCCTTGCTTTTGGCATCATAATATCAGTAGGAACAAAGAAAGACTGACTCTGTCTTTGGTAAATCCAAGCAAGTGAGCCCACTGGGACTGGGACTGAACTGGCTCTGTGTGCCTGGCTTCCAGGATCCCAAGTTCAGAGAGATCCATCACCAAGGAAGTGAGGTGAGGTCACTTCCTTCAGGAACTGAATGAATTCACTGTCTTGTAAACCATTTTGTCCTAATAGTTGCTTCCAAGGGTCCCATTAGATGGAGGGTTCCCCTACTTCCTCTGAAATGTTCACAAGTTAGAAAGGTATGTCAACCTTAGGAACCAGGAAATAGCTATCCACACAGGCCTGGTTTGGTCCTTCTCCTCTACATTAAGAAGAGAGAGGCTGATTCAGACACATCCCTTCATCCTGACCAGGGTGTTTGACATGGAAGATGACTTTTGCTCTCTCAGGTCCTTCATAGATGACTATATCTTCTCCAGGGTTCATTTCTACATGGATCTTTGAAGTTCTCAGCAGGTGGAAGATCCCCTACATTCCTGTGTTGTAAGACCAACTCTGTCCCTGCTTTTCATTAAATTTAGATTGAGGGAACAGTGTATTCTTAGGGTTAATAAAATGTTTGAATTGGGTTAGGAATCATTCTGCAGGATGAATAATGGTATTGGGAACCTGCGATATTTATAAAAATATAGAGGTTAAATATATGAATAAAAACAGAAATCTAGGTAATTTTGAAGCCTAGAGGGCATTGGGCCCTTGATTGGGATACTTAACTTTGATTTACATTGTGCACAGATGTCTCAGAAAAATAGATATATAATGGCATAGAACCTTGTACCTTGGATGATTGAATGTCGAAGAGAACATCCAGTCAAAAACGGATAGTCGGTAGGATTAGGTAGATAGTAGGTTTAGGAAGAAGTGTCAATATAGGATTTGGAATATATGTTCTATCGCAATAGTGTTTTGGTTAGAGAGTGAAAGTAAACATAACTTCATGTGAAGGGTCAGTCACAATGATGAACTGGGGAAAATATGTAGGAAACCACATATCAATAGAGACATAATGAAATCAGGCAAAGTATAATATATAATCTTTGGAAGAAACAAATATGTAGTCACCAACAGGATTGATAATTGAGAGGATTAGGCAACTTGGACAGGAATGTTTTTAGTAATCCATGTTCACTTTCCATTCAGACTCCGGTACAATCATAAGTGTGACATTTACTTTTTGTGTCCTGAATATTACTGTGATAAAATGTGTATGTAGATCTGGTGACATGAGTATTTCTTACACCATTTCTGGCAGTAATATTTAGAAGACATATACATAAGTATTGGTTGTACAAAGAGGTGTGCCCTGTGTCTATGAATATAGAGATAATGCATGAATTGACCACACTGTGAATAAATAATATAGCTGATTCCACTTTAAATAATGGATGGAATTGATATCTGAAAATATTTAAGATATCTTATATTGATATAAAATCATTCATTCCAACCAGTTATACATCTATTTTTAATATTAGTGTTATTGTTTATCATGAAGGTGTCTGAGTTTCGCTTCAAAAATGATTATGAAAATTGAAAATAATGTGTTTTGTAGAGAAGTCTCATGAAAAGACCAGTCAAGAAACATGGAAGAATACATGTGTTCTGAAGAAGGAATTGATTGAAAGTGAAACAAATGCCTATAAATTTGCGAAACTGTGGATGAAAAATATATCCTATGATGTGCATAAACTGAAGAAATCATAATGTACCAGTGTTGAATAAAAATGAACGTCAAAACACACAGCATGTCCCATTGGAATCTACTCGCATTGATGTTAAACTGGGTCAGTTACTGTAGAAATATTAGGATTTGTATGCAACATTCACTGAAGTTAGTTTTCACTAGTAGGAAAAAATATGTATTTCAGGTGGATGAATATTTCTGAGAATAATCATGTGAAAATTTGATTATTAATCCACATACATGAATATGAATGAATTTAGGAAGTGTGTAATAAGACACATATATTTCATATTTTGAAAAATCTGGAGACTATATATATATATATATATATATATATATATATATATATATATATAGATATACACACAGACATTAAAAAGTAGCAATTTATATGCCAATCGAAATTCACCATGAAATATAAATCATCCACAGATGCAAAAATATTCATTTTACTGAACATGGATTTATGTATAATGTTGTTCATCTAGGAAGCTCACCCATAGGTTTAATTTTCTGTTCCAACAGTGTTTAGGAGCTGTGATGTCTTCTCGCAATTTGTATCTGCCAAGTAAGCCACCTCACAAGATTGTACGAGTAGTACCAGGTAGGATTCTGTATGTGCATATAAAAATACATGTGCTGAATATGCTACGGAGAAAGGGAGACACGAATTCATACATTTGTTTACTTTAAAAACACATGGAGAACTCTTTCAATAAAAAAATTAACTAGTTTATACCTTCTACCCAATATAATGCAAAAGACAATTCCAACTACACACCATGCCTTCTCTGAACTGCTTGTATTTCTATTCCGTTTGGGTTATTTTACTCCACCATATTAGGATTAGTAGTCAGAGTCTAATAGGGTATATGTTAGTGTCAGGGATTTAGTATTCTGAATGGAAAATTGGAAAATGAATCCAATGTGTATGCAAATATGTGCTACACAAAATTTTTCCCACTCTCATCCAGAACAATGCCTTGACAATACTTTCACCCCAAGTAAGACACAATTAGGGAAAAAGAGTTAGGAATTCTGAGAATACAAATCTGGAATGGAATATGATCAGGAGTTCACAAACTTGGAGGTGGTAGAGGAGTTTCCAAAAGTAAGGGACAGGGTCAAAACTCTCCATATAACAAGATGCCTTTACAAATAAGGGTCTGCTGGCTGCATCCTGTCAGTCACAAGGCATTTGGAAGCCAATGGCAGATCGAAATGGCCCCAGCGCATATTTTGTGTCACACACCTGCCCAACATTGCTCTAGGCCCACTGCTCAGCAGGCTCCAGCTTACTGGCATATCTGATCTACACCATTTTCATGAAACCCAGTCAATCAAGGCACCGTCTGGTATACTCATGATCAGCAACAGGACATCCAAAGTTTCTCCAGTGCCACCTGGTCATGGGAATTTCAAAAATTTCATGGTATTTATCTAGCCATTTTTCAAGGATGAAGTTGGAGGCACTATGGGTTTCAATTAATTCAGGAACCATTAAATGGTGAGGAAGCTCATTTCAATGAATGCTCTGAAGAACTCTCACAGGTAAGTCTTCCCAAAGAGTGGCCAAAAGGTCACATGAAGCCAGACCCATTGAGGTCTACAATGTGAGTTCCATGTGTGTTTTGACTCTCAACTATGGCTGCCAAGTCTTTAAAAATAAAATCATGTTATATCCTGGCTGAGATTCCCAGTGCTCTGTGGAAATCCACACTGGCCTTAGATCTCAGTTTCCAAGGGTCACTCTCATGCGTGGCCTAATAAAATCCCGACAAAATTCATGGCAATACTGCTCTGAGGTCAGTTCCAGAACTCAGTCTCTAATGGGAGTCACACCAGAGTTCAAGCCCAGGTGGACCCAGTCATCTCTTCCAACCACGATACAAATGTCCACAATTAAAACCAAAACACTCCCACATGGCCCTCATCTTCTTCCATATAGACACTAATCATTACCTCTGGTAGCAGGTTTCCATGAGGGGCGCATCCCACAACAGTGTCCAAAATAAGCTCCCTTTTTCCCTCATTTTCCTAAAGTCTGTGTGGCCTAGACACCCTTCCTGTTAACCAAGAGTGATCAAATAGGCATGCCGTTAATGCTGCTTTGCTTCTCCAATTTGAGGCCTAATTACTGTGCGGTTTAGATTCTGTATGTGAATTGGAATCATGAGAAAACCCATGCACCTATAGGCTAGCCTCTACAGGGCTTTAAATATCTCATTTGACCCAAAGTATCACTATTCTCACTTAATGGAGGTCAGGAACTTTACATAGGAAGGCGAGAGACTTCATCTACAATATCTGCTCTTTTAGCCATTTTTGTATTGGATGCATACATGAGATATTTCTTTGGATCCATCTAGTGCTGAGAATCTAAGCCACAGCCTCACACAGTGCCAAGAGGCTGATTCACACACATCCCTTTCCAAAGCAATTAAGCACAGAGCCACAGGTGATGCCCATTCATTTCAATTTGAGAACTCTTTTCTTCAGGCTTCACAAAGGGGAGGCCTGAGGCAGAGACCTTCCTGACATTCAGGGCAATAAAACAATAGGTAAGCAAAAGGCACAAAGCAGGCTTTCTACACTGAGACTTTACTGGTCATACTGATATCTGAGTTTTCTAAGAAGCTCGTCATTCCCTTCAGGTATCCAGTACATGTCCATGTCACAGAGCTTGGAGGTGGTACATATCTTGGACACCAAAGCATGAGCCTATTCTTTAGAGAGGCTGAATTCAGGAAGAAAACAGGAACTTTGGAGGATAGCAGATGTTGCCCATCCATAAGTCAAGCAGCAGTCCATTCATAAATTGGGCAGTATGAAGGCTGGCAAGCTTTCTACTAGACAGGACACATCCATTGATGCATTCTCTCTTCTTATGTCTACAACCACAAACACCGTTTTATATACAGACATAAAAACACTCGCCTTGTCAAAGTACTTACCAGAAAGAGTTCACTCAATCCAAACAAACCGCCTTTGATACCTATTCTCAGAACAAGTGAAAACCACAAACCTACACCTACACCCATAAAGGCACCTCCTTTCCCTAAGTAATTCTGAGACTATTTGGAGTGTCCTCTGACTAGTGGGCCACAGTATGTTCCCTTTAAATGGCATGTTCTCTCTCAGATCTGTACTCCTTAGCCAACTCTGTAAAGTTGTCAGGAGCCAGCATTGAGCAACTACCTTTTTCTCAGGAAAGGCCCCTCTTCAGAGCTGTCTTGGCATTTTGCCATCCTCACATCAGTAGGTACCAAGAAAGACTGACTCTGTCTTTGGTAAATCCAAACAAGTGAGACCACTGGGACTGGGACTGGGACTGGCTCTGTGTGCCTGGCTTCCTGGATCCCAAGTTCAGATAGTTCCATCAACAAGGAAGTGAGGTGAGGTCAATTCCTTCAGGAACTGAATGAGGTCACTGAATTGGCAACCACTTTGTCCTAAGATTTGTTTCCAAGGGTCCCATGAGATGCAGGCTGCCCCTACTACCTGTGACAGTTTCATAAGTTAGAATGGTATATCAACCATAGGCACCCGGGAACAACTCTCCAAACAGGCCTGGTTTGGTCCATCTTCTCTACATTAAAATTTGAGAGCCTGATTCAGACACAACCCTTCATACTGACCAGGTTGTTTTCCATGGAAGATGACTTTTGCTCTCTCAGGTCCTTCATAGCTGCCTACATCTTCTCCAGTGATCATATCTGCATGGATCTTTGAGGTTCTCAGCACATGAACAATCACCTACATTCCTGTATTGTAATACCAACTCTGTGCCTGCTCTTCTGTAAAGTTAGATTGAGGGAAGAGTGTATGGTTATGTTTAATAACATGTTTGATATGGGTTAGGAATTATTCTGCTGGATGAATAATGGTATTGGGAACCTGAGATATTTATAAGAATATAGAGTTGGAATATTGTAATGGTCGGGCAGGCATAGGAGGAAGAGACCACCAAGAGACTGTCTCATGCAACAACAAAGGGTTTATTGAGGGTCCAGCATGCGGGGGCTCAGAGCTCACTTGAATAGAGCAGAGAGTCCTGAGAACAGCTTAAACAGAGCTTATATACTTTCCTTGGAGAGGGCAGGGAGGGAAATTTATTGATGTGTCAGGGAGAGTGGGCAGTTTGCTTTCAACGGGATGATGGAGTACATTCTGCAGTTTGGCAGTTGGGGACAGCACATTCTGGGAACAAGATTAGCAAACAGTTCTCAAGATTTCAACAGTGTTTTATTAAGCATACAGAAAAATAGGAAGTGACAAGTACCTATTTTATTAACTTTTTATTCCCCAATTCTTCTTCTGGTTACTTTTAATCATGAAAGTGATCATTGAAGGGTGTCACATTTTATGTCTCCTAGTGGGGTATATTGTTGTCTGATTACCATAAGTTTAAATTGTCCAATTTGAGCTTCGAGAAAGGAAACTACATGGTTGAGCCAACAGGGTCCTACAGTTAGCAATAATATGAGGATTATTAATGGACAGGCCTGGGCTGATGAAAGCATAGTTAACCAGAGGGACTGTGTGAACCAAGACTCAAACCACCCTTTTTGGGCCTCTCTCTCTCGTTGACACTCTTAAAGGCATTTTCTTAATATACTCATAGGTTCTTATACAACTCCAGTATGGTCGGCATAAAAACAACCTTCTTCCCTCAATGCAGCACAAAGTCCCCCTTCTCTCATGAAGAGAAGGTTTAACCCTTGCCTGTTCTGTAAAACAACTTCAGAGAGAGAGGTTAAACATTCCTGTAAAGCTGTGATGGAGGTTTTATTATCTTTAATTTTTGGTCTATTGCTGCTTCTAATTGGGTCATTTGTTGTGTCCCATGGACTAGGGTTCCTGTGCTCACTCCTGCAGCAACTCCTATTCCTAATAGGATGGCTAAAGTGAGAGATACAGGTTCCCGGTGGAAACAGGTTGTATGCCCTCCGATTTGATCTTTAAATGAACATGCATCATCCTAGAACACTCTGGGAAACATCTGCACCATTATATAATTAATCACATCTGTTGACCATTTCATGAAAACATAAACAATGTTTAAGTATATAGAATTATACTGTTGTAGGTACGGAAAAGGAAAGGAATCTAAGATAGCACCGAAGACAGGGAAACAGCCCTATTTGGTTGCAAACGGATTTAGAGGGTATTGCTTCTGTTGTAATCAATTAATCTTCTGAACCCCAAGTTTAGGTAGTTTCAGAATTTGTACCCAACATGTAAGGGAAGGGGCTCAGAAGTTCACAGTCTGCAGAAGTTCACAAAAAGCAGTTTTTGTTTCTGTTATTTTTTCCTCTGTTCTCGGCAAGTTAACTTTTCAAGGACACTTGGGACAGGGAGAGCTATTTTTTTCCTCTTTTTTTTCTCCCTGCCAGCTGTTACCATGGAGCCTAGTTGGTAACTTCTTTACTTAGAATTGTAGCCATCTCTGTGAATCCCCAGCTCAAGGCCAGAGCCCTTGTTCACTTATTTTGTGAAAAACTCGTAAGGGGGTGTCTAGCTTAGGAGTGCTGATTTTTCCAGCCACTGGCCAAGTAGAACAGGGCGACATGAAAACACGGAGTTTATCTACATTGAATTCTTTTATAGGGACTCTTTTGCTGAAAGTCCTAAAGTCAGCAATGGTGAAGACTTCTGGAGAAGGTCATATAAGACTTTTCTGTGGGCCTGGTAAAGAGGGGCAAGACATGGAAAGCAAGGCTGAGAGCAGCTCCGTTTATCTGAGAATTAGGAAGGAGAGATGTAAAAGAATATTGGGAAAGGGGTTTGTGAGTTTCCTGGCAACAAAAACTTGAGCAGTATAACAGGTAGAGCAGAGGGGACGACAGGATTGAGTATCCCAAAAAGCCTGTGAGGGACTTTAAATTCTTAGTCACCTGTTTTCAGTGATGACAAGGCAACTTTAAAGGTCACTTTCATTACATCTTGGATAGTGGTCTGAGGGATCTCCTCAGCTGGTTTGAGCTTTGGGTTAGCTGGTAAGAGGACCTGATGGGACCTGCTCTGGGCACTTACTGGAGAAAAGAGGACTGAGTGGGTGGAGGGGTACCTCAGTACCTGATACCTCAGCAAGGGCGCAATGGTCTGAGAACCGGCCGAGGTTTGGTTTTTTGATCTAGTAAATGGAGGGGAGAAATCAGGTTGCTGAGGTGGGAGTGAAAGCAGAGAGTCTGGAGCAGAAGGCTGAGGGTTAGGATCTATTGGAGAAGCATAGTTCAGGACGTGAGTGAAGGAGGGAAAAGGTCTTCACATAGGGGAATCTCCTTCCACCCTTTTGATCACTTGTAGAAGTTAAAAATGTCATGCATAATTTGAGGATCTAGAGAGCCTTCTGGGGTCCATCGGTTTTGGTTGTCTAATTGGTAATATGGCCAATGCTGTGTACTGAATTTGATGGGGAGTTTGGGTTCCACCAGGCAGTCCCTGTATGCTACCATCCCCATGACTTACAGAAGAAGTTGGCTTTTTCCCCTCACAGCCGTGGCTCTTTGTGGCTTTGATAGTCTGCTATGCAAACATAGTAATCTGGGCTAGCCAACCTGCATCTTGCTCGCGTGTCCCTACATCCATAATGTTTGTTTCCATTATCGATGATACAGAAGGTATTTAATAGAATTTTAGTGGGATCCACTTTATCAGATATATCCCAATAGGAAAAACCTATAGCCAGCTGACAAATATCTGGGTGGAGAGATGGCCACCAGGTCCCTATGGGGGCTGTAAGCGAGATAGACCATACTTCTTCTCTAGTAGGATTTGTGATCAGCCATCGCTGATGAACCACCTGATGAGGTTTAGGACTACTGGTGGCCAAGGGGAGAGTCTATAGCCTTATTCATATGGTGAATACACAATTTGAAAGGGTTACTAGTCATTTCCAGTTTCCAGCAAGAGTCTAGACAGAGCGCAGGCTTGAGATGAGAGGCATGGATCCAGGAATTGATTCCGTATACATTTACTGATGTAGGTGTTATAAGTAGTACCTGGTATGTTCCTTTCCATCGGGGTTCCAGGAATGAAACCTGATGTCTTCTTATGTAGATGAAGTCTCTTACATTATATTGAAGTGAGTCCCCTTGTCCCCAGTTTGGTAGGCCGTGGCCAGCTGTTTGAACAGATATCAATGAGTTCTTTCAAGAGCTTTAAGTCTGTCAAGCTAGGGGGTGTGGAAGGGATCCTTAGGTCTTAGAGTTGGGGTTAGGTCCCTTACTGGAGGAAGGGCACCATAGAGAATTTCACAGGTGGTGAGGTTACACAAGGAAACAGAGGGAGTATTTCTTGCATGAAACAGTGCATAAGGCAGGAGCATAGTCCAATCTTTTATGCAGGTCTCTAAGATTAATTTCGTAAAGGTCTATTTAATGGTTCTATTTATTTTTTCTACCTGTCCTGAGTTCTGGGGTCTATAAGCATAATGTAACTACCAATTAATAACCAGGGTACTGGTTAACCTATTCTCAGAACATGAGACAAAACCAGAATCCCACACCCACACCCACAAAGGCACCTGCTTCCCCCAAGTACATCTGTGACTATCTGGAGTATTCTCTGACTGGTGGGTCATACTATGTTCCCCAAATATAGCCTGCCTTGTCTCAGATCTGGTCTTCGTGGCCAACTCTGTGAAGATTTCAGGAGCCAGCATGAGCCACTACCTGCTTTCTCAGGAAAGGCCCCTCTTCAGAGCTCTTCTGGCATTTGGCCATCCCCACATCAGTAGGTACCATGAAAGACTGACTCTGTCCCTGGTAAATCCAAAGAAGTGAGCCCACTAGGAGTAGGACTGGGACTGGCAATGGGTGCCTGGCTTCCTGGATCCCAAGTTCAGAGAGTTCCAACACCAAGGAAGTGACGTGAGGTCACTTCCTTCAGAAACTGAAAGAGGTCACTCCCTTGGCAACCACTTTGTCCTAACAGTTGCTTCCTATGGTCTCTTTAGATGGAGGATGCCCCTACTTCCTGTGACACTTTCACAAGTTTGAATGGTATATAAACCATAGGCACTCAGGAATAGCTCTCCACGCAGGCCTGGTTTGATCCATCTTCTCTACATTAATAAGAGAGAGGCTGATTCAGATACAATCCTTTATCCTTACCAGGTTGTATGCCATGGAAGATGACTTTTGCTCTCTCAAGTCCTTCATAGCTGCCTACATCTTCTCCAGGAATGATTTCTGCATGGACCTTTGAGTTTCTAAGCAGGTGGAAGATCCCCTACATTCCTGTATTGTAAGACCAACACTGTGCCCGCTCTTCTGTAAAGTTAGATTGAGGGAACAGTGTATGTTAGGGTTAATAACATGTTCAATTTGGGTTAGGAATCATTCTTCGGGATGAATAATAGTATTGGGAAACTCTCTCAGATCTGGTCTCCTTGGCCAACTCAGTGAAGTTTTCAGGAGCCAGTGGTGAGACACTGCCTGCTTTCTCATGAACTGGCCCTCTTCAGAGCTCTCCTGGCATTTGGCCATCCTCACATCAGTAGGTACCAAGAAAGTCTGACTCAGTCCTTGGTAAATACAAACATGTGAGCCCACTGGGACTGGGACTGGGACTGACTCTGGGTGCCTGGCTTCTTGGATCCCCAGTTCAGAGAGTTCCATCACCAAAGAAGTGAGGTAGGTCACTTCATTCAGAAACTGAATGAGGTCACTGCCTTGGCAAACACTTTGTCCTAAAAGTTGCTTCCTAGGTTCCCATGAGATGGAGCCTGCCCCTACTTACTGTGACACTTCAAGCTAAGAATTGTATATCAAAAATAGGCACCCGGGAAAAGCTCTCCACACATTCCTGATTTGGTCCAACTACTCTACATTAAGAAGAGAGAGGCTGATTCAGACACATCCCTTCATTTTGACCTGGTTGTTTTCCATGGAAAATGAATTTTTCTCTCTCAGGTCCTCCATAGCTGTCAACATCTTCTCCAGGGATCATTTCTGTAAGGACCTTTGAGGTTCTCAGCAGGTGGAAGATCCCCTACATTCCTGTATTGTAAGACAAACTGTGTCCCTACTCTTTTGTAAAGTTAGATTGATGGAAGAGTGTATGGTTAGGATTAATAACATATTCGATTTGAGTTAGGAATCATTCTGCAGGATGAATAATGGTATTGGGAATCTGCGATATTTAAAAGAATAAATAGGTGAAATGTAAGTATGAAAACAGAAATCTAGGTAAGATTTGAAGCCCAGAAGGGAATTGGGCCTTTGATTGTGACACTTAGCTTTGAATTATGTTCTGCACAGATGTCTCAGATAAATCGATATAAAATGGCATGGGACCTTGTACCTTGGATGATTGAATGTCGAAGAGAATATCCAGTCAAAAGGGGACAGTAGGTGGATTAGGAAGATAGTAAGTAAGTTTAGAAAAAAGAGTGAGTATAGGAATTGGACCAAAAGTTCTTTAGCAACAGGGTTTCGGTTAGTGAGTGAATGTCAATGTCAGCACATGTGAAGAATGAGTCACAATGATGAACTGGGGAAAATATGTAGGAAAGCAGATATCTATAGAGACATTATGAAATCAGACAAAGTATAAAGTGCGTGATAGTATTAGATATTTTCAACAGGGTTGAATTTGAATATATAATCTTAGGAAGAAACAAATATGTAATCATTAATAGGATTGACATTTGAGAGCATTAGCCAAATTGGACATGGATTTTTTTAGTAATCCATGTTTACATTCCATTTAGTCTTTGGTACAATCATAAGTGTGAACTTTGCATTTTTTGTCCAGAATATTACTGTGATAAAATGTATATGTAGATCAGTTGACAGAGTATTTCTTCCACCATTTCTGGGAGCAATATTTTGAAGACATATAAATTAATATTGGGGGTACAAAGAGGTGTACCCTGTGTCTATGTATGTAGAGATAATGCATGAAGAGACCATACTGTGAATAAATAATATAACTGATTACACTTTAAATAATCGATTGAATTTATATCTGAAAATATGCAGAAAAACTTATATTGATATACAATCATTAATTCCAACCAATTATACATATAATGTTAATATTACTTTAATGGTTTATCAAGACGGGTGTGTGAGATTTGCTTCAAAGCGATAATGGAAATTGAAAATAATGTGTTTGGAAAGAAGTCTCATGAAACGAGCAGTCAAGAAACATTAAGGAATACATGTGTTCTGAATCAGGAAGTGATTGAAAGTGAAACAAATGCCTATCAATTTGATAAATTGTGGATGAAGTATTTATCCTATGATGTGCATTAACTGAAGAAATAGTAATGTACCAGAGTTGAATAAAAATGAACGTCAAAATACACTTCATGTCCCATAGGAATCTATACGCATTGATGTTAAACTGGGTGAGTTACTGTAGAAAGATTAGGATTTGTGTGCACCATTCACTGAAGTTTGTTTTCAGTACTAGGAAACAAATATGTATTTCAGGTGGATGAATATTTCTGATAATAATCTTGTGAAAAGTTGATCATAAATCCACATATATGAATATGAATGAATTTAGGGAGTGTATAATAAGACACATATATTTCATATTTTGAAAAATCTGGAGAGTATATATATATATATATATATATATATATATATATATATAACACACACACACAGACATTAAAAAGTAGCAATATATATGGCAATCTAAATTAATCATGAAATTTATATCATCCACAGATCCAAAAATATTCATTTTACTGAACATGGGTTTATGTATAATGTTGTTCAACTAGGAAGCTCACCCATAGGTTGAATTTTCAGTTCCAACAGCGTTTAGAATGAGTGATCTATTCTCACAAATTGTATCTGCCAATTCATCCACCTCACAAGAATGTACGTGTGGTACCAGGTAGGATTTGATATGTGCATATAAAAATACATGTGCTGAATAGGCTACAGAGAAAGGGAGACAGGAATTCACATATTTGTTAACTTTCAAAACACATGGAGAACTATTTAAATTGAAAATTTGCTAGATTTATAACTCCTACACTACATAATGCAAAAGTCAAGTCCAACTATGCACCATGCCTCCTCTGAACTGCTTGTATTTCTATTTTGTTGGGGTAATTTATCTCCATCATATTTGCATTAGTAGTCAGAGTCCAGTAGGGTAGGTTTTAGTGTCAGGGATTAAGTATTTCGAATGAAAAATTAGATAATGAATCCAATGTGTATGCAAAAATTCTTCCCATTCTCATCCAGAACAATGCCTTGACATTACATTCGCCCCAAGTAATACACAATTAGAGGAGAAGAGTTAGAAAATCTGTGAATACATATCTGGAATGGAAAATGCTCAGGACTTCACAAGCTTGGATGTGGAAGGGGAGTTTCCAAAAGTAAGGGACAGGGTTGATAGACCCAACCTGATCATTTATTAAAATTGGGAGCCCACTTGCCAGAAAGCCATGAAAAGATAATTTTGGCTTTATTATAAATTACTGCAAATTCTGAACCTGCTTGGAATGTTTGCCCATGCCTTAAACTCACCCATGCCTGGCTCTCTGACCAGATTGCAGCCCTCTCTGAAACTTTAGTGACACCTCATAAATATTTTCTTTCCCTGGCCAGACAACGAGTCTCTGAGGCTCTAATGGTCCTCATAATTTCTGATGTTGGGGTGAGCTTAAAAAAAAATGTAAACTACCGTTAGTGTGATGCTTGTTAAAGTTCTGTTATCTGTAACCAACTTTTTGTGCATCTTTCTGGGCTATATAGCTGGGCTATAGGAAAGGTGGGTTTGCTGTCTTGCTCCCGCCATTTTGGGAGGGAGAGGTAGCCTTTCCCTTTGAAATAATTAGCTTGCCTTTATTTGATTTTACTAGGAGTCAGTGGTCTTTACATGCGTTCCTGGTCTAATATTTTGGAGTTCCCCAGTGAGATGACCCTGCCGGACAAGATCACAAGACCAGACTGCTGTAAATTCTGAAGTTGGCCTTCCTTCCAGGGCTCCAAGCTTGAGAGCAACTCTAGGGTTTGTGCAACTTGAGAGGGTCCAAGGCCTTGGAGTTAGCCTTCAGTTCAGGGAGCACTGCAGTGAACCACCTCATTAAAACTATTAGCAAGCACCTGGTGGAGGAGGCATCCATAGGTAATTGGTGCCTTTATAACATCTGATATCCGGTTAAGGGAGATCTCTTCTGATGACAGAGAGGTGGACTGAGGAGGCTCACATATACTCCTGTCTGGGACAGTAACAAGAATCATTCTGTCATCTGTTCTGTTCTCTAGGGAATTCATCTGGAAGGGTAGAGAGGTGCCAACGGGCACGCATGCGCTCCTACGGGGAGCTTTAGGAAGACATTGCATTGCTCCTCTGTTTTCCTGTTTCGGTGCCGGATTTCTGGTTTTTTTTTTTTTTTTGTTGTTGTTGTTTTGTTCTGTGTTCTATATGTTTTTTGTTTGTTTGTTTTTGTGCATTTTGTTGTGTGATTTCTGTGGTGAAAACTTAAGGATATCGGACATGAAAATAAAGCAAGTAAGCCTGACACCCTTTGGACTGAGTTTAAAGGAACCGCAATGAACTTTACACCCGTTTGTTAAGCAGTATGAGAGAAGCCCCTAGCTGGCTGCCTGGAGCACACTCACTGCAGAGGGCAGTGCCTGCGGGGGACCTAAGAACTGAGTATCTCCCAGGTTAATAAGTGAAACTCCTTTAAAATCCCTTGTCCCTCCAGATAAAGAGAGTCACAACCTTTTGGCAGAGTCCCTGTGTTTATCTTTGTTAGCAAAGCAATAAACCTTCGTTTTTCTTTTTCTCAAAACCCTGTCCTCATTTTTAAATTGGCATTATTTGGCTTCAAGTTCAGGAACCCAACTTTAAGTTACAAATTTTGATAACCCACCCGCACCCTGGAACTTTTTGAGAGCTGACTACAGAAATGTTAGGAGATGGAGCATGCTTGTGGTGGAACTGAAGCAGAGGAGCAAATCCTGTAAGTAAAACGAGGGACTGAGGGACTCCCAGCAGCTGCTGAAGCCTTATTTTTTCAGAGAATTCCCTAGGTCTTTCCCTGCAATTTAACGATAATGCCACCTCTGTCATCTTAAAAAAGAGGGAAAAAAAGGGGACACTAAATGCAGGAAAGTCACTATGGAGACCCTTGATTTTACATTTCAGGATGCTCCTCTGTGAAAACATCTGGTCCCCTTGTGGGGACATCTGTGGTGCAACTGGTGTAGGAGATTTTTCTCTTATCTGCTCTGTTTTAAAGGCTTCTGTCTGTCAGTCATAGTCTGAAGCTCCTTTCTGTCTGTCGTGTGTCTTTGTTTCTGGCACTTTAAGACATGTGCAATAATGTGTTGATATTATATATTGTTTCTTGGGAATGATTTTACCTGAATGTGTGTCTAAATGATGATGTTTTATTGTAACAATCTGGTAGCTTATTGGGTTTTTGAAGCATTGCAGAATCTTGCCGTTAAAAGTCAGATTCAGATAATTGTTTAGTTTATGATTTCAGATAATTCATGCCAGAGAACTTAAATACTTAGGATGGAAAACTAAAGAACTCTACTTCCAAGTTGGCAAGAAATTTTCCAATCATTCAGTCTTTTTTTTTTTTTTCACCAATTTTTAATTGGGTAGCCTGGGAAAATGTCACTGTGTGTACCAGTGCATTAATTTGGACAAGGATAGTAAATCATAGTATGGTATCTGTTGACAACACAAGATGTAAAGATATAAAATTTTGTAAATTTTGTCTTAAACTTGTTTCAAAATTTTCAACATCCTATCTGGAAAATTATGGTTAAAATGCGTTAGGCCTGAGGTGTCTGCTCAGAATAGCAGTTTTTTCCTGCTCCTTTCAGACCTCAGCCAGGACTTAGATTGAAATGCAAATGAAAGAAGCCTGCAAGATCAGTAGGAGACTGATATGAGGCTTAAGGAAAAAAAAAAGTAAATAGTATGGTATTTACTAATTACTGGTCAGTTATTTTTTCTAGGACTCTTATTTTTTTCCTTAGATCCTTTAATTTTTCTAACTCATAATTTTGATCCTACAGACCTAGGTTAATGTTTTTCTGATCAGTTCTATCTTTGACCAACTGTGGAGTTTTTAAAACATGGCAATGGAGATTTCACCTGCTAAAAGCTACAAGGCCTTTACTATTATTATGTGTGCACACTTTTGTTATTTGTTGTATGTCTATATATATATATATATATATATATATATATATATATATATATATATATATTCTTAATCATATATATGATACAGAAATTAACATATATAAGGAGCGCTCATAATAAAAAAAGCACTCATAAAAACAAATTTTAAGGGATGCCCTCTCTCACCACTTCGGTTCAACATAGTTCTCGAATCACTGGCCAGAGCAATTAGACAGACGAAAGAAATTAAAGGCATAAAAATAGGAAAAGAACTCAAATTATCACTATTTGCAGATGACATGATTCTATACCTAGCAGACCCAAAAGGGTCTACAAAGAAACTACTAGAGCTAATAAATGAATTCAGCAAAGTGGCAAGATATAATATCAACACACATAAATAAAAGACATTCCTGTATATCAGCCACAAATCCTCTGAAATGGAAATGAGGACAACCACCCCATTCACAATATCCTCAAATAAAATAAAATACTTGGGAATCAACCTAACAAAAGAGGTGAAAGACTTATACAATGAAAACTACAGAAACCTAAAGAGAGAAATAGAAGAAGATCTTAGAAGATGGAAAAATATACCCTGTTCATGGATAGGTAGAACTAACATCAACAAAATGGCGATATTACCAAAAGTTCTCTATAGGTTTAATGCAATGCCAATCAAAATCCCAACGGCATTTCTTGTAGAAATAGAGAAAGCAATCATGAAATTCATATGGAAAAATAAAAGACCCAGAATAGCAAAAACAATGCTAAGCAGGAAGTGTGAATCAGGCGGGATAGCTATACCAGACTTCAAACTATACTACAGAGCAATAGTAACAAAAACAGCAGGGTACTGGTACCAAAACAGGTGGGTGGACCAATGGTACAGAATAGAGGACACAGAAACCAATCCACAAAACTACAACTATCTTATATTCGATAAAGGGGCTAAAAGCATGCAATTGAAGAAGGATAGCATCTTCAACAAATGGTGTTGGGAAAACTGGAAATCCATATGCAACAAAATGAAACTGAATCCCTTTCTCTTGCCATGCACAAAAGTTAACTCAAAGTGGATCAAGGAACTTGATATCAAATCAGAGACATGGCGTCTGATAGAAGAAAAAGTTGGCTATGATCTACATACTGTGGGGTTGGGCTCCAAATTCCTCAATAGGACACCCATAGCACAAGTGTTAATAACTAGAATCAACAAATGGGACTTACTCAAACTAAAAAGTTTTTTCTCAGCAAAAGAAAGAATAAGAGAGGTAAATAGGGATCCTACGTCCTGGGAACAAATCTTTACTCCTCACACTTCACACAGAGCCCTAATATCCAGAATATACAAAGAACTCAAAAAATTAGACAATAAGATAACAAATAACCCAATCAACAAATGGGCCAAGGGCCTGAATAGAAATTTCTCAGAGGAGGACATACAATCAATCAACAAGTATATGAAAAAATGCTCACCATCTCTAGCAGTCAGAGGAATGCAAATCAAAACCACCCTAAGATACCATCTCACTCCAGTAAGATTAGCAGCCATTAGGAAGTCAAACAACAACAAGTGCTGGCGAGGATGTGGGGAAAAGGGTACTCTTGTACATTGCTGGTGGGACTGCAAATTGGTGCGGCCAATTTGGAAAGCAGTTTGGAGATTTCTTGGAAAGCTGGGAATAAAACCACCATTTGATCCAGCTATTCCCCTACTCGGTCTATTCCCTAAAGACCTAAAAAGAGCACACTATAGGGACACTGCTACATCCATGTTCATATCAGCACAATTCACAATAGCAAGACTGTGGAAGCAACCTAGATGCCATTCAATAGACGAATGGATAAAAAATATGTGGCATTTTTACACAATGGAGTATTACTCTGCATTAAGAAATGACAAAATCATAGAATTTGGAGAGAAATTGGTGGCATTAGAGCAGATTATGCTAAGTGAAGCTAGCCAATCCCTCAAAAACAAATGCCAAATGTCTTCTTTGATATAAGGAGAGTAACTAAGAACAGAGTAGGGACGAAGAGCATGAGAAGAAGATTAACATTAAACAGGGATGAGAGGTGGGTGGGAAAGGGAGAGAGAAGGGAAATTTCCTGTAAATGGAAGAAGACCCTCAGGGGTATACAAAATTACATACAAGAGGACGTGAGGGGAAAGGAGGAAAAATATGAGGGGGGAGAAATGAATTACAGTAGAGGGGGTAGAGAGAGAAGAGGGGAGGGGATGGGGGAGTGGGGATAGTAGAGGATAGGAAAGGCAGCAGAATACAACAGACACCAGAATGGCAATATGTAAATCAATGGTTGTGCAACTGATGTGATTCTGCAATCTGTATATGGGGTAAAAACGGGAGTTCATATCCCACTTGAGTCAAGTGTGAAATATAATATATCAAGAACTATGTAATGTTTTGAACAACCTACAATAAAAATTAATTTAAAAAAAGTGGATCCAAAGATCTTTAATTCACGTGATTAAAATTGTTCAATTTAAATTGGATAAACAGATAAAAATAAATGTTTTTAAATTTAAGCTTACAAGTTTTTATAGGTGTTCAAAAATCTAGTAAAATATTAATATATACAAAATGTCTAAAATGCCTTGATTCTAGGACTTTTACTTCAACAAAAAAATGGTTTACACTGTTCAATACATTTGTCTAATATTTTAATAAATAAGTAAAGTAAATTTGATGTGGAATTTCTCATTCTTGAGTACATTTGTTAGATACCTGATTGATTTACTAAGGTCTGTATCAGATGGTAAAAATCAGTCATGTGTTAAAGAGACAAAAATTTCTGAAAACATAAGTTTACCCATAACATTGTGTTTATTAAGTTTTATTTTTTCTAGAGCAAGCAACCATAAAAATTAAACAACTGATTAACTAAGAACTGTTATTTTAGAGCACTCTACTGCCATTTCTTTAAAAGCTAAACTTGGTTAATCTAGAAATATCAATGTAATATTGATGCTATTAATGTGCTCATATCTTCCAGGTATACAAGTCTGTAAGTTAGAAACATTTAAAGAGCATTATATCAAGCTGGTATTCTGAAGTTGTATGGTAAAAAAAATGTACTGGGGATTTATTTACCTGTTATCAATAAGATATGTAAAGTTTTATGTTACTTTTTTCATTGGGGAACAATTTAAATGTATTTTTAAGTTAATCAGAGCCTAATATATGTAAAGGTTAAAATCTTTCAGCCTTTCTTTAATCCATGTTTTAAATGTGATGTCATATGATGTTAGATAATGTTCATGTGACCTCAAACAATTTATGTAAACTTTGTAAAATGATATTTAAAAAACAATGATCAGCTTTAGAACTAAAACACTTAATATTTATAAAGAGGCCTGCCTTACCTGAGATAAGGCTCTGTGTCCCATCTTACTACATGTGAGAATGACTACAAAAGGAGTAGGTCAGATTTTATTTCATTTAAAGTTATGTTCAAAAGTTCTTTTTTTTTCTGTGAAGATTACTAGGATCTCAAACAGGGCATATAATGTATAACTCAGCCAAAAAATTCAGGGTAGCTATTACAGAAACTAAGTATTTTTACTCTTGTTAAAAAATTTTATTTTTAATTTGCTTATAAGTGATCTAAAGATTCCCTGTTAGTCTTTTACAGAAGTGTTGCTTTAATAACACAACATGGGTTAATTTAAGATAATAAGTCATCACCTACAAGACAGACAGAATAATACATATCCCAATTAATGAAAAGATAAATAATAATTAAGTTATAGATATTAAAGCCCAGTACTCTCAATATAAGGCTGTTAAAATTTATTTGCTGGATGTTTAAGATTAGGATTTAAAATTAAAGTTAAATGAATCGGCCAAGAAAACAAATATTAATATTTTAAGGTATACACTTTATGTTAGCCTCCCAAAATAAGTAAGACTGGAGGTTACAAAGAAGGATTCTCAGACAGGAATGCCTGATAACTATAAAAAGAGACTATTAAGAGGAGCTGCCAGAGGCAGAAAATTTAGTTTAGGGCCTACAGATCTTCCTAACCTACAGAGGTAGGCTTGGTATTTGCTAGTACGATTATCCAGCCCTGAGTAACAGAATTAAAGGTTTCTCTATTAGACACAGAGGTCATACTAGAAAAAGGATTTTGCAAGATCAGATGACATTAAATTAATAAACTGTATCTTATGGGGAGGGACAACTGTAAAACAAAAAATTAAATATTAAGTTGACAGTCCTGATAACTGAGGATATTAAAGAATGGTGAGGGAACTTCTATACGGTGACATGTTCCAGCTGCTGCAACATTTATTCATTACTCATGGTTTTTGTTACTCTCATAGAAGAACCCATTCCCAGATGACTTTACAACCTGTTCTTCCCCAACCAGACTTCAAACCAAGCTGAAATCTAAAAGGCAACTCATGTCCCTCAACTAAATTCTAAAAGGCAACTCATGTCCCTCATGCCATGACCCTTACGTCACCCTCTCTCAGCGCAGAAGAATCCAAAATGCGTGAGGCCTCCCTTCTTACAACAATGGAGCCAAAAATAAATAGACTATCAATATACGTAATTAATTAAGTCAGGTAAAATCAGGGAGACCCGTTTTGGGTGAGTTCTAGAAATTTGCAGACTGTTACCTGAGGGATTTAAATTTCCTCAGTGCACTTCCCTTAATCTATCAAAGATTTGAAAGGAACACATAAGAAAAGGGGGGAATGATAGGGCCAACCTGATCTTTCATTAAAATTGGGAGCCATCTTGCCACAAAGCCATGATAAGATAATTTTGGCTTTACTATAAATTACTGCAAATTCTGAACCTGCTTGGAATGCCTGCCCATGCCTTGAACTCACCCATGTCTGGCTCTCTGACCAGATAGCAGCACTCTGTGAAACATTAGCGACACATCATAAATATTGGCCTTCCCTGGACAGACAATGACCATCTCTGAGGGTCTAATGGTCCTCACAAATTCTGATGTTGGGGCCAGCAAAAAAAAAAAAAAAAAAATATATATATATATATATATATATATATATATATATATATATATATATATATATAAACTACCATTAGTGTGATGCTTGTCTGAGTTCTGTTATCTCTAACCCCCCTTTTGTGTAACTTTCTGGGCTTTAAAGCTGGGCTGTAGGTAAGTTGGGGTTGCTGTCTTGTTCCGGCCGTTTTGGGAGGGAGAGTTAGCCTGGCTGGTGAAAATAATAAGCTTAGTTTAATTTGATTTTAATTGGAGTCAGTGGTCTTTTCTTGCATCCTTGTCTAACAGGTAAACACTCCACAAACATGGAGCTCTGCTGGCCTAACGACTTTTTGAGAAACTGCCTCTGAGGTTGGGCATTTGAAATATATGTTGTTTTCAGGAGCTTTAGCTTCCTTTGTTGTGAGACCATCAAAGCTGGCTCTGCATCTATGTGACCTGAAGAAATTGGTTTCTTATTTTCCAATGAAAATGAGGCAAAGTGCTGAATTCTCTCTTTGTAGGTAAACTGTGGCCACTGAAGGCTAAGTGTCTCCCTGTGTGGACTGTGTACCCATTTAGTCATCCTCCACTATTCATGGTGTTTCTTGCTGCTGCACTGGGAGTTTGGTATTTGCTCTACGAAATACAAGAAGTTCAACTGGGACACAGTGCTGAAGGTAGTTCTGTCACGTGTGGTGGGTCAGAGTCTGCAGGAGAATGCACCAACCAGGATTCTATCCCACATAGCTTGCCCACTTGAAGATAGCAACCTGATTCGGAACATTGCCCTGAAACCTCTCCATATAACAAGATGCCTTTACATATAAGGGTCTGCTGGCGGCACCATGTCAGTCACAAGCCATTTGGAAGTCAATGGTAGATCCAAATGGCCCCAACACAAATGTTTTATCCCACACCTGCACACCACAGTTCTGGGCCCAATACTCAGCAGGCTCCAACATACTGGCATTTCAGTTCTACACCATTTTCATGAAACCCAGTCAATCAAACCACTGTCTGGAACACTCCTGATCAGCAACAGGACATCCAAATGTTCTCCTCTGACACCTGGTTATGGGAATTTCATAAATTTCTTGGTATTTATCTAGCATTTTTCACGGATGAAGTTGGAGGCACTGTAGGTTTCAATTCTTTCAAGAACCATTAAATGGTATGGAAGCTCATTTCAATGAAAGCTCTGGAGAATTCTCACAGTCAAGGCTTCCCAAAGAGTGGCCAAAAGATCACATGAACCCAGGCCCATTGAGGTCTAGAGTGTGAGGTCCATGTTTGTTTTGAATCTCATCTATGGCTGCCAAGTCTTTCATAATAAAATCATGTGATATCCTGGCTGAGATTCCCGATGCTCTGTGGAAAGCCACCCTGGGACTTGATCTCAGTTTCCAAGGGCGACTCTAATGCGTGGCCTCCTAGAATCCCAAGAGAACTCATGGCAATATTTCTCTGAGGTCAGTTTCAGAACTCAGTCTGTAAGGGGAATCACACCAGACTTCAAGCCCAGGTGGACCCAGTCATCTATTTCAACCACCACACAAATGACCACAATTAAAACCAAAATACTCCCACATGGCCCTCATCTTCTTCCATATAGACACTCATCATAACCTCTGGCTGGGGTTTTCCATGAGGGGCAAAGCTCACAACAGTGTCCAAAATAAGCTCCCTTACCCCTCATTTGCCTAAAATCAGGGTGGCCTGGACACCCTTCCTGTGAACCAGTAGTGATCAAATATGCCTGCCATTTGTACTGCCCAGCTTCTCCAATATGAGGCCTACTGACTGTTTGGTATAGATTTTTTATGTGAATTGGAGTCATGAGAAAACCCAAGCAATTACGTGCTAGCCTCTGCAGGGTTTTGAAGAACTCATTTGACCCAATGGATCCCTCTTCTCACTTGATGTAGGTCAGAAACCTTACAGAGGAAGGCGAGGGACTTCAACCACAATGACTGCCCTTTTGGCCATTTTGGTTTTGGAAGCACAAAAGGAATCTTTCTTTAGATCCATCAGGTGCTGAGAATCTAAGCCACAGCCTCACACAGGGCCAAGAGGCTGATTCAGACACATCCCTTTTGGAAGAAATTAAGCAAAGAGCCACAGGTGATGCCCATTCATTTCCATTTGAAAACTGTTTTCTTCAGGCTTCACAAAGGGTTGGCCTGAGGCAAAGACCTTCCTGACATTCAGGGCAACAGAACATTATGTAAGAAAAGGCCCAAAGCAGGGTTTCTCCACTGAGATTTTACTGGTCACACAGATATCTGAGTTTTCTGAGATGCTCGCCATTCCCTTCAGCTATCCAGTACATGGCCATGTCACAGAGCTTGGAGGTGGTACATATCTTGGACTCAAAACCATGAGCCTGTTGTGGAGAGTGGCCAGAATTCAGGAAGAGTACAGGAACTTAGGAATATTGTAGGTGTTGCCCATCCATAAGGCAAGCCACAGTCCTTTCATAAATTGGGCAGGATGAATGCTGTTAAACTTTCTCCTGGAGAGGACAAATCCATTGATGCATTATCTTTTCTAATGTCTACAACCAGAGATACAGTGGGATACACAGATGTAGAAACACTTGCCTTGTCAAACAACTTACTAGAAACAGTCCACTCAATACCAAACAAATAGCCTTTCCTACCTATCACGCCTTTCCTACTGTATCAACATACACTAGTTATTCATCACCCCCTGCCCCGGTTATTTTGCTGCAGTGGGACTGCTGCAGATGGTGGCCCATACAGGGAGCCCTGGGACACTTGGGGGTAAGTGACGAATAAAAGCTGCCCATCCATAGATAGGATGGGAGCAAATCTGCTCATCCCTACGCAGATAGGGAGAGGAAAAACGGTCATTTCAAAAATGGAGAAGATTGATATATGATTGTGTCTTGTTTTATCTCAGTGTATTGTATTGTCTTTGTGATGAAAATAAGGAAGGGGTGAGAAGTAATTGATAATGGAAAGAGGCACCCCAGTGGAAACCAAGAGCAATTAGGGCATGTGTTGATGGAAGCCCAGGAAGTCTAATCAGAAAGAAAAAGAAAGTTAAGAAGAAGAAGGATTATCAGGAAAAAGTTTCAGCAAAAGGCTGTTACTGAATACTTTTCGTTTCCGGAGTGTGTGTGAATAGGCGCCTCAGCTGCCACATGCTCAAGCCAGTCACTGTGCAGCAAGGGCTTTTCAAGCAGTGGCAGCCGGCAATTCCCCGCCCCCAGCCTGGGGAGCGGGGCCCCGTGGCAGTTGAGTCCTGGAAACTCCCCAGGGCCATCTGTGGCTGCCCAGGATGCTACAGCCAGCCATAGATGCTACTGGCTCCCTGATGTTTGGTCATTTTCAATGCCAATAACTAAGCTACAATGGTTCTCCCACACCCGGAAGATAATAAATAATAAGCACTATTAAGGCTTTTTTCAAATGTAAAAAACCTTGAGATAATGTACTAAATTTTTCAGAAGGTTGTTTTCTTAGCACCTGGTGCAATACTATAGGATTTTCTTTAGCCAGTGGTAGGAGTTCCTGCCTTCATCCCAGTGCCGGTGAGGACAAGGGTGGAAGAATTTCCAGTGTTGCTGAAAACCGGAGGAGACTTCGGCTGAGAAACGGAGGAGACTTTGGATCAAGCTAGCTGCCTTCAGAACTTTCCTGGGCTGTGATTTAAGCTAGCTGCCTGCAGAATTTACATGGACTGTGATTTAAGCTAGCTGCCTGCAGAACTTACCAGGACTGTGATTTAAGCTAGCTGCCTGCAGAACATACCTGGACTGTGGTTTACCTGAACTGTGAGTTAATCTATTGAGACACTGCTTTACCTGGACTGAGACAACAAACTGTAATCTATAACAAATTTTAACTTGGTGTCTTTGCTAACAGTGTCATTGCTGGTATTATTTCTCTAAGTGCTTCATCAATTGGCTTGTATTGTGACATTTTGTATCCTCCCTTTCTGTTTGTAGCAGGTTATTTATGGTGTTTCTGTAAAAACCACTGTGGTCTTTATTTAAATTAAATAAAAGGGGGAAATGTTAGAGTCTGTAAACATGTCAAAATAACACCTGGCATTTTGCCAGGGGAATGTTAGAGTGTGTAAACAAGTCTGGATGATGCCTGTCAAAATGCCAGAGGGAGTGGTTTGAGATGTAACAAAAGCGAGCCATTAAGTGTGGAGATTCCTGATTGGTTGACTGCAGTATCTAGTTTATGTTAATTAGATAAGCTGGGTGGAATGTATAAATACCTCTATTGTCCTACAATAAATGGCTTCCACTTCTGCTATATCAACATACACATGTTATTCAAAACCCCCACCCCCCCGGTTATTTTGCTCCAACCGGACCTCGGCAGTATCTGCCAAGTCAGAAACCTCTCAAGTATGAACATGTGATACCAGGTAGGATTCTATATGTGCATATAAAAATACATGTGCTGAATAGGCTACACAAAAAGGGAGAGAGGAATTCACATATTTGTTAACTTTAAAAACACATGGAGAACTATTTTAATTAAAAATTGACTAGATTTATAACTCCTACCCTATATAATGCAAAGGCAAGTCCAACTATACAACATGACTCCTCTGAACTGCTTGTATTTCTATTTTGTTTGGGTTATTAATCTCCATCATATTAGGATTAGTAGTCAGAGTCTAGTAGGGTATGGGTTAGTGTCCAAAATAAGCTCCCTTGCCCCTCATTTGCCTAAAGTCATGGTGGCCTGGACACCCTGCATGTGAACCAGGAGTGATAAAATAGGACTGCAGTTAATATGGCTCTGCTTCTCCAATTTGAGGCCTACTGACTGTCAGGTAACGATTCTTTATGTGATTTGGAGTCATGAGAAAACACAACCACTTCTTCAGGGCATTGAAGAATTCATTTGAACCAAAGGATTCTTATTCTCACTTGATGTAGGTCAGAAACCTAACAAAGGAACGCAAGAGACTTCATTCACCATAACAGATCTTTTTGCCATTTTGGTTATGGATGCACACATGGGATCTTTCTTTAGATCGATGAGGTGCTGAGAATCTAAGCCACAACCGCACACAGGGCCAAGAGGCTGATTCAGACACATCCCTTTCCAAAGAAATTAAGCAAAGAGCCACAGGTGATGCCCTTTCATTTCCATTTGAAAACTGTTTTCTTCAGGCTTAACAAAGGAGTGGGCTGAGGGAAAGAACTTCCTGACATTCAGGGCAACAGAAATATAGGTAAGAGAATGGCCAAAGCAGGATTTCTCCACTGAGACTTTCCTGGTCACACTGATATCTGAGTTTTCTGTGATTCTCCCATTCCATTCAGCTGTCCAGTACATGGCCATGGCACAGAGCTTGGAGGTGGTATATATCTTGGACACAAAACCATGAGCCTATTCTGGAGAGTGGCCAGAATTCAGGAAGAAAACAGGAACTTAGGAAGATAGTAGGTGTTCCCCATCCATAAGACACACCGAAGTCCATCCATCAGTTGAGCAGGATGAATGCTGGGAAGCTTTCTACTAGACAGGATACATCCATTGGTGCATTCTGTTTTTTAATGTCCAAAACCACGTACACAGTGGGATACACCGAACTAGAATCACTCACATTGTCAAATGATTTACTAGAAACAGTCCATTCCAAACCAAACAAACCACCTTTCCTACCTATTTTCAGAACATGAGACAAAACCACAAACTCACACCCACACCCACAAAGGCATCTCCTTCCCACAAGTAAGTCTCTGACTCTCCAGTGTGTCCTCTGTCTGTTGAGCCAAACTATGTTCCCCGAAATGGCCAGTCCTGTCTCAGTTCTGGTTGCCTTGGCCAACTCTGTGAAGTTGTCAGGATCCAGTGGTGAGCCACTACCTGCTTTCTCAGGAAAGACCCTCTTCATATCTGTCCTGGCATTTGGCCATTCTCTCAGCAGTAGGTACCAAGAAAGACTGACTTTGTCCTTGGTAAATCCAAACAACTGAGCCCAGTGGGAGTGGGACTGGGACTGGCTCTGGGTGTCTGGCATCTTAGATCCCAATTTCAGAGAGTTCCAATACCAAGGAAGTGAGGTAGGACACTTCCTTCAAGAACTGAATGAGGTCACTCCCTTGGCAACCACTTTGTCCTAAGAGTTGCTTCCAAGGGTCCCATGAGATAGAGGCTGCCCCTACTTCCTGTGACACTTTCACAAGTTAGAATGGTATATCAACCATAGGCACCCGGGAACATCTCTCAACAAAGGCCTGGTTTGGTCCACCTTCTCTACATTTAGAATAGAGAGACTGATTCAGACACGACCCTTCATCCTGACCAGGTGGTTTGCCATGCAAGGTGACTTTTGCTCTCTCAACTCCTTCATAGCTGCCTACATCTTCTCCAGGTATCATTTCTGCATGGACCTTTGAGGTTCTCAGCAGGTTTAAGATGACCTACATTCCTGTATTGTAAAAACAATTCTGTCCCTGCTCTTCTGTAAACTTAGATTGAGGGAAGAGTGTATGGTTAGGGTTAATAAAAGGTTCGATTTGGGTTAAGAATCATTCTGCAGGATGAATAATTGTATTGGGAACCTGTAATATTTACAAGAATGTAAAAGTGAAATATTAGAATGAAAACAGAAATCTAGGTAAGATTTGAAGCCCAGAAGGGTATTGGGCCCTTGATTGGGATACTTAGCTTTGAATTATGTTCTGCAGAGATGTCTCAGATAAATCGATGTACAATGGCATAGGACCTTGTACCTTGGATAATGGAATGTCGAAGAGAACTTCTAGTCAAAAAGGGATACTCGGTATTATTTGAAAGATAGTCAGTAGGTTTAGAAAGCAGAGAGAGTATAGGATTTAAACCAAAAGTTCTTTATCTATAGGGTTTCGGGTAGAGAGTGAATGAAAATGTGAGCACATGTGAAGAGTCAGTCACAATGATAAACTGTGGAAAATATGTAGGAAAGCAGATATTAATAGAGACATTAGTAAATCAGGCAAATGATAAAGTGATTGATAGGATTAGACATTTTCAACAGGCTTGAGGTAAAATATATAATCTTAGGAAGAAACAAATATGTAGTGACCAATAGGATTGACATTTGAGAGCGTTAGGCAACCTGGACATGGATGTTTTTAGTAATGCATACTCACTTTCCATTAAGGCTTTGGTAAAATCATAAGTGTGAACTTTGCTTTTTGTGTCCAGAAAATTACTGTGATAAAATGTATATGTAGATCAGATGACATAAGTATTTATTCCACCGTTTCTGGGAGCAATATTTTGAAGATATATAAATTAGTACTGGGGTTACAAATGGGTGTACCCTGTGTCTAGGAATATAGAGATAATGCATGAATAGACAAAACTTTGATTAAACAATGTAACAAGTTCTAAATTTAAATAATGGATTGAATTCATATCTGAAAATATACAGGAAATCTTATATTGATATGCAATCATTCAATCCAACCAGGTATCCATCTTATTTTAATATTAGGCTTATGGATTATCATAAAGAGTGTGTGAATTTTGTTTCAAAGGTGATAATGGATTTCAGAAATAATGAGTTTGGAAAGAAGTCTCATGAAGAGACCAGACAAGAAACCTGAAGGAATACAAGAGTTTTGAATAAGGAAGTTATTGAAAGCGAAACAAATGCCTATAAATTTGTGAACTTGTCAATGAAATATATATCCTATTATGTGCATAAACTGAAGAAATAATAATGTACCAGTTTTGTTAAAAAATGAACGTCAAAATACACATCATGTCCCATAGGAATCTACAAGCATTGATGTTAAACTGGGACAGTTACTGTAGAAATATTTGGATTTGTATGCACCATTCACTGAAGTTTGTTTTTAGTACTAGGAAACAAATATGTATTTCAGGTGGATGAATATTTTTGAAAATAATCTTGTGAAAAGTTGATTATAAATCCACATACATGTACATGAATGAATTTAGCGAGTATATAATAAGACACATATGTTTCATATTTTCAAAAATCTGGAGAGTGTATATCTATCTATCTATCTATCTATCTATCTATACACACACACACACACACACACTCAAACAGACATTAAAATGTAGCAAAATATATATATATATATATATATATATATATATATATATATATATATATATATATATCATGAAATATATATAATCCACAGATCCAAAAATATTAATTTTACTAAACGTGGATTTATGTATAATGTTGTTCAACTAGGAAGTCACCCATAGTTTGAATTTTCACTTCCAACAGCATTCAGAGGAGTGATCTCTTCTGACAATTTGTATCTGCTAAGTCAGCAACCTCTCAAGAATGTACATGTGATACCAGGTAGGATTCTAAATGTGCATATAAAAATACATGTTCTGAATAGGCTACAGAGAAAGGGAGAGAGGAATTCACATGGTTGTGAACTTTAAAAACAGATGGAGAACTGTTTCAATTAAAAATTGACTAAATTTATAACTCCTACCCTATATAATGCAAAAGGCAAGTACAACTATACAACATGAATCCTCAAAACTTCTTGTATTTCTATTCTGTTGGGGTTATTATTCTCCATCATGTTAGGATTACTAGTCAGAGTCTAGTAGGGTATGGGTTAGTGTCCAAAATAAGCTCCCTTGCCGCTCATTTGCCTAAAGTCATGGTGGCCTGGACACCCTGCATGTGAACCAGGAGTGATAAAATAAGACCGCAGTTAATACTGATCTGCTTCTCCAATTTGAGGCCTACTGACTGTCAGGTATAGATTCTTTATGTGAATTGGAGTCATAAGAAAACCCAAGCACTTCTTCAGGGCTTTCAAAAATTTATTTGAACCAAAGGATCCCTATTCTCACTTGATGTAGTTCAGGAACCTAACAAAGAAAGGCAAGAGACTTCATCCATCATAAGTGATCTTTTTGAAATTTTGGTTTTGGATGCACACATCGGATCTTTCTTTAGATCCATCAGGGGCTGAGAATCTAAGCCACAACCGCACACAGGGCCAAAGGGTGATTCAGACACATCCCTTTGCAAAGAAATTAAGCAAAGAGCCACAGGTGATGCCCATTCATTTTCATTTGAAAACTCTTTTTTTCAGGCTTCACATGAGGGTGGCCTGAGGCAAAGAACTTCCTGACATTCAGGGAAAAAGATACATAGTAAGAGAATGGCCCATAGCAGGGTTTCTCCACTGAGACTTTCCTGGTCACACTGATATCTGAGTTTTCTGAGATTCTCCCATTCCCTTCAGCTGTCCAGTACATGGCCATTTAACAGAGCTTGAGGTGGTACATATCTTAAACACAAAACTATGTGCCTATTCAGGAGAGTGGCCAGAATTCAGGAAGAAAACAGGAACTTAGGCAGATAGTAGGTGTTGCCCATCCATGAGGCAAGCCGCAGTCCATTCATCAATTGGGCAGGATGAATGCTGCGAAGCTTTCTACTAGACAGAACACATCAACTGATGCATTCGCTTTTCTAATGTCGACAACCACGGACACAGTGGGATACACAGACATAGAAAGACTCGCCTTGTCAAACGACTTACTAGAAACAGTTCACTACAATCCAATCAAACCGCCTTTCTTTCGTATTCTCAGAACATGAGACAAAACCACAAACCCACACCCACACCCGCAAAGGCACCTCCTTCCCCCAAGTAGGTCTGTCATATCCGGAGTGTCCTCTGACTGGTGGGCCATACTATGTTCTCCCAAAATGGCCTGTCCTGTCTCAGATCTGCTCTACTTTGCCAACTCTGTGAAGTAGTCAGGAGCCAGCGGTGATCCACTACCTGCTTTATCAGGATAGGACCCTCTTCAGAGGTTTCCTGGCATTTGGCCATCCTCAAATCAGTAGGTACCAAGAAATATTGACTCTGTCCTTCGTAAATCCAAACAAGTTAGACCACTGGGACTTGGACGGGTTATGGCTCTGGGTGCCTGGCTTCCTGGATCCCAAGTTCAGAGACTTCCATCACCAAGGAAGTGAGGTGAAGTCACTTCCTTGAGGAACTGAATGAGGTCACTGCCTTGGAAACCACGTTGTCCTAACATTTGCCTCCAAGGTTCCCATGAGATGGAGGATGCCCCTACATCCTGTGACACTTTCACAAGTTCGAATCGTATATCAAACATAGGGACCAGGGAACAGCTCTCCACACAGGCATGGTTTGGTCTATCTTCTCTGTATTAAGAAGAATGAGGCTGATTCAGACACATTCCTTAATTCTACCAGGTTGTTTGCCATTGAGATGACTTTTGCTCTCTCAGGTCCTTCATCGCTGCCTACATCTTCTCCAGGGATCATTTCTGCATGTACCTTTGAGGTTCTCAGCAGGTGGAAGATCCCATGCATTCCTATATTGTAAGACCAACACTGTCACTGCTCTTCTGTAAAGTTAGATTGAGGGAACAGTGTATGGTTAGGGTTAATAACATTTTCATTTTCTGTTAGGAACCATTCTGCTGGATGAATAATGTTATTGGAACCTGTGATATTTATTAGAATACAGACGTGAAATATATGTACATAAACAGAAATCTAAGTAAGATTTGAAGCCCAGAAATCATTGGGCCCTTGATTGGGATACCTATCGTTGAATTACATTCTGCAAAAATGTCTCAGAGAAATCGATATACAATGGCATAAGACCTTGTAACTGGATGATTGAATGTAGAAGAGAACCTCCAGTCAAAAAGTGATAGTCGGTAGGATTAGGAAGATAGTAGGTAGGTTTTAAGAAGTAGAGTGAATATAGGATTTGGACCAAAAGTTCTTTAGCAATAGGGTTTCGATTGGAGTGTGAATGTAAGTTTCAGAACATGTGAAGATTTAGTCACAATGATGAACTGTTGAAAAGCAGATACCAATAGAGACATTACAAAAACAGGCAAAGTATAAAGTGAGTGAGAGGATTAGACATTTTCAACAGGGTTGAGTTTGAATATATAATCTTTGGAAGAAACTAATTTGTAGTTACCAATAGGATTTTCATTTGAGAGCATTAGGCAACCTGGACATGGATGTTTTTAATAATCCATGTTCACTTTTCATTTAGCTTTGATACAATCATAAGTGTGACCTTTGCTTTTTGTGTCCAGAATATTTCAGTGATAAAATGCATATGTAGATCAGGTGACATGGGTATTTCTTCCAACATTTCTCTGAGCAATATTTTGAAGACGTATAAATTAGTGTTGCGGGTACAAAGAGGTGTACCCTGTGTCTATGAATATAGAGATAATGCATGAAAATACCACATTGTGAATAAATAATATAACTGGTTCCACTTTAAATAATGGATTGAATTGATATCTGAAACTAAGTAAGAAATCTTATATTGATATACAATCATTCATTCCAACCAGTTGTACATCTAATGGTAATATTAGGGTTATGGTTTATTATGAGGGGTGTGTGAGTTTTGCTTCAAATGTGATAATGGAAATCGAAAATAATGTGTTTGGAAAGAAGTTTCAAGAAAAGACCAGTCAGAAACGGAGGAATACATGTTTTCTGAAGCAGGAAGTGATTGAAAGTGAAATAAATGCCTATAAATTTGTGAACGTGTGAATGAAATATATATCCTATAATGTGCATAAACTCAAGAAATAGAAATGTACCAGTGTTGAATAAAAATAAACTTCAAAGTACATATCACGTCCCATAGGAATCTACTTGCATTGATGTTAAACTGGGTCAGTTACTGTAGAAATATTAGGATTTTTTTTTTTTTGGTGTTATACAACAATTTATTTTAGCACTAGAATGCCACAGAATGTAGAGGAAAGAGCAATGGATTTTTAGTTATAGCACTAATAATCTAACATTTAATAACTCTTTTGGGGAGTCTAGAAATTACATAAGGCTATGTAAAATATATTTTATTATTTAACATTCATAAATGCTTGGGATTTTAGTAATATTTCTAGTTTTTTATTTTTTATTTTTTAAGTTGTTGATGGATCTTCATTTTGTTTATTTGTTTATGTGGTGCTGAGAATAGAACCCAGTTCCTCACACATACTAGGCAAACATGTTAACACTGAATCACAAACCCAGCTGCTCCACTTTTGTCTTAACATCGTACACGCCTCTCGCTCTTTTTTACTCACTTTTTTCCTCATTTTTCCCCTTCTCTCTCTTCCTTTTTCGTTTTTCCTCCATATCTTTTTTTCTCTCATGGCATTACAAACAGTTGTATGCTATAAAATTTAAATTTGAGACTGTTTTTTATTGTCACTATTTTTTTAAAAAAAAATTTAATAATTATAATCACCTGATAGATATATTACAATAAATTTATTATACATATGTGTCTATATTCATGCATATGCATTACATATATTATGTATATATATATATATACATATATATTTAAAAGTACTTTGATTAGCCTGTTAGAAATAATATACACCAAGACTTTCTTAATTCTGAAGTCTTCCAGAATTAACATCTTACAATGAAAATCAAATAAACATATTTAAGAAAAAAGGTATCATTCTTTATTATCAATATTGATAATTTAATGTTTTTTATCATGTTACGCTGTAATATGGCATATCATATCTTATGAATTAGAGAAATTTTTTTGAACAACCTATTATTTAAGGACCATATGCACTGACATTTTAAATGGCTTTCTTATGATTTCAATTTCTATCAATTATGTATTAATTGCCAAATACTTATTTTAGTACTTTTCATATTCATAATTGATATCAAGTGAATTGTTTAATTTTTCTGGTAATTAGTTACTTATTACAGTAGGGACATTATTAATAGTTCTAAATTTTTATAAGTAAATGGTACAAAGATATTTTCATGCAAAATTAAGAATAATTGCATGCTCTAAATGTTTGATTGTTGATACATATAATACAGAGCTTTTGATGAGTCTCTTCCCAGTAAAACATAAAATGCAAAGATATCGTTGGGTATGTATGTCCAAATAAAGATAATGAAAAATACACATTATCAGCTAGAAACTATTAAATAAAAGATGAAAAGAACAATCCAACACATTGTACCAACTTATCAGATGAGGCAGTATTCTGAAAGAATAGCCTAAGACTAGACCTGGTCCATGACAAAATATTTACAAAAAAATGAAATATGAAAAATATAGGAAATGCTATGAATTTTTCATGAAGGTAGGTGGATTATCCTTTAATCTCAATTAAGTGTATTTTCAAAAGCCAGTTCTGGTAAAATAAATTTGTGATAGATACAACTACACAAAACAAAGTTTCTGCTTAGCAAAATGAATGCATCTCAACACTTTTTTAGCTGATTTCTTGCCACTCAATTTTAAACCTTTATTTATTTATTTATTTTTATTGATTGTTCAAAACATTACAAAACTCATGATATATTATCTTTCATACATTTGACTCAATTGGGTTATGAACTCCCATTTTTCCCCAAATACGAATTGTAGAAGCACATTGGTTACACATTCACATTTGTACATAATGGCATAATAGTGATGTTGTATTCTGCTACCTTTTCTATCCCCTACTATCCCCCCTCCCCTCCCCTCCCATCTTTCCTCTCTATCTCATCTGCTGTTGTTCAATTCTCTCCTTTGTTTTCCCCCCATTTCCCCTCACAACCTCTTATATGTAATTTTGTGTAACATTGAGGGTCTCCTACCATTTCCATATGCTTTCCCTTCTCTCCCCCTTTCTATCCCCCCACTCGTCTTTGTTTAATGTTAATCTTTTTCTCATGCTCTTCCTCCCTGTTCTGTTCTTAGGTGCTCTCTTTATATCAAAGAAGACATTTGGCATTTTTTTTAAGGATTGGTTAGCTTAGCTTAGCATAATCTGCTCTAATGCCATCCATTTCCGTGCAAAGTCTATGATTTTGCCATTTTTTAGTGCTGAGTAATACTCCATTGTGTATAGATGCCACAGTTTTTTAACCATTCATCTATTGAAGGACATCTAGGTTGGTTCCACAGTCTAGCTATTGTGAATTGTGGCGCTATGATCATTGATGTGGCAGTATCCCTATAGTACGCTCTGTTAAGACCCTCTAGTCCGAGAAGGGTGATAGCTGGGTCAAATGGTGCATTCATTCCCAGCTTTCCAAGAAATCTCCATACTGCTTTGCAAATTGGCCTTATCAATTTTCAGTACCACCAGTAGTGTACAAGTGTACCCTTTTCTCCACATCCTCGCCAACACTTATTGTTGTTTGACTTCATAATGGCTGCTAATCTTACTGGAGTGAGATGGTATCTTAGGGTGGTTTTGATTTGCATTTCTCTGACTGATAGAGATGGTGAGGATTTTTTTATGTACTTGTTGATTGATTGTATGTCCTCCTCTCTGAAGTGTCTGTTCAGGTCCTTGGCCCATTTGTTGATTGGGTTATTTGTTATCTTATTGTTTAATTTTTTGAGTTCTTTGTATATTCTGGATATTAGGGCTCTATCTGAAGTGTGAGGGGTAAAAAATTGTTCCCAGGATGTAGACTCTCTATTTACCTCTCTTATTGTTTCTCTTGCAGAGAAAAAACTTTTTAGTTTAAGTAAGTCCCATTTGTTTATTGTTGTTATTAACTCTTGGGCTATGGGTGTCCTATTAATGAACTTGGAGCCCGACCCCACAGTATGTAGATCATAGCCATCTTTTTCTTCTATCACATGCAGTGTCTCTGATTTCATCACTAGCTCCTTGATCCATTTTGAGTTAACTTTTGTGCATGGCGAGAGAAAGGGATTCAGTTTCATTTTGGTGCATATGGATTTCCAATTTTCCCAGCACCATTTGTTGAAGATGCTATCCATCTCCCAATATGCTTTTAGCCTCTTTATCATATATAAGAATGTTGTAATTTTGTGGATTGATTTCTGTGTCCTCTATTCTCTACCACTGATCCACCTGGCTGTTTTGGTACCAGTACCACGCTGCTTTTATAACTATTACTTTGTAGTACAGTTTGAACTCTGGTATCGCAATACCTCCAGATTCAAATTCCTGCTTAGAATTGCTTTTGCTATTCTGGGTCTTTTGTTTTTCCATATGAATTTCATGATTGCTTTATCATTTCTACAAGAAATGCCGTTGGGATTTTGATTGGCATCCATTTTAACCTGTAGAGAACTTTGGGTAATATCACCATTTTGATGATGTTAGTTCTGCCTATCCATGAACAGGGTACATTTTTCCATCTTCTAAGATCTTCTTCTATCTCTCTCTTTAGGGTTCTGTAGTTTTCATTATATAAATCTTTCACCTCTTTTGTTAGGTTGATTTCCAAGTATCTTATTTTCTTTGAGGATATTGTGAATGGAGTGGTTTTCCTCCTTTCCATTTCAGAAGTTTTGCTCCTGATATACATAAATGCCTTTGATTTATGCGTGTTGATTTTATATCCTGCCACTTTGCTTAATTCATTTATTATCTCTAGCAGTTTCTTTGTAGACCCTTTTGGGTCTGTTATATATATTATCATGTCATCCACAAATAGTGATAATTTAAGTTCTTGTTTTCCTATTTTTATGCCTTTAATTTCTATTGTCTAATTGCTCTGGCTACAATTTCAAGAACTAAATTGAATAGAAGTGGTGATAGAGGGCATCCCTGTCTTATTCCAGATTTTAGAGGCAATCCCTTTAGTTTTTCTCCATTTAGGATGATGCTAGTCTGAGGTTTAGCATATATAGCTTTTACAATGTTGAGGTAAGTTCCTGTTATCCCTAGTTTTTCTAGTGTTTTGAACATAAAGGGATGCTGTACTTTGTCAAATGTTTTTTTCTGCATCTATCGAGATGATCATATGGTTCTTGTCTTTAAGTCTATTGATGTGGTGAATAGTATTTATTGATTTCCGTATATTGAACCAGCCTTGCATCCCAGGGGTGAATCCTACTTGATCATGGTGCACAATTTTTTTTGATATGCTTTTGTATTCGATTCATCAGGATTTTATTGAGAATTTTTGTATCCAAGTTCATTAGAGATATTGGTCTGTAGTTTTGTTTCTTTGAAGTGTCTTAGTCTGATTTCAAGATCAGGGTGATTTTGGCCTCATAGAATGAATTTGAAAGAGCTCCTTCTTTTTCTATTTCTTGAAAGAGCTTGAAAAGAATCAGTATTAATTCTTCTTTGAAGGTTTTGTAGAACTCCGCTGTTTACCCATCCAGTCCAGGGCTTTTTTTCGTTGGTTATATTTTGATGGCTTCTTCTATTTCTTCCTTTGTCATTGGTCTGTTTAAATTGTGTGTGTCTTCCTGACTCAATCTGGGCAGATCGTATGACTTAAGAAATTTATTGATATCTTCACTATCTTCTATTTTATTGGAATATAGGGTTTCAAAATACTTTCTAATTATCTTCTATATTTCTGTAGTGTCTGTTGTGGTATTGCATTTTTCACCCCCTATGTTAATAATTTGAGTTCTCTCTCTTCTTCTCTTCGTTATCATGACTAAGGGCCTGTCAATCTTATTTATTTTTTCAAAGAACCAACTTTTAGTTTATCAATTTTTTCAATGATTTTTTGTTTCAATTTCGTTGATTTCTGCTCTTATTTTAATGTCGTCTACTACATTTGCTGTTGTTTTGCTCTTCCTTTTCTAGGTTTTTGAGGTGTAGTGTGAGTTCATTTATTTGTTGTTTTTTTTTTTCTTTTTTTGAGGAAAGAACTCCAAGAAATGAATTTTCCTCTTAAAACTGCTTTCATTGTGTCCCATAGATTACAGTAGGTTGTGTCTGTATGGTCATTTGTCTCTAAGAATTTTTTTGTCTCCTCCTTAATGTCTTCTGTAACCCATTGATCATTCAGTAGAATATTGTTCATTTTCCATGTGATGTAGGATTTTTCCTTCCTTCTTTTATCATTGATTTCCAGTTTCATTTCATTATGATCTGATATGGTGCATGGTATTATCTCCACGCCTTTATATTTACTAAGAGTTGCCCTATGACCTAATATATGGTCTATCTTTGAGTAGGATCCATCTGCTGCTGATAAGAAGGTGTATCCACTTGATGATGGTTGATATATTCTATATATGTCGGTTAAGTCTAGGTTATTGATTGTGCTGTTGAGTTCTATAGTTTCTTTATTCAGTTTTTGTCTAGAGGATGTGTCTAATGGTGAGAGCGGTCTGTTGACGTCACCTATAATTATTATGTTGTAGTCTATTTGACTCTTGAACATGAGAAGAGTTTGTTTTATGAGTGTGGCAGCTCATTTGTTTGCTGCATACAAATTGGTAATTGTTATGTTATGTTGGTGGATGGTTCCTTTTAACGTTATATAGTGTCCTTCTTTATCCCTTTTGATTAACGTAGGTTTGAAGTTGATTGTATTTGATATGAGTTTGGCCACTCCTGCTTGCTTCCGTGTGCCCTGTGAGTGGTATGATTTTTCCCAACCTTTTACTTTCAGCCTGTGTATGTCTTTACCTATCATATGAGTCTCCTGAAGGCAGCATATTGTTGGATTTGTTTTTTTGATCCAGGTTACTACCCTATGTCTCTTGAATGGTGAGTTTAGGTCATTAACATTTAAGTTTACAATTGAAATATGATTTGTACATCCATTCATGTTAATTTATTTATTTATTTTAGTTTGGCTAGTTTTTCCTTTTTGGTTATTTTCCTCCCCCTTTACTGAGATACCTCCCACTGTTAGTTTGGGGCACTATTTTTCAATTCTTCTTCTTGTAGTATTTTGCCCAAAATCCTTTGCAGTCCTGGTGTTATGGGTGTGAATTCTTTTAGTTTTTATTCATTGTGAAAGACTTTAATTTTATTGTCAAATCTGAAGCTTAATTTTGCTGGATACAGTATTCTTTGTTGGAATTCATTATTTTTCAGTTTTTGAAATACATTGTTCCAGGATCTTCTCACTTTCAAAGTTTGTGATGAAAAATCAGTCGTTAATCTAATTGGTTTACCCCTGAATGTAATCCGCCTCCTTTCTTTCGTAGCTTTTAATATTCTCTCCTTGTTCTGTATGTTGGCTATCTTCATAATTATATGTCTTGCAGTTGGTCTATTATGGTTTTGAATGTTTGGGGTCCTGTAGGCTTCAAGGATTTGGCAATCCATTCCATCTTTCATCTCTGGGAAGTTTTCTAGAATTATTTTATTTAATATGTTGTCCATTCTTTCGGTTTGAATCTCTATGGCTTCTTCTATCCCGATGACTGTGAAATTTGTTTTTTTTTATGACATCCCATATCTTTTGAATAGACTGCTCTTGGGACTTAAGCATCTTTCCTGTGTTGACTATATTCTTTTCAAGTTGATAAACGTTGTCGTCATTATCTGATGTTCTGACTTCTATTTGATCTAGTCCATTTGTAATATTCTCGTTTGAGTTTTAATTAATAGTTTCCTGCATTTCTAGGATTACTGTTTGATTTTTTTTAAGATCTCTATCTCCTGGTAAAGCTTGTTCTTTGCCATTTGAATTTGTTTAATTCATTTTCAAAATATACTTTTATTGCTAGGACTTGCTGATTCATGTATTCTCTAATATCCCTTTCCATCTGAGTTAGGTAAGCCTTGAGTTTTTTTCCCTATCCCTGTTTCTGATGATTCTAGGTCCTCCTGTAGAATTAAGTTGTCCTGCATTGTTTGTACACATTTTTTTCCTTTGTTTTTTCATGATGTTCACGTTGTTTTCCATCTCTATTTGATTGCTGTTTTTCTGCTCTATTCTATAGGTTTGTTTTCGTTTAATATATCTGTTGTCTCTCCTTTGTGTTGGTAGACTATGCCTGCTAAAGTGAATTCTGCTTGGAAGGAATTGCGATGGCCGAGCTCCAGTGATGTCACCTGTCTGCTATGGCGGGCCACAGGCTCCTTGCCAGCATGTTCAAATGGGAGTGGGATGGGACTGATCTGTCTCTGTTTGTTTTCAACTCCCGGTCGCCGGCGGGCGGGCGGTCTCCAGCTGTCCAGTCACACAGTCAGCGGGTGGGCTGTCACTGGTGGGCGGGAGATCTCTAGCCACCCAGTTGCACGTGCAGCCAGCGGGCGATTGGTCGCTGGTAGGCAGGCGGGCACCAGCCACCCAGTCGCACCAGCAGCGGGCTGTTTGTGACCAGTGGGCGGGCGTTCTCCAGCCGCCCAGTCACGCGGGCCTGGCCTCTAGTCCCCTGTTATCTCCTGCTAGTCCTGGTTTCTCGTGCTAGACCAGATTTCCCCTGAGTGATGCCTCTCGGCAGCTCATACTGTCCTCTGGGCCTGCCGTTTCTTGGGTGTGGATGGTGTCTATGGGGAACCCCGGCACTCTATTGTTTTGATTTTTTCCTCTTGCCCCTCTCCCAGCTCTGGCTAGACAGGTTTCGTTTTCGCCGCTGATGGGAGGGGAAGTTGAAGGTCAGGTGCCTCTAGTTTTCCCGACGTCTTTATGCAGGCTCTCTCTGATAATCTCTCCAATGGAAAGCCTAAGAGAGATTTTATGTGAATTCCCTGCTGTATGGGAGATGAGCTGAGTAACACAAACCTGTTTTATTGTTGCAATCTGTTGGAGAGTGGCGGTGGTTACTTCTGCTCTCCAAGATGGTGGCCGTTGGTTTCCTTGGTGGAGTTTTTATTGTTGGGGGATAGAACTGTAGCACTTCCTTCCCCGTCTGAAATCCCAAACTCAGCCCGGGGCTCAGTTGGAGGTCAGCCAGCAGGATTCCACAGAATCTGCAGAAACGTTTCTCCCTGCCGGCTGGTCGCTTCTACGTGGTGCCCTGCTGTCTCTAGCCACGGGGCAGGCCACACAGATTTGTCAGCCCGGATCTCCGGTCGCACATTTGGCTCGTGTTTGAGACTCAATTACCGGACCTCATTGGTGGAAATCATTCTTCTAGGTTTCGGTGCACACCCATTTTTCTGTAAGATCCTAACAAGATAATTTTTTGTCGTTCTAACTCGTTATTCACCTGTGAAGTGGCGCAGTTCACAGGGTGTGAGTGGCAGATTCAGAGACATCCCTTCATCCTGACCAGGTTGTTTGCCATGGAAGATGACTTTTGCTGTCTCAGGTCCTTCATAGCTGCCTACATCTTCTCCATGGCTTATTTCTCCATGGACCTTTGAGGTTCTCAGCAGGTGAAAGATCCCCTACATTCCTGTATTATAAGACCAACTCTGTCCGTGCTCTTCTTTAAAGTTAGATTGAGGGAACACTGTAGGGTTAGGGTTAATAACATGTTTGATTTGGGTTAGAATCATTCTGTTTATGAATAATTCTATTGAGAAGCTGCGATATGTATAAGAATATATAGTTGAAATATATGTAGGAAAACAGAAATCTAAGTAAGATTTGAATCCCAGAATGGCATTGGGCCCTTAATTGGGATACTTAGCGTTGAATTACGTTCTGCACAGATGTCTCAGGTAAATTGATATACAATGTCATAGGACCCTGTACCTTGGAAGATTGAATGTAGATGAGAACATCCATTTAAAAAGGTATAGTTGTTATTGAATGGTTAATTAAATAGGTACTTGTCACTTCCTCTTTTTCTCTATGCTTAATAAAACACTGTTGAAATCTTGAGAACTGTTTGCTAATCTTGTTCCCAGAATGTGCTGTCCCCAGTTTTCAAACTGCAGAATTTACTCTCTCACCTGTTTGCATGCAAACTGCCCACTCCCACTGACCCATCAATAAACTTCCCTCCTTGCCCTCGGCAAGGAAAGTATATAAGCTCTGCTCAAGCTCTTCTCAGGGCTCTCTGCTGTATTCAAGTGAGCTCTGAGCCCCAGCATGCTGGAACTCCAATAAACCCTTTGCTGTTTCATGAGTCAGTTTCTTGGTGGTCTCTTCCTCCAATGCACGCCCGACCTTTACACATGAAGTTTCCACTGATATCTGGCAGCGGCGGATGAGAGACCCCAACGGGCTACTCTTGGGGTAAGTAAGTCTCCTATTCCTGGTTTCAGGTTTCAGGTTAGGACTTGGAAAAATGGCTATTGATGAAGAGTGTGAGCTCTCTCCGACAGTGGCTGACAGACGTGTCACAGAGCCACAGGCCACGTTCCTGGAGGACGCCCCAGAGGACTTGGGAAATTTAGTTATAATAGATTCCTCGACTCAGTAATATTTTGTTTTGGATTCGGTATTGCCAGCCCATTGGTTATTGAGGCTACTCAGTCCTGATCTCAGTGTTGGACGTCCATTGCCTGTCTTTATTGTCTTGTCTTGTCTGTTTCATGTGTCGTTGCTTTCACTGTTTGTGGATCTTTCATTATGGGACAGAGCACTTCAATGCTAGATCTCAGTTTAAAGGGCGACTCTTATGTGTGGTCTCATAAAATCCCAACACAATTAATGGCAATACTTCTCTGAGCTCAGTTCCAGAACTCAGTCTCTAAGGGGAATCACACCAGAGTTCAAGCCCAGGTGGACCCAGTCATCTCTTCCAAATGCCACACAAATGACCACAATTAAAACCAAAACACTCCCCAATGGCCCTCATCTTCTTCCATATAGACACTCATCATAACCTCTGGCTGGACGTTTCCATGAGGGGCATAGCCCAAGACAGTGTCCAAAACATGCTCCCTTGCCGCTAATTTGCCTAAAGTCAGGGGGGCCTGGAAACCCTTCCAGTGAACCAGGATTGATCAAATATGCCTGCCATTAATACTGATCTTCTTCTGCAATTTGAGGCCTACTGACTGTCAGGTGTAGATTCTTTATGTGAATTTCAGTCATAAGAAAACCCAACCACATCTGCAGTGCTTTGAAAAACTCATTTGACCCAAAGGATCCCAATTCTCACTTGATGGACGTCAAGAACCTAACAGAGGAAGGAGAGAAACTTCACCCACAATGACTGCTCTTTTGGCCATTTTGGTTTTGGATGCACACATGGGATCTTTCTTTAGATCTATCAGTTGCAGAGAATCTAAGACACAGCCTCACACAGGGCATAGAGTTGGATTCAGACACATACATTTCCAAAGCAATTAAGCAAAGAGCCACAGGTTATGCCCATTCATTTCCATCTGAAAACTGTTTTCTTCAGGATTCACAAAGGGGTGGCCCGAAACAAAGAACTTCTTGACATTCAAGGCAACAGAACATTATGTAAGCAAAAGGCTCAAAGAAGGGTTTCTCCACTGAGAGTTTACTGGTCACACTGATATCTGTGTTTTCTGAGATGCTCGCCAATCCCTTCATCTATCCAGTACATGGACATGTCACAGAGCTTGGAGGTGGTACATATCTTGGACACAAAAACATGAGCCTATTCTGGAGATTGGCCAGAATTCAGAAAGAAAATTGGAAATTACTAAGATCGTTGGTGTTGCCCATCCTTAAGGAAAGCTGCAATCCATTCATTAATTGGGCAGGATGAATGCTGGGAAGCTTTCTACAAGACAGGACAAATCCATTGATGCATTCTCCTTTCTAATGTCTACAACCACGGACATAGTGGGATACACAGACATAGAAACACTCGCCTTGTCAAACGTCTTACTAGAAACAGTTCAACCCAAAAAAACAAACCACCTTTCCTACCTATTCTCAGAACATGAGACAAAATCATAAACCCAAAACCACACCCATATTGGCACCTCCTTCCCCCAAGTAGGTCTGTGACTCTAGGGAGTGTCCTCTGACTGGTGGGCCATACAATTTTCCCCTGAAAAGTCCTGTCCTGTCTCAGGTCTGTTCTCCTTGACCAACTCTGTTAAGTTGTCAGAAGCTAGTGTTTAGCCAGTACCTGCTTTCTCAGGAAAGGCCCTTCTTCAGAGCTCTCCTTGCGTTTGCCATCCTAACATCAGTAGGTACAAAGAAAGACTGACTCTGTCCTTGGTAAATCCAAATAAGTGAGCCCATTGGGACTGGGACTGGGACTGGCTGTATGTGCCTGGTTTCCAGTATTCCAAGTTCAGAGAGATCCATCACCAAGAAAGTGAGGTGAGGTCACTCCCTTCAGGAACTGAATAAATTCACTGCCTTGTAAACCATTTTGTCCTAATAGTTGCTTCCAAGTGTCCCATTAGATGGAGGCTTCCCCTACTTCCTTTGAAACTTTCACAAGTTAGAATGGTATGTCAACCTTAGGAACCCGGGAATAGCTATCCACACAGGCCTGGTTTGGTCAATCTCCTCTACATTAAGAAGAGAGAGGCTGATTCAGACACATCCCTTCATCCTGACCAGGGTGATTGCCATGGAAGATGACTTTTGCTCTCGCAGATCCTTCATAGCTGACTATATCTTCTCCAGGTTTCATTTCTGCATGGACTTTGGAGGTTCTCAGCAGGTGGAAGATCCCCTACATTCCTGTATTGTAAGACCAACTCTGTCCCTGCTTTTCTTTAAATTTAGGTTGATAGAACAGTGTATTCTTAGGGCTAATAAAATGTTTGATTTGAGTTAGGAATAATTCTGCGGGATGAATAATGGTATTGGGAACCTGAGATATTTATAAAAATATAGAGGTTAAATATATGAATGAAAACCGAAATCTAGGTAATTTTGAAGCCCAGAAGGGCATTGGGCCCTTGATTGGGATACTTAACTTTGATTTACATTGTGTACAGATGTCTCAGATAAATAGATATACAATGGCATCGGACCTTGTAGCTTGGATGATTGAATGTTGAAGAGAACATCCAGTCAAAAACGGATAGTAGGTAGAATTAGGTACAGAGTTGGTTTAGGAAGAAGAGTGAGTATAGGATTTGGAACAAAAGTTCTGGAGCATTAAGGTTGTGGTTAGAGAGTGAAAGTGAACATAAGTTCATGTGAAGGGTCAGTCACAATGGTGAACTGGTGAAAATATGCAGGAAACCACATATCTTTAGAGACATTATGAAATCAGGCAAAGTATAAAGTGAGTGATATGATTATGCATTTTCAACAGGGTTGAGTTTGAATATATAATCTTAGGAAGAAACAAATTTCCACATCCTCTCCTGTTTTCTCTTTTCTTTCCACTATACAAAGTCTAATCTGGGACAGAAAAGATCCGTCCTTTATAGGGCATATCAGGACATATACAGGATTGCCTGGAGCCCTTAGTTTGGGTAATGATTTAGCAGATAAAACTACGCATGACATACATATTTTCTCTACAGTAGAAGAAGCTACAAATTTTCATAAAAAATTCCATGTCAATGCTAATACTATACATAAGCGCTTTAAAATAACTAAGGAACAAGCTAGACAAATAATAAAACAATGTCAAAATTGTGTGACCATTTTACCACAAGTTAATCTTGGAGTCAATCCTAGAGGATTGATACCTAACCATATTTGGCAGATGGATGTCACAAACTTGTCAGAATTTGGAAAATTAAAATATTTGCATGTTACAGTTGATACTTCTTCTGAATTTTTGATGGACTCCCTTCATGCCGGAGAAAAAAAACTAAAGATGTTATAGCTCATTGCTTACAAAATTTTGCCACTGTGGGCATTCCAAAACAGTTAAAAACATATGTTGCCCCTGGTTATACTTTTACCTCTTTTAAAGAATTTTGCTCATCATTTTGCATTACTCATATAACATGAATCCCATACAATCCGCAGGGACAAGGCATAGTTAAATGAGCTCATCAAACTATTAAAACGTACTAATTAAACGAAAAAAAAAGGAATTGGGAAGGGGTATATATTCCCCAAAGATAAACTTAAAATAACCCTTTTTACTCTAAACTTTGGAAATTTGGATTCATCAGGGCTTAGTCCTGTGGAAAGGCATATGTGTCCAAAAAATGTACATAAGCCCAAGGTACTTTGGAAGGATATTCTAACAGGACAATGGAAATGTCCTGACCCAGTAATTGTCTGGAGTTGGAGGTCTGTTTGTGTGTTTCCACAGGGAGAACAGCAGCCGATTTGGATTCCAGAGAGACTAACTAAAGCGATTTCTGCAGATTAAAAGAATATGATTTGGCTCAAATTCATAACAGCTGATATCCAGAACTCCAGTTTGGCTATTCTTACATCTGTGACAAATCCAGGATGCTTTTTTCAATATCTATTTTATTATTACCCTTTCCCATGTCATGAAGTTCTATTTTGTTTTTTGAGCTCATACAAACCTAGGTTAATGTTTTGCTGATCAGTTCTATTTTTGGACTATAGAGTTTTTAGACATTGCAATGGAGATTTCACCTGTAAAATGTTATAAGGCCTTTACTCTTATGTTATGTGTTGTATGTATTATATTACGTGTGCACACTTGTGTTTTTTGTTATATGTTTGAATGTACGTATGTCCATATATCATATATGATGAGCGCTCATGAAAAAATGGATCCAAATATATTTTTATACACTTGATGTAAATGTTTTAATTTAAATTGGGTAAACACCTGCTGAGGATTGTTTTAAAATGTGTACAAAAAAGGAGGTTAACAGATCTGTTTGTTTACTTTCACCTTTTCTTTTCATTATATTTAATAATTCTCTTCAAGACAATGTAAATTGTTAAGAAAATTGTTTTCTTTTAGTACCTTCTGGAATGTTACATAATTTTTCTTTGGCCATTATTGCCAAAATTCCTATCTTCATCCCAGTGCCTGTAAAGACAAAGATAAAACCAATCTACAGCTTCTGCAATAGCCATCACTGAACTGCTTGCAGAACTTGCCTGGACTATGTATCACCTGTATGCATTGTGAACTCACCTGCATGCATTGTGAACAATATGTTGGTGAATTGACTTGTGGTAGTGTTGGGGTATTTTTGCTGATGATGTCATCGGTGGTACAATTTTTCCAAAAGGAGCCGTCAATTGGCTTGGTGTATCTTCCTCCCTTCTGCTGTCATGGTCGTTCAGCTAAAATTTGGGGGCCAACAGAGGTGAGACAAAGAACCTCACCCCCCGCTGGTACAAAGACCTCTCCACAGGTGTGACTGTATACTGGACCTGTAGCTAGTGACGGGTAAGATCCAATTGCAATGGTACCAATCTAAGACTGGAGGCTGATACCTTGAGGTCAGCTCATTCGATAATGGGTAAGCACCATATGTACTATTGGACAACCTAAGGCAGGCATGGTCCCTAAGCCACATGCTTGTTGTTTAAACAGAGAGGGGGAGGTGTTGAGAGGCACAGCACAAGGGGCCAAACAAACTTTCAGACTGCCAGCTGATGATTGGCTAACAGCGGCCCCAGCAACATCAAGCTAATTGGCTCCTCTGCGGTGATGCTCATTGGAGATGCTCATTGAGCAGTTTCCCCACCCTTTCAGACTGCAAGCTGATGATTGGCTCACAGCAGCCCCAGCAATATCTAGCTGATTGGCTCCTCTGTGGTAATGCCATTGGGCTGTTTCCCCACCCTTTCAGACAACGGAGCTGCTCATTGTGGGACTTTTTGGGCTCTGCCCACACGACCCAGCCAATCGACCTCAAGAGAAGGAGTGTGGAGGTTGAGAGCTTGTGGGAAGCCAGTAGTGGCAGTTGGGCTCTGAGGGTTTTTCCCGAGGAGCTAATTTTTAGTCATGTGTGGTTCTAAAAGTAATTTTAGTTTCTTTTGACAAGTGGCTCCTGAATTGTGCCCAGCCAGATTGCAGCAATCCTAAAGTGATGGAGAAAAAGAACCCAAACAGACTAGAAATACAAGCAGTTTAGAGAGGCATGGTGTATAGTTGGATTTACCTTTTGCATGATAAAGGGTAGGTGTTATAAATCTAGTCAATTTTAAATTGAAATAGTTCTCCATGTGTTTTATAGTTAACAAATATGTGAATTCCTATGTCCCTTTATCTGTAGCCTATTCAGCACATGTATTTTTGAATGTACATATAGAATCCTACCTGGTATCACATGTACATTTTTGTTAGATGGCTGACTTGGCAGATACAAATTTTTAGAAGAGGTCACTCCTCCTAAACGTTGTTGGAATTGAAAATTAAAACTATGGGTGAGCTTCCTAGTTGAACAATATAATACATAAATCCATGTTCAGTAAAATGAATAGTTTTGGATCTGTGGATGTTATATATTTCATGATGAATTTCGATTGGCATATATATTGCTACCTTTTAATGCCTCTCTCTTTCTCTCTCTCTCTCTCTCTCTCTCACTCTCTCTCTCTCTTTATATATATATATATATATATATATATATATATACATACACACACACACTCTCCAGATTTTTCAGAATGTAAAATATATGTGTCTTATTATACAATCCCTAAATGCATTCATATTCATGAATGTGGATTTATAACCAAATGTTCACAAAGTTATTTTCAGAAATATTCATCCGCCTTAAATACATATTGTATCCTAGTACTGAAATCAAAATTCAGTGAATGGTGCATAGAAGTCTTAATTTTTCTACAGTAACTGACCCACTTTAACATCAATGCAAGTAGATTCCTATGGGTCATGATGTGTATTTTGACCTTCATTTTTATTCAACACTGTTACATGACTATTTCTTCAGTTTATGCACATCATAGGATATATATTTCATTCACAATTTTGCAAATTGATAGGCTTTTGTTTCACTTTTAATCACTTCTTGCTTCAGTACACAAGTATTCCTCTATGTTTTTTGACTGGTCTTTTCATGATACTTCATTTTATTTTAGATTTCAATAATCACTTTTAAAGCAAAACTCACACACTCTTCATGATAAACCATAAACCTAATATTACCATTAGATGTATAAATGGTTGTAATGAATGTATGTATCTCAATATAAGATTTCCTGTAAATTTGTAAATATCAATTCAATCCAATATTTAAAGTTGGAACCAGTAATACTATTTATTCACAGTATGGTCTATTCATTCATTTTATCTATATTCCTAGACACAGGGAACACCTATTTGTACACCCTATACTAATTTATACACCTTCGAAATATTGCCCACAGAAATGGTGGAAGAAATACTCATGTCACCTGATCTACATATGCACTTTATCACAGTAATATTCTGGAAACAAAATGCAAAGTTCACACTTATGACTGTGCCAAAGCCTAAATGGAAAGTGTGCATGGATTACTAACAATATCCATGTCCAGATTGCCTAATTCTCTCAAATGTCAATCCTATTGGTGACTAAATATTTGATTCTTTCTAAGATTTTATACTCAACCTCTACCCTGTTGAAAATGTCTAATCCTATCACTCAATTTATACTTTGCCTGATTTCTTAATATCTCCATTGATATCTGCTTCCCCATATATTTTCCCCAGTTCATCATTGTGTCTGACTCTTCACATGTGGTGACATTTACATTCACTCTCTACCGCAAACCCTATTGCTAAAGAACTTTTTGTCCAAATCCTATACTCACTTTTCTTCCTAAACCTACTGACTATCTTCCTAATCCTACCAACTATGCCTATATGAGTGGATGTTTTCTTCTACATTCAATCATCCAATTTTCAAGGTCCTATGCCATTGTATATCGATTTATCTGAGACATCTGTTTAGAAGATATTTAAAAGCTAAGTATCCCAATCAAGGGCCCAATGCTCTTCTGGGCTTCAAATCTTACCTAGATTTCTGTTTTTATACTTATATTTCACCTATATATTCTTGTAAATATCACAGGTTCCCAATACCATTATTCATCCAGCAGAATGATTCCTATCCCAAATAAAACCTGTTATTACCCTAACCATACACTGTTCCCTCAATGTAACTTTACAGAATAGCAGGGAAAAAGTTGGTCTTACACTACAGGAATGTAGGGGATCTTCAACCTGCTGAGATCCTCAAAGGACCATGCAGAAATGATTTCTGGAGAAGTTGTAGGCAGCTATGAAGGACCTGAGGGAGGAAAACTCAACTTCCATGGTAAACAACCTGGTCAGAATGAAGGGATGTGTCTTTATCAGCCTCTTTCATCTTAATGTAGAGAAGATTGACCAAACCAGGCCTGTGTGGAGAGCTGTTCTCGGGTGCCTATGGTTGATATACCATTCCAACGTGTGAAAATGTCACAGGAAGTAGGGGCACCCTCCATCTCATGGGACCCTTGGAAGCAACTCTTAGGACAAAGTGGTTGCCAAGGCAGTGACTTCATTCACTTCCTGATTGAGGTTACCTCACATAACGTCCTGGGTGATGGAACTCTCTAAACGTGGGATTCAGAAAGCCAGGCAAGCACAACCAGTCCCAGTCCCAGTCCCAGTGGTCTCACTTTTTTTGGATTTACCAAGGACAGAGTCTGTCTTTCTTGGTACCTACTGATGTGAGGATGGCCAAAAGACAGGAAAGCTAAGAAGAGGGGCCTTTCCTGATAAAGCAGGTAGTAGCTCACCACTGGCTTCTGACAACTTCACACAACATTCTTCCCTCAATGCAGCACAAAGGTCCCTTTCACTCATGAAGAGGAGGTCCAACCCTCAACTGTTCTGTAAAAGAACTTCAGAGAGAGAGGTTAAAGATTCCTGCAAAGCTGTTATGGAGGTTTCTAATATATTTAAATTTTGGTCTATTTCTGCTTCTAACTGGGTCATTTGTTGTGTCCCAAGGACCAGGGCAGTGGTTCCTGTGCCCACCCTTGTGGCAACTCCTATTCTTTATAGAATGGCTAAAGTGAGGGACTTATGTTCCCAGTGAAACCGGGTTGTATGTCCCACCTATTCGATCTTCAAATGAACCTGCGTCATGATAGAGCATTCTGGGTAACATATGCACCATTACACAATTAATCACATCCGTTTTTCATTTCATGAAAACATCAACAATGTTTTAGTATATAGAATTATACTGTTGTAGGGACGGACAAGGAAAGGCACCTAAGATAGCACCAAAGACAGTGAAACAGTCCTATTTGGTTGCACCCAGATTCAGAGGGCATTGCTTCGGTTGTAATCAATTAATCTTCTGAATTCCAAGTTTAGGTAGTTTCAGAATTTTGTACCCAACATGTAAGAGAAGTGGCTCAGAAGATCACACTCTGCAGAAGTTCACAAAAAGCTGTTTTTGTTTCTGTTTTTTTTTTCTCTGTTCTGGGCAAGTTAACTTTTCAAGGACAACTTGGTGGGGGAGAGCTTTTACTTCCCTTTCTTTTTTTCCCCCTGCCAGCTGTTACCATGGAGCCCAGATGGTAACTTCTTTATCTTAGAAATGTTGCCATCTCTGTGAAGCCCCAGTTCAAGGCCAGAGGAATTGTTCACATATTTTGTGAAAAACTAGTAAGGGGGTGTCTAGCTTAGGAGTGCTGATTATTTTTAGCCAGTGGCCAAGTGGAACAGGGCAACATTAAAAGAGGAAGGTTATCTACACTGAAATCGTTTATAGGGACTTTTTTGCTGAAAGTCCTAAAGTCAGCCATGGTGAAGACTCCTGGAGAAGGTCAGTGAAAACTTTTCTGTGGGCCTGGTACAGAGGGGGGAGACAGAGAAGTCGGGGCTTAGAGCAGCTTCATGGATCTGAGAATGAGAAAGGAGAGATGTAAAAGAATAATGGGAAAGGGGTTTGGGATATTCCTAGCAACAAAACTTGAGCAGTAGAACAGGTAGAGCAGTGGGGAAGAAGGGAGTGAGTATCCACAAAGCCTGTGAGGGACTTTAAATTTTTAGTAACCTGTTTTCAGTGATGAAAGAGCAACTTTAAAGGCCATTTTCATTACATTTGGATAAGGGTCTGAGGGCTCTCCTCAGCTGGTTTGAGCTATGGGTTAGCTGGAAAGAGGACCTGGTGGGACCCAGTGCGGGCAGTGACAAGAGAAGAGAGGAGTGAGTCGGTGGAGGGGTACCTCAGTACCTGCTTCTCAGCCAGGGGGCAATGGTCTGAGAACCGGTGTTGGTTTGGGTTTTTGATCTAGTAATTGAAGGGAAGAAATCAGGTTGCTGAGTTTGGAGTGACAGCAGATAGTCTGGAGAAGAAGGCTGAGGGTGAGGATCTATTGGAGAAGCATAGTTCAGGATGTGAGCGAAGAAGGGAAAAGGCCTCCACATAGGGGAATCTTCTTTTACCCTTTTGAGCACTTGCAGAAGTTAAAAAGGTCACACAGTATTTGAGGATCTAGAGACCCCTCTGGGGGCCATGGGTTTTGGTTATCTAATTGGTCATATGGCCAATGCTGTGTACAGAATTTGATGAGGAGTTCGGGTTCCATCAGGAAGCCCCTGTATGCTCACATCCCCATGACTTACAGAAAAAATTGGCTTTTCCTCCACACAGCTGTTGCTGTTTGTGGCTTTGATTGTCTGCCGGGCAAACATAGTAATCTAGGCTAGCCAACCTGCACCTGGCTTACCTGTCCCGACATCCATAATGTTTGTTTCCATTATTTATGGTACAAAAGGTATTTAATGGAATTTTAGTGGGATCCTCTTCATCAGGGATATCCTAATAGGAAAGATCTATAGCCAGCTAACAAATGTCTGGGTGGAGAAATGGCCACCAGGTCCCAAAGTGGGCTGTATGTGAGATAGATTATACTTCTTCTCCAGTAGGATTTGTGATCAGCCATCGCTGCTGAAAGGGCTGATGAGGGTTAGAACTACTGGTGGTCAAGGAGAGACTCTATAGCTTCATCCACCTGGCGAATACACAATTTGAAAGGGTTACCAGTCTCTTCCAGTTTCCAGGCAGAGTCTGGACAGGGTGCAGGCTTGAGATGAGAGGCCAGGATCCAGGAAGTGATTCTGTCTACCTTTACCACTGTAGGTGTTATAAGTAGAACCTGGTATGGTCCTTTCCAGTGGGGTTCCAGGGATGACACCTGATGTTGTCTTACATAGACAAAGTCTCCTACTTGATATTGATGTGGAGTCCCCTCATCTCCAGGTTGGTAGGCAGTGGCCAGCTGTTTTCACAGGTATCGCTGAGTTCTTTCAACAGCTGTAAGTCTGTCAAGCATGGTGGTGTGGAAGGGATCGTTAGGTCTTAGAGTTGGGGTTAGGTCCCTTACTGGAATAGGGGCCCCATAGGGAATTTCATAGTGGGTGAGGTTACACAAAGAAACAGAGAGAGAATTTCTTGCATGAAACATTGCATAAGGCAGAAGCATTGTCCAATCTTTTATGTCGGTCTCTAAGCTTAATTTCATTAAGGTCTCTTTAATGGTTCTATTCATTCATTCTACCTGTCCTGCACTCTGTGGTCTATAAGCACAATGTAATCCCCAGGGTACTGGCTAACCCCTAATGTACCTGGGTCATGAATGCAGGTCCATTATCAGACTCTGTTATCTTAGGCAGGTCGTATCTTGGAAAAAAATCTTCCAGGATCTTCTTGACCACCATTTGTGCTGTTTCTTTCTTTCTTTCTTTCTTTCTTTCTTTCTTTCTTTCTTTCTTTCTTTCTTTCTTTCTTTCTTTCTTTTTTTTTTTGGTGGGGAAGGCTTTAATCCATCCTGAAAATGTATCTACAAAGACTAGGAGATATTTAAGTCCATACCTTGCATGCTTAATTTCAGTAAAGTTCACTTCCCAGAATTGTCCTGGTCTTTTTCCTCCTAGGTGCTTTCCTCCAGGAAGCTTGGAAGGGTAAGCATAAACCAATTGATGGACCCGACAGGCTTTTGTTACCCATTCAGTCCTTTTGCTGTGATTTGGTTAGTGGAAAACTCTGTTCTTGATCCTTCAGGAATGCCTGCAGTTTCTTTGAACAAAGTTGAGTGAGTTGATGTACATTTTCTACTGACATAGTTAGAGCCATGACTATAGGAGTTTTTACTGAAGGATTTAGAAATCCCACTTGGTTGCCTTCAGGGTTAAAAGTTATTTTGGCCCAGAGCTTGGTGAGCAGATCTCTGCCCATCAATGGGGCCAGGCATTCTGTGATTACTAGGAAGGATTGATGGATTTTCCTTTTCCCAGGTCCATGGTCCTCTTAGTTGTCCAAGCCCGATACTTACTGCCATTTGCCCCTTGAACTAGAGACCTTTTATTTGATAGATGGTCCAATGGGGCCTTAAGGGCTGAGTATATTGCCCCTGTATCCACTTCAAAGTTTACTGGGGTCCCCTACACTTCAAAAGTTACCCTGAGCTCCGGGAGGGGATGTTAGCCCCGACTTTTGGAGTCATCCTCAAGAGTCAGAATGGCTGGCAGGAGTGGCTGTCTCTTTCTAGGGAACTCTTTGGCCCAGTGTCCTTTTTTTACAGTAGGCACAGTGATCTGAGGCAAGGAGTGGCCTCTGGCGTGGGCCCAGGTATCCCTTCCTGTCTCCCTGTTTCTTAATTTCTGGCCTATTTGTTGTTGTGACCAGGACCTTAGTCAGCGCCTTAGTCTGTCTTTTGTTTCTTTTATCCTCCCTTTGTTCCCTTCTCTTCCTCAGTTTCTCTCTTAAAGTATACCTTCTCAGCTTCTCTGACTAAATCTCTCAAAGTCATATCTTGTAATCCATCTAAGCATTTTAACTTTCTTTTAATATCCGGGGAAGCTTGCCCAATAAAGGCCATTGTGACAGATGACTTTTGATCCTCTGCCTGAGGATTGAAAGGAGTATATCTTCTATATGCCTCCATAATTCTCTCTAGAAACATAGAGAGAGGTTCTTCAGGCCCTTGAATAATCTCTCTTACCTTGGCCTAATTAGTTGGTCGCCTAGCGGCCGCACGGAAACCCACTATTAGAGCCTGGTGATAAGTGAACAGATGCTCCCTACCTTCAAAGATTTGGGGGCCACAGTTGGGTTGGTTCAAAGGAAAGCTGGCTTTGATTATCTTGGGAAGTTGTGTCAGTCACGCATCTGGTCAGAGGATATTTTTTTCCAGCTTCCAGGAGTATTCTATTTTGATCCCCTGTCATGAAGACAGTCCCTATGAGTTGTTGGCAGTCATCTCAAGTAGGCTAGTGTGAAAACATCAATGACTCAACCAGACCTGTGTGCCAGGTGGGGTGCTCAGAAAAAGGGGGATTGTTATATTTCCAATTATGTACGTCTGAAGAGGAGAATGGCCAAAACTGGTAGGCTTGCATTTTTTCCCCCATGGCCGTCGTCAATCTTTGGCCCATAGGGATGGAGGGGGAGCATCATGGGAGTTCCAGTGTTTTCAACTATTCACTGCTGGCGAGTTCCTATAGCCGGGCCAGCTTCCTCAAGGGAAGGAAGGGCTGTGTGTGCCACTGGGGAGCTATCTGGAGGGTGCTGTGCTCCTCCAATTGCAGAGAGGCTGAGTCAGCAGCAGGGGAATCACTTAGAGGGTGTTGGGGATTGGGGGAAGAGGGCAGGGGATAAGGAGGGGGAGCAGAATCCAGTAGAGTCAAATCTTGTGACTCAGGGAGAACAGAGGGTGGAGAAGGAAGAAGAGCAGAGGGTTTGAGAGATCATGGGGGAAGGAGTAGGAGCAGGGGCAGCGGTAAGGAAAGGCTTCACCCATGGAGGAGGAGATTTGCAGAGGTCCTGCAAAGTTAAGATATATGGCGGAATGATCCAGATGGCTATGTGGCCCTGGCTAAAAGACAATATCTCTAACTTTTTAAATTAGTGGGAAGTAGAAAGATCCTTCTACAGGCCATCCGACTCGAAAGGTGGGTCATTCTGAGGCACAGAGCGTCTTCCAGGTCCAGTGTTTTACTAAATAAAAAAGATTCTGAGCCCTTATGTGGACTTTGGGCCAGTGATCAATGGTCAGGGACAGAGGCATTGAAGTGCTCTGTCCCATAATGAAAGATACACAAATAGTGAAAGCCACGACACATGGGGTCTCACATTCGCCGCTGCTGGATTTCAGTGGAACCTCCATATGAAAAGGTCGGGCAAGCCTTGGAGGAAGAGACCACAAAGAGATTGTCACATGCAACAGCAAAGGGTTTATTGGGGGTCCAGCATGCTGGGGCTCAGAGCTCAATTGAAAAGAGATGAGAGCCCTGAGAACAACTTAAGCAGAGTTTATATAATTTTCTTGGAGAGGGCAGGGAGGAAAGTTTATTGATGCGTCCGGGTGAGTGGGCAGTGTGCGTGCACACGGGTGAGGGAGTACATTCTGCAGTTTGGCAGTTGGGGAGAGCACATTCTGGGAACAAGATTAGCAAAGAGTTCTCAAGATTTCAAAAGTGTTTTGTTAAGCATACAGAGAAACAGGAAGTGACAAGTACCTATTTTATTAACCTTTCACTACCGACTATCCCTTTTTGACTGGATGTTCTCTTCTACATTCAATCATCCAAGGTACAAGGTCCTAGGCCATTGAATATTGATTAATCTGACACATCTGTGCAGAACGTAATTCAAAGCTAAATATCCAAATCAAGGGCCCAATTCTCTTCTGGGCTTCAAAACTTACCTAGATTTCTGTTTTCATACATGTATTTCACCTATATAGTCTCATACATATCACAGGTTCCCAATACCATTATTCATCCAGCAGAATGATTCCTAACCCAAATCGAAAATGTTATTAACACTAACCGTACACTTTCCCCTCAATCTAACATTACAGAGAGGAGGGACAGAGTTAGTCTTACAATACAGGAATGTAGTGGATCTTCCACCTGCTGAGAACCTCAAAGGTCCATGCAGAAATGTCCTCTGGAGAAGACGTAGGCAGCTATGAAGGACCTGGGAGAGTAAAAGTCATCTTACATGACAAACAACCTGGCCAGGATGAAGGGTTGTGTCCAAATCAGCCTCTCTCGTCCTAATGTAGAGAAGATGGACCAAACCAGGCCTCTGTGGAGAGCTGTTCCCAGGTTCCTATGGTTGATATACCAATCTAACTTGTGAAAGTGTCACAGGAAGTTGGGGCAGCCACCATCTCATGTGACCCTTGGAAGCAACTGTTAGGACAAAGTGGTTGCCAAGCCAGTGAACTCATTCAGTTCCTGAAGGAAGTGACCTCACCTCACTTCCGTGGTGATGGAACTCTCTGAACATGGGATCCAGGAAGCCAGGCATCCAAGCCAGTCTCAGTCACAGTCCCTGTGGGCTCACTTGTTTGGATTTACCAAGGACAGAGTCAATCTTTCTTGGTACCTACTGATGTGAGAATGGCCAAATACCAGAAAAGCTCTGAAGAGGGGCCATTCCTGAGAAAGCAGGTAGTGGCTCACCACTAGCTCCTGACAACTTCACAGAGTTGACCAAGGAGACCAGATCTGATAAAGGACAGGCCATTTTGGGAGAACATAGTATGGTCCAGAAGTCAGAGGACACTCTGGATAGTCACAGACCTACTTGAGGGAAGCAGGTGCCTTTTTGGGTGTTGGTGTGGGTTTGTGGTTTTGTCTCATGTTCTGAGAATAGGTAGGAAAGACGGTTTTGTGGTTTGGAGTGAAATGTTTCTACTAAGTCGTTTCACAGGGCGTGTGTTTCTATGTCTGTGTATCTCACTGTGTCCGTGGTTGTAGTCATTAGAAAAAAAGAATGCATCAATGGATGTGTCCTGTCTATTAGAAAGCTTCCGAGCATTCATCCTGCCCAATTAATGAATGGACCAGGGCTTGCATAATCAATGGGTAACACCTGCTATCTTCCTAAGTTCCAGTTTTCTTCCTGAATTCTGGCCACTCTCCAGAATAGGCTCATGGTTTTGTGTCCAAGATATGTACCACCACCAAGCTCTGTCACATGGCCATATACTGGATAGCTGAAGGGAATGGCGAGCATCTCAGAAAACTCAGATATCAGTGTGACTACTAACATCTCAGTGGAGAAAACGTGGTTGGGCCTTTTGCTTAACAATTGTTCTTTTCCCCTGAGTCAGGAAGGACTTTGCCTCAGGCCAACCCGTTTGTGAAGCCTGAAGAAAACCGTTTTCAAATGGAAATGAATGGGCATCACCTGTGTCTCTTTGCTTAATTGCTTTGGAAAGGGATGTGTCTGAATCAGGCTCTTGGCCCAGTGTGAGGCTGTGGCTTAGATTGTCAGCACCTGATGGATGTAAAGAAAGATCCCATGTATGCATCCAACACCAAAATGGCCAAAAGAGCAGTCATTGTGGGTGAATTCTCTTGTCTTTCTCTGTAAGTTTCCTGACCTCCATCAAGTGAGAATAAGGATCCTTTGGGTCTAATGAGTTCTTTAAAGCCCTGCAGAGGCTAGCCCATTGGTGCTTGGGTTTTATCATGACTCCAATGCACATAAATAATCTAAATCCCACAGTCAGTAGGCCTCAAATTGGAGAAGTGGAGCACTATTAAATGCAGGCCTATTGGATCACTCCTGTTTCACAGGAAGGGTGTCCAGGCCACTCAAACTTTAGGCAAACGAGGGGCAAGGGAGCTTATTTTGGATACTGTCTTGTACTGTGCTCCTCATGGAAACCTCTAGCAAGAGGTTATGTTCAGTGTCTATATGAAATAAAATGAGGGCCATGTGGGATTTATTTTGGTTTCAATTGTTTTCATTTGTGTGGCGGTTGGAAGAGGTGACTGGGTCCACCTGGGCTTGAACAGTGGCGTGATTCCCCTTAGAGAGTGAGTTCTGAAACTGACCTCAGAGAAGTATTGCCATGACTTGTGTTGGGATTTTAGGAGGACACGCATGAGAGTCGCCCATGGAAACTGACATATAGGCCCAGGGTACCTTTCCACAGAGCACTGGGAATCTCAGCCAGGATATCACATGATTTTATTCTTAAAGGCATGTCAGCCATAGTTGAGAATCAAAACAAACATGGACCTCACATTGTAGACCTCAATGAGCCTGGCTTCATGTGACCTTTTGGCCACTCTTTGGAAAGTCTTGCCTGTGAGAGTTCTCGATAGCGTTCATTGAAATGAGCATCCTCACCATTTAATGGTTCCCGAATGAATTAAAACCCACAGTGCCTCCAACTTCATCCTTGAAAAATGCCTAGATAAATACCATGAAGTTTTTGAATTTCCCATGACCTGGTCGCACTGGGAACATTTGGATGTCCTACATCATTCATGAATCTATCAGGCAGTGCCTTGATTGACTGGGATTCAAAAAAATGGTGTAGAACAGAGATACCAGTAAGTTGGAGCCTACTGAGTGGTGGGCCTAGAGCAGAGGTGGGAAGGTGTATGATAAAACATCTTTGTGAGGCCATGTCAATCTGCCAATAGCTTCCAAATTGCGTGTGACTGACATGGTGCAGCCAGCAGAATGTTCAATGAAATGGCATATTGTTATATGGAGAGGTTTCAGGGCAATGTTCAGAACCAGGTTTCTATGGACAAGGGGGCAAGCTATGAGGGATAGAAGCCTGCTTGGTGCATTCTCCTGAGAACCCTGACCCACCGCACAAGACAGAACTCCCTCCACCACTGTGTCCCATTTGAACTCCTTGTATATCGTGAAGCAAATACCAAAGTCCCAGTGCAGCAGCAAGAAACACCATGAAAATTGGAGGATGACCAAATGGCTTCACAGTCCCCCAGGGAGACACTTAGCCCACAATGGCCACAGTTTACCTACAAAGAGAGAATTCAGCACTGCTACCTCATGTACATTGGAAAATAAGAATCCATGTCCTCCAGGTCACATAGATGCAGACCCAGCTTTGATGGTCTCACTAGAAAGAAATCAAAAGCTCCTGAAAACAATATATATTTCAAGTGCCCAACCACATTGGCAGTTTCCCAAGAATTCTTTAGGGCACCAGAGCTCCACATTTGAGAAATGTTTACTGTGTCCCTTACTTTGGGAAACTCCTCTAACACCTCCAAGGTTGTGAACTCCTGAGCATATTCCATTCCAGATATGTATTCACAGATTTTCTAACTCTTCTTCTCTAATTCTGTATTACTTGGGGCGGAGTTAATTACAATAAATTTTTCTGGAAGAGAATAAGAAGATTTTTGTGTAGCACATATTTTCATACACATTGTGTTCATTTTCCAATTTTCCATTCGAAATACTGATTCCCTGACACTAACCCATAGCTTGCTAGACTCTGACTACTAATCCTAATGTGATGGAGAAAAATAACTCAAACAGAATAGAAATACAAGCAGTTCAGAGGAGGAGTGGTGTATAGTTGGGCTTGCCTTTTGCAATATATAGGTTTGGAGTTATAAATCTAGTCAATTTTTAATTGAAGTAGTTCTCCGTGTGTTTTTAAAGTTAACAAATATGTGAATTCCTGTCTCCCTTTCTCTGTAGCCTATTAAGCACATGTATTTGTATATGCACATATTGAATCCTACCTGGTATCACACGTACATACTTGTGAGGTGGCCAACTTGACAGATACAAATTGTGGAACAGAAAATTCAACCTATGGGGGAGCTTCCTAGTTGAACAACATTATATATAAATCCATGTTCAGTAAAATAAATATTTTTGGATATGTGGATCATATAAATTTCATGATGAATTTTGATTGGCATATATATTGCTACTTTTTAATTTCTCTGTGTGGGTTTTGTGTGTGTGTGTATATATATATATATATATATATATATATATATATATATATATATATATATATTCTCCAGATTTTTCAAAATGTAAAATATATGTGTCTTATTATACACTCCTAAATTCATTAATGTTCATATATTTGGATTTCTAATAAACTTTTCACAAGATTATTCTCAGAAATATTCATCCACCTGAACTACATATGTGTTTCCTAGTACTGAAAACTAAATTCAGTGAATGGTATATACAAATGCTAATATTTCTACAGTAACTTACCCAGTTTAACATCGGTGCAAGTAGATTCCTATGTTCCATGATGTCTATTTTGACGTTCATTTTTATTCAACACTGGTATATTAGTTTTCTTCATTTTATGCACATCATACGATATATATTTCTTCCACAATTTAGCAAATTTATAGGCATTTGTTTCACTTTCAATCACTTCCTGCTTCAGAACACATGTATTCCTCCAGCTTTCTTGACTGGTTTTTTCATGAGACTTTATTCTGAACACATTGTTTTCGATTTCCATAATCACTTTTGGGGCAAACTCACACACCCATCATGATAAACCATAACTCTATTATTACCATTAGATGTATAACTGTTTGGAATGAATGATTGTATATCAACATAAAATTTCTTATGTATTTTCAGATATCAATTCAATCCAATATTAAAAGTGGAACCTGTTATATTATTTATTCACAGTATGGTCTATTAAGGCATCATCTCTATATTCATAGACCCAGGGTCTATGTATTTGTATCCCCAATACTAATTTATAAGTCTTTAAAATATTGCTTTCAGAAATGGTGGAAAAAATACTCTAGTCACCTGATATACATATACATTTCATCACAGTAATATTCCTGACACAAAATGCAAGGGTCACACTTATGACTGTACCAAAGCCTAAATTGAATGTGAGCATGTATTACTAACAACATCCATGTCCTGGTTCCCTAATGCTCTCAAATATTATTCCTATTGGTGACTACATATCTGTTTCTTCCTAAGATTATATATTCAAACTCAACCCTGTTAATAATGTCTTATCCTACCAATCACTTTGTACTTTGCCTGATTTCCTAATGTCTCCATTGATATCTGCTTTCAAATACCTTTTCTCCAGTTCATCATTGGGAATGACCCTTCAAATGTGCTGACATTTACATTTACTCTCTCACCAAAACCTTATTGCTAAAGAACTTTTGGTCCAACTCCTAGACTCACTCAAATGGGTTCTTCAAAGCCCTGCAGAGGGAAGCCCAGAGATTCTTGGGTTTTCTCATGACTCCAATTCACATAAAGTATCTAAACCCCACAGTCAGTAGGCCTCAAATTCGAGAAGCAGAGCAGCATTAATGGCAGGCCTATTTGATCACTCCTGGTTCACAGGAAGGGTGCCCAGGCCACCCTGACTTTAGGCAAATGAGGGGGAAGGGAGCTTATTTTGGACACTGTCTTGGACTGTGTCCCTCATGGAAACCTCTACCAAGGGATTATGATGAGTGTCTACATGGAAGAAAATGAGGGCCATGTGGGAGTGTTTTGTTTTTAATTGTGGTCACTTGTGTGGCGGTTGGAAGAGATGAATGGGTCCACCTGGGCTTGAACTCTGGTGTGATTCCCCTTAGAAACGGAGTTTTGGAAATGACCTTAGAGATGTATTGCTATGAATTGTGTTGGGATTTTCGGAGGCCAGGCATGAGAGTCGCCCATGCATGACAATACGCCTCAAATTGGAGAAGCAGAACTTAATGTCCAAATCCTTTACTCACCCTTCTTTTTAATCCTACCGTCTATCTTCCTAATCCCAGATAAATACCATGATATATTTGAAATTCCTATGACCAGGTGGCACTGGAGAATCTTTGGATGTCCTGTTTCTGATCATGAGTGTACCAGACAGTGGCTTACTTGACTTGGTTTTATGAAAATGGTGTAGAACAGAGATGCCAGTAAGTTGGATCCTGCTGAGTAGTGGGCCTAGAGCAGTGGTGTGCAGATGTGTGATAAAATATCTGTGGTGGGGTCATGTGGATCTTCCATTGGCTTCCAAATGGCTTGTGACTGAAATAGTGTAGCCAGCAGACCCTTATATGTAAAGGCATCTCGTTATATGGAGAGGTTTAACGTCAATTTTAAGAAACAGGTTGCTATGGTCAAGGGGACAAGCTATGTTGGATAGAAGACTTGTTGGTGCATTCTCCTGGAGAACCTGACCCACCACACATGACAGAACTCACTCTAGCATTTTGTCCCAGTTGAACTCATTGTATTTCGTTAAGTAAATACCATACTCCCAGTGCAGCAGCAAGAAACACCACAAAAAGTGGAGGATGACCAAATGGCTTCACAGTCCACATGGGGAGACACTTAGACCCGAGTGGCCACAGTTTACCTACAAAGAGAGAATTCAGGACTGCTCCCTTATGTTCATTAAAAAAAAAGAAACCATGTTCTCCAGGTCACATAGATGCAGACCCATCTTTGATGGTCTCACTACAAATGAAGCTAAAGCTCCTGACAACAACATATATTTCAAGTGCCCGAACTCAGAGACAGTTTCTCAAGAAGTTTTTAGGCCAGCAGAGCTCCATGTTTGTGGAGTGTTTACCCTGACCCTAACTTTTGGAAACTCCTCTACCACCTAAAAGGTTGTGAACTCCTGATTATGTTCCATTCCATATATGAATTCACAGATTATCTAACTCTTCTCCTCTAATTGTGTCTTATTTGGGGTGAAGGTAATGGCAATTCATTGTTCTGGATGAGAGTGGGAATATTTTTGTGTGGCACATATTTGCATACACATTGGATTCATTTTCTTATTTTCCAATCAAAATACTGAAACCATGACACTAACCCATACCCTACTAGACTCTGACTACTAATCCTAATATGATGGAGGAAAAATAACCAAAACAAAATAGAAATACATGCAGTTCAGTGGAGGCATGGTGTATATTTGGACTTGCCTTTTACATGATAAAGGGTAGGTGTTATAAATCTAGTCAATTTTTGGTTAAAATAATTCTCCATGTGTTTTTAAAATTAACTAATATGTGAATTCCTTTCTCCCTTTCTCTATAGACTATTCAGCACATGTATATTTATATGCACATATAGAATCCTACCTGGTATCACAGGTTAATTTTTTTGTGTTGTCTGACTTGGAAGATACAAATTGTGAGAAGAGATCCCTCCTCCTAAACCCTGGTGAAACTGAAAATTCAACCTATGGGTGAGCTTCCTAATAGAAAAACATTATACAAAAATCCATGTTCAGTAAAATAATTATTTTTGCATATGTGAATTATATATATTTAATGATGAATTTCGATTAGCATATGTATTGCTACTTTTTACAGTCTGTGTGTATGTTTTATATATATATATATATATATATATATATATACTCTCCAGATTTTTCAAAATATGAAATATATGTGTCTTATATATACTCCCTAAATTTATTCATGTTGATGTATTTAGATTTATAATCGATTTTTCACAAGATTATTCTCAGAATTATTCATCAACTTGAAATATATATTTGTTTCCTAGTACTGAAAACTGACTTCAGTGAAAGCTGCACACAAATCCTAATATTTCTAGAGTAACTGACCCAGTTTAATATCAACGCAAGTAGACTCCTATGAGACATGACATATAATTTGACGTTCATTTTTATTCAACAATGGTACATTACTATTTCTGCAGTTTATGCACATCGTAGGATATATATTTTATCCACAAGTTCACAAATTTTTAGACATTTGTTTCAATGTCAATCACTTCCTGATTCAGAACACAAGTATTCCTCCATGTTTCTTGACTGGTCTTTTCATGAGACTTCTTTCCAAAAATATTATATTTGATTTCCATAATCAGTTTGAAGCAAAACTCACACACACTTCAGGATAAACCACAACCCTAATATTACCATTAGATGTATTACTGGTTGAAATGAATGTATGTATATCAATATAAGATTTCCTGAATATTTTTAGATATCAATTTAATCCATTATTTAAAGTTGGAACAAGTAATATTATTTATTCACACTACGCTCTATTCATGCATTATCTCTATATTCATAGACACAGGGTACATCTATTTTTACCCACAATACTAATTTATACATCTTCAAAATATGGCTCCAAGAAATGGTGGAAGAAATACTCATGTTACCTGATCCACATATACATTTTATCACAGTAATATTCTGGTCAGAAAATGCAAACATCACACTTATGATTGTACCAAAGTCTAAATGGAAAATGAACATGGATTACTAAAAACATCCATGTCCAGGCTTCCTAATGCTCCCACTTGTCAATCTTTTTGGGGACTACATATTTGTTTTTTCCTAAGATTATATATTGAAACTCAATCATATTGAAAATGTCTAATCCAATCACTCACTTTACACTTTGCATGATTTCCTAATGTCTCTATAGATATCTGCTTTCCTACATATTTTCCCCAGTTCATCATTGTGACTGATTCTTCACACGTTCTGACATTCATATTCACTCTCTACCCGAAACCCTATTGCTAAAGAATTTTTGGTCCAAAACTTATACTCACTCTTCTTTTTAAACTTACAAACTGTCTTCCTAATACTACCAACTATCGCTTTTATCCTGGATGTTCTCTTCGACATTCAATCATCCAAGGTACAAGGTCCTATAACATTGTATATCGATTTATCTGAGACATCTGTGCAGAACATAATTCAAAGCTAAGTATTCCAATGAAGGTCCCAATGTCCTTCCGGGCTTCAAATCATAACTAGATTTCTGTTTCCATACTTATATTTTACCTATATATTCTTGTAAATATCGCAGGTTCCCAATACCATTATTCATCCAACAGAATGACTCCTCACCAAAATCGAACCTGTTATTAACCCTAATCATACACTGTTCCCTCAATCTACCTTTACAGAAGAGCAGGGACAGAGTTTGTCTTACAATACAGGAATGTAGGGGATCTTCCACCTGCTTAGAAACTCAATGGTCCAAGCAGAAATGATCCCTGGAGAAGTATTAGGCAGCTATGTAGGACCTGAGAGAGCAAAAGTCATCTTCCATGGCAAATAACCTTGTCAGGATGAAGGGTTGTGTCTGAATCAGCCTCTCTATTCTTAATGGAGAGAATATGGACCAAACCAGGACAATGTGGAGAGCTGTTTCTGGTTCCATATGGTTGATATACCATTCTAACTAGTGAAAGTGTCAGAGGAAGTAGGGTATCCTCCATCTCATGGGACCCTTGGAAGCAACTGTTATAACAAAGTGGTTGCCAAGGCAGTGAACTCATTAAATTCTTGAAATAAGTGACCTACCTCACTTCCTTGGTGACGGAACTCTCTGAATTTGGGATCCAGGACGCCAGGCACACAGAGCCAGTCCCAGTCTCAGTCCCAGTGGGCTCACATGTTTGGATTTACCAAGGACAGAGTCTGTCTTTTTTGGTACCTACTGATGTGAGGATGGCCAAATGCGAGGAGAGTTCTGAAGACCGGCCTTCCCTGAGAAAGCATGTAGTGGTCAGAACAGGCTCCTGACAACTTCACAGTGTTTGACAAGGAGACCAGATCTAAGACAAGACAGGCCTTTTCGGGGGAACATAAAATGGCCCACCAGTCAAAGGACACTCTGGATAGTCACAGACTTACTTGGGGGAAGGAGGTGCCTTTTTGAGTGTGTGTGTGAGTTTGTGGTTTTGTCTCATATTCTGAGAATAGGTAGGAAAGGCGGTGTGTTTGGTTTGGAGTGGACTATTTCTAGAAAGAACTTTGACAAGGCAAGTGTTTCTGTGTCTGTGTCTCCCACTGTGTCCATGGTTGTAGACGTTAGAAAAGAGAATGCATCAATGGATGTGTCCTGTCTAGTAGAAAGCTTCCCAGCATTCATCCTGTCCATTTTAGTAATGGACTGCAGGTTGCCTTATCCATGGGCAAAACCTACTATCTTACTAAGTTTCTGTTTTCTTCCTGAATTTTGGCCACTCTCCAGAATAGGCTCATGGTTTTGTGTCCAAAATATGTACCACCTCCAAACTCTGTGACATGGCTATGTTCTGGATAGCTGGAGGGAATTGGAGCATCTCAGAAAACTCAGATATCAGTGTGACCAGAAAAGCCTCAGTGGAGAAACCCTGTTTTGGGCCTTTTGCTAACCTATTGATCTTTTGCCCTGAATGTCAGGAAGGTCTTTGCCTCAGGCCACCCCTTTGTGAAGCCTGAAGGAAACAGTTTTCAAATGGAAATGAATGGGCATCACCTGTGGCTCTTTGCTTAATTGCTTTGGAAAGCCATGTGTCTGAATCAGCCTCTTGGCCCTGTGAGAGGCTATGGCTTAGATTTTCAGCGCCTGATGGATCTAAAGAAACATCCAATGTGTGCATCCAAAACCAAAATGGCAAAAACATAAGTCATTGTGGATGATGTCTCTTGCCTTCCTCTGTTAGGTTCCTGACCTTCTTCAAGGGAGTATAGGGATTTTTTGGGTCAAATGAGTTCTTCCAAGCTCTTCAGAGGTGCTTGGGTTTAATCATGAATCCAAATCACATAAGGAATTTATACCTGACAGTCAGTAGGCCTCTAATTGGAGAAGTAGAGCAGTATTAGCGGCAGACCTATGTGATCAATCCTAGTTCACAGGTAGGGTGTCCAGGCCACCCTGAGTTTAGGCAAATGAGGGGCAAGGAAGCTTCTTTTGGACACTCTCTTGAGCTGCGCCATTCAAGGAATCCTCCAGCCAGAGGTTATGATGAGTGACTCTATGGAAGAAGATGAGGGCCATGTGGGATTGTTTTGGTTTTAATTGTGGTCATTTATGTGGTGGTTGGAAAAGATGACTGGGTGCACCTAGCCTTGAACACTGGTGTGATTCTCCTCAGAGACTGAGTTCTGTAACTGACCTCAGAGTAGTAATTGCTTTGAAAATGGTTGTGTCTTAATTAGCCTCTTGGCCCTGTGTGAGGCTGTGACTTAGATTATCAGCACCAGATGGATCGAAAGAAAGATCCCATGTGTGCATCCAAAACCAAAATGGCCAAAAGAGCAGTCATTGTGGATTAAGTCTCTTGCCTTTCTCTGTAAGGTTCTGAAAGAATAAAAGAAATTGAAATTGAAATTGAAATGTAAAGAAGCAGGTTTGTAAACTTTCCAAGCTGCACTTTCCTGTGGCAGTTTAGACAATTCCCGGATCTGCCCATTAGATGTGTGTTGAAATCTTCCCTGACTACCTAGTTACTTAACAACCCTTTCCCAGAATCCCTGCAGCTGAGCAAGTATACATCTCAGGTATTCAACCAATCAGTTTAAATGTATACCCCTTCTTAGGGCTGACCAATCACCCCCTGCCCGAATTGTTCCCGCAAATGAAAGTGCTAATCATGCTTTAGAGTTGTTATTTGATTTTCCCATGGTATATGATGAATTGCTAAAGGAGGCTATGATGTATGTAAAGTCCCTGCCCTCTCTAAAGAATGTATATAAACTCTGCTCAAGTTGTTCTCAGGGCTCTTTGTTCTTTGCTCCTCTAATGTGAGCTCTGAGCCCCAGCATGCTGGACCCCCAATAAAACCTTTGCTGTTGCATGAGAAAGCCTCTTGGTGGTCTTTTTCTCTGACGTTCGCCCCACCTATTCATCTGGAGGCCCCAGGTGAGATATCCGGCAGCGGCGGACGAAAGAACCCAATGGACTCCTCTCGGGGTAAGTAAGGCACCTCTTTCTGGTTTGGGGTTTCAGGTTATGGATTGGCAAAGTGGCTGTCAGTGAAGAGCATTAGCTCTCTCTGATGGTGGCTGACAGATGTGTCACAGAGCTACAGGCCACGTTCCTGGGGGACACTCCAGAGGACTAGAGAAATCAAGGAATACTAATTTCCTCAACTCGTTTATATTTTGCTTCAGGATTCGGTTCGCCAGCCCATCAGGTTTTGCCGGCTACTCAGTTTTGGTCATTGTTATGAACTCATGTTGAGTTTACGGGCTGTCTTTATTGTCTAACCCATCAGGTTTTGGCGGTTACTCAGTTCTAATCTTTGTCTTGGACTCATGTTAAACGTTTACTGTTTGTCTTTGTCTGTGTTACGTTTGTGTCTTCACTGTCCCTGTTTGAGTAACTCTCATTATGGGACAAAGCACTTCCACTTCTCTGTCCCTGACACTTGATCATTGGACTGATGTCCGCTCAAGGGCCCAGAATCTTTCTTTTTCAGTAAAATGCCGTACCTGGCAGATTCTCTGTGCTTCAGAATGGCCCATTATCGGAGTCAGGTGGCCCCCCAGAAGGATCCTTCTACTTCCCTCTAATCCGAAAAGTCAGAGATATTGTCTTTCAGCCGGGGCCACGTGGCCACCCAGATCAACAGCCATATACCCCTTCCCCCAGCATCCTATCATTCAAACCTTCCACTCCTCCCCCTCTTTCTTCCATTCTCCCTGAGTCACAAGACTGGACACTCCTCCCCCTCCTTATCCTCTACCCTCGCTCTCCAACCCCCAACACGTTCCAGATGATATTCTTGCCGCTGACTCAGCCTCTCCGCCGCTAGCGGCAATTGGGCCAGACCCAAGCACTCCAGGGGACTTCTCTGCAGCAGCAGCAACCCCTCCTCCCCTGGAGGAAGCTGGGCCACCTAAAGGAACCCGCCGGTGACGGATAATAGAAAACTCGGAAGCCCCTATGATGCTTCCTCTCCGTCCCTACGGGCCAATGAACCGATCCAACTGGCACCCAAACACCTTTAAATGTAGGTAGCATCTGTCCACTTATCGCCAGACTCTAATAGCGGGTCTCCGAGTGGCCGCCAGAGGGCCGACTAATTTGGCCAAGGTAAGAGAGATTATCCAAGGGCCTAATGAGTCTCCCTCTATGTTTCTGGAGAGAATTATGGAAGCATATAGGAAATATACTCCTTTTGATCCTCAGGCAGAGGATGAACAAGCATCTGTTGCAATGGCCTTTATCGAGCAGGCTGCCCTAGATATTAAGAGAAAGTTACAACGTCTAGATGTATTACAAGATAAGACCTTGAGAGATTTAGTAAGAGATGCTGAGAAAGTATATTATAAGAGAGAAACTGAGGAGGAAAGGGAACAGAGAAGAGAGACGGAAAGGGAACAAAAGGAGGATGAAAGGAGCAAAAGGCAGACTAAAGCATTGACTAAGGTTCTGGTCAGAGCACCAAATATGCCAGAAGTTAAAAAGCAGGGAGACAGAAAGGGATATCTGGGGCCCCGCCAATGGCTGCCCCTGGCCTCAGATCAGTGTGCCTACTGTAAAGAAAACAGGACACTAGGCCAAAGAGTGCCCCCGAAAGAAGCAGAGATGCCAGTCCGCCGTGCTGACTCTAGAAAAGGACTAGGAAAGTCGGGGCTCGGATCCCCTCTCCGAGCTCAGGGTAACATTTAAAGTGGAGGGGACCCCAGTGAACTTTGAAGTGGATACAGGAGCAGTATAATCAACCTTTAAGACCCCACTGGGCCCCCTATCAAATAAATGGTCCCCTGTTAAAGGTACTAATGGCAGTAGATATTGGGCTGGGACAACTAAGAGGACTATGGACCTAGGAAATGTAAAAGTCCACCACGCTTTCCAAGTAATCCAAGAATGCCCAGCCCCATTGATGGGCTGGGATCTGCTTACCAAACTCTGGGCTAGAATAACCTTTAACCCTGATGGTCCCCAAGTGGAGTTTCTAAAGCCTTCAGTAAAAACTCCCATAGTCATGGCTTTGACAACATCCGTAGAAGATGAACATCAACACTTCGCGCCTCCTAGGACTGATCAAACAGGCAAACTACCCCAGAAATGGATAAAAGATTTTCCTAATGCCTGGGCAGAAACTGCTGGGTTAGGTCTAGCCATATAACAACCTCCAATAGTAGTAGAATTAAAAGCCTCTATCTCTCCAATCAGTGTTAAACAATATCCTCTAATCAAAGAAGCTAAGGATGGGATAAGGGCCCATATTCAGAAATACCTGGCTCTTGGGGTCTTAAGGCCCTGTCATTTGTCCTAGAATATCCCCCTGCTACCAGTAAGAAAGCCAGGAACTGGGGACTACAGGACGCTTCAATACCTAAGAGAGATCAACAACAGAGTGCAGGACATTCACCCCACTGTACCGAATCCATATAATTTGCTTAGCGCTCTGAATCTGGAGCAGGAATGGTACACTGTGCTAGACTTAAAAGATGCTCACTTTTGCTTGCCCGTACATAAGGACAGTCAGTTGCTGTTTGCTTTTGAGTGGATAGACCCCGAAAAAGGAACATCTGTCCAACTAACCTGGACTAGACTCCCACAGGGGTTCAAAAACTCTCCCACTCTCTTTGATGAACCCCTCCACAAGGACTTCAATGACTTCAAAACTGCACACCCCGATGTCACCATACTCCAATATGTGGATGGTCTGCTACTGGCAGCCGACACCAAAGAGAACTATGAGTCTGGGACCCAAGCATTATTTTCCAAGCTTGCTCGGCTTGGATATAGGGCTTCTGCCAAAAAGGCCCAAATTTGTCAGCAAGAAGTAATCTTCCTGGGTTATTCTCTTAGGGGTGGCAAAGGATGGCTCACTGAGCCCACAAAACGAACCTTTGTGGAGATACTGCCCCCATCTAATAAGAGACAACTCAGGGAGTTTCTTGGGACTGCCGGCTTTTGCAGGTTATGGATTCCTGGGTTCGCGTCTCTGGCTGCCCCTTTATACCCGCTGATAAAGGGGGATGCCCACTTCCAATGGACCCCTGAGCACCAACAAGCTTTTGATAATGTCAGAAAAAAGGTGCTGATATCTGCTCCGGCCTTAGCACTCCCAGATATAGAAAAACCCTTCAGTCTCTACATCGAGGAAAAGAAAGGAATAGCACGGGTTGTGCTCACTGAGACTTTGGGACCTTGGAAAAGGCCGGTAGAATACTTATCAAATAAACTGCACCCAGTGGCTAGTGGGTCGCCCCATTGCTTAAGAGCTATAGCAGCGGCAGCCCTTCTAATAAAAGATGCTGATAAATTAACGTTGGGACAGAAGCTAACGATTATAGTCCCCCATGCCCTGGAGTGCATCATCTGTCAGCCTCCAGAGATGTGGCTATCAAACTCTAGAATAACCCACTACCAGAACCTCTTGCTTGACAAAGACAGAATCACGCTGGGACCCGCTGCTCCACTCAACCCGGCTACACTGCTGCCAGAAGAATCATCAAGACCCGTCGCTCATGAGTGTCAACACATACTGGCAGAGTAAACCAGTATACGACGAGACTTGAAGGATCAGCCACTGCCTTGCCCTGAAGTTGTATGGTTTATGGATGGCAGCAGCTTCCTCCAAGATGGTAAGCGGTGGGCTGGAGAAGCAGTAGTTAGCAAAATTAATGTCATCTGTTCCTCTGGTCTCCCAGAACTGACATCAGCCCAAAAAGCAGAACTGATTGCCCTTACGAAAGTATTGGAACTAGCAACAGGCAAAAGGGCCACCATATACACTGATAGCTGCTATGCATTTGCCACTGCAAATGTGCACGGGGCTATTTACCAGCAAAGGGGGTTATTAACCTCCACCTGGAAAGAAATAAAGAACAAAGATGAGATCCTCCAACTTCTCTCAGCAGTGCAGGGCCCTAAGGAACTAGCTATAGTGCACTGCCCAGGGCACCAGAAGGGAAACGAACCCGTGGCGGTTGGAAAGAGAAGGGCAGATGAGGAAGCTTAATTTGCAGCCCTAAATGGAGTGACTGTGTTAACTTTTTCCACACCAGGGGGAACAACAATCAGGAGACTTGGCCGCACTGGAACATTCAGGCAACTTATCATCTGAGGAGACAGATACAGAACTCTGGGATCCTACAGAGCCAAGTTTACAATTTCAAAAAGCCCACCTTTATGTCAAAGACGTACACCAGCTCACCCACTTAGACTCAGAGAAGATATAGGTACTCTTAAAGGACCGGAGAAAGGACTTATTATTGACTGACTCACAGAGGAAAGAAATAGCTGAGCAGGTGACTAGAGCTTGTCAAGTCTGCCAAGTAGTTAATGCTTACCCATCCAAGCTTCCTGCAGGGAAGCGCTTACAAGGAACCAGACAAGGACAATTCTGGGAATTGAACTTTACTAAAATTAAGCAAGCAAGGTATGAACTTAAATATCTCCTAGTCTTTGTAGATACTTTTTCAGGATGGGTTGAAGCCTTCCCCATGAAGAAAGAAACAGCTCAGATGGTAGTCAAAAAGATCGTAGAAGACATTTTTCCAAGGTTCGGCCTGCCTAAGGTAATAGGGTCCACTAACGGACCGGCATTCATGCCCCAGGAAAGTAAGGGATTTGCCAGGACCCTGGGGATTAATTGGAAGTTACATTGTGCTTATAGACCCTATAGCTCAGGACAGGTAGAAAGGATGAATAGAACCATCAAAGAGTACTTAACAAAATTAAGCTTGGATACTGGCATAAAAAATTGGACTATGCTCCAACCTTATGCACTGTTTTGTGAAAGAAATACCCCCTCCGCCTCTTTGTGTAACCTCACCTCTTATGAAATTCTCAATGGTGCCCTTCCTCCAGTAGGGGACCTAATCCCAACTATGAGACTTAATGATTCCTTTCACACCCCTTTGCTTGACAGATTTAAAGCCCTTTAACAAACCCAGCACCCAGCGATACCTGTGGAAACATTTGGCCTCTGCTTATCAGACTGGAGACGAGGGAACCCCACATTGATATCAAGTGGGAGGCTTTGTCTACGTGAGATGGCGTCAGGTGTCATCCCTGGAACTCCACTGGAAAGGACCATACCAGGTGCTGCTTATAACACCCACAGTGGTGAAAGTGGATGGGATCACTTCCTGGATCAATGCCTCCCATCTCATGCCTGAGCCCTGTACAGACTCTGGCTGGAAACTTCTACAGACTGGTATCCATCTCAAGTTGCATGTCCGTCATGTGGGTAGGGCTATGGATTCTTCCCATGACCACCAGCAGCCCTAATCCCCATCAGCGTGCTCAGCAACAAGGACAAGTAATGAATCCTAATGGGCAAGTAGTGTGATCTATTTCACAAACAGCCACCTTATTGACTTGGTGGCCATCTCTCCACCCGGACATTTGTCAGCTTGCCATAGGCTTCCCTGACTGGGATCTCCCTGACATAGAGGACCCCACACAGATCCCACTCAAACCCTAACCAGGGCAACATAGACCACCTTAACCCATGAATTATGGATGTCATCTCCCCCAGCTCAGGTGTAAACTAGCCAGTCTTGACTATTATGTGTGCCCACCTGATTTCCAAAGTCATAAAACAGGCCCAAACCTGTGGAGGACCCAGTGACTTTTATTGTAGATCTTGGGGTTGTGAACAAACGAAAGCTGCATGGTGGAACCCAAACTCCCCAGAAAGGTATGATTCCGGTAGGATGAAATGACACCTGGATTGATCCCAAGAAATGTGCTGCTAGCCCAGTGGTGTCAAAAACTCGCTGTGGAAAGAATACTCTATGTTACCCCCTCAATATAACTTTCACTTCCAAAGGAAGGGGCTACCTCAGAAAAACCTGGCCTATGGGAAATACGTGGGGAATGCGATTCTATATTTATGGCCCAGGTGATGAATTTGGTCTCTGGTTCACCGTCTGGCTTAAAAAGAAAGAAAATCCCACAGCAATAGGACCCAATCCCCTCAAGCCAGGAATTAAGCCTCCTAAACCTTCCATGCCTAGATCTACCAGAACCCCTCTACCATCTAATACTTCCTGGATTCCGTCTTTGCCTACTTCCCCAGTCCAGAGTACATCTGACTCCTCCCCCTGGGAACTAATTAAAGGAACCTTTATGGTACTGAACTCCACACAGTCAGAACTCCTTGTATTTCAGCCTAGGTCTTTGACAGCCCTGTAAATTATTGTGTAATGGTGCAGATACTCTCCAGGGTACTCTATCATAATGCCTAATCATTTGAAGGTCTACTAGCGGGACAAACAACCCGATATCAAGGGGAACCATTGTCCCTTACTCTAGCCATCCTATTGGGGATAGGAGCTGCTGCAGGAGTGGGTATGGGAACAGCTTCTATGATGTGTGGTTAACAACAAATGGCCCAATTAGAAACAGCAATAAATCAAGACTTGAAGACGTTAGAGACCTCCATCACAGCTTTGCAGGAATCCTTAACCTCTCTCTTTGAAGTTGTTTTACAGAACAGGTGAGGATTAGACCTCCTCTTGATGAGGGAGAGGGCCTCTGTGTTGCACTGAGAGAAGAATGTTGTTTTTATGCTGACCATATTGGAGTTGCAAAATAATTCATGAGTAAATTAAGAAAAAACCTTGAAGAGCGCCAGAGAGAATGGGAGATTCAACAAGGGTGCTTTGAGTCATGGTTAACCCAGTACCCCTGGTAACTACACTAATATCAGACTTAGCTGGACCCCTGATCATCCTTATGGTGTTGCTAACTGTGGGACCTTGTTTGCTTAACCACATAGTTTCCTTTCTCCAGGCTCAGATTAGGCAGGTGAAACTCATGATAATCAGACAGAAATATGCTGCACTGGTAGGAATAGAATGTGAAACCCCACAATAATTTTGATTCATTACTTTTAAGATTAAAAGTAGTCAGAAAAAGGGGTGGGAAATGAAAGAATAAAAGAAATTGAAATTGAAACGTAAAGAACCAGGTTTTGTACATTTTCCAAGCTGCACTCAGAATCTGAAATTCCTGTGGCACTAAAGACAATTCCCGGATCTTCCCATTAGATGTGTGTTTAAATCTTCCCTGACCACCTCGTTACTTAACCACCCCTTCCCAGAAACCATGCAGATCTGCACGTATACATCTCAGTGCTTCAACCAATCAGTTTAAATGTATACTCCTTCTCACGGCTGACCAATCACCCGCTGCCCAACCTGTTCCGGCCAATGAATGTGCTAATCATGTTTTAGAGTTATTATTTGATTTTCCCACGGTATATGATGATTTTCTAAAGGAGGCTATGATGTATGTAAAGTCCCTGCCCTCTCTAAAGAATGTATATAAACTCTGCTAAAGTTGTTCTCGGGGCTCTTTGTTCTTTGCTCCTCTGAAGTGAGCTCTGAGCCTCAGCATGCTGGACCCCCAATAAACCCTTTGCTGTGGCATGAGACAGTCTCTTGGTGGTCTTTTCCTCCGAAGTTCGCCCGACCTTTTCAGTTCCTGACTTCCGTCAAGTGAGAATAGGGATCATTTGGGTCAAATGAGTTCTTCAAAGCCCTACAGTGGATAGCCCATAGGTGCTTGGGTTTTCTCATGACTCCAAATCACATAGAAAATCTACACCTGACAGTCATTAGGCCTCAAATTGGAGAAGCAGAGCAGTATTAAAGGCAGGCTTATTTGATCACTCCTGGTTCAAAGGAAGGGTGTTTAGGCCACCCTGACTTTTGGCAAATGAGGGGCAATGGAGCTTATTTTGGACACTGTCTTGGGCTGCACCCCTCATGGAAACTTCCAGCCAGAGGTTATGATGCGTGTCTGTGTAGAAGAAGATGAGGCCCATGTGGGAGTGTTTTGATTTAAATTGTGGTCATATGTGTGGTAGCTGGAAGAGATTACTGGCTCCTCCTGGGCCTGAACTCTGGTGTGACTCCTTTTAGACACTGTGTCCTGGAACTGAGCTTAGTGAAGTATTGCCATGAGTTGTGTTGGGATTTGAGGAGGCCATGCATGAGAGTCGCCCTTGGAACCTGAGATGTAGGCCCAGGGTAGCTTTCCACAGAGCACTGGGAATCTCAGTCAGGATACCACAAGATTTTATTCGGAAAGACTTGGCAGCCATAGTTGAGATCAAAACACTCATGGATCTCAATTGTAGACCTCAATGAGCCTGGCTTCAGGTGACCTTTTGGACACTCTTTGGGAAGCCTTGCCTGTGAGAGTTCTCCAGAGTTTTCATTGAAATGATCATACTCACCATTTAATGGTTCCTGCATGAATTGAAATCCACTGTGCCTCCAACTTCATCCTTGATAAATGGCTAGATAAATAGTTTAAATTTTTGAAATTCCCATGAACAGGTGGCATACAGAACCTTTGGATGTCCTATTTCTGATCATGAGTGTACCAGACAGTGCCTTGATTGATTGGGTTTAATGAAAATGGTGTAGAACCGAGATGCCAGTAATTTGGAGCCTGATGAGTAGAGGGCCTAGAGCAGCGGTAGGCAGGTGTGTGATAAAACATCTGTGATGGGGCCATGTGGATCTGCCTTTGGATTCCAAATGTCATGAGACGGACATGGTGCAGCCAGGAGACCATTATAAGTAAACAAATCTTGTTATATGGAGAGGTTTTAGGGTAATTTACAGAATCAGGTTGCTATGGTCAAGGGAGCAAGCTATGTGGTATAGAGGCCGGTTTCATGAATGCTCATGTGTGAGCCACCACATGTGATAGAACTCCCTCCAGCACTGTGTCCCAGTTGAACTCCTTGTATTTCATGAAGCAAATACAAAACTCGCAGTGCAGCAGCAAGAAACACCAGGAAAAGTGGAGGATTACTAAATGGCTTCACAGTCCACACGGGCAGACACTTAGACCACTGTGTCTCAGTTGAACTCCATGTATTTCGTGAAGCAAATACCAAAGTCGCAGTGCAGCAGCAAGAAACACAATGAAGAGTGGAAGAGGAACAAATGAATATACAGTCCACGCGGGGACACACTTAGCCCCAAGTGGCCATAGTATACCTACAAAGAGAGAATTCAGCACTGCTCCCTCATGTTCATTGGAATATTACAATTTATGTCCTCCAGGTCACATAGATGCTGACCCAGCTTTTATCGTCTCACTAGAAGGAAGCAAAAGCTCCTGAAAACAACATATATTTCAAGTGCCCAAACTCAGAGGCAGTTTCTCAAGAAGTCTTTAGGCCAGCAGAGCTCTGTGATTGTGGAGTGCTTACCCTGTCCCTTACTTTTGAAAACTCCTCTACCACCTCCATGGTTGTGAACTCCTGATCAAATTCCATTTCAGATATGAATTCACATATTTTCTATCTCTTTTCCTCTAATTGTGTCTTACTTGGGGCGAAGGTAATGTCAAGGGATTGTTCTGGATGAGAGTGGGAAGATTTTTCTGAAGCACATATTTGCATACACATTGGATTCATTTTCCTATTTTCCATTCAAAATACTGAATCACTGACATTAACACATACCCTACTAGACTCTGACTACTAATCCTAATATGTTGGAGAAAAATACCCCCAAAAGAATAGAACTACAAGCAGTTCAGAGGACGCATGGTGGATAGTTGGGCTTGCCTTTTGAATTATATAGTGTAGGAGTTTTAAATCTTGTCAATTTTTTTTGAAATAGTTCTCCATGTATTTTAAAAGTTAAGAAATATGTGAATTCCTGTCTCCCTTACTCTGAAGCCTATTCAGCACCTGTATTTTTATATGCACATTTAGAATCCTACCTCTTACCACACGTACGTTCTTGTGTGGTGGCTGAATTGGCAGATACAAATTGTGAAAAGGGATCACTCCTCCTAAACGCTGTTGGAACTGAAAATTCAACCTGTGGGTGAGCTTCCTAGTTGAACAACATTATACATAAATCGATGTTCAGTAAAATGAATTTATTTGGATCTGTGGATGATATATATTTCATGGTGATTTTAAATTGGCATATAGTGCTACTTTTTAATGTCTGTGAATGTTTGTGTGTGTGTGTGTGTATATATATATATATATATATATATATATATATATATATATATACACACTCTCCAGATTTTTCAAAATATGAAATATATGTGTATTATTTTACACATCCTAAATTTTTCATATTCATGAATGTGGATTTATAATCATCTTTTCACAAGATTATTCTCAGAAATATTCACATACCCTACTAGACTCTGACTACTAATCCTAATATGATGGAGAAAAGTAACGCAAACAGAATAGAAATACAAGCATTTCAGAGGAGGCATGTTGTATATTTGGACTTGCCTTTTGCATGATAAATGGTAGGTGTTATAAATCTGGTCAATTTTCAATTGAAATAGTTCTCCATGTGTTTTTAAAATTAACAAATATATGAATTTCTGTCCCTTTCTCTGTAGCCTATTCATCACATGTATTTTTATATGCATTTATAGTATCCTACCTGGTATCACATGTACATTTTTGTGAGTTGGCTGACTTGGTAGATACAAATTGTGAGAAGAGATCACTCCTCCAAATCGTTGTTGGAACTGAAAATTCCACCTATAGGGGAGCTTCCTAGTAGAAAAACATTATACATAAACTCATGTTCAGTAAAATAAATATTTTTGCATCTTTGGATGATATATATTTATAGATGAATTTTGAGTGGCATATATATTGCTACTTTTTAATGTCTGTGTGTGTGTTTTGTGTAAATATATATATATATATATATATATATATATCTATATATATATATATATATATATATATATATATACTCTCCAGATTTTTGAAAATATGAAATATATGTGTCTTATTTACACTCGCTAAATTTATTCATGTTCATGGACTTGGATTTATAATCAACTTTTCACAAGATTATTCTCAGAAATATTCATCCACCTGAAAAACAGATTTAACTAATATTTCTACAGTAACTGACCAAGTTTAACATCAATGCACCTCGATTCCGATATGACAAGCTGTGCATTTTGATGTTCATTTTTATTAAACCCTGGTACATTAATATTTATTCGTATTATGGACATCATAGGATATATATTTCATCCACAAATTCACAAATTTATGGGCATTTGTTTCACTTTCAATCAATTCCTGCTTCAGAACACATGTATTCCTCCAGGTGTCTTGACTGGTCTTTTCATGTGACTTCTACCCAAACACATTATTTTCGATTTCCATAATCAATTTTGAAGCAAAACTCACACCCTTTATGATAAACCATAACCCTAATATTACAAATAGACGTATAATTGGTTTGAATGAATGTATGTTTATCAATATAAAATTTTCTTTATATTTTCAGATATCACTTCAATCCATTTTTTAAAGTTGAAACCAATTATATTCTTTATTCACACTATTGTCTATTCATACATTTTCTCTATATTCAGAGACACAGGGTGCACGTATTTGTACCCCCAATACTAATTTATATGTCTTCAACATATTGCTTCCAGAAATGGTGGAAGAAATACTCATGTCACCTGATATAAATATACATTTTTTCAGTGTAATATTCTGGACACAAAACGCAAATGTCACACTTATGATTGTACCAAATCCTAAATAGGAAGTGAGCATGGATTACTAAAACCATCCATGTCCAGGTTGCCTAATGCTCTCAAATGTCTATCCTGTCGGTGACTACATATTTGTTTCTTCCTAAGATTATATATTAAATCTCAACCTGTTGAAAATGTCTAATCCTATCACTCACTTTATACTTTGCCTGATTTCCTAATGTTTCTATTGATAAATGCTTTCCTACATATTTTTTCCAGTTCATCTCTGTGAACAACTCTTCACATGTGCTGACATTTACATTCACTCTCTAACCAAAACTCTATTGCTAAAGTACTTTTGGTCCAAATCCTATTCTCACTCTTCTATCTAAACCTACACTATCTTCCTAATCCTACCGACTATCCCTTTTTGACTGGATGTTTTCTTACACATTCAATCAACCAAGGTACATGGTCCTTTGCCATTATATATCGATTTATCTGAGATATCTGTGCAGAACATTGTTCAAAGCTAAGTTTTCCACTCCAGTGCCCAGTGCACTTCTGGGCTTCAAATCTTATCTAGAATTCCATTGTCATACTTATATTTCACCTCTATATTCTTATAAATACCACAGGATCCCAATATTCTTATTCATCCAGCAGAATGATTCCTAACACAAATCGAACCTGTTATTAACCCTAACCATATACTGTTCCCTCAATCTATCTTTACAAAAGAGCAGGACTGAGTTGGTCTTACAATACAAAAATGTAGGGAGACTTTCACCTGCTGAGAAGCTCAAAGGTCTATGCAGATATAATCCCTGGAGAAGATATAGGGAACTATGAAGTACCTGAGAGAGAAAAAGTCATCTTCAATTGCAAACAACCTGGTCATGACGAAGGGATGTGTCTGAATCAGCCTCTATCTTCTTAATGTAGAGAAGATGGACCAAACCAGGCCTATGTAGAGAGCTGTTCCCAGGTGCCTATGGTTGATATAACTTTCTATCTTGTGAAATTGTAACAGGAAATAGGGGCAGCCTCCATCTCATGAGACCCTTGGAAGCAACTGTTAGGACAAAGTGGTTGCAAAGGCAGCAAATTCAATCAGTTCCAGAAAGAAGTGACCTCATCTAATTTTCTTGGTGAAGGAACACTCTAAACTTGGAATCCAGGCACCCAGAGGCAGTCCCAGTTCCAGTCCCAGTGGGCTCACTTGTTTAGATTTACAGAGGACAGAGTCCGTCGTTCTTGGTAAATACTGATGTGAGTATGGCCAAATGCCAGGTGAGCTCTGAAGAGGGGCCTTTCCTGAGAAAGCAGGTAGTGTCTCACTGCTGGTCCCGGAAAATTTCACAGAGTTAGCCAAAGAGACCTGATCTGAGACAGGACAGGCCGTTTCGGGGGAACATAAAATGGTCCACCAGTCAGAGGGCTCTCCAGATAGTCACATACCTACTTGGAGGAAGGAGGTGCCTTTGTGGTTGTGGGTGTGAGTTTGTGGTTTTGTCTCATGTTCTGAGAATAGGTAGGAAAGGCAGTTTGTTTGGTTTGGAATGGACTGTGTCTACTGAGTCCTTTGACAAGGCAAGTGTTTCTATGTCTGTGTATCCCACCCTGTCTGTGGTTGTAGACATTAGAAAAGAGAATGCATCAATGGATTTGTCATGTCTAGTAGAAAGCTTCTCAGCATTCATCCTGCCTAATTTATGAATGGACTGTGGGTTGCCTTATGGATGTGCAACACCTACTATCTTCCAAAGTTCCTGTTTTCTTCGTAGAATTATGGCCACTCTTCAGAATAGGCTTATGATTTTATGTCCACCATATGAACCACCTCCAAGATCTGTGACATGGCTATGTACTGGATAGCTGAAGGGAATGAGAGCATGTCAGAAAACACAGATATCATTGGGACCAGGAGAGTCTCAATGGAGAAACCCTGCTTTGGGTCTTGTGCTTACCTATTTGTCTGTTGCCCTGAATGTCAGGAAGTTCTTTGACTCAGGCCACCCCTTTTTGAAGCCTGAAGAAAACAGTTTTCAAATGAAAATAAATGGGCATCACCTTGGGCTCTTTGCTTAATTGCTTTAGAATGGGATGTGTCTGAATCAGCCTCTTGGCCCTGTGTGAGGCTGTGGCTTTGATTCTCAGCACCTGATGGGTCTAAAGAAGGATCCCATGTGTGCATCCAAAACCAAAATGGCCAAAAGAGCGGTCATTGTGGATGGAGTCTCTCGTCTTCCTCTGTAATGTTCCTGCCTCCATCAAGTGAGAATAGGGATCCTTTGGGTCAAATGAGTTCTTCAAAGCCCTGCAGAGTCTAGCCCATAGGTGCTTGGGTTTTCTCATGACTCCCATTTAAAAAAGAATCTAAACCCCACAGTCACTAGGCCACAAATTGCAGAAGTGGAGCAGTATTAACGGCAGGCCTATTTGATCACTCCTGGTTCACAGGAAGGGAGTCCGGGCCTTTAGGCATATGAGGGGTAAGGAAGCTTCTTTTGGACATTGTCTTGTGCTGTGCCCCTCATTGAATCCTCCAGCCAGAGGTAATGATGAGTGTCTATATGGAAGAAGATGAGGTCCATGTGGGAGTGTTTTGGTTTTAATTGTGGTCACTTGTGTGGCGGTTGGAAGAGATGAATTGGTCCACGTGGGCTGGAACTCTGGCGTAATTACCCTTAGAGACTGCATTCTGGAACTGATCTTAGAGAAGTATTGCAATGAGTTGTGGTGGGATTTTAGGAGGCCACGCATGAGGGTAGTCCTTGGAAAATGAGTCTTGACCCAGGGTTGCTTTCCACAGAGCACTGCGAATCTCAGCCAGGATATCACATGATTTTATTCTGAAAGACTTGGCAGCAATAGTTGAGAGTCAAAACAAACATGGACCTCATATTGTAGACCTCAATGGGCCTGGCTTCATGTGAACTTTTGGCCACTCTTTTGGAAGCCTTGCCTGTGAGAGTTCTCGAGAGCTTTCATTAAAATGAGTTTCCTCAACATTTAATGGTTCCTGAATGAATTGAAACCCACAGTGCCTCCAACTTCATCCTTTAAAAATGGTTAGATAAATACCATGAAATGTTTAAAATTCCCATGAGCAGGTGGCACTGGAAAACCTTTGGATGTCCTGTTTCTGATTATGAATATACCAGAAGGTGCCTTGATTGACTGGTTTTCATGAAAATGGTATAGAAAAGAGATGCAAGTAAGTTCGAGCCTGCTGAGTAGTGGACCTAGAGAAGTTGTGGGCAGGTGTGTGATAAAAAATCTGTGGTTTGGCCATGTGGATCTGCCTTTGGCTTCCAAATGGATTATGACTGATATGGTGCAGCCAGCAGACCCTTCTCTGAAAAGGCATCTTGTTATATGTAGGAGTTTCAGGGCAATGTTCAGAATCAGGTTGCTATGCTCAAGGAGGCAAGCTGGTGGGATAGAAGCATGGTTGGTGCATTTTCCTGCAGACCCTGACCCACCACACGTGACAGAACTCGCTCCAGCACTGTGTCCCAGTGGAACTCCTTGTTTCATGAAGCAAATGCCAAATTCCGAGTGCAGCAGCAAGAAACAGCACGAAAAGTGAGGATGACCAAATGGGTTCACAGTGCACACGGGGAGACACTTAGCCCCCATTGGTCACAGTTTACCTACAAAGAGAGAATTTAGCAATGCTGCCTCATGTTCATTGGAAAACAAGAAACCATGTGCTCACAAAGGTCACAAAAATGCAGACCCAGCTTGGATGGTCTCACTACAATGGAAGCTAAAGCTCCTGACAACAACATATATTTCATGTGCCCAACCTCAGAGGCAGTTTCTTAAGAACTCTTTAGGCCAGCAGAGCTCCATGTTTGTGGAGAGTTTACATTGTCCCTTAATTTTGGAAACTCCTCTACCTTCTCCAAATTTGTGAAAATTGAGCAGTTTCCATTGCAGATATATATTCACAGATTTTCTAACTCTTCTCCTCTAATTGTGTCATACATGGGGCGAAGGTAATGTCAAGGCATTGCTCTGGATGAGAGTGGGAAGATATTTGTGTAGCACATATTTGCATACACATTGCATTCATTTTCAATTTTCTATTCGAAATACTGAATCCCTGACACTATCCCATACCCTACTATCCTCTGACTACTAATCCTAATATGATGGAGAAAAATACCCAAACAGAATAGAAATACAAGCAGTTCAGAGGAGGCATGCTGCATACTTGGACTTACCTTTTGCATGATAAATGGTAGGTGTTATAAATCTAGTCAATTTTTAATTGAAATAGTTCACCATGTGTTTTTAAATTAAACAAATATATGAATTCCTGTCTCCCTTTCTCTGTAGCCTATTCATCACATGTATTTTCATATGCACTTATAGAATCCTACCTGGTATCACATGTACATTTTTGTGAGGTGGCTGACTTGGCAGATACAAATTGTGAGAAGAGATCACTCCTCCAAATTGCTGTTGGAACTGAAAATCCCACCTATAGGGGAACTTCCTAGTAGAACATCATTATACATAAACTCATGTTCAGTAAAATAAATATTTTTGCATCTGTGGATGATATATATTTAAAGATGAATTTCGATTGGCATATATATTGCTACTTTTAAATGTCTGTGTGTGTTTTTTTTTTGTGTGTGTGTGGGTATGTGTGTGTGTATATATATATATATATATATATATATATATATACACTCTCCAGATTTTTCAAAATATGAAATATATGTGTCTTATATACACTCTCTAAATTCATTCATGTTCATGCATGTGGATTTATAATAAACTTTCCAAAATATTAGTCTCAGAAATATTCATCCACCTTAAATACATATTTGTTTCCTAGTACTGAAAACTAACTTCAGTGAATGGTGCATACAAATGTTAATAATTCTACAGGAACTGATCCAGTCTATCACCAATGCAAGTAGATCCCAATGGGCCATGATATATAATATGATGTTCATTTATATTCAACACTGGTACATTATTATTTCTTCAGTTTTTGCTCATCATAAGATATGTATTTCATCCACAAGTTCACAAATTTGTAGGCATTTCTTTAAACTTTAATCACTTCTTACTTCACAACACATGTATTGTCAGGGTTTCTTGACTGGTCTTTTCATGAGACTTCTTTCCAAACACATTATTTTCGATTTCCATAATCACTTTTGAAGTAAAACTCACACACTCTTCATGATAAACCAAAACACTAATATTGACATTAGATGAATAACTGGTTGGAATGAATGATTGTATATGCATATAAGATTTCCAGTAATTTTTCAGATATCAGTTCATCCCATTATATTAAGTTGGAACAAGTTATATTACTTATTCACAGTATGGTCTATTCATGCTTTATCTCTATATTCATAGACATAGGGTACACCTCTTTGTACGCCCAATACTAATTTTATGTCTTCAGTATATTGCTACCAAAAATGGTGGAAGAAATACTTATGTCACCTGATCTACATATACATATTATCACAATAATATTCTGGACAAAAATGTAAATGTTACACTTATGATTGAACCAAGCAAAGCCTAAATGAAATGTGAACATAGATTACTAAAAATATCCATGTCCAGGGTGCCTAATGCTCTCAAATGTCAATATTATTGGTGACTTCATATTTGTTTCTTTCTAAGATTCAACCTCAAGCCTGTTGAAAATGTCTAATCCTCTCACTCACTTTATACTTTCCCTGATTTCGTAATATCTTTATTGATATCTTCTTTTCTACATGTTTTCCCCACTTCATCATCGTGACTGGCTCTTCATATGTGCTGACATATACATTCACTCTCTAACTGAATCCTATTGCTAAAGAACTTTTGTTCCAAATCATATACTCACTCTTCTTCCTAAAACGACCGACTATCTTCCTAATCCTACCGACTATCCCTTTTTGAAGGGATGTTCTCTTCTACATTCAATCTTCCAAGGTACAAGGTCATTTGCCATTGTATATCAAATTATCTGAGACATCTGTGCAGAACATAATTCAAAGCTAAGTATCCCAATCAAGGGCCCAATGCCCTTATGGGTTTAAAATCATACCTGGATTTCTGTTTTCATACTTATGTTTCACCTCTACATTCTTGTAAATATACCAGGTTCCCAATACCATTATTCATCCAGAAGAATGATTCCTAACACAAATCGAAATCAAACCTGTTATTAACCCTAAACATACACTGTTCCCTCAATCTCATTTTACAGAAGAGCAGGGACAAAGTTTTTCTTACAATACAGAAAAGTAGGGGACCTTCCACCTGCTGAGATCCTCAAAGGTCCATGCAGAAATGATACCTGGAGAAGTTGTAGACAGGTATGAAGGACCTGAAAGAGCAAAAGTCATCTTCGATGACAAACCACCTGGTCAGGATGAAGTGATGTGTCTGAATCAGCCTCTCTCTTCTTATTGTGGAGAAGATGGACCAAACCAGGCCTGTGTGTGTGCCTATAGTTGATATACCATTCTAAATTGTGAAAGTGTCAGAGGAAGAAGGGGCAGCCTCCATCTCATGGGGCCCTTGGAAGCAACTGTTAGGACAAAGTGGTTGCCAAGGCAGTGACCTCATTCAGTTCCAAAGAAAGTGTCATACCTCATTTCCTTGGTGATGGAACTCTCTGAACTTGGTATCCAAGAAGCCAGGCACCCAGATGCAGTTCCAGTCCCAGTCCCAGTGGGCTCACTCTTTTGGATTTACCAAGGACAGAGTCAGTCTTTCTTGGTACCTACTGATGTGAGGATGGCCAAATGCCAGGAGAGCTCTGAAGAGGGACCTTTCCTGAGAAAGCAGGTAGTGGCTCACCACTTTTTCCTGACAACTTCACATAGTTGGCCAAGGAAACCAGATCTGAGAGAATACAGGCCGTTTCGGGGGAACATAGTATTGCCCACCAGTCAGAGAACACTCCGGATAGTCACAGACCTACTTAGGGGAAGGAGGTGCCATTGTGAGTGTGGGTGTGTGGTTTTGTCTCTTGTTCTGAGAATAGGTAGGAAAGGCGGTTTGTTTGGTTTTCAGTGAACTATTTCTAGTAAGTCATTTGACAAGGTGAGTGTTTCTATGTCTGTGTATCCCACTGTGTCCGTGGTTGTAGACATGAGAAAAGACAATGCAACAATGGATGTGTCCTGTGTAGTAGAAAGATTCCCAGCATTCATCCTGCCCAATTTATGAATGGACTGCAGCTTGCCTTATGGATTGGCAAAACCTACTACCTTCCTAAGTCCCTGTTTTCTTCCTGAAATCTGGCAACTCTCCAGAATAGTCTCATTGTTTTGTGTCCAAGATATGTACCAACCCCAAGGTCTTTGACATGTCCATGTACTGGATACCTGAAGGGAATGGCCAGTATCTCAGAAAACTCAGATATGCGTGTGACCAGAAAAGTCTCAGTGGAGATACCATGCTTTGGGCCTTTTGCTTACCTATTGTTCTGTTGCCCTGAATGTCAGGAAGATGTTGGGCTCAGGCTACCCCTTTGTGAAGCCTGAAGAAAACAGTTTTCAAATGGAAATGAATGGGCATCACCTGTGGCTCTTGCTAAATTGCTTCGGAAAGGGATGTGTCTGAATCAGGCTCTTGGCCCTGTGTGAGGCTGTGGCTTAGATTCTCAGCACCTGATGGATCTAAAGAAAGATCCCATGTGTGAAACCAAAACCAAATTCGCAAAAAATTTCAGTCATTATGAATGAATTCTATTGCCTTTCTCTGTTAGGTTCCTGAAATCAATCAAGTGAGAATAGCGATCCTTTTGGTCAAATGAGTTCTTCAAATCTCTGCAGAGGTGCTTGTCTTTTCTCATGACTCCAGTTCACATAAAGAATCTAAACCCCACAGTCAGAAGGCCTCAAATTGGAAAAGTGGAGCAGTATTAATGACAGGCCTATTTGATCACTACTGGTTCACAGGAAGGGTGTCCTTCCCACCCTGACTTGAGCCAAATGAGGGGCAAGGGAGCTTATTTTGGACACTCTTTTGGAATGTGCCCCTCATGGAAAGCTCCAACCAGAGGTTATGATGAGTGTCTATAAGGAAGAAAATGGGGCCATGTGATAGTGTTTTGTTTTTAATTGTGTTCATTTGATTGGCGGTGTGAAGAGATGACTGGGTCAACCTGGGCTTGAACTCTGGTTTGATTCCCCTTAGAGACTGCGTTCTGGAATTGACCTCAGAGAAGTATTGCCATGAAAAGTGTTGGGATTTTAGGAGGCCACGCATGAAAGTCACCCTTGGAAACTGAGATCTAGGCCCAGGGTGGTTTTCCAAAGAGTACTGGGAATCTCACCCAGTATATCACATGATTTTATTCTGAAAGACTTGGCAGGGATAGTTTTGAGTCAAAACACACATGGACCTCACATTGGAGACCTCAATGAGCCTGGCTTCATGTGACCTTTTGGCCACTCTTTTGGAAGCCTTGCCTGTGAGAGTTCTCCAGAGCTTTCTTTGAAATGAACTTCCTCAACATTTAATGGTTCCTGAATGAATTGAAACCCACAGTGCCTCCAACTTCATCCTTGAAAAATGGCCAGATAAATACCATGAAATTTTTAAAATTCCCATGACCAGGTGGCACTGGAGAACCTTTGGATGTCCTGTTGCTGATCTTGAGTGTACCAGACCCTGCCTTAATTCACTGGGTTTCATGAAAATGGTGTAGAACAGAGATGCCATTGAGTTATAGCCTGCAGAGTTGTGGGCCTAGAGAAATGGTGTGCAGTTTTGTGATAATACATCTGTGTTGTGACCATGTGGTTCTGCCATTGGCTTCCAAATTCATTGTGACTGCCATGGTGCAGCCAGGAGGCCCGTATATGTAAAAGCATGTTTTTATATTGAAAGATTTCAGGGCCATGTTCAGAATCAAGTTGCTATGGACATGGGGGCAAGCAAGTTAGAGCCTGCAGAGTATTGGGCCTAGAGAAGTGGTCTGCAGTTGTGTGATAATACATCTGTGTTATGGCCATGTGGATTTCTCATTGGCTTCCAAATTTTTTGTGACTAACATGGTGCAGCCAGGAGACCCGAATACGTAAAAGCATGTTTTTATATGGAGAGGATTCAGGGCCATGTTCAGAATCAAGTTGCTATGGACAAGGGGGCAAGGTATGTGGGAAAGAAGCCTGGTTGTTGCATTCTCCTGCAGACCCTGACCCACAACACGTGACAGAACTCCCTCCAGCACTGTGTCCCTGTTGAACTTCTTGTATTTTGTGAAGCAAATACCAAACTCCCAGTGCAACAGCAGGAAACACCACGAAAAGTGGAGGATGACCAAATGGCTCCACAGTCCACATGGGGAGACAATTAGACCACAGTGGCCACTGTTTACCTACAAAGAGTGAATTCAGCACTGCTGCCTCATGTTCACTGGAAAATAAGAAACCATATCCTCCAGGTCACATAGATGCAGACCCAGATTTTATTGTCTCACTACAAAGGAAGCTAAAGCTCCTGAAAATAACGTATGTTTCAAGTGCCCAACCTCAGAGGCAGTTTCTCAAAATGTCTTTACGCCAGCAGACCTCCATGTTAGAGGAGTGTTTACCATGTCCCTTACTTTTGGAAACTCCTCTACCACCTCCAAGGTTCTGAACTCTGAGCATTTTCCACTCAAGATATGTATTCACAGATTTTCTAACTCTTCTATTCTAATTGTGACTTACTTCAGGCGAAGGTAATGTCAAGGATTTGTTCTGGATGAGAGTGGGAAGATTTTTGTGTAGCATATATTTGCATACACATTTGATTCATTATTCTATTTTCCATTTGAAATACTGATCCCTGACACTAACTCATAACCTACTGGACTCTGACTACTACTCCTAATATGATGGAGAAAAATAACCCAAACAGAATAGAAATCCAAGCAGTTCAGAGGAGGCATGGTGTATAGTTGGACTTGCCTTTTGCATAAAAAAAGGGTAGGTGTTATAAATCTAGTCAATTTTTTGTTGAAATAGTTATCCATGTGTTTTTAAAGTTAACAAATATGTGAATTCCTGTCTCCCTCTCTCTGTAGCCTATTCAGCACATGTATTTTTATATGCACATATAGAATCCTACCTGGTATCACACGTACATTCTTGTGAGGTGGCTGACTTGGCAGATACAAAATGTGAGAAGAGATTACTCCTCCTAAATGCTGTTGGAACTGAAAATTCAATGTATGGGTAAACTTCCTAGTTAAACAACATTATACATAAATCTATCTTCAGTAACATGAATATTTTTGAATCTGTGGATGATGTATATTTCATGGTGAATTTCAATTGGCATATATATTGCTATTTTTATAGTCTCAGTTTGTGTGTGTGTGTGTGTGTGTGTGTATATATATATATATATATATATACTCTCCAGATTTTTCAAAATATGAAATGTATGAGTCTTATAATACACTCCCTGAATTCATTCATGTTCATGTATGTGGATTTATAATCAACTTTTCACAAGATTATTCTCAGAAATACTCATCTACCTGAAATACATATTTGTTTCCTAGTACTGAAAACTAACTTCAGTGAATGGTGCATACAAATTCTAATATTTCTACATTAACGGACGCAGTTTAACATCAATTCAAGTAGATTCCTATGGGACATGATGTGTATTTTAACGTTCATTTTTATTCAACACTGGTACATTACTATTTCTTCAATTTCTGCACATCATCGTATATATTTATCATCCACAAGTTAGCAAATATATAGGCGTTTGTTTCACTTTAAATCACTTTCTGCTTCAGAACACATGCATACCTCCAGGTTTCTGGACTGGTCTTTTCATGAGACTTCTTTCCAAACACATTATTTTCAATTTCCATAATCACTTTTGAAGCAAAACTCAAACACTCTTCATGAAAATCCATAACCCTAATATTTCATTCAGATGTATAACGGGTAGGATTAAATGTAGTATATCAATATAAGGTTTCCTGTATATTTTCAGATATCAATTCAATCCATTATTTAAAGTTGGAACCAGTAATATTATTAATTCACAGTATTGTCTATTCATGCATTAACTCTATATTCATAGACAAATGGTACACCTATTTCTACCCAAAATACTAATTCATATATCTTCAAAATATTGCTCCCAGAAATGGTGGAAGAAAAACTCCTATTACCTGATGTACATATATTATTTATTATAGTAATATTATGGACACACATAGGAATGTTCACACTTATGATTGTACCAATGTAAAGGTCGGGCGAGCGTCGGAAAAGAGACCATGAAGAGACTGTCTCATGCAACAGCAAAGGGTTTATTGGGGGTCCAGCATGCTGGGGCTCAGAGCTCACTTGAATAGAGAAGAGAGCCCTAAGAACAGCTTAAGCAGAGCTTATGCAATTTACGTGGTGAGAGCAGGGAGGGAAATTTATTGATGGGTCAGGTCGAGTGAGTGGTTTGCATGCCAATGGGAGAGGGAGTACATTCAACAGTTTGGCAATTGGGGACAGCACATTCTGGGAACAAGATTAGCAAACAGTTTTCAAGATTTCATCAGTATTTTGTTAAGCATACAGAAAAACAAGAAGTTAAAAGTACATATTTTATTAACCTTTCATTCACCACTTCTTATTCTGGTTAATTTTAATCATAAAAATGAGCATTGCGGGGTCTCACATTTTATGTCTTCTAGTGAGGTATATTGTTGTCTGATTACCATAAGTTTAACTTATCCAATTTAAGCTTGTAGAAAGGAAACTAGATGGTTGAGCAAACGGGGTCCTACAATTAGCAATGAAATGAGGATTATTAATGGACTGGCCAGGGCTGATAAAAGCGTAGTTAACCAGGGGGACTGTGTGAACAAAGACTCAAACCACCATTTTTGTGCATCTCTCTCTTGTTGATGCTCTTCTAGGCGTCTTCTTAATTTACTCATAGATTTTTTTACAACTCCAGTATGGTCGGCATAAAATCAACTTTTTCCCTCAATGCAGCACGAAAGCCCCCTTCTCTCACGAAGAGGAGGTCCAACCCTCGCATGTTCTGTAAAACAATTTCAGAGAGAGAGGTTAAAGATTCGTATAAAACTGTGATGGAGGTTTTTAATATCTTTAAATTTTGGTCTATTGCTGCTTCTCATCGGGTCATTTGTTGTGTCACATGGACTAGGACAGTGATTCCTGTGCCCACACCTGCAGCAGCTCCTTTTCCTAATAGGATGGCTAAAGTGAGGGATACAGGTTCCCAGAGGAACCGGGTTGTATGCCCCCCTATTTGATATTTAAATTAACCTGCCTCATGATAGAGCACTCTGGGAAACATCTGAACATTACGTAATTAATCACATCTGTTGACCATTTTATGAAAACATAAACAATGTTTAAGTATATAGAATTATACTGTTGTAAGGACGGACAATTCAAGGCACCTAAGATAGCACCGAAGACAGCGAAACATACCTATTTGGTTGCAACGGATTTAGAGGGCATTGCTTCTGTTGTAATCAATTAGTCACCTGATCTCCAAATTTAGGTAGTTTCCGAATTTTGTACCCAACATGTAAGGGAAGGGGCTCAGAAGTTCACAGTCTGCATAAGTTCACAAAAAGAAGTTTTCGTTTCTATTGTTTTTTTCATCTGTTCTGGGCAAGTTAACATTTTAAGGACACCTGGAGTGGGAGAGCTTTTTTCTTCTCTTTTTTTTTTCTCACTGCCAGCTGTAACAATGGAGCTCATTTGGTAACTTATTTATCTTAGAAATGTAACCATGTCTGTGAAGCCCCAGCTCAAGGCCAGAGGCCTTGTTCACATGTTTTGTGAAAAACTAGTAAGGGGGAGTCTAGCTTAGGAGTGCTGATTTTTCCAGCCAGTGGCCAAATAGAACAGGGAAACACGAAAAGGGGAAGTTTATCTACATTGAACTCTTTTATAGGGACTCTTTGGCTGAAAGTCCTAAAGTCAGCCATGGTGAAGACTGCTGGAGAAGGTCAGTTAAGACTTTTCTGTGGGCCTGGTATAGACGGGGAAGACAGGGAAGGCGGGTCTGAGAGCAGCACCTTGGTTCTGAGCATGAGGAAGGAGAGATGTAAAAGAATAATGGGAAAGGGGTTTGGAATTTTCCAGGCAACAAAACTTGAGCAGTAGAACAGATAGAGCAGAGGGGAAGATGGGAGTTTGTATCCCAAAAAGCCTGTGAGGGACTTTAAATTCTTAGTAACCTGTTTTCAGTGATGACAGAGCAACTTTAAAGGCCATTTTCATTACATCTTGGATAGGGGTCTGAGGGCTCTCCTTAGCTGGTTTGAGCTTTGGGTTAGCTGGTAAGAGGACCTGGTGGGTCCTGGTGCGGGCACTGACAGGAGAAGAGAGTAGTGAGTGAGTGGATGGGTACCTCAGTACCTGCTACCTCAGCAAGGGGGCAATAATCTGAGAACCGGCGGTTTGGGTTTTTGATCTAGTAATTGGAGGGAAGAAATCAGGTTGCTGAGCTGGGAGTGGCAGCAGAGAGTCTGGAGCAGAAAGCTGAGGGTGAGGATCTATTGGATAAGCATAGTTCAGGATGTGAGCGAAGGAGGGAAAATGCCTCCACTTAGGGGAATTTCCTTCCACCCTTTGAGCACTTGCCCAAGTTAAAAAGGTCACGGAGAATTTTAGGATCTAGAACCCCTCTGGGGGCCATCAGTATTGGTTGTGTAATTGGTAATATGGCCAATGCTGTGTATTGAATTTGATGAGGAGTTTGGGTTCCACCAGGCACCCCTGTATGCTCACATTCCCATGACTTACAGAAGAAGTCGGCATTTCCCCCACACAGCCATGTCTGTTTGTGGCTTTGATAGTCCGCTGGGCAAACATAGTAATCTAGGCTAGCCAACCTGCATCTGGCTCTCGCGTCCCTACATCCATAATGTTTGTTTCTATTACCTATGATACGGAAAGGATTTATTGGAATTTTAGTTGGATCCCCTTCATCAGGGATATCCCAATAGGAAAGACCTATAGCCAGCTGACAAATGTCTGGGTGGAGAGATGGCCACCATGTCCCTAAAGGGGCTGTATGCAAGATAGACCATACTTCTTGTACAGTAGGATTTGTGATCAGCCATTACTGCTGAACAGGCTTATGAGGGTTAGGACTACTCTTGGCCAAGGGGAGAGTCTGTAGCCTTATCCACATGGCGAATACGCAATTTGAAAGTGTTACCAGTCTTTTCCAGTTTCCAGTCAGATTTTGGACAGGGCACAGGCCAGAGATGAGAGACATGGATCCATGAAGTGATTCCGTCTACATTTACCACTGTAGGTGTTATATGTAGCACCTTATATGGTCCTTTCCAGTGGGGTTCCAGGGATGACACCTGATGTCGTCTAATGTAGACGAAGTCTCCTACTTGGTATCGATATGGAGTCCCCTCGTCCCCAGGTTGGTCGGCAGTGGCCAGATGTTTCCACAGATATTTCTGATTTCTTTCAAGAGCTTTAAGTCTGTCAAGCAAGGGGGTGTGGAAGGGATCGTTAGGTCTTAGAGTTTGGGTTAGGTCCCTTACTGGAGGAGGGACCATAGAGAATTTCATAGGGGGTGAGGTTACACAAGGAAACAGAGGAGTATGAGTATTTCTTGCATGAAACAGTGCATAAAGCAGGAGAATAGATCGATCTTTTATGCCGATATCTAAGCTTGATTTTGTTAAGTCTCTTTAATGGTTCTATTATTTTTTTTTTACCTGTACTGAGCTCTGGGGTCTATAAGCACAATGTAATTTCCAATTAATCCCCAGGGTCCTGGCTAATCCCTGACTTACCAGGGCAATTAACGCCAGTCCATTATCAGACCCTATTGCCTTAGCCAGTCCGTATCTTAGAAAAATATCTTTCAGGATCTTCTTGACCACCATTTGTGCCATTTATTTTGTTGTTGTTGTTGTTTTGTGTGTGTGTGTGTGGGGGGGGAAGGCTTCAATTAATTCATCCTGAAAATGTATCTACAAAGACTAGGAGATATTTAAGTCCATAACTTCCTGGCTTAATTTCAGTAATGTCCACTTCCAAGAATTGTCCTGGTCTGGTTTCTTGTAGGTGCTTTCCTGCAGGAAAGTTGGAAGGGTAAGCATTAACCAATTGACAGACCCGGCAGGCTTTTGTTACCCGTTCAGTTATTTCTTTCGCTCTGAGTCGGTTAGTGGAAAACTCTGTTCTTGATCCTTCAGGAATGCCTGCAGTTTCTTTGAACCAAGGTGAGTGAGTTGATGTACATTTTTAACTTAGTTTAGGGCTTTCTGAAAATGCAAGCTGGGCTCAGTGAAGTTGAGGGTTTCAGTGTCAGTGTCCTTAGATGTTATCAAAAGCTTGCTGGTGCTCAGGGGTCCATTAGAATTGGGCATCTCTCTTTAACAGCGGGTATAAAGGAGCAGCTAAGGACGCAAACCCAGGTATCCATAAGCTGCATAAGCCAGCAGTCCCAAGAAACTCTCTGAGTTGTCTGCTGTTAGATGGGGGTGGTATCTGCTCAATGGATTGTTTTCTGGTCTCAGTGAGCCATCGCTTACTGCCCCTAAGGGAATAGTCCAGGAATATTACTTCTTGCTGGCAAATTTGGGCTTTTTTGGCAGAAGCACTATACCAGAGTTGAGCAAGCTCGTATAATAATAATTGGCTTCCAGACTCACAGTTTTCCTTGGTGTTGGCTGCCAGTTGCAGGTCATCGACATATTGAAGCAGGGTGACGTCAGGGTGCATAGTTCTGAAGTTGTTGGGGGTCTCTGTGGAGGGCTTCATCAAAGAGAGTGGGGGAGTTTTTGAACCCCTGTGGGAGTCTAGTCCATGTTAGTTGACCAGACGTCCCGGTTTCTGGGTCTACCCACTCGAAATCAAATAGCAACTGACTATCTTTATGCAGAGGCAAGCAAAAGAAAGCATCTTTTAAGTCCAGAACAGTATACCATTTCCGCTCATGGTTCAGAGTGCTAAGCAGATTGTACAGATTATGTACTGTGGGGTGAATGTCCTGCACTCTGTTGTAGATCTCTCTTTGGTCTTGAACGGTGCGATAGTCCCCGGTTAATGGATTTTTATACTGGTAACAGGGCAGTGTTCCAGTTCAAATGACAGGGCCTTAGGACCCTTAAGGCCAGATATTTCTGAATATGGGGCCTTATCCCATCTTTAGCTTTTTTGCTCAGAATATATTTTTTGACATTGATGGGGGGGAGCTGAAGTTTTTAACTCCACTGTTATTGGAGGATGTTTCACGGCTACGTGTAACCCAGCAGTTTTTTTCCTAGGCATCTGCGTAATCTGTTATCCATTTCCGGGGTAGCTTGCCTGTTTGATCAGTCTTGGGGGGTTTGACATGTTGATGTTCATCTTCTACTGACATAGTAAAAGCCGTGACTATAGGAGTTTTTACTGAAAAATTTAGAAATTTCACTTGGGGGCCTTCAGGGTTAAAAGTTATTCTGGCCTGGAGCTTTTTGAGCAGATGTGTGCCCATCAATGGGGTCGGGCATTCTGGGATTACTAGGAACGAGTGATGGATTTTTTCTTTCCCCAGGTCCATGGTCCTCTTAGTTGTCTAAGCCCCATATTTACTGCCATTAGCCCCTTGAACTAGAGTCCTTTTTGTTTGATAGATGGCCCAATGGGGCCTTAAGGGCTGAGTATACTTACCCTGTATCCACTTCAAAGTTTAACCCCCCCGGCGAGTACTTTGTGTTCTTTTGGCCGGGCCAGCTACCTCCAAGGAAGGAGGGGCTGTGTGTGCCGTGGGGTAGTCACCTGGAGGGCGCTGGGCTGGCCTATATTCCTCCAATGGTGGAGAGTCTGAGTCAGCAGCAGGGGAATCACTTAGAGGGTGTTTGGGGTTGGAGGACAAGGGCAGGGCATAAGGAGGGGGAAGAGAGTCCAGTAGAGTCTTGAGACTCAGGGACAACAGAGGGTGGAGGAGGGGGAGCAGAGGGTTTGAGAGATAGAAAAGTGGGAGAACCAGTAGGAGCGGGGACAGGGACAAGGAAAGGCTTCAACCATGGAAGAGGAGATTTGCAGAGGTCCTGCAAACTAAAGATATATTGCTGTTGATCTGGATGGCTATGTGGCCTCGGCTGAAAGACAATATCTCTGAGTTTTTGAATTAGTGTGAAGTTGAAAGATCCTTCTGGGGGCCATCTGACTCCAAAGGTGGGTCATTCTGAGACACATAGAGTCTTCCAGATCTGAGGTTTTACTGAAAAAAAGAAGATTCTGAGCCTTTAAGCAGACTTTGGTCCAGTGATCAAGGTTCAGGGACAGAGGCATTGAAGTGCTCTGTCCCATATGAAAGATACACAAATAGTGAAAGCAATGACACACTACACAGACAAGACAAGACAATAAAGACAGGCAATGGACGTCCAATACTGAGAACAGGACTGAGTAGCCAGGAAAACCTGATGGGCTGACAATACCGAATCCAAAACAAAATATCACTGAGTTTAGGAGACTATTGTTACTCGGTTTCCCGAGTTCTCTGGGGCGTCCCCCAGAGACGTGGCCTGTAGCTCTGTGACACTTCTGTCAGCCACCGTCAGAGAGAGCTCATGCTCATCACCAATAGCCATTTTGCCCATCCCTAACCTGAAACCTGAAACAAGAAAGTGGCGCCTTATGTAACCTGAGATGAGCCTATTGGGGGTCTTTCGTCCAACGCTGCTGGAACTCGCTGGGGCCCTCAGATGTAATGGTCAGGCGACCATTTGAGGAAGAGACCACCAAGACACTGTCTCATGCAACAGCAAAGCGTCCAAAATTCTGGGGCTCAGACCTCACTTGAATAGAGCAGAGAGCACTGAGAACAGCTTAAGCAGAGCTTATATACTTTTCTTGAAGAGGGCAGGGAGGGAAGTTTATTGATGGGTCAGGGCAAGTGGGCGGTTTGCATGTAAACGGGTGAGGGTGTACATTCTGCAGTTTGGCAGTTGGGGACAGCACATTCTGGGAACAATATTAGCAAAAAGTTTTCAAGATTTCAAGAGTGTTTTCTTAAGCATACAGAAAAACAGGAAGAGACAAGTACCTATTTTATTTATTTTCAAAAAAGCCTAAATGGAAAGTGAGCATGAATTACTAAAAACATTCATGTCCAGGTTGCCTAATGCTCTCAAATGTCAATTCTATTGGTGACTACATATTTCTTTCTTCCTAAGGTTATATATTCAACCTCAACCCTGTTGAAAATGCCTAATCCTATGACTCACTTAATAATTTGCCTGATTTCCTAAGGTCTCTATTGATACCTCTTTCCTACATATTTTCCCAAATTCATTATTGTGACTGACACTTAACATGGGCTGACATTAATATTCACTCTCTAACCGAAACCCTATTGGTAAAGAACTTTTTTCCAAATCTTATTCTCACCCTTCTTTCTAAACCTACTGACTATCTTCCTAATTCCACCGACTATCCCTTTTTGACTGGAGGTTCTCTTCGACATTCAATCATCCAAGGTACAACGTCCTATGCCATTGTGTATGGATTTATCTGAGACATTTGTGCAGAAAGTATAACATTGCTAAGTATCCCAATCAAGGTCTCAATGCCCTTCTGGGATGCAAATCTTACCTAGATTTCTGTTTCCATACTTTTAACTCACGTCTATATTCTTATAAATATCACAGATTCCCAATACCATTATTCATCCTGCAGAATGATTCCTAACCCAAATCGAAACTGTTATTAACCGTAACCACACAGTGATCTCTCAATCTAACTTTAGAGAAGAGCAGGGACAGAGTTGGCCTTAAAATATAGGGATGTAGGGGATCTTCCACTTGCTGAGAACCTCAAAGGTCCATGCAGAAATGATCCCTGAAGAAGATGTAGGCAGCTATGAAGGACCTGAGAGAGCAAAAGTCATCTTCCATTGCCAAAAATCCTGGTCAGGATGAAGGGATGTGGCTGAATCAGCCTCTCTCTTAATGTACAGGAGACGGACCAAACCAGGCCTTTGTGGAGCGCTGTTTCTTGGTGCCTTTGATTTATATATCATTCTAACTTGTGAAAATGTCACAGGAAGTAGGGGCAGCCTCCATCTCATGGAACCATTGGAAGCAACTGTTAGGACAATGTGTTTGCCAAGGCAGTGACCTCATTAAATTCCTGAAGGAAGTAACCTACCTCACTTCCTTGGTGATGGAACACTTTAAACTTGGGATCCAGGAAGCCAGGCCCTGAGAGCCAATCCAAGTCCCAGTCCCAGTGGGCTCACTCGTTTGGTGTTACTAAGGACAGAGTCAGTCTTTCTTGGTACCTACTGATGTGAGGATGGCCACATGCCAGGGACCTTTCCTGAGAAAGTAGGTAGTGGCTTTCCACATGCTCCTGACAACGTCACAGAGTTGGCCAAGGAGACCAGATCTGAGAATGGATAGGCCATATCAGGGGAACATAGTATGACCCACCAGTCAAAGGACACTCTGGATAGTTACAAACCTACTTGGGGGAAGGAGGTGCCTTTGTGGGTGTGGGTGTGAGTGTGTGGTTTTGTCTCATGTTCTGAGAATAGGTAGGAAAGGTGGTTTGTTTGGATTGGAATGGACTTTTTCTAGTAAATTGTTTGACAAGGCGAGTGTTTCTATGTCTGTTTCTCCCACTGTGTCCGTGGTTGTAGACATTAGAAAAGAAAATGCATCAATGGATGTTTCCTGTCTTGTAGAAAGCTTCCCAGCATTCATCCTGCCCAATTAACGCATGGACTGTGACTTGCCTTATGGATGGGCAACACCTACTATCTTATTACGTTTCTGTTTTCTTCCTGAATTCTGGCCACTCTCAAGAATTGGCTCATGGTTTTGTGTCCAAGATATGTACCACCTCCAAGCACTGTGACATGGCCATGTACATGATAACTGAAGGGAATGGGGGGATCTCAGAAAACTCAGATATCAATGTGACCAGTAAAGTCTCAGTGGAGAATCCTTGCTTTGGGCCATTTGCTTACCTATTGCTTCATTGCCCTGAATGTCAGGAAGGTCTTTGCCTCAGGCCACCCCTTTGTGAAGCCTTAAGAAAACGGTTTTCAAATGGAAATGAATGGGCATCACCTGTGGCTCTTTGCTTAATTGCTTCCAAAAGGGATGTGTCTGAATCAGCCTCGTGAACCTGTGTGAGGCTGCTGCTTAGATTCTTAACACCTGATGGATCTAAGGTAAGATTCCATGTGTGCTACAAATACAAAATGGTCAAAATAGCAGTCATTGTGTATGAAGTCTCTCGCCATCTTCTGTAAGGTTCCTGACCTCCATCCTGGCCTGCAAAGGCTAGACCATAGATGCTTGGGTTTTTTCATGACTCCCATTCATATAAAGAATTTATACCTGGTAGTCAGTAGGCCTCAAATTGGAGAAGTGGAGCAGTAATAAGGTCAGGCCTATTTGATCACTCCTGGTTCACAGGAAAGGTGTTTAGGCCACACTGACCTTAGGCAAAATAGGGGCGAGGGAGCATATTTTGGACAGGGTCTTGGACTTCACCCCTTTTGGAAACGTCCAGCCAGAGGATTTGATGAGTGTCTACATGGAAGAAGACGAGGGCTATGTGAAAGTGTTTTGGTTTTAATTGTGGTCATTTGTGTGGCAGTTGGAAGACATAACTGTGTCCACCATGGCTTGAACTTTGGTGTGATTCCCCTTAGAGACTGCGTTCTGGACCTGACCTCAGAGAAGAATTGCCATGAATTGTGTTGGGATTTCAGGAGGCCACGCATGAGAGTCCCCATTGGAAACTGAGATATAGGCCCAGGTGGCTCTCCACAGAACACTGGGAATCTCAGCTACGATATCACATGATTTTATTCTGAAAGACTTGGCAACCATAGTTGAGATTCAAAACACACATGGACCTAGCATTGTAGATCTCAATGGGCCTGGCTTCATGTGACCTTTTGGCCACTCCATGGGAAGCCTTGCCTGTGAGAGTCCTCCAGAGCTTTCATTGAAATGAAATTCCTCACCATTTAATGGTTCCTGAAAGAATTGAAACTCACAGTGCATCCAACTTCATCCTTGAAAAATGGCTAGATAAATACCATGAAATTTTTGAAATTCTTATGACCAAGTGGCACTGAAGAACATTTGGATGTCCAGTTGCTGATCATGAGTGTACCAGAGAGTGCCTTGATTGACTGGGTTTCATGAAAATGGTGTAGAAGAAAGAATCCTGTATGTTGGCGCCTGCTGAGTAGTGACCCAGAGCTGTGGTGTGCAGTTGTGTCATAAAATATCTCTGGTGGGGCCATTTGGATCTGCCATTGACTTCCAAATGTCTTGTGGCAGACATGGTGCAGCCAGTAATCCCTATATGTCTGATCTCTTCATATAAAGGCATCTTGTTATATGGAGAGGCTTCAGGGCCGTGTTCAGAATCAGGTTGCAATGGTTGAGGGGGCAAGCTATGTGGGATATAAGCCTCATTGGTGGATTCTCCTGGAGACCCTGACCCACCACACGTGTGAGAAATCCCTCCAGCACTGAGTCCCTGTTGATCTCCTTGTATTTCATGAAGCAAATACTAAACCCCCAGTGCAGCAGCAAGAAACACCATGAAATGTGGAAGATGCGCAAATGGCTTCACATACCACATGGGGAGACACTTAGCCTTCAGTGACAACAGTTTCCCTACAAAGAGAGAATTCTGCACTCCTGCCTCATGTTCATCGGAAAATAAGAAACCATGTCCTCCAGGTCACATAGATGCAGACCCAGCTCTGATGGTCTCACTACAAAGAAGCTAAAGCTCCTGACAACAACATATATTTCAAGTGCCCAAGGTCAGGGAGAGTTTCTCAATAAGTTTTAGGCCGGCAGAGCTCCATGTTTGTGGAGTGTTTACCTGTTTGACCAGGACAGGAGAAAAGACCACTGACTCCAATTAAAATCAAATTAAAGCAAGCTTATTATTTTTCCACTGGCTGAGCTGCCTATCCCTCTCAAAATGGCAGAAACAAGACAGCAACCCCACCTTTCCTACAGCCCAGCTTTATAGTCCAGTAAGTTATACAAAAGGGGGGTTACAGATAACAGAACTCGGAGAAGCATCACACTATTGCTAGTTTACAATTTTTTTTTTGCTGGCCCCATCATCAGAATTTATGAGGACCATTAGAGACTCACGAGAGTCGTTGTCTGGCCAGAGAAGGCCAATATTTATGAGGTGTCACTAAATTTTCAGAGAGGGCTGCTATCTGGTCAGAGAGCCAGGCATGGGTGAGTTCAAGGCACGGACAGGCATTCCAAGCAGATTCAGAATTTGCAGTAATTTATAGGAAAGCAAAATTATCTTTTCATGACTTTGTGGCAAGATGGCTCCCAATTTTAATAAATGATCAGGTTGGGTTTATCATTCCCCCCCATTTTTTTTGCTTTTTAATATTTTTTAAATTAATTTTTATTGTAGGTTGTTCAAAACATTACATAGTTCTTGATATATCATATTTCACACTTTGATTCAAGTGGGATATGAGCTCCCATTTTTACCCCATATACAGATTGCAAAATCACATCAGTTGCAGAACCATTGATTTACATATTGCCATTATGGTGTCTGTTGTATTCTGCTGCCTTTCCTATCCTCTACTATCCCCCCTCCCCCCTCCCCTCCCCTCTTCTCTCTCTACCCCCTCTACTGTAGTTCATTTCTCCCCCTTATATTTTTCTCCTTTCCCCTCACTTCCTCTTTTATGTAATTTTGTATACCCCTGAGGGTCTCCTTCCATTTACATGCAATTTCCCTTCTCTCTCCCTTTCCCTTTCACCTCTCATCCCTGTTTAATGTTAATCTTCTTCTCATGCTCTTCGTCCCTACTCTGTTCTTAGTTACTCTCCTTATATCAAAGAAGACATTTGGCATTTGTTTTTAAGGGATTGGCTAGCTTCACTTAGAATAATCTGCTCTAATGCCATCCATTTCCCTCCAAATTCTATGATTTTGTCATTTCTTAATGCAGAGTAATACTCCATTGTGTATAAATGCCACATTTTTTTTATCCATTCGTCTATTGAAGGGCATCTAGGTTGGTTCCACAGTCTTGCTATTGTGAATTGTGCTCCTATGAACATGGATGTAGCAGTGTCCCTATTGTGTGCTCTTTTTAGGTCTTTAGGGAATAGACCGATTAGGGGAATAGCTGGATCAAATGGTGGTTCCATTCCGAGCTTTCCAAGAAATCTCCATACTGCTTTCCAAATTGGCCGCACCAATTTTCAGTCCCACCAGCAATGTACAAGAGTACCCTTTTCCCCACATCCTCGCCAGCACTTGTTGCTGTTTGACTTCCTAATGGCTGCCAATCTTACTGGAGTGAGATTTGCAACAAAATGAAACTGAATCCCTTACTCTCGCCATGCACAAAAGTTAACTCAAAGTGGATCAAGGAACTTGATATCAAATCAGAGACATGGCGTTTGATAGAAGAAAAAGTTGGCTATGATCTACATACTGTGGGGTCGGGCTCCAAATTCCTCAATAGGACACCCATAGCACAACAGTTAATAACTAGAATCAACAAATGGGACTTACTCAAACTAAAAAGTTTTTTCTCAGCAAAAGAAACAATAAGAGAGGTAAATAGGGAGCCTACGTCCTGGGAACAAATCTTTACTCCTCACACTTCAGACAGAGCGCTAATATTCAGAATATACAAAGAACTAAAAAAATTAGACAATGAGATAACGAATAACCCAATCAACAAATGGGCCAAGGACCTGAACAGAAATTTCTCAGAGGAGGACATACAATCAATCAACAAGTATATGAAAACATGCTCACCATCTCTAGCAGTCAGAGAAATGCAAATCATTCCCCCTTTTTTAATGTGTCCCTTCCAAATTTTTGATAGGGTAGGGAAAGAGCCATGAGGGAATTTTAATCCCTCAGGTAACAGTCTCCAAATTTTTAGAACTCACCCAAAATTGGATTCCTGGTTTTACCTGACTTAATTAATTACTTATATTGATATTCTATTTATTTTTGGCTCCATAGTTGTAAGACGAGAGGCGTCACTCATTTTGGCTTCTTCTGAGCTGAGAGAGAGTGACGTGAGTGGGCACAGTATAAGGGACATGAGTTGCCTTTTAGAAGTCAGTTGAGGGACATGAGTTGCCTTTTAGAAATCAGTTCGTTTTGAAGTCTGGTTGGGGAAGAACAGGTTGTAAATTCATCTGGGGATGGGTTCTTCTGTGTGAGAAACAAGAACCATGAGTACTGAAAAAATGTTGCAGCAGCTGGAACATGTCACTGTATAGAAGTTCCCTCAGCAGGCTTTAATATTCCCAGTTATCAGGACTGTCAACTTAATATTTAACATTTAGTGTTACAGTTATCCCTCTCCATAAGATACAGTTTAATGATTTAATATCATCTGATCTTGCAAAATCATTTTACTAGTATGACCTCTGTGTGTAATAGAGAAACCTTTAATTCTGTTACTCAGGGCTGGATAATCGTACTAGCAAACACCAACCCTACCTGTAGGTTAGGAATATCTGTAGGCCTTAAACTAAAAATTTCTGCCTCTGGCAGCTCCTCTTGATAGTCTCTTTTTATAGTTATCAGGCATTCCTTTCTGGGAATCCTTCTTTGTAGCCTCCAGTCTTACTTATTTTGGGAGGCTAACATAATGTGTATAAAAATTATTATTATTATTATTAATATTATTATTTAAAATGCCCAGGAATGGCTGTATTTTGGTTTTAACTGTCTTTCCTAAGTGTTTATCATGAAACAGTCAAACTGACTTTTGTTTCTATCTATTGTTAACAGTCAGCTGAGCATTTATGGGAGTCATTCCTGGGGAAACTTGAGAGCAGCTTCTCAGTTCTGCTAGTGCCATTTGCGCTAGGTGGGTCCAGGTCTTGCTTGATCATGTGGCTACCCTTGGAAGCATCAGGGATGTCTCCCTTCTCTGATGACTCTCCTCTTCTTAGCAAATGCACTGATTGGCTTTCTGTTCTCCAGGGGTCTCATTAATCTCCCTAATTGGGAAGATATGAGGCCCAGAGTTGCAAAGCTCTTTGAGAAGTCCCTTGTTCCCTGGATTCAGACTGACTCAGAGGGCAAGAGCCAAATATTGGTTTTCTTGTCCCTTTTCATGTAACTTTAATATAAATCCTAATCTTAATCATCCAGCAAATAAATTTTAACAGCCTTATATTAAGAGTACTGGGCTTTAATGTCTATAACTTTATAATTATTTATCTTTTTTATTAACTGGGATCTGTATTATTCTGTCTGTCTTGTAGGTGATGACTTATTATCTTAAATTAACCCATGTTGTGTTCTTAAAGCAACACTTCTGTAAAACACTAACAAGGAATCTTTAGATCACTTATAAGGAAATTACAAAATAAAATTTTTTAACAAGAGTAAAAATACTTAGTTCGTGTAATAGCTACCCTGAAGTTTTAAGCTGAGTTATACATTATATCCCCTGTTTGAGATCCTAGAAATCTTGACAGAAAAAAAAACAACTTTTGAACATAACTTTAAATGAAATAATATCTGACCTACTGCTTTCGTAGTCATTCTCACATATAGTAAGATGGGACACAGAGCCTTATCTCAGGTAAGGCAGGGCTCTTTATAAAACTTGTTTTACTTCTAAAGATGATCTTTGTTTTTTTAAATATCATTTTACAAAGATTACAAATATTATTTGAGGTCACATGAACATTAGTTAACACCATATGATATCACATTTAAAACATGAATTTAAGAAAGGCTGAAAGTTTTTAACCTTTATATAGATTAGACTCTCATTAACATAAAAATACATTTAAATTGTTCCCCAATGTAAAAAGTAACATACAACTTTACATATCTTATTGATAAGAAGTAAATGAATGCCCAATATATTTTTTTTACCATACAACTTCAGAACACCAGCTTGAAATAATGCTCTTTTAAAGTTTCTACCTTACAGATTCGTATACCTGAAAGATATGAGCACATTAATAGCATCACAATTACATTGAAGTTTCTACATTAACCAAGTTTAGCTTTTAAATAAATGGCAATACAGTGCTCTAAAATAACAGTTCTTATTTAATCAGTTGTTTAATTTTTATGGTTGCTTGCTCTAGAAATAATAAAACTTAATAAACACAATGTTATGGGTAAACTTATGTTTTAAGAAATTTTTGTCTCTTTAACACATGAATGATTATTACAATCTTATACAGACATTAGTACAAACTTATACAGACCTTAGTAAATCAATCAGATATCTAACAAAAGTACTCATGAATGAGTAATCCCATATCAAATTTACTTTACTTATTTATCAATATATTAGACAAATATATTGAACAGTGTAAACCATTTTTTTGTTGAAGGAAAAGTCTTAGAACCAAGGCATATTAGAACATTTGTAGACATTAATATTTTATTAGATTTTTGAACACCTAGAAAAACTTGTAAGCTTAAATTTAAAGACATTTATTTTTATCTCTTTATCCAATTTAAATTCAACTATTTAAATCACTTGAATTAAAGATCTTTGGATCCACTTTTTAAATTTTGTTTTTATGAGCGTTTTTGTTTTAATGAGTGCTCTTTATAAATGTTAATTTGTGTATCATATATATGATATACGGACATATGAATATATAGACATACAACACATAACAAAATTGTGCACACATAATAATAGTAAAGGCCTTGTAGCTTTTCCAGGTGAAATATCCATTGCAATGTTTCAAAAACTACACAGTTAGTCAAAGATAGAACTGGTCAGAAAAACATCATCCTAGGTCTTTAGGATCAAAATCATGAGCTCAAAAAAAAAAAAAATAAAGAATCTAAGGAAAAAATAAGAGTCCTAGAAAAATTGACTGGCCATTAATTAGTAAATACCATACAATTTAATTTTTTTTAGGCCTCAGATCACTCTCCTACTGAGCTTGCAGGCCTCTTTCATTTGCCATTCAACATAAGTCCTGGCTGAAGTCTGGAAGGAGCAGGAAAAAGCTGCTATTCTGAGCAGACACCTCAGGCCTAAGGCATTTCAACCATAATTTTCAGGTTCAGATGTTGAAAATTATAATACAATTTTAAGACAAAATTCACAAAATTTTATGATACAAGTTTAAGACACAGTTTACAAAATTTTACATGTTTATATCTTGTTTTGTCAACAGATACCATACTATGATTTACAATCCTTGTCCAAATTAATGCACTGGTAGACACAGTGACTTTTTCCCAGGCTACCCAATTAAAAATTGGTGAAAAAAAAAGCCTGAATGATTGGGAAGTTACTTGCCAACTTGGAAGTAGAGTTCTCTAGTTTTCCATCCTAAGTATTTAAGTTCTCTGGCATGAATTATTTGAAATCATAAACTAAACAATTTCCTAAACCCGACTTTTAACTGCAAGATTGTGCAATGCTTCAAAAACCCATTCAGATGCCAGATTGTTACAATAAAACATCATCATTTAGATACACATTCAGCTAAGATCATTCCCAAGAAATGATTTATAATATCAACACATTATTGCACATGTCTTAAAGGGCCAGAAACAAAGACACAAGACAGACTGAAAGGAGCTCCAGACTATGGCTTACAGACTTTAGCCTTTAAACCAGAGCAGATAAGAGAAAAATCTCCTACACCAGTGGCACCATAGATTTTCCCACAAGGGAACCAGATGTTTTCACAGAGGGACAACCTGAAATGTAAAATCAAGGGTCTCCATGGTGACTTTACTGTATTTAGTGTCCCCTTTTTCTTTTTCTCTTTTTTAAGAAAACAGAGATGGCAAAATCCTTACAGTGCAGGGAAGGAAGTAGGTAATTCTCTGAAGCAACAGGGCTTGGGCAGCTGCTGGAAGTCCCTCAGTCCCTCCTTTCACTTACAGGATTAGCTCCTCTTGTTCGGTTCCACCCCAAGCACGCTCCATCTCCTAACATTTCAGTAGTCAGCTCTCAAAGAGTTCCGGGGTGTGGGGGGTACCAAAAATTGTAACTTAAAGTTTGGTTCCTGATTTTGAAGCCAATTAATACCAATTTAATAATGAGGACAGGGTTTGAGAAAAAGAAAAAGGGAGATTTACTGCTTTGCTAACAAAGGAGAAAAACAGGGGTCTCTGCCCAATGGTTGTGATTCTATCGATCTGAAGGGACAAGGGGTTTTAAGGAGTTTCACGTGTTAACCTGGGAGATACTCAGTTCTTAGGTCCCCAGCAGGCATTGCCCTCTGCAGTGGGTGTGCTCCAGGCAGCCAGCTAGGGGCTTCTCTCATCCTGCTTAACAAAGGGTATTAAAGTTCATCACAGTTCTTTAAAACACAGTTCAAATGGGTGTCAGTTTACTTGCTTTATTACCCATTTTCAGTTAAGTTTTACCACAGAAATCACACAACAAAACACACTAAAACAAACCAAAAAAAAAAAAACATATGAAACACAGAACAAAACACACGAAAAAACAGAAAACCAGCGCAGAAACAGAAAAATAGAGGAACTATGCAACGTCTTGCTAAAGCTCTGGGATAGGAGCTCCTGCGTGCCCATTGGCACCTCTCTATGCTTTCAGAGGAATTCCCTACAGAACATAACAGAGGACAGAATGATTCTCGTTACTGTACCAGACAGGAGTATATGTGTGTCTCCCCAGGACACCACTCTGTCATCAGAAGAGATCTCCCTTAACCGGATATCAGATGTTATATAGGCGCCACTTACCTATGGAGGCCTCCTCCACCATGTGCTTGCTAATAGTTTTAGGGCGGTGGTTCACTGCAGTGCTCCCTGGACCAAAATCTCACACCAAAGCCTTGGAAATTGCCTCTCCATGCCGGAGACCTGGAGGGAAGGCCAGCTTCAGAATTTCCAGTAGTCTGGTCTTGTGATCTATTGGGGCAGGGTCATCTCGATGGGAAACTACAAAATATTACACCAGGATGCAAGAAAAGACCACTGACTCCAATTAAAATCAAATTAAGGCAAGCTTACTATTTCAAAGTGGATCCAAAGATCTTTAATTCACGTGATTTAAATGGTTCAATTTAAATTGGATAAACAGATAAATATAAATGTCTTTAAATTTAAACTTACAAATTTTTCTAGGTGTTTAAAAATCTTATAAAATATTAATGTCTACAAAAGGTCTAATATACCTTTGTTCTAGGACTTTTTCTTCAACAACAACAAAAAAATGGTTTAAAGAGTCTCCTACTCTAAGCCATTTTCTACCATCAATGGACCCTTCAGGGGGAAACCATGGACACAATTCTCCTATGTATGAAAAGAATAATTTTAAGTCCTTTTTCTTAACATGTGCCCCCTATGTCTTGAGGGCCTCCTTGAGGCCTGACAAAAACAAATCATGTGACGAAACTGCTTGTCCCATGGTGGGTCACTCACCATGTGTCATCCCCACTCTCCTCCTGGATCTGTCTTTCGGTGGTGTCTGCTGAGGCAATCACAAGCTCTGCTTTTTTAAGTCTTCCCTGAGGACAGGTTTCCCCCTCAGTCAAAGGCTCGAGCCCCTATTGATCCTCAGGCAGAGGATCAAAAGGCATCTGTCATGATGGCCTTCATTGGGCAAGCTGCCCTGGATATTAAAAGAAAGTTACAACTCTTAGAGGGATCACAAGATATGACTTTGGGAGATTTAGTCAGAGAAGCCAAGAAAGTATACTATATGAGAGAAACAAAGAGAAAGAAAGGGAGCAAAGGGAAGATGAGAGATGGAAAAGACAGACTAAGGCATTGACTAAGGTCCTGGTCACAAAAATAAATAGGCCAGAAATTAACAAACAGGAATACAGGAACGGAAACCTGGGCGCACGCCAGAGGCCACAATGGAGTTTTACTCAGCATTAAAAAATGACAAAATCATAGAATTTGCAGGGAAATGAATGGCATTAGAGCAGATTATGCTAAGTGAAGGAAGCCAATCCCTAAAAATCAAATGCCAAATGTCTTCTTTGATATAAGGAGAGTAACTAAGAACAGAGTAGGGATAAAGAGCATGAGAAGAAGATTAACATTAAACTGGGATGAGAGGTAGGAGGGAAAGGGAGAGAGAAGGGAAATTACATGGAAATGGAAGAAAACCCTCAGGGTTATACAAAATTACGGACAAGAGGAAGTGAGGGGAAAGGGAAAAATACAAGGGGGAAAAATAAATTACTGTATAGGGGGTAGAGAGAGAAGATGGGAGGGGAGGGGAGGGGAGGGGGGATAGTAGAGGATAGGAAAGGCAGCAAAATACAACAGACACTAGTATGGCAATATGTAAATCAATGGATGCGTAACTGATATGATTTTGCAAACTATATACGGGATAAAAATGGGAGTTCATAACTCACTTGAATCAAAGTGTGAAATATGATATATCAAGAACTATATAATGTTTTGAACAACAAACAACAAAAGTTAAAAAAAAACACATGGAGAACTATTTCAACAAAAAATTGACTAGATTTATAACTCCAATTCTACATAATGCAAAAGGCAAGTCCAATTATACACCATGCCTCCTCTGAAATGCTTGTATGTCTATTCATTTTGGGTTATTTTTCTCCATTATATTAGGACTAGGAGTCAGAATATAGAGTCTAGTAGGGTATGGGTTAGTGTGAGTGATTCAGTATTTCGAATGAAAATTAGGAAAATGAATCAAATGTTTATGCAAATATGTGCTAAAAATAATCATCCCACTCTCATCAACAACAATGCCTTGACATTACCGTCGCCCCAAGTTAGACACAATTAGAGGAGAAGAGTTAGAAAATCTATGAATACTTATCTGGAATGGAATATGCTCAGGAGTTCACAACTTTGGGGGTGGTAAAGAGTTTCCAAAAGTAAGGGACAGGGTAAACACTTCACAAACATGGTGCTCTGCTGACCGGAAGACTTATGAGAAACTGCCTCTGAGTTTGGGCACTGGAAATATATGTTGTAGTCAGGAGCTTTAGATTCCTTTGCAGTGAGACCATCAAAGCTGGGTCTGCATCTATGTAACCTGGAGCACATGTTTTCTTATTCTTTAATGAACATGAGGCAGTAGTGCAGAATTCTCTCTTTGTATGTAAACTGTGGCCAATGGGGGCTAAGTGTCTTCCTGTGTGGACTCTGAAGCCATGTGGTCATCCTCCATTTTTCATGGTCTTTCTAGCTGCTGCAATGGGAGTTTGGTGTTTGCTTCACGAAATACAAGTAGTTCAACTGGACACAGTGCTGGAGGGAGTTCTGTCATGTGTGGTGGGTCAGGGTCTGCCAGGAGAATGCACCAACCAGTCTTATATCCAACATAGACTTCCCCCTTGTCCCTAGCAACTTGATTCTGAACATTGCCCTGAAACCTCTCCATATAACAAGATGCCTTTACATGCAAGGGTCTGCTGGCTGCACCATGTCAGTCAAAAGCCATTTGGAAGCCAATGGCCAATCCACATGACACCAACACAGATGTTTAATCACACACCTGCCCACCACTGTTCTAGGCCCACTACTCAGCAAATTCCAACTTACTGGCATCTCTGTTCTACACCATTTTCATGAAACCCAGTGATTCAAGGCACTGTCTGGTACACTCATGATCAGCAACAGGACATCCAAAGGTTCTCCAGTGCCACCTGGTCATGGGAATTTCAAAAATTTCATGGTATTTATCTAGCCATTTTTCAAGTATCAAGTTGGATGCACTGGTTTTTCAATTCATTCAGGAACCATTAAATGGTGAGGATGAAAGCTCTGGAGAACTCTAAAAGGCAACGCTTCCCAACGAGTGGCCAAAATGTCACATGAAGCCTGACCCATTGATGTCTACTCAATGTGAGTTCAATATGTGTTTTGACTCTTTACTATGGTTGCCAAGTCTTTCAGAATAAAATCGTCTTATATCCTGGTGGAGATTCCCAGTGCACTGTGGAAAGACACCCTGAGACTAGATCTCAGTTTCCAAGGGCGACTCTCATGTGTGGCCTCCTAAAATCCCACCAAAATTAATGGCAATACTTCCCTGAAGTCAGTTCCAGAACTCAGTCTCTAAGGGGAATCACACCAGAGTTCAGGTCCAGGTGTACCCAGTCATCTCTTCCAACCAGCACACAAATGACCACAATTAAAACCAAAACACTGCTACATGGCCCTCATCATCTTCCATATAGACACTCATCGTAACCTCTGGATGGAATTTTTCATGAGGGGCGAAGCCCAAGACAGTTTCCAAAATAAACTCCCTTGCCCCTCATTTGCCTAAAGTCAGGGTGACCTAGACACCCTTCCTGTGAACCAGGAGTGATCAAATAGGCCTGCCGTTAATACTGTTCTGATTCTCCAATTTAATCCTACTGATTGTCAGGTATAAATCCTTTATGTGAGTTGGAGGCAATAGAAAACCCAAGCACACATGGGATCTTTCTTTAGATCTATCACCTTCTGAGAATCAAAGCCCCAACCTCACACAGGGCCAAGAGGCTGATTCAGACACATCTCTTTCCAAAGCAATTAAGCAAAGATCCACAGGTGATGCCCATTCATTTCCATTTGAAAAATGTTTTCTTCAGGCTTCAGAAAGGGGTGGCCTGAGGCAAATACCTTCCTGACATTCAGGGCAACATAACCATAGGTAAGCAAATGGGCCAAAGCAAGGTTTTTAAACTGAGACTTTACTGGTTACACTGATATCTGAGTTTTCTGAGATGTTCCCATTCCCTTCAGCTATCCATTACATGGCCATGTAACAGATTTTGGAGGTGGTACATATCTTGGCCACAAAACCATGAGCCTATTCTGGAGAGAGGCCAGAAATCAAGATGTGTAGAGGACCTTAGGAAGATAGTAGGTGTTGCCCATCCATAAGGCAAGCCACAGTCCATTTATAAAGTGGGCAGGATGAATGCTGGGAAGCTTCCAACTAGACAGGAAACCTCCATTGATGCATTCTCTTTTCTAAAGACTACAACCACGAACACAGTGGATACACAGACATAGAAACACTCGCCTTGCCAAACGACTTCCTAGAAACAGTCAACTCCAAACCATACAAACCACCATTCCTACCTATTTTCAGAACATGAGACAAAACCACAAACTCACATCCACATCCACAAAAGCACCTCCTTCCCCCAAGTAGGTCTGTGACTATCTGGAGTGTCCTCTGACTGGTGGGCCATACTATGTTGCCCCAAAATGGCCTGGCCTGTCTCAGATCTGTTCTTCTTGGCCCACTCTACGAAGTTGTCAGCAGGCAGCATTGAGCCAATACCTGCTATCTAGGGAAAGGCCCCTTTTCTGAGCTCTACTGGCATTTGGCCATCCTCATATCATTAGGTACCAAGAAAGACTGACTCTGTCCTTGGTAAATCCAAACAAGTTCGACCACTGGGACTGGGACTGGGACTGGCTCTGGGTGCCTGGCTTCTTGGATCCCAATTTCAGAGAGTTCCATCACCAACGAAGTTAGGTAGGTCACCTCCTTCAGGAACTGAATGAGATCACTGCCTTGGCAACCACTTTGTCCTAACAGTTGCATTCATGGGTCTCATGAGATGGAGGCTGCCCCTACTTCCTGTGACACTTTGACAAGTTTGAATGGTATATCAACAATGGCCACCCGGGAACACCTCTCCACGCAGGTCTGGTTTGGTCCATCTTCTCTACATTAAGAAAAGAGAGGCTGATTCATACACATCCCTTCGTTATCACAAGGTGTTTGCCATGGAAGATGGCTTTTGCTCTCTCAGGTCCTTCATAGCTGCCTACATCTTCTCCAGGGATCATTTCTGCATAGAAATTTGAGGTTCTCAGCAGGTGTAAGATCCCCTACATTCCTGTATTGTAAGATGAACTCTGTCCCTGCTCTTTTGTAATGTTAGATTGAGGCAACAGTGTATGGTTAGGGATAATAACAGGATCGATTTGGTTTAGGAATCATTCTGTGGGATGAATAATGGTATTGGGAACCTGCAATATTTATAGGAATACAGAGGTGAAATATAAGTATGTAAACAGAAATCTAGGTGAGATTTGAAGCTCAGAAGTGCATTGGGCAATTGATTGCGATACATAGCTTTAAATTACGTTCTGCACACATGTCTCAGATAAGTCGTTATACAATGCCATAGGACTTGTACCTTGGATGATTGAATGTAGAGGAGAACATCCACTCAAACAGGGATAATCAATAGGATCAGGAAGATAGTCGGTAGATTTTGGAACAAGGGTGAATTTAGTATTTGTACCAAAAGTTCTTTAGCAATTGGGTTTTGGTTACAGAGTGAATATCAATGTCAGCACATGTGAAGGGTCAGTCACAATGATGAACTGGCGAAAATATGTAGGAAAGCCGATATCAATAGAGACATTAGGAAAACAGGCAAAGTACAGGGTGAGTGATAGTATTAGACATTTTCAACAGTTTTGAGGTTGAATATATTAGGAAGAAACAAATATGTAGTCACCGATAGGATTGACATTTGAGAGCGTTATGCAAGCTGGACATGGATGTTTTTAGTAATCCATGTTCAGTGTCCATTTAGGCTTTGGTACAATCACACGTGTGAATTTTGCATTTTGCGTCCAGAATATTACTGTGATAACATGCATATTTAGATCAGGTGACATGAGTATTTCTTCCTCTATTACTGGGAGCAATATTTTGAAAACGTATAAATTAGTATTGGGGGTACAAAGAGGTGTACCCTGTGTCTATGAATATAGATAATGCATGAATAGACCATACTGTGAATAAATAATATAACTGGTTCCACTTTAAATCATGGATTGAATTGATATCAGAAAATATATAAGAAATCTTATATTGATATACAATCATTCATTCCAAACAGTTATACATCTAATTGTGAAATGATAGTTATGGTTTATCATGAAGGCTGTGTGAGTTTTGCTTAAACAATTATAAAGAAAATCGGAAATAATATGTTTGGAAAGAAGTCTCACGAATAGACCAGTTAAGAAACCTGGAGTAATGCATGTGTTCTGAAGCAGGAAGTGATTGAAAGTGAAACAAATGCCTATAAATTTGCCAACTTGTGCAATAAATATATACCCTCTGATGTGCATAAACTGAAGAAATAGTAATGTACCAATGTTGAATAAAAATGAACATCAAAATACAAATCATGTCCCATAAGAGTCTACTTGCATTGCTGTTAAACTGGGGCAGTTACTGTAAAAATATTAGGATAATGCCGCAGTCTTGCTGGGCACAATCAGGAGCCACTTGTCAAAAGAAACTAACTTTATTTTTAAAACCACACACGCCAAACAAAACAGCCTCTCAGGAAAAACCCTCAGAGCCCCAACTGCCACCACTGGCTTCCCAAAAGCCTCTTCCTCCCACACAAGCCTCTCTCCACCTCCCACAATCCTCCTGCTCTTGAGGCCGATTGGCTAGGTCATGTGGGCAAAGCCAAATAAGTCCCCTAATGAGCAACTCCGTGGTCTGAAAGGGCAGGGAAACAGCCCAATGAGCATCACCGCAGAGGAGCCAATCAGCTAGATGTTGCTGTGAGCCAATCATCAGCCAGCAGCTGGAAGTTTGCTGGCTTCTGGAATTTTGCTGGGGCCCCTTTGGATGTGGCTCTCAACATCTCCCCCTCTCTGTTTAAACAACACACATGTGGCTTAGGGACAGTGCCTGCCTTAGGTTGTCCAATAGTACATATGGTCCTTACCCGTTAAGTTGGTACCATTGCAATTGGATCTTACCCATCACTGACTACCGGTCCAGTTTACAGCAACACCTGTGGAGAGGTCTTTGTACCACCGGGGGGTGGTGAGGTTCTTTGCCTCACCTCTAATGGCCCCCAAACATTAGCTGGACGATAATGACACACAGAAGAGAGGAAGATACACCAAGCCAATTGACGGCTCCTTTTGGAAAAATTGTACCACCGATGACATCATCAGCAAATATACCCGAACACTACCACAAGTCGCTGCACAAACAGGTAGTTTACAATGCATACAGGAGAGTTCTCAATGTGTCTAGGAAAGTTCTGCAAGCATTTCAGTGATGGCTATTGCAGAAGCTGTAGATTGGTTTTATCTTTGATTTCACCAGCACTGGGATGAAGATAGGAATTCTGGCAATAATGGCTAAAGAAAAATTATGTAACATTCCAGAAGGCACTGAAAGAAAACAATTTTCTTAACTATTTACATTGTCTTGAAGATAATTATTAAATATAATGAAAAGGAAAGGTGAAAGAAAGGAAACAGATCTGTTAACCTCTTTTTTTTCAAATTTTAAAACAAACCTCAACAGCTCTTTACCCAATTTAAATTAAACCATTTAAATAATGTGAATAAAAAAATATTTGGATCCATTTTTTATGAGCGCTCATCATATATCATATATGGACATACGAACATTCAAACATATAACACAACACACAAGTGTGCACACATAATATAATACATACAACACATAACCAAATAGTAAAGGCCTTATAACTTTTTACACGTGAAATCTCCATTGCAATGTTCAAAAACTCTTTTGTCAAAAAATAGAACTGATCAGCAAAACATTAAACTAGGTCTGTATGAGCTCAAAAAACAAAATAGAATGTGGGAAAGGGCAATAATAAAATAGATAATGAAAAAAGCATCCTGGTTCTATCTCAGATGTAAGGATAGTCAAACTGGAATTTTGGATATCAGCTGATAAGGCCTTGAGTCAAATCATCTTCTTTTTGGATGTGCCCTGATATGTCTTATAAAGAATAGATCTTTTCTGTCCCAGATTAGACTTTTTATATTGGAAAGTAAAGAGAAAACAGTAGAGAAAGGAGAAATCTTACTAGCAACTTCAAGGGATACTATAGCATTAACTATATACTGACTATCGGAAAATAAATTAAATACAGAATATTTAAATATCTCAAAAGCTTGTAATACTGCATTAAGCTCTACCTTTTGAGCTGATTGTTTGGGTACTAAAAATTTATAAGTTTTATCAGGTATAACTATTGCTGCTGTACCATTATTTGATACATCAGTGAATATATTTGAAGCATTCATGATAAGTGTTTTTCTTCTCAATTTTGGAAAAATTACAGGATGCGATGACCAAAAAGACAATAAAGGGTTAGATGGTAAGTGGTTATCAAATGAAACATTAGATTGGACCATGATTATTGCCCAAGTATTTAACTCATTAGCTAACTCATCAATTTGATTCAGAGTATATGGAGTAAAAATTTTATTGGAAGAAATTCCAAACACTCCCTTTGCTGCTTTAATTCCTTTGAGTATTAATTATCCTAAAGCCTCAGGATACCTAGTAAGAATAGTGTAAGGAGAATAAGATAATGTATCCATAATAATGGACCTTCTTGCCAAAATACTCCTGTAGGAATATTTTTTGTTGGTAGTACAATAAATAATAAAGGCAAACTTATATCAATTCTATCCAAATGCATATTTTCCATATATGTTTCATTGATTTTTAATGCCTTTCTTGCTTCAGGTGTTAACATGCGGGGTGAATTTTTATCTGATAGACCTTTTAGGATATCAAATAAAGGTCCCAACTCTCCTGTTGGTATACCTAGATAAGGCCTTATCCAATTTATGTCTCCTAATAACTTTTGAAAGTCGTTATGTGATTTGAGTTGATCTACTCGTATTTGAATTTTTGGTGGACTGACCATGGTTGAGGATAACAGAACTCCTAAATAATTAATTGGAAAATTTAATTGTACTTTATCTATTGCTATCTCTACATTACAATTTTTAATAAGTTTGTAAGTGTGGCATAACTTTCTAGCAATGTGTTTTTAGCTTTGTGTGCTAATAATACATCATCCATATAGTGAAATATTTGTGTTCAGAATTTTGATTTCTAAGTGGCTGGATTACTTTGTTAACATAAATATGACACATAGTTGGGCTGTTAGCCATCCCTTGAGGGAGTACTTTCCATTCATATCTCTGATCAGGACCTTCATGATTCAGTGCAGGGATAGTAAAAGCAAAACCTGGACTATCCTTAGGATGAATTATAATTGAAAAAAAAAAACAATATTTAATATCTATAACTAAAACATACCAGGTTATTGGCAAAGCAGACAATTGAGGAATCCCTGATTGAGCAGGTCCCATAATAACCATCTCATTATTAATGGCTCTAAAATCTTGCAATAGTCTCCATTTACCAGATTTCTTTTTGATGACATAAATGGGAGTATTTTGGGGATATACAGTCAGTTGTATATGTCCTTCTGCTAATTGTTGTTTTACCAGGTCATGGACTGCTTGTATCTTTTCTTCAGTCAGGGGCCACTGAGGAACCCATACTGTCTTTCTGATTTTCAGGTAATTTTTATTGTCTCAGTGGCCCTTTCTGAAAATCCAACCCATGTCTCTCTGTTCCTTGATCTATTTGTATTGGTGCTGCTATGACTTATTCTTGTTTTTCTAATCTTTTTTCTTTCCTAAAACCTTGTCTAGTCATAATAGTGGCTGCATTTTGGTTGATGTTATTTGTTAATGTCAAACCTAATTGATCTAGGACATCTCGTCCCCATAAATTTATGGGAAGATGATCCAATACATATGGCTGTATAGTTCCTTCACATCCTTTAGGATCCTTCCTATCTAATACCATTTTACTTCTATGGGGATTAGTCGCCACTTATAGGCCTCGAAGCGTTTGAGTGGCTTGTTGTAATGGCCAATGTTTTTGCCATTCTTGACGAGAGATGATGCTAATGTCTGCACCTGTATCCAGTAGCCCATTGAATTCATGCCCTTGAATATTTAGTTTTAGCATGGGGCGAGAATCTAAATTTAAAGAAAGCATAGCCAAATCTACACCTGTGGAGCCTAATCCCTTGGAACATCTTTCTACAGTACGACTGGAAAATTTATCATATAGGCTGGGTATTATTAGTAACTGTGCTATTCTATCTCCTTGTGAAATTACTGATATGTCCTTTGGAGAACTGGCTATAATTTTTATTTCACCTTCATAATCGGGATCAATCACCCCAGGACTTATCATAAGTTCTTTTAGAGTAGAAGAGCTGCATCCCAATAATAAGCCCATGGTTCCTTTGGGAAGAGGTCCTTTTACCCCTGTGGGAATGATTTGAACTCCCATCTCTGGAGTTAGTACTGATCTGGCAGAGGCGCAGATGTCCAACACTGTGCTCCCTCTGGTTTGTCTGATGAGGGATCTGATGGACAATGTGTCCTGGGCACTACCCTGATGGGGTTGCTGGATTCCTCCAGTGCTCTGTATATTTGTGGTTTGGGGCCCTGGAGCATTGGAACCCCCTGTCCATTTATTTGGCAATTGAGCCCAATGCCTTTCTCCATGATATCGTGGATAAACACCTGGTCCTTGTTCATTTTTTGATAATTGAGTACTCTCTATGGTGGTTTGAGAACAGCACTCATAAGCCCAATGTCTCCCTCTATGGCATTGTGGCCAAATACCTGGTATTCTACTCCTTTGATACCTAATATTGTTAAACCCTCCTTCTATGGGCCAATTCCTTTTAAAATGTCCTGTTTCTTCACATTGGTAGCATGTTCTTGGTCTGGCATCTAAAGCCTGTTTTACTGTAGCTGCCACAATTTGCCCTTGTTCATTAATGTATCTGGCAACTAAAGCCTGTTTTACTGCAGCTGCCATGACTTGCTCTTGTTCATTAATGTCTCTACATAATTAAATCAATGTGTTTAAATCTTCATTTTTCCATGGTCTAATGATATCTCTGCAACAACGATTCGCTTGCTCATAAGCCAGTTGTTTTAGTAATGGCATTGCTTGTTCTGTATTCCCAAAAACTCTGGTAGCTCTTTGAATAAGCCTATCTACAAATTCAGCATAAGGTTCATTAGCTCCTTGTATTACCTTAGATAATTGACCTTGTAAACCTCTATGTTCTTGTAAAGTCTTCCATGCCTTAATTGCATCTACACCAATTTGTGCACATACACCAGGATCATATGCAATTTGCTGCTGCTGATCTTCATAAGGTCCCTTTCCTAACAACATATCTAGATTTCTCTGAGGATAACCAGCTCCTGCATTTCTCCTAGCTGTCTCCTTTCAACATTCCTCATTGGCAACCTTCCATAACATGCATTGTCCTCCATTTAGCACAACATTACACATATTAGCCCAATCCACTGGCTTCATGTTCAAGTTGTTAATGGATTCGACCATGATTACATTGAAGGGTGCTTGAGGACGATAGGTTGTTACAGCCTCTTTTAGCTGCTTCACTGTTTTGAAATTTAAAGCATGGTAAACACGCTGCCCTCCTCCCTCAAATACAGGGCATGTTAATATTTGAGATCTTGTCTCAGGATCCTAACTATCAACTGCGGGAGTTGGGGGCCTCCCAGAATAAGAAAGTGGCCTTGTTAGTTGGACACTTATGTCATCTGGTGATAGAAAGGTGTTAGTAGCAGTCTCCTGTTGTAAATTTCCCCTGATGTTTTTTACTGTTTTACACTTTCTTTCTCTGTCTAACTAGCTTTAGAGGCCTTCTCTTTTACTTGAATTTTTTCCTCTGTCTGACTAGTTCGAGAGACGTTCTCTTTTACTTGAATAGTTTCCTCTATCTGACTAGCTCGAGAGACCTTCTCTTTTACTTGAATTTTTTCTTCTGTCTGACTAACTTGAGACACCTTCTGTATTACTTGAATCAATATGTCTTCTTCTTCCTCTACCATTGACTTAACTGAAGGCTTTGAACTAAGCAAACAAGATATGAATGTCCACAATGGCAATGTGCCAACTGGCAGAATCCCTGGGCTTTTCTTTTCTATTCTTTTTAAATCTGCACCATGATGGTTCCATTGTGATATATTTAACAACTCCTCCTTAAAAAGCCATGGTCTACATTTTTGTATTGTATCAACAATTGCCATGACTGCTCTTGATTTTACTGGGATGCCTCCTTCCTCTAACAATTTACTTAACACTTTTTTGGTTTGTTTTTTACTAATTTTTGATCCCATATTTCTACTATAATACAAACCAACAAGATAACACCAAACAAAAAAAGAGATAGAACGAAATAAAAATGGAACAACAAAAAATTATTATAGCCTTTCTCCCTATCTGTTCCTCAGACACAAATAGTTTTTCCTCAGATGTGAGCAGTTTTTCTTCCATCTCACTCATCTCCAGGGAGAGGCAACTTAAAACAAAAGAGGAATCATAAAATGGCTACCCATCCTCTCGCCCTGCCCTCAAGAGAGAGTAGTTTACCTTATCAGTTACCCTCAGTCGCTCCCCATATGAGCCACCAAATGCCGCTGTCTGGATGGGCACAATCAGAATCCACTTGTCAAAAGAAACTAACTTTATTTTTAGAACCACACACGCCAAGCAAAACAGCCTCTCAGGAAAAATCCTCAGAACCCCAACTCCCAACACCAGCTTCCCAAAAGCCTCTCCCTCCCACACAAGCCTCTATCCACTTCTCACAATCCTCCTGCTCTTGAGGCAGATTGGCTGGGTCACGTGGGCAGAGCCAAAAAAGTCCCCCAATGAGCAGCTCCATGGTCTGAATGGGCAGGGAAACAGCCCAATAAGCATCACTGGAGAGGAGCCAATCAGCTAGATGTTGCTGGGGCTGCTGTGAGCCAATCATAAGCTGGAAGTCTGAAAGGCGGGGAAACATCTCAATGAGCATCTCCAATGAGCATCACCACAGAGGAGACAATGAGCTAGAAGTTGCTAAGGCTGCTGTGAGCCAATCATCAGCCTGCAGCTGAAAGTTTGCTGGCACCTGGAAGTTTGCTGTGGCCCCTTTGGCTGTGACTATCAACAGGATACGTATGCACCATTCACTGAAGTTAGTTTTCAGTAATAGAAAACAAATATGAATTTCAGGTGGATGAATATTTCTGAAAATAATCTTGTGAAAAGTTGATTATAAATCCACATACTTGAACATGAATGAATTTAGGGAGTGTAAATAAGACACATATATTTCATATTTTGAAAAATCTGGAGAGTGTGTATGTGTGTATACACACACACACACACACAAATTTTAAAATGTAGCAACATATATGCCAATCGAAATTCACCATGAAATATACATCATTCACAGATCTAAAAATATTCAATTTACTTAACAGGGATTTATGTATAATGTTGTTCTCCTAGGAAGCTCACCCATAGGTTCAATTTTCAGTTCCAACAGCATCTAGGAGGAGTGATCTCTTCTCAAAATTTGTATCTGCCAAATAAGCTACCGCACAAAAATATACACGTGATAAAAGGTAGGATTCTTTATCTGCATATAAAATAGATGTGCTGAATAGGATACAGAGAAAGGGAGACAGGAATTCACATATTTGTTAACTTTAAAAACACATGGAGGACTATTTCAATTAAAAATTGACTAGAATTATAACACCTACTTGCAAAAGGCAAGTCCAAATATATACCATGCCTTCTCTGAACAGCTTCTATTTCTTTTCTGTTAGGATTCTTTTTCTCCATCATATTAGGATTAGTAGTCAGATTCTAGTACAGTATGGGTTAGTGTCAGGGATTCAGTATTTCAAATGGAAAATAGGAAAATGAATCCAATGTGTATGCAAACATATGCTAAACAAAAATCTTTCCACTCTCATCCAGAAAAATGCCTTGACATTACCTTCGCCCCAAGTAAGACACAATTAGAGAAGAAGAATTAGAAAATCTGTTAATACATATCTGGAATGGAAAATGCTCAGGAGTTCACAACCTTGAAGGTGGTAGAGGAGTTTCCAAAAGTAAGGGAAAGGGTAAACACTCCAGAAACATGGAGCTCTGCTTGCCTAAAGACTTCTTGAGAAACTGCCTCTGAGGTTGGGCTCTTGAAATATACGTTGTTGTCAGAAGCTGTAGCTTTCTTTGTAGTGAGACCATCAAAGCTGGGTCTTCATCTATGTGACCTGGAGGATGTTGTTTCTTATTTTCCTAATGAACATGTGGCAGCAGTTCTGAATTCTCTCTTTGTAGGTAAACTGTGGCAACTTGGGGCTAAGTGTCTCCCTGTTTGGACTGTGAACCCAGTTGGTAATCCTCCAGTTTTCGTGGTGTTTCTTGCTGCTGCACTTGGAGTTTGGTATTTGCTTCTTGAAATACAAGGATTTCAACTGGGGCACAGTGCTGGAGGGATTTCTGTCACATGTGGTGTGTCAGGGTCTGCATATAAATGCACCAACCAGGCTTCTATCGCACATGCTAGCCCCTTGACCATAGCAACTTGATTCTGAACATTGCACTGAAAAATCTCCATATAACAAGATGCCTTTACATATAAGGGTCTGCTGGCTGCAGCATGTCAGTCACAAGACATTTGGAAGCCAATGGCAGATCCACATGGCCCCAACAGAGATGTTTTATCACACACCTGCACATCACTGCTCTAGGCCCCAACTCAGCAGTCTCCAAATTACTGGCATCTCTGTTCTACACCATTCTCATGAAACCAAGTCAATCAAGTCTTGTACACTCATGATCAACAGCATAAGATCCAAAGTTACTCCAGTGCCATCTGGTCATGGGAATTTAAAAAATGTCATGGTACTTATCTAGCCATTTTTAAAGGATGAAGTTGGAGGCACTGTGGGTTTAAATTTATTCAGGAACCATTAAATGTTGAGGAAGTTTATTTCAATGAAAGTTCTGGAGAACTCTCAGAGGAAAGTCTTCCCAAAGAGTGACCAAAAAGTCACATGAAGCCAGGCCCATTGAGGTCTACAATATGAGGTCCATGTGAGTTTTGACTCTCAACTATTTCTGCCAAGTCTTTCAGAATGAAATCATGTGATATCCTGGCTGAGATTCCCAGTGTTCTGTGGAAAGCTACCCTGGTCCAAGATCTCAGTTTCCAAGAGCGACTCTCATGCATGGCCTCCTAAAACCCCAACACAATTCATGGCAATACTTCTCTGACGTCAGTTCTAGACCTCAGTCTTTAAGGGTATCACACCAGAGTTCAAGCCCAGGTGGACCCAGTCATCACTTCCAAACACCACACAAATAAACACAATTAAAACCAAAACACTCCCACAAGGCCCTCATCCTCTTCCATATAGACACTAATCATAACCTCTTGCTGGAGTTTTCCATGAGGGGCGCAGCCCAAGACAGTGTTCAAAAGAGCTCCCTTGCCACTTATTTTCCTAAAGTCAGCGTGGATTTTACCATTTTTGTTTTGGATACACACATGGAATCTTTCTTTAGATCCATGAGGTGCTGAGAATCTAAGCCACAGCATCACACAGGGCCAAGAGGCTGAATCAGACACATCCTTATCCTAAGCAATTAAACAAAGAGCGACAGGTGATGCACATGCATTTCCATTTGAAAACAGTTTTCATCAGTCTTCCCAAATGGGTGGACTGAGGCAAAGACCTCCTGACATTCAGGTCAACAGAACAATAGGTAAGCAAAAGGCCAAAAGAAGGGTTTTTCCACTGAGACATTACTGGTCACACTGATATCTGTGTTTTCTGAGATGCTCCCATTTCCTTCAGCTATCCAGTACATGGCCATGTCACAGAGCTTGGAGGGGTCCATATCTTGGACACAAATCCATAAGACTATTTTGGAGAGTGGCCAGAATTTAGGAAGAAAACATGAACTTAGGAATTTAGTAGGTGTTGCACATCTATAAGACAAGCCACAGTCCATTAATAAATTGGGCAGGATGAATGCTGGGAAGCTTCCTAATAGACAGGACACATCCTTGATGCATTCTCTTTTCTAATGTCTTCAACCATGGACACAGTGGAATACATAGATAAAGAAACACTCACCTTGTCAAACGACCTACTATAAAGAGTCCACACCAAACCAAAAAAAACCCGCCTTTTCCACCTATTCTCAGAAGATGAGACAGAACCAAAAACTCACACCCACACCCACAAAGGCACCTCCTTTCCCCAAGTAGGTCTGTGACTATACAGTGTGTCCTCTGAATGGTGGGCCATACTATGTTACCCCAAAATGGCCTGTCTTGTCTCAGATCTGTTTTCTTTGACCAACTCTGTGAAGTTGTGAGGATCCATTGGTGAGCCACTTTCTGCTTTCTCAGGAAGGGCCCCTCTTCAGAGCTTTTCTGGCATTTGGCCATCCTCACATCAGTAGGTACCAAGAAAGACTGACTCTGTCCTTGGTAAATCCAAACAAGTGAGACCACTGGGACTGGTACTGGGACTGGCTCTGTGTGCCTGGTTTCCTGGATCCCAAGTTCAGAGATTCCATCACCAAGAAAGTGAGGTAGGTCACTTCCTTCAGGAACTGAATGAGGTCACAGCCTTGGCAACCACTTTGTCCTAACAGATGCTTCCAAGGGTCCCATGAGATGGAGGCTGCACCTACTTCCTCTGACATTTTCATAAGTTAGAATGGTATATCAACCATAGGTACTGGGGAACAGCTCCCCACAGAGGCTTGGTTTGGTCCATCTTCTCTACATTAAGAAGAGAGATTCTGATTAAGACACAACCCTTTATCCTGACCATGTTTTTTTGCCATGGAAGATGACTTTTGCCCTCTCAGGTCGTTCATAGCATCCTACACATTCTCCAGGGATTATTTCTACATGGACCTTTGAGGTTCTCAGCAGGTGGAAGATCCATACATTCCTGTATTGTAATACCAACTATGTCTCTGCTCTTCTGTAAAGTTAGATTGAGGAACAGTGTATGGTTAGGATTAATAACATGTTCAATATGGGTTAGGAATCATTCTGCTTGATGAACAATGTTATTGGAAACCTGCGATATTTACATGAAAATATAGGTGAAATATAAGTATTGAAATATAAATCTAGGTAAGATTTGAATCCTAGAAGGGAATTTGGCCTTTGAGTGGGATACTTAGCTTTGAATTATGTTCTGCACATATGTCTCAGATAAATTGATATGCAATGGCATAGATCCTTGTACCTTCGATGATTTAATGTAGAAGAGAGCATCCAGTTAAAAAGGGGATTTTTGCTAGGATTAGGAATATAGTCGGTAGGATTACGAAGAAGATTGAGTATAGAATTTAGACCAAAAGTTCTTTAGCAATAGGGTTTCTGGTAGAGATTGAATATAAATTTCAGCACATGTGAAGAGTCAGTCACAATGATGAACTGGGGAAAAAAGTAGGAAAGCAGATGTGAATAGAGAGTAGGAAATCAGGCAAATTATAAAATGAGTGAGAGGTTTAGACAGTTTCAACAGGGTGAGATTGAAAATGTAGTCTTAGGAAGAAACACATATGTAATCACCAATAGGATTGACATTTGAGAGCATTAGGCAACCTGGACATGGATGTTTTTAGTAATCCATGTTCACTTTCCATTTAGGCTTTGGGACAGTCATAAGTGTGACCTTTGCATTTTGTGTCCAGAATATTACTGTGATAAAATGTATATGTAGATCAGTTGACATGCATATTTTTTCCACCATTTCTGGGAGCAATATTTTGAAGATATAGAAATTATTGTTGGGAGTACACAGAGGTGTACCATGTGTCTATCAATATATAGACAATGCATGAATAGACCATACTGTGAATAAATGATATAACTGGTTTCACTTTGAATAATGGATTGAATTGATATCTGAAAGTATACAAGAAATCTTATATTGATGTACAATCATTCATTTAAACCAGTTTTACATCTAATGGTAATATTAGTGTTATGTTTTATCATGACGGGTGTGTCAGTTTTGCTTCAAAAGTGATAATGGAAATCGAAAATAATGTGTTTGGAAAGAAGTGTCACAAAAAGAGAAGTCAAGAAACATGGAGGAATACATGTGTTCTGAAGCAAAAGTGATTGAAAGCAAAACAAATGTGTATATATTTGCTAAATTGTGGATGAAATATACATCCTATGATGTGCATTAACTGGAGAAATAGTAATGTACCAGTGTTGAATAAAAATGAACGTCAAAATACACATTATATCACATAGGAATCTTCTTGCATTGATGTTAAACTGGGTCAGTTACTGTATAAATATTAGAATTTTATTTTGGTGTTATAATACAATTTATTTTAGCACTAGCATGCCACAGAATGTAGAAGAAAGAGCAATGGATTTTTAGTTATAACACTAATAATCTAGCATTTAATGATTATTTTGGGTAGTCTAGAATTTACATAAGGCTATGCAACATAATTTTTTGTATTTAACATTCATAAAATCTTGGAATTTTGGTAATATTTCTCCTTTTTTTATTTTTTAAGTTGTTGATAGACCTTCATTTTATTTATTCGTATGTGGTGCTGAGAATATAACCCACTGCCTCACACATGCTAGACAAGCATGTTAACACTGAGTCACAAACCCAGCCCCTCCACTTTTATCTTTTCATCAAACACTCCTCTCCCTCTTCTTTACTCACTTTCTTCCTCATTTTCCCCCTTCTCTCTCTTCCTTTTTCATTTTCCCTCCATAAGTATTTTTCTCTCATAGCATTACAAACAGTACTATGCTATGAAATTTACATTTAAAACTGTTTTTTATAGTCATTCTTTTCTTGAGAAAATTTAAAAATTATAACCACCTGATAAATATATTACAATACATTTATTATGCATATGTATCTATATTCATGCATATGTGTTACATATATATATATATATATATATATATATATATATATATATATATATACATATATATTTAAAAGTACTTTGATTAGCCTGTTAGAAATAATATAGACCAAGTCTTTCTTAATTCTCAAGTCTTCCAGAATTAACATCTTACAGTGAAAATCAAATAAACATATTTAAGTAAACAGGTATCATTCTTATTTATCAATACTGATAATTTAAGGTTTTTATATCACATTTAGCTGTAATATGGCATATTAACTCTTTTGAATTAGAGAATTTTTTTTTGAACAACCTATTATTTAAGGACCATATGCACTGACATTTTAAATGGCTTTCTTGTGATTTCACTTTCTATCAATTGCATATTAATTGCCAAATACTTATTTTAGTAATTTTCATATTCATAATTGATATAAAGTCAATTGATTAATTCTTTTTGTAAGGAGTTACTAATTACAGTAGGGACAGTATTAATAATTCTAAATCTTTATAAAAATGGTACAAAAATATTTTCATGCAAAATTATGTATAATTGCATGCTCTAAATGTTTGATTGTTGATACATATAATAAAGAGCTTTTGATGAGTCTCTTCCCCAGTAAAACAGAAAATGCAAAGATATAGTTGGGTATGTATGTCCAAACAAACATATGGAAAAAAACACATTATCATCTAGAAACTATTAAATAAAAGATGAAAAGAACAATCCAACACATTGTACCAACTTGTCAGATGAGGTAGTATTCTGGAAGAATAGCCTAAGTCTAGACCTGGTCCATGTCAAAATATTCACAAAAAAATAAAATATGAAAAATATAGGAAATGCTATGAGTTTTTCTTGAAGGTAAGTGGATTATCCTTTAATCTCAATTATGTGCATTTTTAAAAGCCAGTTTTCTGGTAAAATAAATTTGTGATAGTTACAAGTACACAAAACAATGTTTCTGCTTAGCAAAATGAATGCATCTCAACCCTTTTTTAGCTGATTTCTTCCCACTCAACTTTAACCCTTTATTTATTTATTTTTTATTGGATGTTCAAAACATTACAAAGCTCATCCTATATCATCTTTCATACATTTGACTCAATTGGGTTATGAACTCCCAATTTTCCCCAAATACGAGTTGCAGAATCACATCGGTTACACATTCACATTTTTACATAATGTCATATTAGTGACTCTTGTATTCTGCTACATTTCCTATCCCCTACTATCCCCTACTATACCCCCTCCCATCCCCTCGAATCTTCTTTCTCTACCTCATCTGCTGTTGTTCACTTCTCTCCCTTGCCCCACCTTTCCCCAATTTTCCCTACCCCATTGTTTGAAGATGCTATCCTACTTCCATTGCATGCTTTTAGCCCCTTTTTCAAATATAAGAAAGTTGTAATTTTGAGGATTGGTTTCTGTGTCGTCTATTCTGTACCATTGTTCCATCTGCCTATTTTGTTACCAGTACCACGCTGTTTTTGTTACTATTGCTTTTAGTACAGTTTGAACTCTGGTATCACTATACCTCCAGATTCATATTTTCTGTTTAGAGTTGCTTTTGCTATTCTGGGTCTTTTGTTTTTCCATCTTCTAAGATCTTCTTCTCTCTCTCTCTTTAGGGTTCTGTAGTTTTAAGTATATAAAACTTTCACGTCTTTTGTTAGGTTGATTCCCAAGTATCTTATTTTATTTGAGGATATTGTGAATGGAGTGGTTTCCCTCATTTCCATTTCAGAAGTTGTGTTGCTGACATACAGGAATGCCTTTCATTTATGCGTGTTAATTTTATATTCTTCCACTTTGCTGAATTCATTTATTAACTCTAGCCGTTTCATTGTAGACCCTTTGGGGTCTGTTAAATATATTTTCATGACATCTGCAAATAGCGATAATTTCAATACTTCTTTTCCTATTTTTATGCCTTTAATTTTTTTTGTCTAATTGTTCTGGCTAGTATTTCAAGAACTAAATTGAATAGAAGTGGTGATAGAGGGCATCCCTGTTTTGTTCCAGATTTTAGAGGGAATGCCTTCAGTTTTTCCACATTTAGGATGATGCTAGCCTGAGGTTTAGCATATATAGCTTTTACAATGTTGAGGTAAGTTCCTGTTATCCCTAGTTTTTCTAGTGTTTTGAACATAAAGTGATGCTGAACTTTGTCAAATGTTTTTTCTGCATCTATTGAGATGATCATATGGTTCTTGTCTTTATGTCTATTGATGTGGTGAATGGCATTTATTGATTTCCGTATATTGAACAAGCCTTGCATCCCAGGGATGAATCTTACTTGATCATGGTGCACAATTTTTTTGATATGCTTTTGTATTCGATTCGCCAGGATTTTATTGACAAGTTTTGCATCGAAGTTCATTAGAGATATTGGTCTGTAGTTTTCTTTCTTTGAAGTGTCTTTGTCTGGTTTCGGGATCAGGGTGATTTATCCTCATAGAATAAATTTGGAAAAGCTCCTTCTTTTTGTTTTTCTTGAAATAGCTTGAAAAATATTGGTATTAATTCTTCTTTAAAGGTTTTGTAGAACTCCGCTGTATACCTATCCAGTCCATGGCTTCTTTTGGTTGGTAGTTTTTGATGGCTTCTTTCATTTCTTCCTTTGTTATTGGTCTGTTTAAATTGCGTGTGTCTTCCTGAATCAATCTGGGCAGATCTTATGACTTAAAAAATTCATAGAGATCTTCACTATCTTCTATTTTATTGGAATATAGTGTTTCAAAATACTTTCTAATTATCTTCTGTATTTCTGTAGTGTCTGTTGTGATATTGCCTGTTTCATCCCGTATGTTAGTAATTTGAGTTCTCTCTCTTCTTCTCTTCATTAGCATGGCTGTGGGCCTGTCAATCTTATTTATTTTTTCAAAGAACCAACTTTTAGTTTTATCAAATTTTTTAATTTTTTTTGTTTCAATTTTGTTGATTTCTGCTCTAAATTTAATTATTTCTTGTCTTCTACTACATTTGCTGTTGTTTTGCTCTTCCTTTTCTAGGTTTTTGAGGTGTAGTGTGAGTTCATTTATTTGTTGATTTTTTTCTTTTTTTGAGGAAAGAACTCCAAGAAATAAACTTCCCTCTTAAACTGCTTTCATTGTGTCCCATCGATTCCGGTATGTTGTGTCTGTATTGTCATTTGTCTCTAAGAATTTTTTTTATCTCCTCCATTATGTCTTCTGTAACCCATTGATCATTCAGTAGCATGTTGTTCATTTTCCATGTGATGTAGGATTTTTCCTTCCTTCTTTCATCATTGATTTCCAGTTTCATTCCATTATTATCAGATATAGTGCATGGTATAATCTCCATGCTTTTATATTTACTAAGAATTGCCCTATGGCATAATATATGGTCTATCTTTGAGTAGGATCCATGTGAAACTGAGAAGAACGTGTATCCACTTGATGATGGCTGATATATTCTATATATGTCGTTTAAGTCTAGGTTACAAATTGTGCTGTTGAGTTTGATAGTTTCTTTATTCAGTTCTTGTCTAGAGAATCTGTCTAATGCCGAGAGTGGTGTCTTGAAGTCACCCATAATTATTGTGTTGTAGTCTATTTGGCTATTGAACTTGAGGACAGTTTGTTTTATGAACATTGCAGCTCCATTGCTTGGTGCATACAAATTCATAATTGTTATGTCTTGTTGGTGGATGGTTTTTTTTAACAGAATATAGTGTCCTTCTTTATCCCTTTTGATTAACTTAGGTTTGAAGTTGATTTTATTCCACATGAGTATGGCCACTCCTTCTTGCTTCTGAGGGCCATGTGAGTGGTATAATTTTTCCCAACCTTTTACCTTCACCCTGTGTATGTCTTTTCCTATCATATGAGTCTCCTTAAGGCAGCATATTGTTGGATTTATTTTTTTTTGATCCAGGTTACTAGCCCATTCTCTTGATTGGTGAATTTAGGCCATTAACATTTAAGGTTACAATTGAAATATGATTTGTTCTTCCAATCATGTTTATTTATTTATTATGTTTTAGTTTGGCTAGTTTTTACTTTTTTGGTTATTTTCCTCCCCCTTTACTGAGATACCTCCTGCTGTTAGTTTTCGGCACTATTTATCAATTCCTCTTCTTGTAGTATTTTGCTCAAAATGCTTTGCAGTGCTGGTTTTCTGGCTGCGAATTCTTTTAGCTTTTGTTTATTGTGAAAGACTTTAATTTCGTTTTCAAATCTGAACCTTAATTTTGCTGGATACAGTATTCTTGGTTGGAATCCATTATTTTTCAGCATTTGAAATACATTGATCAAGGATCTTCTCGCTTTCAAAGTCTGTGATGAAAAATCAGTCATTAACCTAATTGGTTTTCCCCTGAATGTAATCTGCCTCCTTTCTCTTATAGTGTTTAATATTCTCTCCTTGTTCTGTATGTTGGCTATCTTCATAATTATATGTCTTGGAGTTTGTCTATTATGATTTTGAATGTTTTGGGTCCTGTAGGCTTCCAGGATTTGACAATCCGATCCATCTTTCATCTCTGGGATGTTTTCTAGAATTATTTTATTTAATATGTTCTCCATTCTTTTGGTTTGAATCTCTATGCCTTCTTCTATCCCAATGACTCTCATTTTTTATGACATCCAATATCTCTTGAATAGATTGCTAGTGGGATTTAAGCCTCTTTTCTGTGTTGATTATATTCTTTTCAAGTTGATAAACTTTGTCTTCATTATCTGATATTCTGACTTCTGCTTGATCTAGTCTATTTGTAATATTCTCGTTTGAGTTTTTAATTTGGTTAATACTTTCCTGCATTTCTAGTATTACTGTTTGATTTCTTTTAAGATCTCTATCTCCTGGTAAAGCTCGTTGTTTGCCATTTGAGTTTGTTTGTTTAATTCATTTTCAGAATATACTTTTATTGCTTGGACTTGCTGCCTCATGTCTTCTCTAATATTCCTTTCCATCTGAGTTATTTATGCCTTAAGTTCTTTCCCTATCCCTGTTTCTGATGCTTCTAGGTCCTCCTGTAGAATTAAGTTGTCCTGCATTGTTTGTACTCCTTTCTTTCCCTTGTTTTTTCATGATGCTCATGTTACTTTCCAGCTCTATTTGACTGCTGTGTTTCTGTTTTATTCTATAGATTTGTTTCGGTGTTGTGTATCTCTGTTGTCTCTCCTTTGTGTTGGTAGACTATGCCTGCTAAAGTGGATTCCACTTGTAGGGAATTTCGAAGGCCGAGCTCCAGTGACGTCACCCCTCTGCTTTGGCGGGCCCAGGCTCCTTGCCGAAATGTTCGAATACGGGGATGGAACTGGACTGTCTCCAGTTGGTTTCAGCTCTAGGTCACTGGCGGGTGGGCAATCACTAGCCACCCAGTGGCGCAGTCGGTCTCCTGCGCGCCGGTGTTCTCCAGACACCCAGTCACGCGGACAGCAGGTGGACTGTCACCTGCGCTTCTGTGTTCTCCAGCTTCGCAGTCACAAGAGCCTGGCCTCTAGTCCCCTGGTTTCTCCTGCTAGTCCTGGTTTCTCCTGCTAGACTAGATTTCCCCTGAGTGATGCTTCTCTGCAGTTCAATCTGTATTCTGGGCCTGTCATTTGTTGGGTGTGGAGGGTGTCTATTGGAACCCAGACACTCTATTGTTTTGAGAATCAGTCAGACCGGATCTCCGGTTGCACATTTGGCTCGTTTTTCAGACCCAATTACCAGATCTCAGTGCTAAAAATCTTTCTTATAGGTTTTGGTGCACCCCCATTTTGCTGTAAGTTCTTAACAAGATAGTTTTTTGTGGTTCTATCTCGTTATTCACCTGTGCAGTGGCGCGTTACACTGGGTGTGATGCACTCTATTCGTGGCCATCAGGCAATGATGAAATATTATGCTTTGTATGCAGCATTTACTGAAGTTAGTTTTCAGTATTAGGAAACAAATATGTATTTCAGGTGAATGAATAATCTGAATTTCTGAGAATAATCTTGTGAAAAGTTGATTATAAATCCACATACGTGAATATGAATGATTTTAGGGAGTGTATAATAAGACACATATATTTCATATTTTGAAAAATCTGGAGAGTGATATATATATTATATATATATATATATATATATATATATATATACACAGAAACACACTCACAGACATTAAAAAGTAGCAATATATATGCCAATCGAAATTCAAAATGAAATATATATCCTTCACATATCCAAAAAAATACATTTTACTGAAAATGGATTTATGTATAATGTTGTTCAACTAGGAGGCTCACCCATAGGTTGAAATTTCAGTTCCAAAAGGGTTTAGGAGTAGTGATCTCTTCTCACAATTTGTATCTGCCAAGTCAGCCACCTCAGAAGAAAGTCTGTGTGATACCAGGTAGTATTCTATATGAGCATATAAAAATACATGTGCTGAATAGGTGACAGAGAAAGGGGAGAGAAATTCACATATTTGTTAACGTTAAAAACACATGGAGAAATATTTCAATAAACATTGACTATATTTATAACTCCAACCCCATACAATGCAAAAGGGAAGTCCAAGTATACACCATGCCTTCTCTGAACTGTTTGTATTTCCATTCTGTTAGGGTTATTATTCTCCATCATATTAGGATTAGTAGTCAGAGTCTAGTAGGTTATGGATTACTGTCAGAGATTCAGTATTTCGAATAGAAAATAGGAAAATAAACCCATTGTGTTTGCAAATATGTGTGATACAAAAATCTTCCCACTCTCATTCAGAACAATGCCTTGACATTACCTTTTCCCCTAATAAGACACAATTAGAGGAGAAGAGTTAGAAAATCTGTGAATACATATCTGGAATGGAATATTCTCGGTGTTCACAAGCTTGGAGGTGGTAGAGGAGTTTCCAAAAGTAAGGGACAGGGTAAACACTCCACAAACATGGAGCTCTGCAGGCCTAAAGACATATTGAGAAACTGCCTCTGAGTTTGGGCACTTAAAATGTATGTTGTGGTCCGAAGCTTTAGCTTCCTCTATAGTGAGAGCATCAAAACTGGTCTGCATCTATGTGACCTGGGGGACATGGTATCTTATTTTCCAATGAACATGAGGCAGCAGTGCTGAATTCTCACTTTGTAGGTAAACTGTGGCAACTGGATTCTAAGGGTCTCTCTGTGTGGACTGTGAAGCTAATTGATCATGCTCTACTTTTCTTAGTAGAGCACTGGGAGTTTGTTATTTGCTTCACAAATACAAGGAGTTCAACTTGGTCAGAGTGCTGGAGGGAGTTCTGTCACATGTGGTGCCTCAGGGTCTGCAGGAGAATGCACCAGTCAGGCTTCTATTTCACATAGTTTGCCCCCTTTACCATAGCATCCTGATTCTGAACATTGCCCCGAAACCTCTCCATATAACAAGATGCCTTTACATATAAGGGTCTGCTTGCTGCACCATGTCAGTAACAAGCCATTTGGAAGCCAATGGCAGATCTACATGGCCCCAACACAGATGTTTTATCACACACCTGCCCACCACTGTTCTAGGCCCACTAATCAGCAGGCTCCAACTTACTGGCATCTCTTTTCTACACCATTTTTAAGAAACGCAGTCAATCAAGGCACTGTCTGGTATACTCATGATCAGCAACTAGACATCAAAAAGTTCTCCAGTGCCACCTGGTCATGAAAATTTCAAAAATTCCATGGTATTTCTCTAGCCATTTTTCAAGGATGAAGTTGGAGGCACTATGATTTTCAATTCACTCAGGAACCATTAAATGTTGAGGAAGCTCATTTCAATGAAAGCTCTGGAGAACACTCACAGGCAAGGCTTCCCAAAGGGTCGCCAAAAGGTCACATGAAGCCAGGCCCATTGAGGTCTGCAATGTGAGATCATGTGTGTTTTGCCTCTCAACTATGGCTGCCAAGTCTTTCAGAATAAAATCATGTGATATTCTTGCTGAGATTCCTCGTGCCTTGTGGAAAGCCTTTCTGGGCACAGATCTCAGTTTCAAAGGGCGACTGTCATTCATGGCCTCCTAAAATCCCAACACAACTCATGGCAAAAATTCTCTGATGTCAGTTCCAGAACTCAGTCTCTAAGGGGAATCACACCAGAGTTCAAGACCAGGTGGAGCCAGTCATCTTTTTCAACCGCCACACAAACTTCCAAAATTAAAACCCAAACACTCCCACAAGGCCCTCATCTTCTTCCATATAGATACTCATTATAAACTCTGGCTGGAGGTTTCCATGAGGGATGCAGAACAAGATAGTGTCCAAAGTTAGCTCCCTTGCCCCTCATTTGCCTAAAGTCGGGGTGGCTGAACACCTTCCTGTGAACCTGGAGTGATCAAATACTGTGCCGTTAATACTGCTCTGCTTCTCCAATTTGAGGACGACTGACTGTGGGGTTTAGATTCTTTATGTGAATTGGAAGCATGAGAAAATGCAAGCACCTTTGGGCTTGCCTCTCCTTGGCTTTGAAGAATGCATTTGACCCAAAGAATCCCTCTTCTCACTTGATGGAGGTCAGGAACCTTACAGAGGAAGGCAAGAGACTTCATCCGCAATGACTGCTCTTTTGATCATTTTGGTTTTGGATGAACACATGGGATCCATCAGGTGCTGAGAATCTAACCACAGCCTCACACAGGGCCAAGAGGCTGTTTCAGACAAATCCATTTCCAAAGCAATTAAGCAAAGAGCTACAGGTGATGTCCATTCATTTCCATTTGAAAACTTTTTTCTTCAGGCTTCACAAAGAATTGGCCTGTGGTAAATACCTTCCTGATATTCAGGGCAACAGAACAATAGGTAAGCAAAAAGCCCAAATCAGGGTTTCTCCACTGAGACTTTCCTGGTCACACTAGCTACCCACTATATGGCCATATAACAGAGCTTTTAGGTGGTAAATATCTTGGACACAAAACCATGAAGCTATTCTGCAGAGTGTCCAGAATTCAGAAAGAAAACAGAAACTTATGAAGATATCAGGTGTTGCCCTTTGATAACAAAAGCCACAGTCCATTTATAAATTGGGCAAGATGAATGCTGGGAAGCTTTCTACTAGACAGGACACATCCTTTGATGCATTCTTATTTCTAATGTCTACAACCACGGACACAGTGGGATACACAGACATAGAAGCACTCGCATTGCAAAACGACTAACTAGAAACAGTCCACGCCAATCCAAACAAACAGTCTTTCCTACCTATTCTCACAACATGAGACAAGACCATGAACATACACCCACACCCACAAAGGCACCACCTTTGCTCCAAGTAGTTCTGTGATTACCCAGAGTGTCCTCTGAATGGTGGGCCATACTATATTCCACCCAAATGGCCTGTCCTGTCTCAAATCTGGTCTCCTTGGCCAATTCTGTGAAGTTGTCATTAGCCATGGGTGAGCCACTACCTGCTTTCTCAGGAAAGGCCCCTCTTCAGAGCTTTTCTGGCATTTGAACATCCTCACATCTGTAGGCACTAAGAAAGACTGACTCTGTCCTTGGTAAATTGAAGCAAGTGAGACCACTGGGCCTGGGACTGCGACTGGCTCTGTGTGCCATTCTTCCTGGATCCCAAGTTCAGAGAGTTCCATCACAAAGGAAGTGAGGTGAGGTCACTTCCTTCAGAAACTGAATGAGGTCACTGCTTTGGCAACAACTTTGTCCAAATAGTTACTTCTAAGGGCCCATGAGATGGAGGCTGTTCCTACTTCCTGTAACACTTTCAAAAGTTAGAATGGTATATCAACCATAGGCACCTGGGAACATCTCTTCACACAGGCCTGGTTTGGTCTATCTTCTCTACATTAAGTTGATAGACGCTGATACAGACACATCCCTTCATCCTCACCACGTTGTTTGCCATGGAAGATGACTTTTGGTCTCTCGGGAACTTCACAGCTGCCTACATCTTCTCCAGGGATTATTTCTACATGGACCTTTGATGTTCTCAGCAGGTGGAAGATTCCCTACATTCCGGTATTTAAAGAGAAACTCTGTCCCTCCTCTTCTGTAAAGTTAGATTGAGGTAACAGTGTATATTTAGGGTTAATAACATGTTCGATTTGGCTTAGGAATCTCTCTGCCGGATGAATAATGGTATTGGAAACCTGTGATATTTACAAGAATATATAGGTGAAATATAAGTATGAAAACAGAAATGTAGGTAAGATATGAAGCCAGAAGGGCATTGGGCCCTTGAGTGGGATACTTAGGTTTGAATTATGTTCTGCACATGTGTCTCAGATGAATTGATATAAAATGGCATAGGACCTTTTACCTTGAATGATTGATTGTTGAAGAGAACATCGAGTTAAAAAGTGATAGTCAGTAGGATTAGTAAGATAGTCAGTAGGTTTATAAAGAAGAGTGAGTATAGGATTTGGACCAAAAGTTCTTTAGCAATAGAGTTTCGGGTAGAGAGTGAATGTAAATGTCAGCATATGTGAAGTATGAGTCACAATGATGAACTAGGGGAAATATGTAGGAAAGCAGATATCAATAGAGATATTAGGAAATCAGGCAAAGTGTAAAGTGAGTGATAGAATTAGACATTTCCAACAGGCTTGGGGTTGAATATATAATCTTAGGAAGAAACAAATATGTAATCATCAATATGATTGACATTTGAGAGCATTAGGTAACCAGGACATGGTTGCTTTTGGTAATCCATGCTCACTTTCCATTTAGGCTTTGATAGAATCATGAGTTTGACTTTTGCTTTTTGTGTCCAGAATATTACTGTGATAAAATGTATATATAGATAAGGTGACATCAGTATTTCTTCCACCATTTCTGGGAGCAATATTTTGAAGAGGTACAAATTAGTAATGGGGGGACAAATAGGTGTACACTGTGTTTATGAATATAGAGATAATGCATTAATAGACCATACAGTGAATAAATAACATAACTGGTTCCAACTTTAAATAATGGATTGAATTGAAATGTGAAAATATACAGGAAATTTTATATTGATATGCATACATTCATTCCAACCAGTTTTACATCTAATGGTAATATTAATGTTATAGTTTATCATGAAGAGTGTGTGAGTTTAGCTTCAAAATTGATTATGGAAATCGAAAATAATGTGTTTGGAAAGAAGTCTCATGAAAAGACCAGTCAAGTAACATGGAAGAATTCATGTGTTCTGAAGCAGGAAGTGAAACAAATTCTTATTAATTTGCTAACTTGTGGATGAAATATATGTCCTATGATGTGCAAAAACTGAAGAATTACTAATGTACCAGTGTTGAATTAAAATGAAGGTCAAAATAGACATTAAGTCCCATAGGAATCTACTTGCATTGATGTTAAACTGGGTCTGTTACTGTAGAAATATTAGGATTTGTAAGCACCATTGATTGAAGTTAGTTCTCATACTGGGGAACAAATATGTATTTCAGGTAGATGAATATTTCTGAGAATAATCTTGTGAAAAGTTGATTATAAATCCACATACATGAACATGAATGAATTGATGGAGTGTATATAAGAGACATATTTTTCATATTTTATAAAATCTGGAGAGTGTGTGTGTGTATATATATATATATATATATATATATATATATATATATATATATACAGAAAAACACAAAAATACATTAAAAAGTATCAATATATATGCCAAACGTAATTTATCAGTAATATATATCATCCACAGATGAAAATATATTTATTTTACTGAACATGGATTTATGTATAAATTGTTCTACTGGGAAGCTCACCCATAGTTTTAATTTTCAGTTCCACCAGCGTTTACGAGATCTCTTCTCACAACTTGTTTCTGCCCAGTCAGCCAACTCAAAAAAATGTACGTGTGAGACCACGTAGGATTCTATATTTGCATATAAAAATACATGTGCTGAGTAGGCTACATAGAAAGGAAGACAGGAATTTACATATGTGTTAACATTAAAAACACATGGAGGACTATTTCAATTAAAAATTGAGTAGATTTAGAATACCTACCCTCTATCATGCAAAAAGGAATTCCAACAATACACCATGCCTGCTGTAAACTGCTTGTATTTTCATTCTGTTTGGGTATTTTTCTCCATCATATTAGGATTAGTAGTCAGAGTCTAGTAGGGTATGAGTTAGTGTCAAGAATTCAGTATTTCAAGTGGAAAATTGTAAAATGAATCAATGTGTATGCAAATGTGTGCTACACAAAAATTTTCCCACTCTCATTCAGAACAATGCCTTGACATTACCTTCACCCCAAGTAAGACACATTTAGAGGAGAAGAGTTAGACAATCTTTGAATGCATATCTGAAATGAAAAATGTTCAGGAGTTCACAACCTTGGAGTTGGTAGAGGAGTTTCCAAAAGTAAGGGACAGTGTAAAATCTCCACAAACATGGAGATTTACCAGCCTAAAGACTTCTGGAGAAACTGCCTCTAGGTTGGGCACTTGAAATATATGTTGTTGTCAGGAGCTTTAGCTTCCTTTCTAGTGAGACAATCAAAGCTTGGTCTGCACATCTGTGACCTGGAGGACATGGTTTATAATTCTCCAATGAACATGAAGCAGCAGTGTTGATTTCTCTCTTTGTAGGTAAACTATGGCCACTGGGTCTAAGTGTCTCCCCATGTAGACTGCTAAGCCATTAGGTAATCCTCCACTTTTCAAAACGTTTCTTGATACTGCATTCGGAGTTTGGTATTTGCTTCATGAAATACAAGGAGTTCAACTGGGACAAAGGGCTGGAGGAAGTTCTTTCACGTGTGGTGGGTCAGGGTCTGCAGGAGAATGCACCAACAGGGCTTGTATACCACATAGGTTGCTCCCTTGACCATAGAAACCTGATTTTGAACATTGCCCTGAAACCTCTCTATATAACCAGATGTCTTTACATACAGGATCTGCTGACTGCACCATGTCAGTCTCAAGCCATTTGGAAGCCAATGGCAGATCCACATGACCCCACCACAGATGTTTTATCACACACTTGCTCACCACCGCTCTGGGCCCATTACTCAACAGGCTTCAAATGACTGGCATCTCTTTTCTACACCATTTTCATGAAAACCAGTCAATCAACACACTGTCTGGTACACTCATGATCAGCAACTGGACATCCAAATGTTCTCCAGTGCCACCTGGTCAAGGAAATTTCAAAAATTTCATGGTATTTATCTAGACAATTTTCAAGGATGAAGTTGGAGACACTGTGGGTTTCAATTCATTCAGAAATTATTTAATGGTGAGGAAGCTCATTTCAATGAAAGCTCTGGAGAACTCTCACAGGCAAGGCTTCCCAAAGAGTGGCCAAAAGGTCACATGAAGCAAGGCCCATTGAGGTCTACAATTGAGGTCCATGTGTGTTTTGACTATCAAATATGTCTGACAAGTTTTTCAGAATAAAATTGTGTGATATCCTCCTGAGATTCCCAGTGCTCTGTGGAAAGCGACACTGGGCCTAGATTTCAGTTTCCAAGGGTGACTCTCATGCGTGGCCTCCTAAATCCCAACACAATTCATGGCAATATTTCTCTGAGGTAAGTTCCAGAACTCAGTCTCTAAGGGGAATGACACCATAGTTCAAGCCCAGTTGGATCCAGTCACCTCTTCCAACCACCACAAGAATGACCACAATTAAAACCAAAACACTCCCACATGGCCCTCATCTTGTTAAATATAGACACTCATCATAAACTCTGGCTGGAGGTTTCCATGTGGGACGCATCCCAAGACAGTGTCCAAAATATTCTCCCTTGCCCTTCATTTGCCTAAAGTCAGGGTGGCCTGGACACCCTTCCTGTGAACCAGAAGTGATCAAATAGACCTGCCGTTAATACTGCTCTGCTTCTCCAATTTGAGCCCTATTGACTCTCAGGTATAGATTTTTTTATGTGATTTGGAGTCACGAGAAAACACAAGCACCTCTGCAGGACTTTGAAAAACTCATTTGACCAAAAGGATCCCTGTCTCACTTGATAGAGGTCAGGTATCTAACAGAGGAAGGCAAGAGACTCATCCACAATTACTGAATTTTTGCCATTATGGTTTTGATTGCACACATGGTATCTATCTTTAGATCCATCATGTGCTGAAAATTTAAGCCACAACCTCATACAGGGCTAGGAGGCTGATTCAAACACATCCCTTTCCAAAGCAAAGAACCACAAGTTATTCCCATTTATTTCCATTTTAAAAATGTTTTATTCAGGCTTCACAAAGGGGTGGCCTGAGGCAAAGACCTTCCTGACATTCAGGGCAACAGAACAATAGGTAAGCAAATGATCCAAAATATGGTTTCTTCACTGAGCGTTTACTGGTCCCAATGATGTCTGAGTTTTCTAAGATGTTCCCATTTCCTTTAGCTATCAAGTACATGGCCATGTCACAGAGCTTGGGGGTGGTATGTATCTTGGACACAAAACTATGAGGCTATTCTGTAGAGTGGCGAGAATTCAGGAAGAAAACAGGAACTTAGGAAGTTAGTAGGTGTTGCCCATCCATAAGGAAAGCCACAGTCCGTTCATCAACTAGGCCTGATGAATGCTGGAAAGTTTTCCACTAGACAGGACACATACATTGATACATTCTCTTTTCGAATGTCTACAACCATGGACAGAGTGGGATACACAGACATAGAAGCACTCGCCTAGTCAAACGACTTTCTAGAAACAGTCCACTCCAATCAAAACAACAGCCTTTCCTACCTATTCTCAGAACATGAGACAAAACCACAAACTCACACCCACACCCACAAAGGCACCTCCTTAACTCAAGTAGGTCTGTGACTATCCGGAGTGCCCTCTGAATAGTGGGCCATACTATGTTCCCCTAAAATGGCCTGTACTGTCTCAGATCTGGTCTCTTTGGCCAACTCTGTGAAGTTGTCAACAGCCAGCGGTGAACCACTACCTGCTTTCTCAGTAAAGGCCCCTCTTCAGAGCTCTTCAGGCATTTGGCAATCCTCATATCAGTAGGTACCAAGGAAGACTGACTCTGTCCTTGGTAAATCCAAACAAGTGAGACCACTGGGATTGGGACTTGGACTGGCTCTCGGTGCCTGGCTTCCTGGATCCCAAATTCAGAGATTTCCATCACCAGGAAAGTGAGGTGAGGTCACTTCCTTCAGGAACTGAATGAGGTCACTGCCTTGGCAACCACTTTGTCCTACCAGATTCATCCAAGGTTCCCATGAGATGGAGGCTGCAACTACTTCCTGTGACACTTTCACAAGTTAGAATGGTATATCAACCATAGGCACCTGGGAACAGCTCTCCACACAGGCATGGTTTGATCAATCTTCTCTACATTAAGTATTAAGACACATCCCTTAATACTGACCAGGTTGTTTGTCATGGAAGATGACTTTTGCTCTATTAGGTCCTTCATAGCTGCCTGCAACTTCTCCAGGGTATCATTTCTGCTTGTACCTTTGATGTTCTCAGCAGGTGGAAGAGCCCCTACATTACTGTATTGTAAGACAAACTCTCTCCCGGCTCTTCTGTACAGTTAGTTTGAGGGTACAGTGTATGGTTAGAGTAATAACAGGTTTGATTTAGGTTAGAAATCATACTGAAGAATGAACAATGGTATTGGGAACTCGCTATATTTACGAGAATATATAGGTGAAATATAAGTATGAAAACAGAAATCTAGATAAGATTTGAATCCAAGAAGGGCATTGGGCTGTTGATTGGGATACTTAGCTTTGAATTATATTCTGCAGAGATGTCTCAGATAAATTGATATACAATGGCATAGGACCTTGTACCTTGGATGATTGATTGTCAAAGAGAATTTCCAGTCAAAAAGGGATAGTTGGTAGGATTAGGAAGATAGTTGGTAGGTATAGAAAAAAGAGTGAGTATAGGATTTCGAACAAAAGTTCTGTAGCAATAGGGTTTCGGATAGAGAGTGAATGTAAATTTCAGCACATGTAAAGAGTCAGTCACAATGATGAACTCAGGAAAATATGTATGAAAGCAGATATCAATGGAGACATTAGGAAATCAGGAAAAGCATAAAGTGAGGGTTAGTATTAGTCATTTTCAACAGGGTTGAGGTTGAATATATAATCTTAGAAAGCAACAAATATGTAGTCACCAATAGGATTGATTTGCGAGCATTAAGCAACCTGGACATGGATGTTTTTAGAAATCCATGCTCACTTTCCATTTAGGATTTGGTGAAAGGTTAATAAGATAGGTACTTGTCACTTCCTGTTTTTCTGTATGCTTAACAAAACACTGTTGAAACCTTGAGGACTGTTTGCTAATTTTTTTCCCAGAATGTGCTGTCCCCGACTGCCAAACAGAGAATGTACACCCTCACCTGTTTGCACGCAAACCGCCCACTCGCCCTGACCCATCAATAAGCTTCCCTCCCTGCCCTCTTCAAGGAAAGTATATAAGCTCTGCTTAAGCTGTTCTCATTGCTCTCTGCTCTATTCAAGTGAGCACTGAGCCCCAGATTGCTAGACTCCCAATAAACCCAGGGTAACTTTTGATGTGGAGGGGACCCCAGTAAACTTTGAAGTGGATACAGGGGCAGTATACTTAGTCCTTAAGGCCCCACTGGGCCCTCTATCAAATAAAAGCTCTCTAGTTCAAAGTGCTAACACCAGTAAATATGGGAATTAGACAACTAAGAAAACCATGGACATGAGGAAAGGAACAATCCATCACTCCTTCCTAATAATCCCAGAATGCCTGGCCCCATTGATGGGCAGAGATCTGCTCACCAAGCTCCGGGCCAAAATGACTTTTAACCATGAAGGCCCCAAAATGATATTTCTAAATCCTTTAGTATAAACTCCTATATTCACGGCTTTAAATATGTCAGTAGAAGATGAACAGCAACTCTTCACACCCCCCAAGACTGATCAAACAGGCAAGCTACCCCAGAAATGGATAACAGATTACCCAGATGCCTGGAAAAAAACTGCTGGGTTAGGACTAGCCATGAAACAACCTCCAAAAACAGTGGAGTTCAAAACCTCAGCCTCCCCAATCAATGTCAAAAAATATCCTCTGAGCAAAAAAGCTAAAGATGGGATAAGGCCCCATATTCAGAAATATCTGGCCTTAGGGTCCTAAGGCCTTGTCAATCATCCTAAAACACTCCCCCGCTACCAGTATAAAAAGCCAGGAGCCGGGGACTATCCCCCATTAAGACATAAGAGAGACCTACAACAGAGTGTAGGACATTCACCCCAGTGTACCTAATCCATACAATCTGCTTATCACTCTGAACCCTGAGAGGAAATGGTATACTGTTCTGGACTTAAAAGATGCTTTCTTTTGCTTGCCTCTGCATAAATATAGTCAGTTGCTGTTTGCTTGCTAGTGGGTAGACCCAGAAACTGGAACGTGTGGTCAACTAACTTGAACTAGACTACCCAAAATGGTTGAAAAACTCCCCCACTCTCTTTGATGAAGCCCTCCAAAGAGATCTCAACAGCTTCAGAACTACGCACCCTGAAGTCACCCAGCTTCAATACGTGGATGACCTGCTACTGGCACCCAACACCAAGGATATCTGTGAATCTGGGACCCAAGCAGTATTATGTGAGCTTCCTCAACTCGGGTATAGAGCTTCTTCCTAAAAGGCCCAAATTTGTCAGCAAGAAGTAATCTTCCTGGGCTATTCCTTTAGGGGCAGTAAACGATGGCTCACTGAGCCCAGAAATCAAACGGTTGTGCAGAAACCACCTCCATCTAACAGCAGACAACACAGAGAGTTTCTTGGGACTTCTGGGTTTTGCAGGTTAAGGATTCCTGTGTTTGGGTCCTTAACTTCTCATTTACACCCGCTGTTAAAGGGAGATGCCCAATTCTAATGGACCCCTGAGATCCAGCAAGCTTTTGATAACATCTAAGGACACTGACACTGTACTCCTCAACTTCACTGAGCAAAGCCTGAAATTTCAGAAAGCCCTACACTACGTTAAAAATGTACATCAGTTCACTCACCTTGGTTCAAAGAAATTGCAGGCATTCCTGAAGGATCAAGAACAGAGTTTTCCACTAACTGACTCACAGTGAAAGGAAATAACTGAACAGGTAAAAAAAAGCCTGTCGGGTCTGTCAATAGGTTAATGCTTACACTTCCAAGCTTCCTGCAGGAAAGCACCTACGAGGAACCAGACCAGGACAATTCTGGGAAGTGGACTTTACTGAAATTAAGCAAGCATGGTATGGACTTAAATATCTCCTACTGTTTGTAGATATATTTCAGGATGGATTGAAGCCTCCCCCGCCCCCCAAAAAAGGCTCAAATGGTGGTCAAGAAGATCCTGAAAGATATTTTTCCAAGGTACGGCCTGCCTAAGGTAATAGGGTCTGATAATGGACCAGCGTTCATGGCCCAGGTAACTCAGGGGTTAGCCAGGACCCTGGGGATTAATTGGAAGTTACATTGTGCTTATAGACCCCAGAGTTCAGGACAGGTAAAAAAATTAAATAGAACCATTAAAGAGACCTAAACGAAATTAAGCTTAAAGAGTAGCATAAAAGATTGGACTATGCTCCTGCCTTATGCACTATTTCATGCAAGAAATACTCCCTCTGTTTCTTTGTGTAACCTCACCCCCTATGAAATTCTCTATGGGGCCCCATCTCCAGTAAGGGACCTAACCCTAACTCAAAGATCTAACGATCCCTTCCACAACACCTTGCTTGACAGACTTAAAGTTCTGGAAGGAACTCAGCAATACCTGTGGAAACAGCTGGCCACTGCCTACCAACCTGCTGAAGAGGGTACTCCACATCTATATCAAGTAAGAGACTTTGTCTACATAAGACAACATCAGGTGTCATCCCTGGAACCCGGCTGGACAGGACCATACCAGGTGCTACTTATAACACCTACAGTGCTAAAGTTAGACGGAATCACTTCCTGGTTCCTAATTCTCATCTCAAGCCTGTGCCCTGTCCAGAATCTGGCTGAAAAATGGAAAAGACTGGTAACATTTTCAAATTGTATATTCGCCATGTGAATAAGACTATAGACTCTCCAATTGGTCACCAGTAGTCCTAACCCTCATCAACCCGTTCAGCAGCGATGGCTGATCACAAATCCTACTAGACAAGAAGTATGGTCTATCGCACATACAGCCCACTTAGGGACCTGGTGGCCATCTCTCCACCAAGAAATTTGTCAGCTGGCTATACGTCTTTCCTATTGGGAAATCCCTGATGAAGAGGATCCCCAAAAATTCCATTAAATACTTTCCATACAATAGATAATGGAAACAAACATTATGGATGTAGGGACACGCGAGCCAGATGCAGGTTGGCTAGCCTAGATTACTATGTTTGCCTGGCGGACTACCAAAGCCAACAACAGCCACGACTGTGTGGGGGAAAAGCCAACTTCTTCTGTAAATAATGGGGATGTGAGGATACAGGGGCTACCTGGTGGAAGCAAAACTCCTCATCAAATTCAGTACACAGCATTGGCCATATTACCAGTTAGATAACAAAAACCGATGGCCACCAGAGGGGTCTCTAGATCCTCAAATTTTGCGTGACCTTTTCAACTTCGACAAGTGCTCAAAAGTGTGGAAGGAAATTCCCCTACGTGTAGGCCTTTTCCCTCCTATGCTCAAATCCTGAAATATGCTTCTCCAATAGATACTCACCCGCAGCCTTCTGCCCCAGACTCTCTGCTGTCACTCCCACATCAGCAACCTGATTTCTCAGCTCCAGTTACTAGATCAAAAACCCAAATTTCCGTCGGTTCTCAGACCATTGCCCCTTGCTGAGCTTGCCGGTACTGAGGTACCCTTCCACCCACTCACTCCTCTCTCCTCCTGTCAGTGCCCACACCGGGTCCCACCAGGTCCTCTTACCAGCTAACCCAAAGCTCAAACCAGCTAAGGAGTGCCCTCAGACGCCTATCAAAGATGTAATTAAAATGGCCTTTAAAGTTGCTTTGTCATCACTGAAAACAGGTTACTAAGAATTTAAAGTCCCTCACAGGCTTTTTGGGATACTCACTCCCGTCTTCCCCTCTGCTCTACCTGTTCTACTGCTCAAGTTTTGTTGCCAGGAAAATCCCAAACCCCTTTCCCATAATTCTTTTATATCTCTTTTTCCTCATCCTCAGATCCACGGAGCTGCTCTCATCCCCTGCCTTCCCTGTCTTCCCCTCTGTACCAAGCCCACAGAAAAGTCTTAAATGACCTTCTCCAGAAGTCTTCACCATGGCTGACTTTAAGCCTTTCAGCAACACAGTTCCTATAAAAGAGTTCAATGTAGATAAACTTCCTCTATTTGTGTTGCTCTGTTCTACTTGGCCACTGGCTGGAAAAATCAGCACTCCTAAGCTAGACACCCCATTAGTAGTTTTTAACAAAATATATGAAGAAGGCCTCTGGCCTAGAGCTGGGGCTTCATAGAGATGGCTACATTTCTAAGATATAGAAGTTACCAACTGGGCTCCATGGTAACAGCTGGCAGGGAGGAAAAAAAAAAAAGAAGAAAAAAGCTCTCCCCCTCCCAGGTGTCCTTAAGAAGTTAACTTTCCCAGAACAGAGGAAAAAAAAAACAGAAACAAAAACTGCTTTTTGAGAACTTCTGCAGACTGTGAACTTCTGAGCCCCTTCCCTTACATGCTGGGTACAAAATTCTGAAACAACCTAAACTTTGGGTTCAGGGATTAATTGATTACAACAGAAGCAATGCCCTCTAAATCCGGATGCAACCAAATAAGACTGTTTCCCTGTCTTCTGTGCTATCTTAGGTACCTTGCCTTGTCCATCTCTACAACAGTACAATTCTATACACTTAAACATTGTTTATGTTTTCATAAAATGGTCAACAGATGTGATTAATTATGTAATGGTGCAGATGTTTTCCAGAGTGCTCTATCATGACGCAGGTACATTTAAATATCAAATAGGGGGGCAAACAACCCGGTTCTGCCAGGAACCTGTATCCCTTACTTTAGTCATCCTATTATGAATAGGAGTTGCGGCAGGGGTGGGCACAGGAACCACTGCCCTGGTCCATGGGACACAACAAATGACCCAATTAGAAGCAGTAATAGACCAAAACTTAAAGATATTAAAAACCTCCTTCACAGCTTTACACGAATCTTTAACCTCTCTCTCTGAAGTTATTTTACAGAACAGTCGAGGGTTGGACCTCCTCTTCATGAGAGAAGGGGCCTTCGTCCTGCATTGAGGGAAGAATGTTGTTTTTATGCCGACCATACTGGAGTTGTAAAAGAATCTATGATTAAATTAAGAAGATGCCTTGAAGAGCATCAACGAGAGAGAGAGGCCCAAAAAAGGTGGTTTGAGTCTTGGTTCACAAAGCCCCCTCATTAACTACGTTTTCATCAGCCCTGGCCGGTCCATTAGTAATCCTCATATTATTGGTAATTGTAGGACCCTGTTTGATCAACCGTGTAGTTTCCTTTCTCCATGCTCAAATTGGACAAGTTAAACTTATGGTAATCAGAAAACAATATACCACACTAGTAAACATAAAATGTGACACCCCCAATGATCACTTTTATGATTAAAAGTAACCAAAAGAAGAAGTGGGGAATGAAAGGTTAATAAAATAGGTACTTGTCACTTCCAGTTTTTCGGTATGCTTAACAAAACACTGTTGATGTCTTGAGAACTGTTTGCTAATCTAGTTCCCTGAAAGTGCTGTACCCAACTGCAAAACTGCAGAATGTACTTCCTCACCCATTTGGACGCAAACCGCCCACTCGCCCTGACCCATCAATAAACTTTCCTATCTGCCCTCTCCAAGGAAAGTATATAAGCTCTGCTTAAGCTGTTCTCAGGGCTCTGTGCTCTATTCAAGGGAGCTCTGACCCCAGCATGCTGGACCCCCATAAATCCTTGGCTGTTGCATGAGACAGTCTCTGGTAGTCTCTTCCTCCGACACTCGCCTGACCTTTACATTGGTAAAATAATAAGTGTCATCTTTGCTTTTTGTGTCCAGAATATTACTGTGATAAAATGTATAGGTAGATAAGGTGACGTGAGTATTTCTTCCACCATTTCTGGGAGCAATATTTTGAAGATGTATAAATTAGTATTGGGGGTACAAATAGGTATATCCTGTGACTCTGAATATAGAGATAATGCATGAATAGACCATAATGTGAATAAATAATATAATGGGTTCCAAATTTAAATAATGGATTCCATTGATATCTGAAAATATACAGGAAATCTTATATTGATATACATACATTCATTTCAACCACTAATACATCTAATGGTAATATTAGGATTATGGTTTATCATGAAGAGTGTGTGAGTTTTGCTTCAAAAGTGATCATGGAAATTAAAAATAATGTGTTTGGAAAGAAGTCTCATGAAAAGCCCAGTCAAGAAACCTAGAGGAATTTATGTGTTCTGAAGCAGGAAGTGATGAAAGTGAAACAACTGCCTATAAGTTTGCTAACTTGTGGATGGAATATATATCCTATCATGTGCATAAATTGAAGAAATAGTATTGTACCAGTGCTGAATAAAAATGACCTTCAAAATACACATCATGTCCCACTGGAATCTACTTGCATTGATGTTAAACTGAGTCAGTTACTGTAGAAATAATAGTATTTGTATGCAAAATAAACTGAAGTTAGTTTTAAGTACTGGAAACAAATATGTATTTCAGGTGGATGAATATTTCTGTGAAAAATCTTGTGAAAAGTTTATTATAAATCCATATACATGAACATGAATGAATTTAGAGAGTGTATATAAGACACATATATTTCTGGAGAGTATATATATATATATATATATATATATATATATATATATACACACACACACACACACACACACATACACACACACAAAAAAAATACACACACACACACACACAGACATTAAATTAGCAATATATATGCCAATCGAAATTTATCATGATATATATATCATCCACAGATGCAAAAATATTTCTTTAATTGAACATGGATTTATGTATAATGTTGTTCAACTAGGAAGCTCACCTATAGGTTGAATTTTCAGTTCCAACAGCGTTTAAGAGGAGTGATCACTTCTCACAAACTGTATTTGCCAAATCAGCCACCTCACAAAAATGTACATGTGATACCAGGTATGATTCTATATGTGCATTTAAAAGTACATGTGCTAAATAGGATACAGAGAAAGGGAGACAGGAATTCACATATTTGTTAACCTTAAAAACACATGGAGAACTATTTAAATTAAATATTGACTAGATTTATAACACCTACCATTAATCATGCAAAATACAAGTACAACTATACACTATGATTTCTCCTAACTGCTTGTATTCCTATTCTGTTTGTGTTATTTTTCTCCATCATATTAGGAGTAGTAGTCAGAGTCTAGTAGGGTATGGGTTCATGTCAGAGATTCAGTATTTTGAATGGAAAATTGTAAAATGAATGCAATGTGTATGTAAATATGTGCTACAAAAAAATGTTCACACTCTCATCCAGAACATTGCCTTGACATTGCCTTTGTTCCGAGTAAGACACAATTAGAGGAGAAAAGTTAGAAAATCTGTGAATATATATCAGGAATGAAAAATGCTCAGGACTTCACAACCTCCGAGGTGGTAGAGGAGTTTTCAAAAGTAAGGGACAGGGTAAGCATTTCTCAAACATGGAGCTCTGCTGGTGTAAAGACTTCTTGAGAAACTTCCTCTGAGGTTGGGCACTTAAAAATATATGCTGTTGTTAGGAGCTTTAGCTTCCTTTGTTGGGAGACCATCAAATCTGGGTGTGCAACAATGTGACCTGGAGGATATTGTTTCTAATTTTCCAATGAACATGAGGCAGCCATGCTGAATACTCTCTTTGTAGTTTAACTATGGTCACTGGGTTGTAAGTGTCTCCACGTGTGGACTGTGAAGCCATTTGGTCATTCTCCAATTTTCGTGGTGTTTCTCACAGGTGCACTGGGAGTTTGGTATTTGCTTCATGAAATACAAGGAGCTAAACTGGGACACAGTGCTGGAGAGAGTTCTGTCCCGTGTGGAGGGTCATGGTCTGCATGAGAATGCACCAACCAGGATTCAATTCCACATAAGTTGCCCCCATTTCCATAGCAACCTGATTCTGAACATTGCCCTGAAACCTCTCTATATAAAAAACACCTTTGCATAGAAGGGTCTGCTGGCTGTACCATGTCAGTCACAAGCCTTTGGGAAGCCAATGGCAGATCCACATGTCACCACCACACATGTTTTATCACACACCTTCACACCACTGCTCTAGGCCCACTAATGAGGAGGATCCAACTAACTGGCATCACTGTTCTACACAAATTTCATGAAACCCAGTAAATCAAGGCACTGTCTGGTACACTCATCATCAGCAACAGGACATCCAAAAGTTCTCCAGTGCCACCTGGTCATGGGAATTTCAAAAATTTCATGGTATTTATCAAGCCATTTGTCAAGGATGAAGTTGGAGGCTCTGGGGGTTTCAATTCATTCAGGAACCATTAAATGTTGAGGAAGCTCATTTCAATGAAAGCTCTAGAGAACACTCACAGGCAAGGCTTCCCAAAGAGTAGCCAAAAGGTCACATGAAGCCAGGACCATTGAGGTCTACAATGTGAGGTCCATGCGTGTTTTGACTCAACTGTGGCTGCAAAGTCTTTCAGAATAAAATCATGTGATATCCTGGCTGAGATTCCCAGTGCTCTATGGAAAGCCACTCTGGGCCTAGATCTCAGGTTCCAAGGGCAACTCTCATGCATGGCCTAGTAAAATTCAAACACAATTGATGACAATGCTTCTCTGAGGTCAGTTCCAGAACTCAGACTCTAAGGGGAATCACACCAGAGTTAAAGCCCAGGTAAACCCAGGCATCTCTTCCAACTGCCACACAACTTACCACAATTCAAAACAAAATTCTCCCAGATGGCCCTTATCTTCTTCCATGTAGACCCTCATCATAACCTCTGGATGGAGTTTTCCATGAGGGGCACAGACCAAGACAATGTCCAAAATAACCTACCTTTCCCCCAATTTGCCTAAAATCAGTGTGGCCTGGAAACCCTGTCTGTGAACGAGGAGTGATCAAATAGGTCTGCCATTAATACTGCTTGGCTTCTCCAATTTGAGGCCTACTGACTGTGGGGTTTAGATTCTTTATGTGAATTGGAGTAATGAGAACACCCAAGCACGTATGGGCTAGCCTCTGCAGGGCTTTGAAGAACTCACTTGACCCAAAGGATCCCTATTCTCACTTGATAGATGTCAGGAACCTTTGAAAGGAAGGCGAGAGTCTTCATCCACAATGACAGCTCTTTTGGCTATTTTGGTTCTGTATGCATCCATGGGATCTTTCTTTATATCTATCAGGTGCTGAGAATCTAAGCCACAGCCTCACACAGGGCCAAGAGGCTGATTCAGACACATCCCTTTCCAAAGCAATTAAGCAAAGAGCCCTAGGTGATGCCCATTCATTTCCATTTGAAAACTGTTTTCTTCAGGCTTCACAAATTGGTGGCCTGAGGCAAAGAACTTCGTGACATTCATAGCAACAGAATAATAGGTAAGCAAAAGGCCCAAAGCAGGGTTTCTCCACTGAGATTTAGTGGTCACACATATATCTGATTTTTCTGAGATGCTCACAATTCACTTGAGCTATCCAGTACATGGCCATGTCACAGAGCTTGGAGGTGGTACATACCTTAGAGACAAAACCATGAGACTATTCTGGAGAGGGGCCAGAATTCTGGAAGAAAACTGTAACTTAGGAAGATTGCAGGTGTTACCCATTGATAAGGCAATCTGAACTCCATTCATAAATTGGGCAGGATGAATTCTGGGAAGCTTTCTACTAGACAGGACACATCCATTGATGCATTCTGTTTTTCTAATGAGTACAACCACGGACACACTGAGGTAAACAGACATAGAAACACTCGCCTTGTCAAATGACTTACAATAAACAGTTCATTCCACAGCACATAAAGCGCCTTGCCTACCTATTCTCAGAAAATGAGAGAAAACCACAAACCAACACCCACAAAGGCAGCTCCTACCCCCAAGAAGGTCTGTTACTATCCGGAGTGTCCTCTGACTGGTGGGCCATATTATTTTCCCCCTAAATGGCCTGAAATGTCTCAGATCTGGTCTCCTTGGCCAACTCTGTGAAGGTGTCAGGACCCAGAGGTGAGCCACTACCTGCTTTCTCAGGAAAGGCCCCTCTTCAGAGCTTTACTGGCATTTTGCAATCCTCACATCAATAGGTACCAAGAAAGACTTACTCTGTCCTTGGTAAATCCAAACAAGTGAGACCACTGGGACTGGGACTGGGACTGACTCTTGGTGCCTGGCTTCATGAATCTCAAGTTCTGAGATTTCCTTCACAAAGGAAGTGATGTGAGGTCACTTCCTTCAGGAACTGAATGAGGTCACTGCCTTGGCAATCACTTTGTCCAACCAGTGGCTTCCAAGTCTCACATGAAAAGGAGGCTGTCCCTAATTCCTGTGACACTTTCACAAGTTAGAATCTTATATCAACCATAGGCACCCGGGAACAGCTACCCACACAGGCCTGGTTTGGTCCATCTTCTCTACATTAAGAATAGAGAGGCTGATTCAGACAGAAACCTTCATCCTGACCAGGTTGTTTGCCATTGAACATGACTTTTGCTCTCTCAGGTCCTTCATAGCTGCGTATATATTCTCCAGTGATCATTTCAGCATGGAACTTTGAGGGTCTCAGTAGGTGGAAGACCCCCTACATTTCTTTACTGTAAGACCAACTCTGTCCCTTCCCTCTGTAAATTTAGATTGAGGGAACAGTGTATGGTTAGGGTTAACAACATGTTTTATTTGTGTTAGGAATCATTCTGCTGGATGAATAATGGTATTGGGAACCTGAAATATTTATAGGAATATGTATTTGAAATATAAGTATGAAAAGAGAAATCTAGGTAAGATTTGAAGCCAGGAAGGGCATTGGGCCCTTGATTATGATATTTAGCTTTGAATTACATTCTGCAATGTGGTCGCAGGTAAATCTACATACAATGGAATAAAACCTAGTACCTCAGATGCCTGAATGTCGAAGAGAACATCCAGTCAAAAAGGGATAGTCAGTAGGATTAGGAAAATAGTAGGTTTAGGTTGAAGAGTGAGTCTTTGAGTTGCAAATATAGTTCTTTAGCAATAGGGTTTCGTTTAGAGAGTGAATGAAAATATCAGCACAAATGAAGAGTCAGTCACAATGATGAACTGGGGAAAATATGTAGGAAAGCAGATATAAAATAGAGACATTAGGAAATCAGGCAAAGTATAAAGTGAGTAACAGGATTAGACATTTTCAACAGGGTTGAGGTTGAATATATGATATTAGAAGAACCAAATATGTAGTCACCAATAGGATTGAAATTTAAGAGCATTAGGCGACCTGGACATGAATGGTTTTAGTAATATATATTCACGTTCAATTTAGGTTTTGGTACAATCATTAGTGTTACCTTTACATTTGTGTCCAGAATATTACTGTGATAAAAATGTATATGTAGATCAGGTGATATGAGTATTTCTTCCACCATTATGGGGAGCAATATTTTTACAACCTATAAATTAGTATTGGGGAAAAAAATAGGTGTACCCTGTTTTGATGAATATAGAGATGATGAATGAATAGACTAAACTGTGAATAAATAATATAACTGGACCCAACATTAGAAATTGGAATTGGAATAAATTGATATCTGAAAATATACAGGAAATCTTATATTGATATTGGCATACATACATTCATTACAACCAGTTGTACATCTAATGATAATATTAGTGTTACGGTTGATCATGAAGAGTGTGTGAGTTTTGCTTCAAAATTGATTATGCAAATCGAAAATAATGTGTTTGCAAAGAAGTCTCATGAAAGACCAGTCAAGAAACATGGAGGAATACATGTGTTCTGAAGCAGGAAGTGATTGAAAGTGAATCAAAAGTTTTAAATTTTGAAATTTTGGATGAAACATTTATCCTATGATGTGCATAAACTGAAGAAATAGTACTGTACCAGTGTTGAATAAAAATGAATGTCAAAATACACATCATGTCCCATAGGAATCTACTTGCATTGATATTAACCTGGGTAAGTTACTGCAGAAATATTAGGATTTGTATGCACCTTTCATTGAAGTTAGTTTTCAGTACTAGTAAACAAATATGTGTTTCAGGGGGATGAATATTTCTGAGAATAATCTTGTAAAAATTTGATTATAAATCCACATACATGAATATGAATGTATTTAGGGAGTGTATAATAAGACACATATATTTTATATTTTAAAAAATCTGGAGATTGTGTATATATATATATATATATACACACAAACACAAAACACACACAGACATTAAAGAGTAGCAGTATATATGCCAATCGAAATTCATGGTGAAATATATATCGTCCACTGATCCAAAAATATTAATTTTACTGAACATGGATTTATGAATAATGTTGTTCAACTAGGAAGATCACCCATAGGTTGAATTTTAAGATCCAACAGCATTTACGAGGAGTTATCTCTTCTCATAATTTTTATCTGCCACGTCAGCCTCCAAACAAGTATGTACATGTGATACCAGCTAGGATTCTATATGTGCATATAAAAATACATTTGCTGAATAGGCTACAGAGAAAGGGAGATAGAAATTCACATATTTGTTAACTTTAAAAACACATGGAGAACTATTTCAATTAAAAATTATCTAGATTTATAACACCTACCCTACATAATGCAAAAGGCAAGTCCAACTATACACCATGCCTTCTCTGTACTGCTTGTATTTCTATTCTGTTTGGGTTATTTTTCTCCATCATATTAGGATTAGTAGTCAGAGTCTAGTAGGGTATGGGTTCGTGTCAGGGATTCAGTATTTTTAATGGGAAATTGGAAAATGAATCCAATGTGTATGCAAATATGTGCTACACAAAAATCTTCCCACTCTCATCCACAACAATGCCCTGACATTACCTTCACCCCAGGTAAGACACAATTAGAGGAGAAGAGTTAGAAAATCTGTGAATGCAAATATGGAATGAAATATGCTCAGGAGTTCACAACCTTGGAGGTGGTAGAGCAGGTTCCAAAGGTAAGGGACATGGTAAACACTCCACAAACATTGAGCTCTGCTGGCCTAAAGACTTCTTGAGAAACTGCCTCTGAAGCTGGGCACTTGAAATATATGTTGTATTAAGGAGTTTTAGCTTCTTTTGTAGTGAGACCATCAAAGCTGGGTCTGCATCTATATGACCTGGAGAACATGGATTCTTATTTTCAAATGAACCTGAGGCAGCAGTGCTGAATTCTCTCTTTGTAGGTAAAGTGTGGCCACTGGAGGCTAAGTTTCACCCCATGTGGACTGTGAAGCCATTTGGTCCTCCTCAAATTTTTGTGGTGGTTCTTGCTGCTGCACTGGGGCTTTTGGTTCTTGCTGCTGCACTGGGCTTTTTGAACAACAAGTTCAACTGGGACACAGTGCTAGAGGGAGTTCTGTCACTTGTGGTGGGTTAGGGTCTGCAGGAGAATGAAACAACCAGGCTTCTTTCTCACATAGCTTGCACCCTTGACCATATCAACCTGATTCTGATCATTACCTTGAAAGCTCTCCAAATAAAAAGATGCCTTTACAAATAAGGGTCTGCTGGCTGCACCATGTAAGTCACAAGCCATTTGGAAGCAAATTGGCTAATCACATGGACCCACCACAGATGTTTTATCACACACGTGGCTACCACTGCTCTAGGCCCACTACTCAGCAGGCTCCAACTTACTACCATCTCTGTTCTACATTATTTTTATAAATTCCAGTCAATCAAGGCACTCTCTGGTACACTCATGATCAGCAGCAGAACATCCAAAGATACTCCAGTGCCACCTGGTCATGGGAATTTCAAAAATTTCAAAGTATTTATCTAGCCATTTTTCAAGGATGTAGTTGGGAGGCACTGTGGCTTTCAAGAACCATTAAATGTTGAGGAAGCTCATTTCAGTGAAACTCTGGAGAACTTTCATAGGCAACGCTTCCCATAGAGTGGCCAAAAGGTTACATAAAGCCAGGCCTATTGAGGTCTACAATGTGAGTTCCATGTGTGTTTTGACTCTCAAGTATGGCTGCCAAGTCTTTAAGAATAAAATCATGGGATAATTTGGCTGAGATTCCCAGTGCTCTGTGGAAAGCCACCCTGGACCTTGATCTAAGTTTATAAGGGCGACTCTCATGCATGGCTTCCTAAAATCCCAACTCGATTCATGGCAATACTTCTCTGAGGTCACTTCCAGAACTCAGTCTCTAAGGGGATTCACACCAGAGTTCAAACCCTGGTGGACCCAGTCATCTCTTCCAACTGCCACACAAATGACCACAATTAAAACCAAAATAGTCCCACATGGCTCTCATCTTCTTCCATATAGACACTCATCATAACCTCTAGCTGGAGGTTTCTATGAGGAGCGCAGGACAAGACAGTGTCCAAAATACGCACTCTTGCTCATCATTTCCATAAAGTCAGAGTGGCCTGGACACCCCTTCTGTGAACCAGAAGTGATCAAAAAGGCCTACCATTAATACTGCTCAGCTTCTCCAATTTGAGGCCTACTGACTGTGGGGTTTAGATTCTTTATGTGCATTGGGGTCATGAGAAAACCCAAGCACCTATTGGCTAGCCTCCGCAGGGCTTTGAAGAAGTCATTTGACCCAAAGGATTCCTATTCTCACTTGATAGAGGTCAGGAACCTTACAGAGGAAGGCAAGAGATTTTATCCACAATGACTGCTCTTTTGGCCATTTTGATTTTGGATGCACACATGGCATCTTTCTTTAGATCCATCAGGTGCTGAGAATGCAAGCCACAGCCTCACACACAGCCAACAGACTGGGTCAGACACACCCCTTTCAAAAGCAATTACTCAAAGAGAGACAGGTGATGCTCATTCATTTCCATTAGAAAACTGTTTTATTCAGGTTTCACAAAGTGGTGCCTTAGGCAAAGACCTTCCTGACATTCAATGCTACAGAACAATAGGTAAGCAAAGGCCCAAAGCAGGGATTCTCCACTGAGACTTTCATGATCACACAGATATCTGAGTTTCCTGAGATTCTCGCCATTCCCTTCAGCTATCCAGTACACGGCCATGTCACAGAGCTTTGAGGTGCTACATATCTTGGTCACAAAACCATGAGTCTATTCTGGAGAGTGGCCAGAATTCAAGAAGAAAACAGAAACTTAGGAAGACAGCAGGTCTTGCCCATCAATAAGGCAAGCCTCCGTCCTTTCATAAATTGGGCAGGATGAATGTGGGGAAGCTTTCTCCTAGACAGGACACATCCATTGATGCATTTTCTTTTGTAATGTCTACAACCATGGACACAGTTGGATACACAGACATAGAAACACTTGCTTTGTCAAATGACTTACTAGAAACAGTCCATTCTAAACCAAAGAAACCGCCTTTCCTACCTATTCTCAGAGCATGAGACAAAACCACATACACACACTCATTCCCACAAAGGCACCTTTTTCCCCCAAGAGGGTCTGTGACTATCAAGAGTGTCCTCTGCCTTGTGGGCCATATTATGTTCCCCCAAAATGGCTTCTCTATTCTCAAATCTGGACTCCTTGGCCCACTCTGTGAAGTTGTCAGGAGCCAGCGGTGAGCCAATACCTGCTTTCTCAGGAAAGACCCCAATTCAGATCTTTCCTGGCATTTGGCCATCCTCACAACTGTAGATACCAAGAAAGATTGACTCTCTCCTTGGTAAATCCAAAAAGTGAGACTTATGTGACTGTTATTGGGCCTGACTCTGGCTGCCTGTTTTCAGGGATCCCAAGTTCAGAGAGTTCCATCACCAAGAAAGTGAGGTAGGTCACTTCCTTCATGAAGTGAATGAGCTCACAGCCTTGGCAACCACTTTGTCCTAACAGTTGCTTCCAAGGGTCCCATGAGATGGAGGCTGCCCCTACTTCCTGTGACACTTTCACAAGTTAGAATGGTATATCAACCATTGGTACCGGGGAAAAGATCTCCACATAGGCCTGGTTTGGTCCATTTGCTCTATATTAAAAAGAGAGAGGCTTATTCAGACACATCCCTTCATAGTGACCAGGTTGTTTGCCATGGAAGCTAACTTTTGCTCTCTCAGGTCCTTCATAGCAGTCTACATCTTCTTCGGGGATCATTTCTGCATGGATCTTTGATATTCTCAGCAGGTGGAAGATCCCCAACATTCCTCTTTTGTAAGACCAACTCTGTCCCTGCACTGCTCTAAAGTTAGATTGAGGGAACAGTGTATGGTTAGGGTTAATAATATGTTCAATTTTGGTTAGCAATCATTCTGCTGGATGAATAATGGTATTGGAAACCTGTGATATTTACAAGAATATATAGGTAAAATATAACAGAAATCTAGGGAAGATTTGAAGCCAAGTAGGGCATTGGGCCCTTGAGTGGGATACTTAGCTTTGAATTATATTCTGCACAGATGTCTCAGATAAGTCAATATACAATGAAATTGGATCTTGTACCTCGGATGATTGAATAACAAACAGAACATCTAGTCATAAAGGAATAGTCCGTAGGATTACCAAGGTAGTCAGCAGGTTTATAAAGAAGAGTTAGTATAGGATTTGGACCAAAAGTTCTTTACAAATAGGGTTTCGGGTAGAGAGTGAATGTAAATGTCAGCACATGTGAAGAGTCAGTCACAATGATGAACAGGGGAAAATATGTAGGAAAGCAGACATAAATAGAGACATTAGGAAATCAGCAAAAGTATAAAGTGTGTAATTGGTTTAGACATTTTCAACAGGGTTGAGTTTGAATATATAATCTTAGGAAGAAACAAATATGTTGTCACAAATAGGATTGAATTCGAGAGCATTAGGTAACCAGGACTTGGATGTTTTTTTGTAATCCATGTTCACTTTCCATTTAGGCTTTTTTAAAATCATAAGTGTGACCATTGCATTTTGTGTCCAGAATATTATTGTGATAAAATGTATGTGTAGATCAGGTGACATGAATATTTCTTCCACCGTTTCTGGAGCAATGTTTTGTAGACGTATAATTTAGTATTTGGGGTACAAATAGGTGTACCCTGTGTCTATGAATATGCAGATTATGCATGAATAGACGATACTGTGTATAAATAATATAACTGGTTCCACTTTAAATAATGGATTGAATTGATATCTGAAAATATAAAAGAAATCTCATATTGATATGCAATCATTCATTCCAACCACTTATACATCTAATGGTAATATTAGGGTTATATTTTATCCTGAAAAGTGTGTGAGTTTTGCTTCAAACGTGATTATGGAAATCAAAAATAATGTGTTTGGAAAGAAGTATCATGAAAAGAATAGTCAAGAAACCTGGAGGAATTCATGTGTTCTGAAGCAGGAAGTGATTGAACGTGAAACACATGCATATAAATTTGCGAACTTTTGAATGAAATATATACAGTATGATGTGCATAAGCTGCAGAAATAGTAATGTAGCAGTGTTGAATAAAAATGAACATCAAAATACACATCATGTCCCCTAGAAATCTATTTGCATTGATATTAATCTGGGTCAGTTACTGTAGAAATATTAGGATTTTTATGCACCATTTACTGAAGTTAGTTTTCAGTACTAGGAAACAAATATGTATTTCAGGTGGATGAATATTCTGAGAATAATCTTGTGGAAACTTGATTTTAAATCCATATAAATCGCAAAACATTATAAACAAAAAACACACACAGACATTAAAATGTAGCATAGTATATGCCAATTGAAATTCATCTTGAAATATATATCATCCACTGATCCAAAACTATTTGTTTAATGAACTTGGATTCATGAATAATGTTGTTCAACTAAGAAGCTCCCCCATAGTTTGAATTTTCTGTTCCAACAGTGTTTAGGAGGAGTGATCTCCTAAATGTGTATGCAAATATGTGCTACACAAAAATATTTCCACTCTCATCCAGAACAATGACTTGATATTACCTTCGCCCCAAGAAAGACACAATTGGAATAGAAGAGTTAGAAATTCTGTGAATACATATCTGGAATTAAAATGCTCTGGAGTTCACAACATTGGAGTTTGCAGAGGAGTTTCCAAAAGTAAGGGAGAGGCTTGATAGACCCAACCTGATTTTTTATTAAAATTGGGAACCATCTTGCCACAAAGCCGTGAAAAGATAATTTTGGCTTTACTCTAAATTACTGCAAACTCTGAACCTGCTTGGAACGCCTGCCCGTGCCTTGAACTCATCCACACCTGGCTCTCTGACCAGATAACAGTACTTTCTGAAACTTTAGTGACACCTCATAAATATTGGCCTTCCCTGGCCAGAAAACAACCCTCTCTGAGGCCCTAATGGTCCTCATTATTTCTGATATTGGGGCCAGCAAAAAAAAAAAAAAATGTAAACTACCATTAGTGTGATGCTTTCAAAGTTTTGTTATCTGTAACCACCCGTTTGTGTAACTTTCTGGGCTATATAGCTGGGCTGTAGGAAAGGTGGGGTTGCTGTCTTGTTCCCGCCATTTTGGGAAGGAGAGGCAGCCCAGCCTGTTGAAATAATAAGCTTGCCTTAATTTGATTTTAATTGGAGTCAGTGGTCTTTTCTTGCATCCTAGTCCAAAATTTTGGAGTTCCCCAGTGAGATGACCCTGCCCGAGCAGATCACAAAACCAGACTGCTGAAAATTCTGAAGCTGGCCTCCCCTCCAGGGCACTGGGCTGGAGAACCACTCTAGGGGGTGCACAACTTGAGATGTTCCAAGGCCTTGGAGTGAGCCGTCAGTCTGGGGAGCACTGCAGTGAACCACCACACTAAAACTATTATCAAGCCCCTGGTGGAGGAGGCCTCCATAGGTAAGTGGCGCCTTTATAACATCTGATATCTGGCTAAGGGAGATCTCTTCTGATGACAGAGAGGTGGCCTGGGGAGGCTCACATACACTCCTGTCCAGGACAGTAATGAGAATCATGCTGTCCTCTGTTCTGTTCTGTAGGGAATTCCTCTGGAAGGGTAGAGAGGTGCCGATGGGCACACACACGCTCCTACCCTGGAGCTTTAGCAAGATGTTGCATTGCTCCTCTGTTTTTCTGTTTCGGCACCAGGATTCTGTTTTTCTGTGTTTTGTTCTGTGGTCTATATGGTTTTTGTTGTTTGTTTTTGTGCGTTTTTTTGTTTGATTTCTGTGGTAAAATTTTAAGGATATTGGACGTGAAAAAGGGTAACAAAGCAAGTAAGCCTGACACCCTTTCGGCTGTGTTTTAAGGAACTGTGATGAACTTTACCCACCTTTGTTAAGCAGGAAGAAAGAAGCCCCTAGCTGGCTGCCTGGAGCACACCCACTGCACAGGGCAATGCCTGCTGGGGAACGAAGAACTGAGTATATCCCAGGTTAACAAGTGAAACTCTTTAAAATCCCTTGTCCCTCCAGATCATGAGAGTCACAACCTTTTGGCAGAGTCCCCTTGTTTTTCCTTTGTTAGCAAAGCAATAAACCTCCATTTTCTTTTTCTCAAAACCCTGTCCTCATTATTAAATTAGCATTAATTTGCTTCAGGGTCAGAAACCGAACTTTAAGTTACAAATTTTGATACCTGGCCCCGTCCCAGAACTTTTTGAGAGCTGACGACTGAAATGTTAGGAGATGGAGCATGCTTGGAGTGGACCCAAAACAGAAGAGCTAATCCTGTAAGTAAAAGGAGGGACTGAGGGACCCCAGCAACTGCCAAAGCCCTGTTGCTTCAGGGAATTCCCTCCTTCCTTCCCTGCACTGTAAGCATTATGACACCTCTGTCTTCTTTTAAAAGAGAAAAATAAAAAGGGGACTCTAAATGCAGTAAAGTCACCATGGAGACCCTTGATTTTACATTTCAGGTAGCTTCTCTGTGAAAACATCTGGTCCCCTTGTGGGGACATCTGTGGTGCCACTGGTGCAGGAGATTTTTCTCTTATCTGCTCTGTTTTAAAGGCTTCTGTCTGTCAGCCATATTCTGGAGTTCCTTTCTGTCTGTCTTGTGCCTTTGTTTTTGGCCCTTTAAGACATGTGCAATAATGTGTTTATATTATAAATTGTTTCTTGAGAATGATCTTAGCTGAATGTGTGTCTAAATGATGATGTTTTATTGTAAAAATCTGGTATCTGAATGCGTTTTTTGAAGCATTGCACAATATTGCAGTTAAAAGTCGGGTTTAGGTAATTGTTTAGTTTTTGATTTCAGATAATTCATGCCAGAGAACTTAAATACTTAGGATGGAAAACTAAAGAACTCTACTTCCAAGTTGGCAAGTAACTTCCCAATCATGCAGTCTTTTTTTCTCCAATTTTGAATTGGGTAGCCTGGGAAAATGTCACTGTGTTTACCAGTGCATTAATTTGGACAAGGATAGTAAATCATAGTATGATATCTGTTGACAAAACAAGATGTAAAGATATAAAATTTTGTGAATTGTATCTTAAACTTGTAGCATAATTTTCAACATCCTAACCAGAAAATTATGGTTAAAATGCCTTAGGCCTGAGGTGTCTGCTCAGAATAGCAGTTTTTTCCTGCTCCTTCCAGACCTCAGCCAGGACTTCTGTTGAAATGCAAATGAAAGTCTCCTGTAAGCTCAGTAGGAGACTGATCTGAGGCCTAAGGGAAAAAAATGGTAAATTGTAGGGTATTTACTAATTACCGGCCAGTCATTTTTTCTAGGACTCATAATTTTTTCTTAGATTCTTTTTTTTTGAGTTTATGATTTTGATCCTACAGACCTAGGTTAATGTTTTTCTGATCAGTTTTATCTTTGACCAACTGTGGAGTTTTAAAAACATTGCAATGGTGATTTCACCTGTGAAAAGCTACAAGGCCTTCACTATTATTAGGTGTGCACACTTTTGTTATGTGTTGTATGTCTATATATATATATATATATATATATATATATATATATATATATATATATATACACATATGTCCGTATATCATTCAAATGATACACAAATTAACATATATAAGGAGCACTCATATAAAAAAGCGCTCATAAAAACAAATTTTAAAAAGTGGACCACAGATCTTTAATTCACGTGGTTTAAATGTTTCAATTTAGATTGGATAAACAGATAAATATAAATGTCTTCAAATTTATGCCTATAAGTTTTTCTAGGTGTTCAAAAATCTAATAAAATATTATTGTCTACCAAAGGTCTATATGACTTTGTTCTAGGACTTTTCCTTCAACCAAAAAATGGTTTACACTGTTCAATACATTTGTCTAATATTTTGATTAAAAAGTAAAGTAAATTTGATTTGGATTTACTCATTCATGAGTGTTTTTGTTTGATATCTGATTGATATACTAAGGTCTATCAATTTTTAGTACAAAATCTGTATAAAATGTTTACAATCTTATACAGACTTTCTACTAAAGTCTGTGTAAGATTGTAAAAATTAGTCATGTGTTAAAGAGACAAAAATTTCTTAAAACATAAGATTACTCATAACATTGTGTTTATTAAGTTTTATTTTTTCCAGAGCAAGCAACCATAAAAATTAAACAACTGTTTAAAACAGAACTGTTATTTTAGAGCACTGTACTGCCATTTCTTTAAAAGATAAACTTGGTTAATGTAGAAACATCAATGTAACTGTGATGCTATTAATGTGCTCATATGTTCCAGTTATACAACTCGATAAGGTAGAAACTTTAAAAGAGCATTATATCAAGCTGGTGTTCTGAAGTTGTATGGTAAATAAAATATATATTGGGGATTTATTTACCTGTTATCAATAAGATATGTAAAGTTTTATGTTACACTTTACATTGTGCAACAATTTAAATGTATTTTTAAATTAATGAGAGCCCAATCTATTTGAATGTTAAAAACATTCAGCCATTCTTTAATTCATGTTTCAAAAGTGATATTATATGGTGTTAGCTAATGTTCATGTGACCTCAAACAATTTATGTAAACTTTGTAAAAGGATATTAAAAAACGAAGATCAGCTTTAGAACTAAAACACTTAAGATTTATAAAGAGCCCTGTCTTACCTGAGATAAGGCTCTGTGTCCCATCTTACTACATGTGAGAATGACTACGAAAGCAGTAGGTCAGATTTTATTTCATTTAAAGTTATGTTCAAAAGTTTTGTTTTTTTTCTTTTTTTTTTTTTCTCTCAAGTTTACTAGGATCTCAAACAGGGAATATAAAGTATAACTCACCCAAAAAATTCAGGGTAGCATTACATTAACTAAGTATTTTTACTCTTGTTAAAAAATTTTGTTTTTTAATTTGCTTATAAGTGATCTAAAGATTCCCTGTTGGTGTTTTAACTATGGCTGGAATCTTTCAGAATAAAACCTTGTGATATCCTGGCTTAGATTCCCAGTGCTCTGTGTAAAGTCACCCTGGGCCAAGATCTCAGATTCCAATGGTGAATCTCATGTGTGGCCTCCTGAAATCCCAACACAATTCATGGCAATACTTCTCTGAGGTCAGTTACACAACTCAGTCTCTAAGGGGAATCACAACAGAGTTCAAGCCCAGGTGGACCCAGGCATCTCTTCAAATTGCCACACAAATGATGACAATTAAAACCAAAACACTCTCACATGGCCCTCTTCATCTTTTTATATAGACACTAATCATAACCTCTAGCTGGAGGTTTCCATGAGGGGCACAGCCCAAGACAGTGTCAAAAATAATCTCACTTGTCCCTCATTTGCCTAAAGTCAGGGTGGCCTGGACAACTTAGTGTGAACCAGAAGTGATCAAATAGGCCTGCCGTTAATACTACTCCACTTCTCAAATTTGAGGCCTACTGACTGTGGGGTATAGATTTTTAGTGTGAATTGGAGTTATAAGAAAACCCAAGCACCTATTGTCTCCCCTCTGGAGCCCTTTGAAGAACTTATTTGACACAAATGATCCCTATTCTCACTTGATGGAGGTCAGGAATCTTCCAGAGGAAGGCGAGAGGCTTCATCCACAATGACTGATCTTTTTTCCATTTAGGTTTTGGATGCCCACATGGGATCTTTCTTTAGATTCATCAGGTGCTGAAAATCTAAACCACAGGCTCACACAGGGCCAAGAGGCTGATTCAGACACATCCATTTCCAAAGCAATGAAGCAAAGAGCCACGGGTGATGCCCATTCATTTCCATTTGAAAACTGTTTTCTTCAGGCTTCACAAAGGGGTGGCCTGAGGCAAAGACCTTTCTGACATTCAGAGCAACAGAACAATAGGTAATCAAAAGGCCCCAAGCAGGGTTTCTCCACAGAGACTTTCCTTGTTACTCTAATATGTGAGTTTTCTGAGTTGCTCGCCATTCCCTTCAGCTATCCAGTACATGGCCATGTCACAGAGCTTGGAGGTGGTACATATCTTGTACAAAAATACATGATACTAATCTTGAGAGTGGCCAGAATTCATGAAAAAATGGAAAATTAGGTAGATAGCAGGTGTTGCCCATGGATAAGGCAAGCCTCAGTCCATTCATTAATTGGAAAGGATGCATGCTGGGAAGCTTTCTACTAGACAGGACACACCCAATGAGCTATTTTTTTCTAATATTCACAAAGAAAAACACAGTGGGATACACAGACATAGAAACAGTCTCCTTGTCAAATGACTTACTGGAAACAGTCCACTCCAATCCAAACAAACCTCCTTTTTTACCTATTCTCAGAACATGGAAAAAAACCACAAACACAAACCAACACCCACAAATGCAACTCCTTCCCCCAAGTAGGTCTGTCACTATCTGGAGTGTCCTCTGACTGGTAGGCCATAGGATGTTCTCCACAAATGGCCTTTCTGTCTCAGATCTGGTCTCCTTGGTCAACTCTGTGAAGTTGTCAGGAGGCAGTGGTGAGCCAATTCCTGTCCTCTCAGGAAAGACCCCTCTTCAGAGCTTTCTTAGTATTTGGCAACCCTTACATCAGTAGGTACCAAGAAAGACTGACTCTGTCCTTAGTAAATCCAAACAAGTGAGCCCACTGCGACTGGGACTTGGACTGGCTCTGGTGCCTGGCTTCCTGGATCACAAAATTCAGAGAGTTCCATCGCCAAGGAAATGAGGTGAGGTCACTACCTTCAGGAAATAAATGAGGTCCCTGTCTTGGCCACTACTTTGTCCTAACAGTTGCATCCTAGTGTCTCCTGACATGGAGGCTGCCCTACTTCCTGTGATACTTTCACATGTTAGAATGGTATAGAAACCATAGTCACCTGGGAACAGCTCTCCACACAGGCCTGCTTTGGTCCATCTTCCCTGCATTAAGAATAGAGAGGCTGACTCAGACACATCCTTTCATCCTGACCATGTTGTTTGCCATGGAATATGACTTTTGTTCTCTCAGGTCTTTCATAGCTGCCTACATCTTCTCCAGGGATTATTTCTGCATGGATTTTGAGGTACTCAGCAGGTGGAAGATCTCCTAACTTCCTGTATTGTAATATCAACTTTATCCCTGCTCTTCTGTAAAGTGAGATTGAGGGAACATTGTATGGTTAGGGTTAATAGCATGTTCCATTTGGCTTAGGAATCATTCTGCTGGATGAATAATGGTATTGGGAACCAGCAATATTTATAAGAATATAGAGGTAAAATATAAGTATGAAAACAGAAATCTAGGTAATATTTGAAGCCCAGAAGGATTTGGGCTCTTGATTGGGATCCTTAGCTTGAGTAATGTTTTGCACCGAGGTCGATGCAAATCGATATACAATGGCATAAGAGCCTGTACCTCAGATGATTGAATGTAGAAGAGAACATCCACTGAAAAAGGGATAGTGTGTAGGATTAGAAAGATAGTCAGTAGGTTTAGGAGGAAGAGTGAGTCTAGGATTTGGACCAAAAGTTCTTTAGCAATAGGTTTCGGTTAGAGAGTGAATATAAATGGCACCATATGTGAAAAGTTGGGCACAATGATGAACTGGGAAAAATATGTAGGAAGGCAGACATCAATAGAGACATTAGGAAATCAGGCAAAGTATAACGTGAGTGATAAGATTTGACATTTTCAACAGGGTTGAGGTTGAATACATAATCTTAAAAAGAAACAAAAATGTAGTCACCAATTGGATTGACATTTGAGAGCATTAGGCAAACTGGACATGATGTTTTTAGTAATCCATGTTCACATTCCATTGAGGCTTTATTGCAATCATAATGGTGAACTTTGCATTTTGTGTCCAGAATATTACTGTGATAATATGTATATGTAGATCAGGTGACATGAGTATTTCTTCCACGTTTTCTGGGAGCAATATTTTAAAAACATATAAATTAGTACTGGGGATACTAAGAGGTTTACCCTGTGTTGATGAATATAGAGATGATGCATTAATAGACCATACTGTGAAAAAATTATGTGACTGGTTCCAAATTTACATAATGGATTGTTTTAATATCTGAAAATATAGACGAAATCATATATTGATATATGTACATTCATTCCAACAAGTTATATATCTAATGGTATTATTAGGGTTACCATTTATCATGAATAGTGTGTGAGTTTTGCTTCAAAAATGATAATGGAATCGAAAATAATGTGTTTAGAAAGAAGTCTAGTGAAAAGACCAGTCAAGAAACATAGAGGAATATATGTGTTCCGAAGGAGGAAGTGATTGAAAGTAAACCAAATATTTATAAATTTGTGAACTTGTGAATGAAAGGATATATTTTATGATGTCCATAAACTGAATAAATAATAACGTACCAAGTTTGAATAAAAATGAACTTTAAAAAACCCATCATATCCAATAGGAATGTATTTGAATTGATGTTAAACTTGGTCAGTTAGTCTAGAAATATTAGGATTTGTAAGAACCCTTCCCTGAATTTAGTTTTCAGTACTAGGAAACAAATATGTATTTCAATGGATGTATATTTCTGAGAATAAACTTGTTAAAAGTTGATTATAAATCCACATATATGAATATGAATGAATTCAGGTGGTGTATAAGAAGACATATATTTCATATTTTAGAAAATCTGGAGACTATATATATATATATATATATATATATATATATATATATAGAGAGAGAGAGAGAGAGAGAGAGAGAGAGAGAGAGAGAGAGACAAACACACACACATTATAATGTCGCAATATATATGTCAATCGAAATTCATCATGAAAAATAACTCATCCGCATATCCCAAAATATTCATTTTACTGAACATGGATGTATGTATAATGTTGTTCATCTAGGAAGCTCACCCATGGATTGAATTTTCTGTACCAACAGCGTTTAGGAGGAGTGATCTCTTCTCACAAATAGTATCTGCCAAGTCAGCCACCTTACAAGAATGTAAGTGTGAAACCAGGTAGGATTCTATTTGTGCATATAAAAATACATGTGCTTAATAGGCTACAGAGAAAGGGAGACAGGAATTCATATATTTCTTAACTTTAAAAACACATGGAATAGTGTGTAGTGTCCGTCTTTATCCCTTTTGATTAACTTTGGCTTAAAAAAAAGAATTTTATTGAGAATTTTTGTATATATCTTTGTCAGGAATATTGCTCTGAAGATTTCTTTCCTTGATGTGTCTTTGTCTGATTTTGGTATGTGAGTGATAATAGCCTAATGGAATGAGTTTGGAGGAGTTCCATCCTTTTCTATTTTATGGAATAATTTGAGGAGTATTGTGATGAATGCTTCTTTGAAGGTCTTGTAGAACATGGCTGAGAATCTGTCTGTTCCTGGGCTTTGCTTGATTGGTAGGCTGTTGACAGCAACTTCTATTTCATTGCTTGAAATTGATTTGTTTAAATTGTTCACGTCCTACTAATTAAGTTTGGGTATATCTCTAAAATTTTATTGATGTCCTCATGGTATTTTAATTTATTAGACTATAAATTTTCAAATTAGTTTTCAATTATTCTCTGTATTTTAGTTGTGTACTCTGTAAAAGTTCCTTTATGATCCTTAATTTTAGTAATTTGAGGTTTTTTTTTCTTCATTAGCTTGGTTATGGAAGTGTCAATTTTATTTATTTTTCAAAGATTAAATTTTGTGTTGTGTCAAAAAAAATAACACATGGAAAATTATTTCAATAAATTGAATAGATTTATAACTCCTACCTTATATTATGCAAAAGGCAAGTCCAACTATACACCATGTCTCTTCTGAAATGCTTGTATCTATTCTGTTTGGGTTCTTTTTCTCCATTATATTAGTATTAGTGGTAAGAGTCTCGTAGGGTATATGAATGTTTCTGAGAATAATCTTGTGAAAAGATAATTATAAATCCACATTCATGAACATGAAAAATTTAGGAAGTGCAAAATAAGACACATATATTTCATACTTTGAAAAATTTGGAGAGTATATCTATATTTATATCTATATATCTATATCTATATCTATATCTATATCTATATCTATATCTATATCTATATCTATATATATATATATATATATATATATATACACACACACACACACCACTCACAGACATTAAAAAGTACCAATATAAATGCCAATCGAAATTCATCAGTAAATATATATCATCCACAAATGCAAAAAATATTTATTTTACTGAACATGAGTTTATATATAATGTTTTTCTAATAGGACGCTCTCCTATAGGTTGAATTTTCATTTCCAACACCATTTAGGAGGAGTGAACTCTTCTCACAATTTGTATCTGCCAAGACAGCCACCTCACAAAAATGTACGTGTGATACCTGGTAGGATTCTATATATGCATATAAATATACATGTGTGAATAGGCTACAGAAAAGGGAAACAAGAATTCACATATTTGTTAAGTTTAAAAACACATGGACAATATTTCAATTAAAATTTGACTAGATTTATAACTCCAACCTTATATAAGGCAAATGTCAAGTCCAACTATACAACATGTCTCCTCTGAAGTGCTTGTATTTCTATTGTGTTGGGTTAATTTTCTCGATTATATTAGGATGAATAGTCTGAGTCTACTAGGTATGGGTTAGTGTCAGGGATTCAGTACTTCGAATGAAAAATTGGAAAATGAATCCAATGTGTATGTAAATATACGCTGCACAAATATCCTCCCGCTCTCATCCAGAACAATACCTTGACATTACCTTCACCACAAGTAAGACACAACTAGAGGAGAAGAGTTACAAAATCAGTGAATACATATCTGGAATGGAAAATGCTAAGGAGTTCACATTCTGGAGGTGGTAGAGGAGTTTCAAAAAGTAAGGGACAGGGTATACACTCCACAAACATGGAGCTCTGATGGCCTAAAAACTTTTTGAGAAACTGCCTCTGAGCTTCCGCACTTGAAATATATATTGTTTTCAGGAGATTTGGCTTCCTTTGTAGTGAGACGATCAAAGCTGGGTCTACATCTATGTGACCTGGAGGACATTGTTTCTTATTTTCCAATGAACAAGATGAAGCAGTGCTGAATCCTCTCTTTGTGGGTAAACTGAGGCCACTGGGGACTAAGTGTCTCCCCGTGTGGACTGTGAAGCCATTTGGTCCTCCTCCATTTTTTGTGAAGTTTTTGCTGCTGCACTGTGAGTTTGGTATTTGTTTCACGAAATACTAGGAGCTAAACTGGGACACAGTGCTGGAGGGAGTTCTGTCACGTGTGGTGGGTCAGGGTCTGCAAGAGAATGCACCAACTAGGCTTCTATCTCTCACAGCTTTCCCCATTGCCCCCTTTTCCATATCAACCTGATTCTTAATTTTACTCTGAAAACTCTCCATATAACAAGATGCCTTTACATATAAGGGTCTGCTGGCTGAACCATGTCAGTTACAAGCCATTTGGAATCCAATGGTAGATCCACAAGGCCCTTCCATGAATGTTTTATCAAACACCTCCCCACCACTGCTCTAGACCCACTAATCAGCAGGCTACAAACTACTGGCATCTCTGTTCTACACCATTTTCATGAAACTCAGTAAATCAAGGCACCGTCTGGTATAATCATGATCAGCAACAGGACATCCAATGTTTCTCCAGTGCCACCTGGTCATAGGTATTTCAAAAATTTCATGGTATTTATCTAGCCATTTTTCAAGCATGAAGTTGGAGGCACTGTGGGTTTCAATTCATTCAGCAAAGATTAAATGGTGAGGAAGCTCATTTCAATAAAATCTCTGGAGAACTCTCACAGGCAAGGCTTCCCAAAGAGTGGACAAAAGGTGACATTAGGCGAGGCCCATTGAGGTCTATAATGTGAGGTCCATGTGTGTTTTGACTCTCAACTATGGCTGCCATTTCTTTAAGGATAAAATCATGTGATATCCTTGCTGAGATTCCCAGGCCTCTTTGGAAATGCACCCGGGGCCTAGGTCTCAGTTTCCAAGAGCGACTTTCATGCATGGCCTCTTAAAATCCCAACAAAATTCATGGCAATGCTTCTCTGAGTTCAGTTCCAAAACCCAGTCTCTAAGGGGAATCACACCAGAGTTCAAGCCCACGTGGACACAGTCATTTATTCCAATGCCACACAAATGAGCAACATTAAAACCAAAACACTCCCACATAGCCCTCATCTTATTCCATATAGTCAATCATCTTAACATCTGGCTGGAGGTTTCCATGAGGGGCGCAGCCCAAGACAGTGTCCAAAATCAGCTCGTTTGCCCCTCATTTGCCTAAAGTCAGGGTAGGCTGGACAACGTTTCTGTGAACCAGGAGTGAACAAATAAACCTGCCGTTAATACTTCTGTATTTCTCCAATTTGAGGTCTACTGATTTTAGGTATCAATTCTTTAGGTGATTTAGAGTCAAGCGAAAACACAAGCACCTCTGCAGGGCTTTGAAGAACTCATTTGACCCAAATAATCCCTATTCTCATTTGATGGAGTGCAGCAACCTAACAGAGGAAGGCAAGAGACTTCATCCAAAATGAATGATATTTTTTGCCATTGTGGTTTTGGAAGCTCACATGGGATCATTCTTAAGATCCATCAGGTGCTGAGAATCTAAGCCACAGCCACACACAGGTCCAAGAGGCTGATAAAGACGCATCCCTTTCCAAAGCAATTAAGCTAAGAAACACAGGTGAGGCCCATTCATTTCCATTTGAAAACTGTTTTCTTCAGGCTTCACAAAGGGGTGGCCTGAGGCAAAGACCTTCCTGACATTCAGTGCAACACAACAATAAGTAAGCAAAAAGCCCAAGGCAGTGTTTCTGCACTGAGACTTTCCTGGTCACACTGATATCTGAGTTTTCTGAGATGCTCGCCATTCTCTTCAACTATCCAGTACATGGCCATGTCACAGAGATTGGAGGTGGTAAATATTTTGGACACAAATCCATGAGCCTATTCTGGAGAGTGGCCAGAATTCAGGAAGAAAACAACAACTTAGAAAGATAGCAGGTGTTGCACATCGATAAGACAAGCTGCAGTCCATTCATATATTGGGCAGGATGAATTATGGGAAGATTTATACTAGACAGGACACATCCATTAATGCATTCTCTTTTCTAATGTCTACAACAACGGACACAGTGGGATACACAGAAACAGAAACACTCGCCGTGTCAAATGACTTACTAGAAACTGTCCACTCCAAACCAAACAAAACGCCTTTCCTATCTATTCTCAGAACATGAGACAAAACAACAAACCCACACCCACTCCCACAAAGGCACCTCCTGCCCCCAAGTAGGTCTTTGACTATCCGAAGTATCCTCTGAATGGTGGGCCATACTATGTTCCCCCGACATGGCCTGTCTTCTCTCAGATCATGTTTCCTTGACCAACTCTGTAAAGATGTCAGGAAAAAGTGGTTAGCCACTACCTGTTTTCTCAGGAAAGGTCCATCTTCAGAGCTCTCCTGGCATTTGGCTATCCTCACATCATTAGGTACCAAGAAAACTGACTCTGTCCTTGGTAAATCCAAACAAGTGAGCCCACTGGGCCTGGGACTCGGACTGCCTCTGGGTGCGTGGCTTCTTGGATACCAAGTTCAGAGATTTCCATCACCAAGGAAATGAGGTATGTCACATTCTTTGGAACTGAATGAGGTCACTGCCTTGGCAACCACTTTGTCCTAACAGTTGCTTCCAAGGGTTACATAAGATGGAGGTTTCCCCTACTTCCTGTGACACTTTCATAAGGTAGAATGTATATCAACCATTGGCACCCGGGAATAGCTCTCCACTCAGGCCTGGATTGTTCCACCTTGTCTACAATAAGAAGAGAGAGGCAGATTCAGACACATCCCTTCATCCTGACCAGGTTGTTTGCCATGGAAGATGACTTTTGCTCTCTCAGGTGCTTCATACCTGCCTACAACTTCTCCAGGTATCATTTGTGCATGGACATTTGAGGTTCTCATCTGGTGGAAGATCCCCAACTTTCCTGTATTGTAAGAACCCCTCTGTCCCTGCTCTTCTGTAAAATGATTGAGGGAACAGTGTATACTTGGGGTTAAAAACAGGTTTGATTTGGTGACGAATGATTCTGTGCGATGAATAATGGGATTTGGAACCTGCAATATTTACAAGAATATAGAGGTGAAATATAAGTATGAAAAAAGAAATCTAGGTATGCTTTGAAGCCCAGAAGGGTTTTGCCCTTGATTGGGATACTTAGCTTTGAATTATGTTCTGCAAAGATGTCTCAGATAATTTGATATACAATGGCATAGGACCTTGAACATTGGATGTTTGAATTTAGAAGAGAACATCCAGTCAAAAAGGGATATTGAGTAGGATTAGGAAGATAGTCGGTAGGTTTAGGAAGACAAGTGAGTATAGGATTTGGATCAAATGTTCTTTAGCAATAGACTTTTGGTTATAGAGTGAATGTAAATGTCAGCACATATGAAGAGTCAGATACTATGTTGAACTGGGGAAAATATGTAGAAAAGCAGATATCAATGGAAACATTACAAAATCAGGCAAAGTATAAAGTGAGGGATAGAATTAGACATTTTCAACAGGGTTGAGTTTCAATATATAAATTAGGAAAAAACAAATACGTAGTCACCAATAGGATTGACAATTGACAGCATTAGGCAACCTGGACATGGATGTTTTTAGAAATCCATGTTCACTTTCCATTTAGGCTTTGGTACAATCATAAGTGTGACCTTTCCATTTTTTGTCCAGAATATTACTGTGATAATTAGGTGACATGAGTATTTCTTTCACCATTTCTGGGAGCAATATATTGAAGATGTAAAATTAGAATCGGGGGTGCAAGTAGGTGTACCCTGTTTCTATGAACATAGAGAAAAACCACGAATAGACCATACTGTGAATAAATAATATAACTTTTTTTGAACTTTAAATAATGAATTGAACTGATATCTGAAAAATATAAGGAAATTGTATATTGATATACAATCATTCATTCCTACCAGTTATATATCTAATGGAAATATTAGTGTTTTGGTTTATCATGAAGAGTGTGTGAGTTTTGCTTCAAAATGATTATGGAAATTCAAAATAATGTGTTTGGAAAGAAGTCTCATGAAAAGACCAGTCAAGAAACCCTGACAATACATGTGTTCTGAAGCAAGAAGTGATTAATGTTGAAACAAATGCCTATTAATTTGTGAACTTGTGGATGAAATGTATATCCTATGATGTGCAAAAACTGAAGACACAATAATATACCAGTGTCGAATACAAATGAATTACAAATTACATATCATGTCCCATTGGAGTCTACTTGCATTGATGTTAGACTGGGTCAGATACTGTAGAATAATTAGGATTTGTATGCACCCTTCACTGAAGTTAGTAGTCAGTACTAGGAAACAAATATGTATTTCAGGTGGATGAATATTTCTGATTATAATCTTGTGAAAAGTTGATTATAAATCAACATACATGAACATGAATGAATTTAGAGAGTGTATACTAGACACATATATTTCATATGTGGAAAACTTTGGAGAGTATATCTATATCTATATCTATACACACACACACACACACACACACACACACAACACTCACAGACATTAAAAAGTACCAATATAAATGCCAATCGAAATTCATCAGTAAATATATATCATCCACAGATGCAAAAATATTTATGTTTCTGAACATGAGTTTATGTATAATGTTGTTCTTCTAGGACGCTCTTATAGGTTGAATTTTCATTTCCAACAGCATTTAGGAGGAGTGTACACTTCTCACAATTTGTATCTGCCAAGACATAAACCTTACAAAAATGTACGTGTGATACCTGGTAGGATTCTATATATGCATATAAATATACATGTGTGAATAGGCTACAGAAATTGGAAACAAGGATTCACATATTTGTTAAGTTTAAAAACACATGGAGAATATTTCAATTAAAATTTGACTAGATGTATAACTCCTACCTTATATAATGCAAATGTCAAGTCCAACTATAGAACATGTCTCCTCTGAAGTGCTTGTGTTTCTATTGTGTTGGGTTAATTTCCCCATTATATTAGGATGAATAGTCTGAGTCTACTAGGTATGGGTTAGTGTCAGGGATTCAGTACTTCGAATGAAAAATTGGAAAATGAATCCAATGTGTATGCAAATATATGCTGCACAAATATCCTCCCGCTCTCATCCAAAAGAATGCCTTGACATTACCTTCACCCCAAGTAAGACACAATTAGAGGAGAAGAGTTACACAATCAGTGAATACATATCTGGAATGGAAAATGCTCAGGAGTTCACAACCTTGGAGGTGGTTTAGGAGTTTCCAAAAGTAAGGGACATGGTAAACACTCCACAAACATGTAACTCTGCTGGCCTCAAAACTGTTTGAGAAGCTGCCTCTGAGCTTCCACACTTGAAATATATGTTGTTTTCATGAGATTTGGCTTTCTTTTTATTGAGACCATCAAAGCTGGGTCTGCATCTATGTGACCTGGAGGACATGGTTTCTCATTTTCCAATGAACATGATGAAGCAGTGCTGAATCCTCTCTTTATAGGTAAACTGAGGCCACTGGGGACTAAGTGTCTTCCCGTCTCCCCGTGTGGACTGTGAAGCCATTTGGTCCTCCTCCACTTTTTGTGGTGTTTAGGCTGCTGAACTGTGAGTTTGGTATTTGTTTCACGAAATACTAGCAGCTAAACTGGGACACAGTGCTGGAGGGAGTTCTGTCACGTGTGGTGGGTCAGGGTCTGCAAGAGAATGCACCAACTAGGCTTGTATCTCTCACAGCTTGCCCCATTGCCCCCTGGTCCATATCAACCTGATTCTTAATTTTCCTCTTAAAACTCTCCATATAACAAGATGCCTTTACATATAAGGGTCTGCTGGTAGCACCATGTCAGTTACAAGCCATTTGGAATCCAATGGTAGATGCACATGGTCCTACCACGGATGTTTTATCAAACGCCTAACCGCCACTGCTCTAGACCCACTACTCAGCAGGCTCCAAATTACTGGCATCTCTGTTCTACACCATTTTCATGAAACTCAGTAAATCAAGGCACTGTCTGGTATACTCATGATCAGCAACAGGACATCCAATGTTTCTCCAGTGCCACCTGGTCATAGGAATTTCAAAAATTTCATGGTATTTATCTAGCCATTTTTCAAGCATGAAGTTGGAGGCACTGTGGGTTTCAATTCATTAGGCAAACATTAAATGGTTAGGAAGCTCATTTCAATGAAATCTCTGGAGAACTGTCACAGGCAAGGCTTCCCAAAGAATGGACAAAACGTCACATTAGGCCAGGCCCATTGAGGTCAACAATGTGAGGTCCATGTGTGTTTTGACTCTCAATTATGGCTGCCATTTCTTTAAGAATAAAATCATGTGATATCCTTGCTGAGATTCCCAGGACTCAGTGGAAATCTACCCGGGGCCTAGGTCTCAGTTTCCAAGAGCGACTTTCATGCGTGGCCTCTTAAAATCACAAACAAAATTCATGGCAATGCTTCTCTGAGTTCAGTTCCAAAACCCAGTGTCTAAGGGGAATCACACCAGAGTTCAAGCCCACGTGGAACCAGTCATTTTTTCCAATGCCACACAAATGACCAACATTAAAACCAAAACACTCCCACATGGCCCTCACCTTATTCCATATAGTCAATCATCTTAACCTCTGGCTGGAGGTTTCCATGAGGGATGCAGCCCAAGACAGTGTCCAAAATCAGCTCGTTTGCCCCTCATTTGCCTAAAGTCAGGGTAGCCTGGACACCGTTGCTGTGAACCAGGAGTGAACAAATAAGCCTGCCGTTAATACTTCTGTGTTTCTCCAATTTGAGGCCTACTGATTTTAGGTATGGATTCTTTAGGTGATTTAGAGTCATGCGAAAACACAAGCACCTCTGCAGGGCTTTAAGAACTCATTTGATCCAAAGAATCCCTTTTCTCATTTGTTGGAGTGCAGGAACCTAACAGAGTAAGGCAAGAGACTTCATCCGCAATGAATGATATTTTTTTGCCATTTTGGTTTTGGAAGCTAACATGGGATCATTCTTAAGATCCATCAGGTGCTGAGAATCTAAGTCACAGCCACACACAGGTCCAAGAGGCTGATAAAGACACATCCGTTTCCAAAGCAATTAAACAAAGAGCCACAGGTGAGGCCCATTCATTTCCATTTGAAAACTGTTTTCTTCAAGCTTCATAAAGGGGTGGCCTGAGGCAAAGACCTTCCTGACATTCAGTGCAACACAACAATAAGTAAGCAAAAGGCCCAAAGCAGGGTTTCTGCACTGAGACTTTCCTGGTCACACTGATATCTGAGTTTTCTGAGATGCTCGCCATTCTCTTCAGCTATCCAGTACATGGCCATGTCACAGAGCTGGAGGTGGTACATATTTTGGACACAAATCCCTGAGCCCATTCTGGAGAGTGGCCTGAATTCAGAAAGAAAACAACAACTTAGAAAGATAGCAGGTGTTGCACATCTATAAGACAAGCTGCAGTCCATTCATATGTTGGGCAGGATGAATTATGGGAAGATATATACTAGACAGGACACATCCATTAATGCATTCTCTTTTCTAATGTCTACAACAACGGACACAGTGGGATACACATAAACAGAAACACTCGCCTTGTCAAATGACTTACTAGAAACTGTCTGCTCCAAACCAAACAAACCGCCTTTTCAATCTATTCTCAGAACATGAGACAAAACAACAAACACACACCCACTCCCACAAAGGCACCTCCTTCCCCCAAGTAGGTCTGTGACTATCCGGAGTGTCCTCTGACTGGTGGGCCATACTATGTTCCCCCGAAATGGCCTGTCTTCTCTCAGATCTTGTTTCCTTGACCAACTCTGTGAAGATGTCAGGAAAAAGTGGTTAGCCACTACCTGTTTTCTCAGGATAGGTCCATCTTCAGAGCTCTCCTGGCATTTGGCCATCCTCACATCATTAGGTACCAAGAAAACTGACTCTGTCCTTGGTAAATCCAAACAAGTGAGCCCACTGGGCCTGGGACTGGGACTGCCTCTGGGTGCCTGGCTTCTTGGATACCAAGTTCAGAGAGTTCCATCACCAAGGAAATGAGGTATGTCACATTCTTTGGAACTGAATGAGGTCACTGCCTTGGCAACCACTTTGTCCTAACAGTTGCTTCCAAGGGTTACATAAGATGGAGGTTTCCCCTACTTCCTGTGACACTTTCATAAGGTAGAATGTATATCAACCATTGGCACCCAGGAACAGCTCTCCACTCAGGCCTGGATTGTTCCACCTTGTCTACAATAAGAAGAGAGAGGCAGATTCAGACACATCCCTTCATCCTGACCAGGTTGTTTGCCATGGAAGATGACTATTGCTCTCTCAGGTGCTTCATACCTGCCTACAACTTCTCCAGGTATCATTTGTGCATGGACATTTGAGGTTCTCATCTGGTGGAAGATCCCCATCTTTCCTGTATTGTAAGAACCCCTCTGTCCCTGCTCTTCTGTAAAATGATTGAGGGAACAGTGTATACTTGGGGTAAAAACAGGTTTGATTTGGTGACGAATGATTCTGTGCGATGAATAATGGGATTGGGAACCTGCAATATTTACAAGAATATAGAGGTGAAATATAAGTATGAAAAAAGAAATCTGGGTATGCTTTGAAGCCCAGAAGGGTTTTGCCCTTGATTGGGATACTTAGCTTTGAATTATGTTCTGCAAAGATGTCTCAGATAACTTGATATACAATGGCATAGGACCTTGAACATTGGATGATTGAATTTAGAAGAGAACATCCAGTCAAAAAGGGATATACAGTAGGATTAGGAAGATAGTCGGTAGGTTTAGGAAGACGAGTGAGTATAGGATTTGGACCAAAAGTTCTTTACCAATAGACTTAGGGTTATAGAGTGAATGTAAATGTCAGCACATATGAAGAGTCAGACACTATGTTGAACTGGGGAAAATATGTAGAAAAGCAGATATCAATGGAAACATTACGAAATCAGGCAAAGTATAAAGTGAGGGATAGAATTAGACATTTTCAACAGGGTTGAGTTTCAATATATAAATTAGGAAAAAACAAATACGTAGTCACCAATAGGATTGACAATTGACAGCATTAGGCAACCTGGACATGGATGTTTTTAGAAATCCATGTTCACTTTCCATTTAGGCTTTGGTACAATCATAAGTGTGACCTTTCCATTTTTTGTCCAGAATATTACTGTGATAATGAGGTGACATGAGTATTTCTTTCACCATTTCTGGGAGCAATATATTGAAGATGTAAAATTAGAATCGGGTGTACAAATAGGTGTACCCTGTTTCTATGAACATAGAGAAAAACCACGAATAGACCATACTGTGAATAAATAATATAACTTTTTGAACTTTAAATAATGAATTGAACTGATATCTGAAAAATAAAAGGAAATTGTATATTGATATACAATCATTCATTCCAACCAGTTATATATCTAATGGAAATATTAGTGTTTTGGTTTATCATGAAGAGTGTGTGAGTTTTGCTTCAAAATGATTATGGAAATTCAATATAATGTGTTTGGAAAGAAGTCTCATGAAAAGACCAGTCAAGAAACCCTGACAATACATGTGTTCTGAAGCAAGAAGTGATTAATGTTGAAACAAATGCCTATTAATTTGTGAACTTGTGGATGAAATGTATATCCTATGATGTGCAAAAACTGAAGAAACAATAATGTACCAGTGTCGAATACAAATGAATGACAAATTACATATCATGTCCCATAGGAGTCTACTTGCATTGATGTTAGACTGGGTCAGATACTGTAGAATAATTAGGATTTGTATGCACCGTTCACTGAAGTTAGTAGTCAATACTAGGAAACAAATATGTATTTCAGGTGGATGAATATTTCTGATTATAATCTTGTGAAAAGTTGATTATAAATCAACATACATGAACATGAATGAATTTAGAGAGTATATACTAGACACATATATTTCATATTTGGAAAACTTTGGAGAGTATATCTATATCTATATCTATACACACACACACACACAACACTCACAGACATTAAAAAGCACCAATATAAATGCCAATCGAAATTCATCAGTAAATATATATCATCCACAGATGCAAAAATATTTATGTTACTGAACATGAGTTTATGTATAATGTTGTTCTTCTAGGACGCTCTCTTATAGGTTGAATTTTCATTTCCAACAGCATTTAGGAGGAGTGAACACTTCTCACAATTTGTATCTGCCAAGACATCCACCTTACAAAAATGTACGTGTGATACCTGGTAGGATTCTATATATGCATATAAATATACATGTGTGAATAGGCTACAGAAATTGGAAACAAGTATTCACATATTTGTTAAGTTTAAAAACACATGGAGAATATTTCAATTAAAATTTGACTAGATGTATAACTCCTACCTTATATAATGCAAATGTCAAGTCCAACTATAGAACATGTCTCCTCTGAAGTGCTTGTATTTCTATTGTGTTGGGTAAATTTTCCCCATTATATTAGGATGAATAGTCTGAGTCTACAAGGTATGGGTTAGTGTCAGGGATTCAGTACTTCGAATGAAAAATTGGAAAATGAATCCAATGTGTATGTAAATATATGCTGCACAAATATCCTCCCGCTCACATCCAAAACAATGCCTTGACATTACCTTCACCCCAAGTAAGACACAATTAGAGGAGAAGAGTTACACAATCAGTGAATACATATCTGGAATGGAAAGTGCTCAGGAGTTCACAACCTTGGAGGTGGTTTAGGAGTTTCCAAAAGTAAGGGACATGGTAAACACTCCACAAACATGTAACTCTGCTGGTCTAAAAACTTTTTGAGAAACTGCCTCTGAGCTTCCGCACTTGAAATATATGTTGTTTTCATGAGATTTGGCTTCCTTTGTAGTGAGACCATCAAAGCTGGGTCTGCATCTATGTGACCTGGAGGACATGGTTTCTTATTTTCCAATGAACAAGATGAAGCAGTGCTGAATCCTCTCTTTATAGGTAAACTGAGGCCACTGGGGACTAAGTGTCTCCCCGTCTCCTCGTGTGGACTGTGAAGCCATTTGGTCCTCCTCCACTTTTTGTGGTGTTTAGGCTGCTGCACTGTGAGTTTGGTATTTGTTTCACGAAATACTAGCAGCTAAACTGGGACACAGTGCTTGAGGGAGTTCTGTCACGTGTGGTGGGTCAGGGTCTGCAAGAGAATGCACCAACTAGGCTTCTATCTCTCACAGCTTGCCCCATTGCCCCCTTGTCCATATCAACCTGATTCTTAATTTTCCTCTTAAAACTCTCCATATAACAAGATGCCTTTACATACAAGGGTCTGCTGGCAGCACCATGTCAGTTACAAGCCATTTGGAATCCAATGGTAGATGCACATGGTCCTACCACGGATGTTTTATCAAACGCCTCCCCACCACTGCTCTAGACCCACTACTCAGCAGGCTCCAAATTACTGGCATCTCTGTTCTACACCATTTTCATGAAACTCAGTAAATCAAGGCACTGTCTGGTATACTCAAGAGCAGCAACAGGACATCCAATGTTTCTCCAGTGCCACCTGGTCATAGGAATTTCAAAAATTTCATGGTATTTATCTAGCCATTTTTCAAGCATGAAGTTGGAGGCACTGTGGGTTTCAATTCATTAGGCAAACATTAAATGGTTAGGAAGCTCATTTCAATGAAATCTCTGGAGAACTGTCACAGGCAAGGCTTCCCAAAGAATGGACAAAACGTCACATTAGGCCAGGCCCATTGAGGTCAACAATGTGAGGTCCATGTGTGTTTTGACTCTCAATTATGGCTGCCATTTCTTTAAGAATAAAATCATGTGATATCCTTGCTGAGATTCCCAGGACTCAGTGGAAATCTACCCGGGGCCTAGGTCTCAGTTTCCAAGAGCGACTTTCATGCGTGGCCTCTTAAAATCCCAACAAAATTCATGGCAATGCTTCTCTGAGTTCAGTTCCAAAACCCAGTGTCTAAGGGGAATCACACCAGAGTTCAAGCCCACCTGGAACCAGTCATTTTTTCCAATGCCACACAAATGACCAACATTAAAACCAAAACACTCCCACATGGCCCTCACCTTATTCCATATAGTCAATCATCTTAACCTCTGGCTGGAGGTTTCCATGAGGGATGCAGCCCAAGACAGTGTCCAAAATCAGCTCGTTTGCCCCTCATTTGCCTAAAGTCAGGGTAGCCTGGACACCGTTGCTGTGAACCAGGAGTGAACAAATAAGCCTGCCTTTAATACTTCTGTGTTTCTTCAATTTGAGGCCTACTGATTTTAGGTATGGATTCTTTAGGTGATTTAGAGTCATGCGAAAACACAAGCACCTCTGCAGGGCTTTAAGAACTCATTTGATCCAAAGAATCCCTTTTCTCATTTGTTGGAGTGCAGGAACCTAGCAGAGGAAGGCAAGAGACTTCATCCACAATGAATGATATTTTTTTGCCATTTTGGTTTTGGAAGCTAACATGGGATCATTCTTAAGATCCATCAGGTGCTGAGAATCTAAGTCACAGCCACACACAGGTCCAAGAGGCTGATAAAGATACATCCCTTTCCAAAGCAATTAAACAAAGAGCCACAGGTGAGGCCCATTCATTTCCATTTGAAAACTGTTTTCTTCAAGCTTCACAAAGGGGTGGCCTGAGGCAAAGACCTTCCTGACATTCAGTGCAACACAACAATAAGTAAACAAAAGGCCCAAAGCAGGGTTTCTGCACTGAGACTTTCCTGGTCACACAGAAATCTGAGTTTTCTGAGATGCTCGCCATTCTCTTCAGCTATCCAGTACGTGGCCATGTCACAGAGCTTGGAGGTGGTACATATTTTGGACACAAATCCCTGAGCCCATTCTGGAGAGTGGCCAGAATTCAGGAAGAAAACAACAACTTAGAAAGATAGCAGGTGTTGCACATCGATAAGACAAGCTGCAGTCCATTCATATGTTGGGCAGGATGAATTATGGGAAGATTTATACTAGACAGGACACATCCATTAATGCATTCTTTTTTCTAATGTCTACAACAACGGACACAGTGGGATACACATAATTAGAAACACTCGCCTTGTCAAATGACTTACTAGAAACTGTCTGCTCCAAACCAAACAAACCGCCTTTTCGATCTATTCTCAGAACATGAGACAAAACAACAAACACACACCCACTCCCACAAAGGCACCTCCTTCCCCGAAGTAGGTCTGTGACAATCCGGAGTGTCCTCTTACTGGTGGGCCATACTATGTTCCCCCGAAATGGCCTGTCTTCTCTCAGATCTTGTTTCCTTGACCAACTCTGTGAAGATGTCAGGAAAAAGTGGTTAGCCACTACCTGTTTTCTCAGGAAAGGTCCCTCTTCAGAGCTCTCCTGGCATTTGGCCATCCTCACATCAGTATGTACCAAGAAAGACTGACTCTGTCCTTGGTAAATCCAAACAAGTGAGCCCACTGGACCTGGGACTGGGACTGCCTCTCCGTGCCTGGCATCTTGGATACCAAGTTCAGAGAGTTCCATCACCAAGGAAATGAGGTATGTCACATTCTTTGGAACTGAATGAGGTCACTGCCTTGGCAACCACTTTGTCCTAACAGTTGCTTCCAAGGGTTACAGAAGATGGAGGTTTCCCCTACTTCCTGTGACACTTTCATAAGGTAGAATGTATATCAACCATTGGCACCCGGGAACAGCTCTCCACTCAGGCCTGGATTGTTCCACCTTGTCTAAAATAAGAAGAGAGAGGCAGATTCAGACACATCCCTTCATCCTTACCAGGTTGTTTGCCATGGAAGATGACTATTGCTCTCTCAGGTGCTTCATACCTGCCTACAACTTCTCCAGGTATCATTTGTGCATAGACATTTGAGGTTCTCATCTGGTGGAAGATTCCCAACTTTCCTGTATTGTAAGAACCCCTCTGTCCCTGCTCTTCTGTAAAATGATTGAGGGAACAGTGTATACTTGGGGTTAAAAACAGGTTTGATTTGGTGACGAATGATTCTGTGCAATGAATATTGGGATTGGTAACCTGCAATATTTACAAGAATATAGAGGTGAAATATAAGTATTAAAAAAGAAATCTAGGTATGCTTTGAAGCCCAGAAGGGTTTTGCCCTTGATTGGGATACTTAGCTTTGAATTATGTTCTGCAAAGATGTCTCAGATAATTTTATATACAATGGCATAGGACCTTGTACATTGGATGATTGAATTTAGAAGAGAACATCCAGTCAAAAAGGGATATTCAGTAGGATTAGGAAAATAGTCGGTAGGTTTAGGAAGACGAGTGAGTATAGGATTTGGACCAAAAGTTCTTTAGCAATAGACTTTTGGTTATAGAGTGAATGTTAATGTCAGCACATATGAAGAGTCAGACACTATGTTGAACTGAGGAAAATATGTAGAAAAGCAGATATCAATGGAAACATTACGAAATCAGGCAAAGTATAAAGTGAGGGATAGAATTAGACATTTTCAACAGGGTTGAGTTTCAATATATAAATTAGGAAAAAACAAATATGTAGTCACCAATAGGATTGACAATTGAGAGCATTAGGCAACCTGGACATGGATGTTTTTAGAAATCCATGGTCACTTTCCATTTAGGCTTTGGTACAATCATAAGTGTGACCTTTCCATTTTTTGTCCAGAATATTACTGTGATAATGAGGTGACATGAGTATTTCTTTCACCATTTCTGTGAGCAAAATATTGAAGATGTAAAATTAGAATCGGGGGTACAAATAGGTGTACCCTGTTTCTATGAACATAGAGAAAATCCACGAATAGACCATACTTTGAATAAATAATATAACTTTTTTGAACTTTAAATAATGAATTGAACTGATATATGAAAAATAAAAGGAAATTGTATATTGATATACAATCATTCATTCCAACCAGTTATATAACTAATGAAAATATTAGTGTTTTGGTTTATCATGAAGAGTGTGTGAGTTTTGACTCAAAATGATTATAGAAATTCAAAATAATGTGTTTGGAAAGAAGTCTCATGAAAAGACCAGTCAAGAAACCCTGACAATACATGTGTTCTGAAGCAAGAAGTGATTAATGTTGAAACAAATGCCTATTAATTTGTGAAATTGTGGATGAAATGTATATCCTATGATGTGCAGAAACTGAAGAAACAATAATGTACCAGTGTCGAATAAAAATGAATGACAAATTACATATCGTGTCCCATAGGAGTCTACTTGCATTGATGTTAGACTGGGTCAGATACTGTAGAATAATTAGGATTTGTATGCACCCTTCACTGAAGTTAGTAGTCAGTACTAGGAAACAAACATGTATTTCAGGTGGATGAATATTTCTGATTATAATCTTGTGAAAAGTTGATTATAAATCAACATACATGAACATGAATGAATTTAGAGAGTGTATACTAGACACATATATTTCATATTTGGAAAACTTTGGAGAGTATATCTATATCTATATCTATACACACACACACACACACACACACACACACACCACTCACAGACATTAAAAAGTACCAATATAAATGCCAATCGAAATTCATCAGTAAATATATATCATCCACAGATGCAAAAATATTTATACTTCTGAACATGAGTTTATGTATAATGTTGTTCTTCTAGGACGCTCTCTTATAGGTTGAATTTTCATTTCCAACAGCATTTAGGAGGAGTGAACACTTCTCACAATTTGTATCTGCCAAGACATCCACCTTACAAAAATGTACGTGTGATACCTGGTAGGATTCTATATATGCATATAAATATACATGTGTGAATAGGCTACAGAAATTGGAAACAAGTATTCACATATTTGTTAAGTTTAAAAACACATGGAGAATATTTCAATTAAAATTTGACTAGATGTATAACTCCTACCTTATATAATGCAAATGTCAAGTCCAACTATAGAACATGTCTCCTCTGAAGTACTTGTATTACTATTGTGTTGGGTCAATTTTCCCCATTATATTAGGATGAATAGTCTGAGTCTACTAGGTATGGGTTAGTGTCAGGGATTCAGTACTTCGAATGAAAAATTGGAAAATGAATCCAATGTGTTGTAAATATATGCTGCACAAATATCCTCCCGCTCTCATCCAAAACAATGCCTTGACATTACCTTCACCCCAAGTAAGACACAATTAGAGGAGAAGAGTTACACAATCAGTGAATACATATCTGGAATGGAAAATGCTCAGGAGTTCACAACCTTGGAGGTGGTTTAGGAGTTTCCAAAAGTAAGGGACATGGTAAACACTCCACAAACATGTAACTCTGCTGGCCTAAAAACTGTTTGAGAAACTAGCTTGAGCTTCCACACTTGAAATATATGTTGTTTTCATGAGATTTGGCTTCCTTTGTAGTGAGACCATCAAAGCTGGGTCTGCATCTATGTGACCTGGAGGACATGGTTTCTTATTTTCCAATGAACAAGATGAAGCAGTGCTGAATCCTCTCTTTATAGGTAAACTGAGGCCACTGGGGACTAAGTGTCTCCCCGTCTCCCAGTGTGGACTGTGAAGCCATTTGGTCCTCCTCCACTTTTTGTGGTGTTTAGGCTGCTGAACTGTGAGTTTGGTATTTGTTTCACGAAATACGAGCAGCTAAACTGGGACACAGTGCTGGAGGGAGTTCTGTCACGTGTGGTGGGTCAGGGTCTGCAAGAGAATGCACCAACTAGGCTTCTATCTCTCACAGCTTGCCCCATTGCCCCCTTGTCCATATCAACCTGATTCTTAATTTTCCTCTTAAAACTCTCCATATGACAAGATGCCTTTACATATAAGGGTCTGCTGGCAGCACCATGTCAGTTACAAGCCATTTGGAATCCAATGGTAGATGCACATGGTCCTACCACGGATGTTTTATCAAAGGCCTCCCGCCACTGCTCTAGACCCACTACTCAGCAGGCTCCAAATTACTGGCATCTCTGTTCTACACCATTTTCATGAAACTCAGTAAATCAAGGCACTGTCTGGTATACTCATGATCAGCAACAGGACATCCAATGTTTCTCCAGTGCCACCTGGTCATAGGAATTTCAAAAATTTCATGGTATTTATCTAGCCATTTTTCAAGCATGAAGTTGGAGGCACTGTGGGTTTCAATTCATTAGGCAAACATTAAATGGTTAGGAAGCTCATTTCAATGAAATCTCTGGAGAACTGTCACAGGCAAGGCTTCCCAAAGAATGGACAAAACGTCACATATGCCAGGCCCATTGAGGTCAACAATGTGAGGTCCATGTGTGTTTTGACTCTCAATTATGGCTGCCATTTCTTTAAGAATAAAATCATGTGATATCCTTGCTGAGATTCCCAGGCCTCATTGGAAATCTACCAGGGGCCTAGGTCTCAGTTTCCAAGAGCGACTTTCATGCGTGGCCTCTTAAAATCACAAACAAAATTCATGGCAATGCTTCTCTGAGTTCAGTTCCAAAACCCAGTGTCTAAGGGGAATCACACCAGAGTTCAAGCCCACGTGGAACCAGTCATTTTTTCCAATGCCACACAAATGACCAACATTAAAACCAAAACATTCCCACATGGCCCTCACCTTATTCCATATAGTCAATCATCTTAACCTCTGGCTGGAGGTTTCCATGAGGGATGCAGCCCAAGACAGTGTCCAAAATCAGCTCCTTTGCCCCTCATTTGCCTAAAGTCAGGGTAGCCTGGACACCGTTGCTGTGAACCAGGAGTGAACAAATAAGCCTGCCGTTAATACTTCTGTGTTTCTCCAATTTGAGGCCTACTGATTTTAGGTATGGATTCTTTAGGTGATTTAGAGTCATGCGAAAACACAAGCACCTCTGCAGGGCTTTAAGAACTCATTTGATCCAAAGAATCCCTTTTCTCATTTGTTGGAGTGCAGGAACCTAACAGAGGAAGGCAAGAGACTTCATCCACAATGAATGATATTTTTTTGCCATTTTGGTTTTGGAAGCTAACATGGGATCATTCTTAAGATCCATCAGGTGCTGAGAATCTAAGTCACAGCCACACACAGGTCCAAGAGGCTGATAAAGACACATCCGTTTCCAAAGAAATTAAACAAAGAGCCACAGGTGAGGCCCATTCATTTCCATTTGAAAACTGTTTTCTTCAAGCTTCACAAAGGGGTGGCCTGAGGCAAAGACCTTCCTGACATTCAGTGCAACACAACAATAAGTAAGCAAAAGGCCCAAAGCAGGGTTTCTGCACTGAGACTTTCCTGGTCACACAGAAATCTGAGTTTTCTGAGATGCTCGCCATTCTCTTCAGCTATCCAGTACATGGCCATGTCACAGAGCTTGGAGGTGGTACATATTTTGGACACAAATCCCTGAGCCCATTCTGGAGAGTGGCCTGAATTCAGGAAGAAAACAACAACTTAGAAAGATAGCAGGTGTTGCACATCTATAAGACAAGCTGCAGTCCATTCATATGTTGGGCAGGATGAATTATGGGAAGATTTATACTAGACAGGACACATCCATTAATGCATTCTCTTTTCTAATGTGTACAACAACGGACACAGTGGGATACACATAAACAGAAACTCTCGCCTTGTCAAATGACTTACTAGAAACTGTCTGCTCCAAACCAAACAAACCGCCTTTTCGATCTATTCTCAGAACATGAGACAAAACAACAAACACACACCCACTCCCACAAAGGCACCTCCTTCCCCCAAGTAGGTCTGTGACTATCCGGAGTGTCCTCTGACTGGTGGGCCATACTATGTTCCCCCGAAATGGCCTGTCTTCTCTCAGATCTTGTTTCCTTGACCAACTCTGTGAAGATGTCAGGAAAAAGTGGTTAGCCACTACCTGTTTTCTCAGGATAGGTCCATCTTCAGAGCTCTCCTGGCATTTGGCCATCCTCACATCATTAGGTACCAAGAAAACTGACTCTGTCCTTGGTAAATCCAAACAAGTGAGCCCACTGGGCCTGGGACTGGGACTGCCTCTGGGTGCCTGGCTTCTTGGATACCAAGTTCAGAGAGTTCCATCAACAAGAAATGAGGTATGTCACATTCTTTGGAACTGAATGAGGTCACTGCCTTGGCAACCACTTTGTTCTAACAGTTGCTTCCAAGGGTTACATAAGATGGAGGTTTCCCCTACTTCCTGTGACACTTTCATAAGGTAGAATGTATATCAACCTTTGGCAACCGGGAACAGCTCTCCTCTCAGGCCTGGATTGTTCCACCTTGTCTACAATAAGAAGAGAGAGGCAGATTCAGACACATCCCTTCATCCTGACCAGGTTGTTTGCCATGGAAGATGACTTTTGCTCTCTCAGGTGCTTCATACCTGCCTACAACTTCTCCAGGTATCATTTGTGCATGGACATTTGAGGTTCTCATCTGGTGGAAGATCCCCAACTTTCCTGTATTGTAAGAACACCTCTGTCCCTGCTCTTCTGTAAAATGATTGAGGGAACAGTGTATACTTGGGGTAAAAACAGGTTTGATTTGGTGACGAATGATTCTGTGCGATGAATAATGGGATTGGGAACCTGCAATATTTACAAGAATATAGAGGTGAAATATAAGTATGAAAAAAGAAATCTAGGTATGCTTTGAAGCCCAGAAGGGTTTTGCCCTTGATTGGGATACTTAGCATTGAATTATGTTCTGCAAAGATGTCTCAGATAATTTGATATACAATGGCATAGGACCTTGTACATTGGATGATTGAATTTAGAAGAGAACATACAGTCAAAAAGGGATATTCAGTAGGATTAGGAAGATAGTCGGTAGGTTTAGGAAGACGAGTGAGTACAGGATTTGGACCAAAAGTTCTTTAGCAATAGATTTTTGGTTATAGAGTGAATATAAATGTCAGCACATATGAAGAGTCAGACACTATGTTGAACTGGGGAAAATATGTAGAAAAGCAGATATCAATGGAAACATTACGAAATCAGGCAAAGTATAAAGTGAGGGATAGAATTAGACATTTTCAACAGGATTGAGTTTCAATATATAAATTAGGAAAAAACAAATATGTAGTCACCAATAAGAGTGACAATTGACAGCATTAGGCAACCTGGACATGGATGTTTTTAGAAATCCATGTTCACTTTCCATTTAGGCTTTGGTACAATCATAAGTTTGACCTTTCCATTTTTTGTCCAGAATATTACTGTGATAATGAGGTGACATGAGTATTTCTTTCACCATTTCTGGGAGCAATATATTGAAGATGTAAAGTTAGAATCGGGGGTACAAATAGGTGTACCCTGTTTCTATGAACATAGAGAGAAACCACGAATAGACCATACTGTGAATAAATAATATAACTTTTTTGAACTTTAAATAATGAATTGAACTGATATCTGAAAAATAAAAGGAAATTGTATATTGATATACAATCATTCATTCCAACCAGTTATATATCTAATGGAAATATTAGTGTTTTGGTTTATCATGAAGAGTGTGTGAGTTTTGCTTCAAAATGATTATGGAAATTCAAAATAATGTGTTTGGAAAGAAGTCTCATGAAAAGACCAGTCAAGAAACCCTGACAATACATGTGTTCTGAAGCAAGAAGTGATTAATGTTGAAACAAATGCCTATTAATTTGTGAACTTTGGATGAAATGTATACCCTATGATGTGCAAAAACTGAAGAAACAATAATGTACCAGTGTCGAATACAAATGAATGACAAATTACATATCATGTCCCATAGGAGTCTACTTGCATTGATGTTAGACTTGGTCAGATACTGTAGAATAATTAGGATTTGTATGCACCCTTCACTGAAGTTAGTAGTCAGTACTAGGAAACAAATATGTATTTCAGGTGGATGAATATTTCTGATTATAATCTTGTGAAAAGTTGATTATTAATCAACAAACATGAACATGAATGAATTTAGAGATTATATACTAGACACATATATTTCATATTTGGAAAACTTTGGAGAGTATATCTATATCTATACACACACACACACACAACACTCACAGACATTAAAAAGTACCAATATAAATGCCAATCGAAATTCATCAGTAAATATATATCATCCACAGATGCAAAAATATTTATGTTACTGAACATGAGTTTATGTATAATGTTGTTCTTCTAGGACGCTCTCTTATAGGTTGAATTTTCATTTCCAACAGCATTTAGGAGGAGTGAACACTTCTCACAATTTGTATCTGCCAAGACATCCACCTTACAAAAATGTACGTGTGATACCTGGTAGGATTCTATATATGCATATAATTATACATGTGTGAATAGGCTAAAGAAATTGGAAACAAGTATTCACATATTTGTTAAGTTTAAAAACACATGGAGAATATTTCAATTAAAATTTGACTAGGTGTATAACTCCTACCTTATATAATGCAAATGTCAAGCTCAACTATAGAACATGTCTCCTCTGAAGTGCTTGTATTTCTATTGTGTTGGGTTAATTTTCCCCATTATATTAGGATGAATAGTCTGAGTCTACTAGGTATGGGTTAGTGTCAGGGATTCAGTACGTCTAATGAAAAATTGGAAAATGAATCCAATGTGTATGTAAATATATGCTGCACAAATATCCTCCCGCTCTCATCCAAAACAATGTCTTGACATTACCTTCACTCCAAGTAAGACACAATTAGAGGAGAAGAGTTACACAATCAGTGAATACATATCTGGAATGGAAAATGCTCAGGAGTTCACAACCTTGGAGGTGGTTTAGGAGTTTCCAAAAGTAAGGGACATGGTAAACTCTCCACAAACATGTAACTCTGCTGGTCTAAAAACTTTTTGAGAAACTGCCTCTGAGCTTCCGCACTTGAAATATATGTTGTTTTCATGAGATTTTACTTTCTTTTTAGTGAGACCATCAAAGCTGGGTCTGCATCTATGTGACCTGGAGGACATGGTTTCTTATTTTCCAATGAACAAGATGAAGCAGTGCTGAATCCTCTCTTTATAGGTAAACTGAGGCCACTGGGGACTAAGTGTCTGCCCGTCTCCCCGTGTGGACTGTGAAGCCATTTGGTCTTCCTCCACTTTTTGTGGTGTTTAGGCTGCTGCACTGTGAGTTTGGTATTTGTTTCACGAAATACTAGCAGCTAAACTGGGACACAGTGCTGGAGGGAGTTCTGTCACGTGTGGTGGGTCAGGGTCTGCAAGAGACTGCACCAACTAGGCTTCTATCTCTCACAGCTTGCCCCATTGCCCCCTTGTCCATATCAACCTGATTCTTAATTTTCCTCTTAAAACTCTCCATATAACAAGATTCCTTTACATACAAGGGTCTGCTGGCAGCACCATGTCAGTTACAAGCCATTTGGAATCCAATGGTAGATCCACATTGCCCTACCACAAATGTTTTATCAAACACCTCCCCACCACTGCTCTAGACTCACTAGTCAGCAGGCTCCAAATTACTGGCATCTCTGTTCTACACCATTTTCATGAAACTCAGTAAATCAAGGCACTGTCTGGTATACTCATGATCAGCAATAGGACATCCAATGTTTCTCCAGTGCCACCTGGTCATAGGAATTTCAAAAATTTCATGGTATTTATCCAGCCATTTTTCAAGCATGAAGTTAGAGGCACTGTGGGTTTCAATTCATTAGGCAAACATTAAATGGTGAGGAAGCTCATTTCAATGAAATCTCTGGAGAACTGTCACAGGCAAGGCTTCCCAAAGAATGGACAAAACGTCACATTAGGCCAGGCCCATTGAGGACAACAATGTGAGGTCCATGTGTGTTTTGACTCTCAATTATGGCTGCCATTTCTATAAGAATGAAATCATGTGATATCCTTGCTGAGATTCCCAGGCCTCTGTGGAAATCTACCCGGGGCCTAGGTCTCAGTTTCCAAGAGCGACTTTCATGCGTGGCCTCTTAAAATCAGAACAAAATTCATGGCAATGCATCTCTGAGTTCAGTTCCAAAACCCAGTGTCTAAGGAGAATCACACCAGAGTTCAAGCCCACGTGGACCCAGTCATTTTTTCCAATGCCACACAAATGACCAACATTAAAACCAAAACACTCCCACATGGCCCTCACATTATTCCATATAGTCAATCATCTTAACCTCTGGCTGGAGGTTTCCATGAGGGACGCAGCCCAAGACAGTGTCCAAAATCAGCTCGTTTGCCCCTCATTTGCCTAATGTCAGGGTAGCCTGGACACCGTTGCTGTGAACCAGGAGTGAACAAATAAGCCTGCCATTAATACTTCTGTGTTTCTCCAATTTGAGGCCTACTGATTTTAGGTATGGATTCTTTAGGTGATTTAGAGTCATGCGAAAACACAAGCACCTCTGCAGGGCTTTAAGAACTCATTTGATCCAAAGAATCCCTATTCTAATTTGTTGGAGTGCAGGAACCTAACAGAGGAAGGCAAGAGACTTCATTAACAATGAATGATATTTTTTTGCCATTTTGGTTTTGGAAGCTAACATGGGATCATTCTTAAGATCCATCAGGTGCTGAGAATCTAAGTCACAGCCACACACAGGTCCAAGAGGCTGATAAAGACACATCCATTTCCAAAGCAATTAAACAAAGAGCCACAGGTGAGGCCCATTCATTTCCATTTGAAAACTGTTTTCTTCAAGCTTCACAAAGGGGTGGCCTGAGGCAAAGACCTTCCTGACATTCAGTGCAACACAACAATAAGTAAGCAAAAGGCCCAAAGCAGGGTTTCTGCACTGAGACTTTCCTGGTCACACAGAAATCTGAGTTTTCTGAGATGCTCGCCATTCTCTTCAGCTATCCAGTACATGGCCATGTCACAGAGCTTGGAGGTGGTACATATTTTGGACACAAATCCCTGAGCCTATTCTGGAGAGTGGCCAGAATTCAGGAAGAAAACAACAACTTAGAAAGATAGCAGGTGTTGCACATCGATAAGACAAGCTGCAGTCCATTCATAAGTTGGGCAGGATGAATTATGGGAAGATTTATACTAGACAGGACACATCCATTAATGCATTCTCTTTTCTAATGTGTACAACAACGGACACAGTGGGATACACATAAACAGAAACACTCGCCTTGTCAAATGACTTACTAGAAACTGTCCGCTCCAAACCAAACAAACCGCCATTTCTATCTCTTCTCATAACATGAGACAAAACAACAAACCCAATCCGACTCCCACAAAGGCACCTCCTCCCCCCAAGTAGGTCTGTGAGTATCTGGAGTGTCCTCTGACTGTGGGCCATAATATGTTCCCCCGAAATGGCCTGTCTTCTCTCAGATCTTGTTTCCTTGACCAACTCTGTGAAGATGTCAGGAAAAAGTGGGTAGCCACTACCTGTTTACTCAGGAAAGGTCCATCTTTAGAGCTCTCCTGGCATTTTTCCATCCTCACATCATTAGGTACCAAGAAAACTGACTCTGTCGTTGGTAAATCCAAACAAGTGAGCCCACTGAGCCTGGGACTGGGACTGCCTCTGGGTGCCTGGCTTCTTGGATACCAAGTTCAGAGATTTCCATCACCAAGGAAATGAGGTATGTCACATTCTTTGGAACTGAATGAGGTCACTGCCTTGGCAACCACTTTGTCCTAACAGTTGCTTCCAAGGGTAACATAAGATGGAGGTTGCCCCTACTTCCTGTGACACTTTCATAAGGTAGAATGTATATCAACCATTGGCACCCGGGAACAGCTCTAAACTCAGGCCTGGATTGTCCACCTTATCTACAATAAGAAGAGAGAGGCAGATTCAGACACATCCCTTCATCCTGACCAGGTTGTTTGCCATGGAAGATGACTTTTGCTCTCTCAGGTGCTTCATACCTGCCTACAACTTCTCCAGGTATCATTTTTGCATGGACATTTGAGGTTCTCATCAGGTGGAAGGTTCCCAACTTTCCTGTATTTTCAGAACCACTCTGTCCCTGCACTTCTGTAAAATGATTGAGGAAACAGTGTATACTTGGGGTTAAAAACAGGTTTGATTTGGTGACGAATGATTCTGTGCGATGAATAATGGTATTTGGAACCTGCAATATTTACAAGAATATAGAGGTGAAATATAAGTATGAAAACCGAAATCTAAGTATGATTTGAAGCCCAGAAGGGTTTTGCCCTTGATTGGGATACTTAGCTTTGAATTATGTTCTGCAAAGATGTCTCAGATTATTCGATATACAATGGTGTAGGACCTTGTATATTGGATGATTGAATTTAGAAGAGAACATCCAGTCAACGGGATATTCAGTAGGATTAGGAAGATAGTCGGTAGGTTTAGGAAGAAGAGTGAGTACAGGATTTGGACCAAAAGTTCTTTAGCAATAGACTTTTGGTTATAGAGTGAATGTAAATGTCAGCACATATGAAGAGTCAGTCACTATGTTGAACTGGGGAAAATATGTAGAAAAGCAGATATCAATGGAAACATCACGAAATCAGGCAAAGTATAAAGTGAGGGATAGAATTAGACATTTTCAACAGGGTTGAGTTTCAATATATAAATTAGGAAAAACAAATATATAGTCACCAATAGGATTGACAATTGACAGCATTAGGCAACCTGGACATGGATGTTTTTAGAAATCCATGTTCACTTTCCATTTAGGCTTTGGTACAATCAGAAGTTTGACCTTTCCATTTTTTGTCCAGAATATTACTGTGATAATGAGGTGACATGAGTATTTCTTTCACCATTTCTGGGAGCAATATATTGAAGATGTAAAATTAAAATCGGTGGTACAAATAGGTGGACCCTGTTTCTATGAACATAAAGAAAAACCACGAATAGACCATACTGTGAATAAATAATATAACTTTTTTGAACTTTAAATAATGAATTGAACTGATATCTGAAAGATAAAAGGAAATTGTATATTGATATACAGTCATTCATTCCAACCAGTTATATATCTAATGGAAATATTAGTGTTTCGGTTTATCATAAAGAGTGTGTGAGTTTTGCTTCAAAATGATTATGGAAATTCAAAATAATGTCTTTGGATAGAAGTCTCATGAAAAGACCAGTCAAGAAACCCTGACAATACATGTGTTCTGAAGCAAGAAGTGATTAATGTTGAAACAAATGCCTATTAATTTGTGAACTTGTGGATGAAATGTATATCCTATGATGTGCAAAAACTGAAGAAACAATAATGTACCAGTGTTGAATACAAATGAATGACAAATTACATATCATGTCCCATAGGAGTCTACTTGCATTGATGTTAGACTGGGTCAGTTACTGTTGTTAATTAGGATCTGTATGCACCTTTCACTGAAGTTAGTTTTCAGTACTACAACACAAATATGTATTTCAGGTGGATGAATATTTCTGATTATAATCTTGTGAAAAGTTGATTACAAATCCACATACATGAACATGAATGATATAGAGAGTGTATATTAGACACATATATTTTATATTTTGAAAAATTTGGAGAGTATATCTATATCTATATCTATATCTATCTATCTATATCTATCTATCTATATATATATATACACACACACACACAAACACATACACACACACAACACTCACAGACATTAAAAAGTACCAATATAAATGCCAATCTGAATTCATCAGTAAATATATATCATCCACAGAGGCAAAAATATTTATTTTACTGAACATGAGTTTATGTATAAAGTTGTTCTACTAGGACGCTCTTTTATAGGTTGAATTTTCATTTCCAATAGCATTTAGGAAGAGTGAACACTTCTCACAATTTGTATCTGCCAGGACTGCCAACTCACAAAAATGTACGTGTGATACCTGGTAGGATTCTATATATGCATATAAATATACATGTGTGAAGAGGCTACAGAAGAGGGAAACAAGAATTCAAATATTTGTTAAGTTTAAAAACACATGGAGATTATTTCAATTAAAATATGACTAGATTTATAACCCCTACCTTATATAATGCAAATGTCGAGTCCAACTATACAACATGTCTCCTCTGAAGTGCTTGTATTTCTATTGTGTTGTGTTAATTTCCCCCATTATATTAGGATGAATAGTCTGAGTCTACTAGGTATGGGTTAGTGTCAGGGATTCAGTACTTCGAATGGAAAATTGGAAAATGAATCCAATGTGTATGTAAATATATGCTGCACAAATATCCTCCTGCTCTCATCCAGAACAATGCCTTGACATTACCTTCACCCCAAGTAAGACAAAATTAGAGGAGAAGAGTTACAAAACCAGTGAATACATATCTGGAATGGAAAATGCTCAGGAGTTCACAACCTTGGAGGTGGTAGAGGAGTTTCCAAAACTAGGGGACAGGGTCAACACTCCACAAACATGGAGCTTGCTGGCCTAAAAACTTTTTGAGAAACTGCCTCTGAGCTTCCGCACTTGAAATATATGTTGTTTTCAGGAGATTTGGCTTCCTTTGTAGTGAGACCATCAAAGCTGGGTCTGCATCTATGTGACCTGGAGGACATGGTTTCTTATTTTCCAATGAACAAGATGAAGCAGTGCTGAATCCTCTTTTTGTAGGTAAACTGAGGCCACTGGGGACTAATTGTCTCCCCGTGTGGACTGTGAAGCCATTTGTTCCTTCTCCTCTTTTTGTGGTGTTTTTGCTGCTGCACTGTGAGTTTGGTATTTGTTTCACGAAATACTAGGAGATAAACTGGGACAAAGTGCTGGAGGGAGTTCTGTCATGTGTGGTGGGTCAGGGTCTGCAAGAGAATGCACCAACTAGGCTTCTATCTCTCACAGCTTGCCCCATTGTCCCCTTGTCCATATCAACCTGATTCTTAATTTTCCTCTGCTAACTCTCCATATAACAAGATGCCTTTACATATAAGGGTCTGCTGGCTGCACCATGTCAGTTACAAGACATTTGGAATCCAATGGTAGATCCACATGGCCCTACCACGGATGTTTTATAAAACACCTCCCCACCACTGCTCTAGACCCACTACTCAGCAGGCTCCAACATACTGGCATCTCTGTTCTACACCATTTTCATGAAACTCAGTAAATCAAGGCACTGTCTGGTATACTCATGATCAGCAACAGGACATCCAATGTTTCTCCAGTGCCACCTGGTCATAGGAATTTCAAAAATTTCATGGTATTTATCTAGCCATTTTTCAAGCATGAAGTTGGAGGCACTGTGGGTTTCAATTCATTCAGCAAACATTAAATGTTGAGGAAGCTCATTTCAATGAAATCTCTGGAGAAATCTCACAGGCAAGACTTCCCAAAGAGTGGACAAAATATCACATTAGGCCAGGCCCATTGAGGTCTACAATGTGAGGTCCATGTGTGTTTGACTCTCAACTATGGATGCCATTTCTTTAAGAATAAAATCATGTGATATCCTTGCTGAGATTCCCAGGCCTCTGTGGAAATCCACCCGGGGCGTAGGTCTCAGTTTCCAAGAGTGACTTTCATGCGTGGCCTCTTAAAATCCCAACAAAATTCATAGCAATGCTTCTCTGAGTTCAGTTCCAAAACCCAGGATCTAAGGGGAATCACACTAGAGTTCAAGCCCACGTGGAACCAGTCATTTTTTCCAATGCCACACAAATGACCAACATTAAAACCAAAACACTCACACATGGCCCTCATTTATTCCATATAGTCAATCATCTTAACCTCTGGCTGGAGGTTTCCATGAGGGATGCAGCCCAAGACAGTGTCCAAAATCAGCTCGTTTGCCCCTCATTTGCCTAAAGTCAGGGTAGCCTGGACACCGTTGCTGTGAACCAGGAGTGAACAGATAAGGCTGCCATTAATACTTCTGTGTTTCTCCAATTTGATAGCTACTGATTTTAGGTATCGATTCTTTAGGTGATTTAGAGTCATGCGAAAATACAAGAACCTCTGCAGGGCTTTGAAGAACTCATTTGACTCACAGAATCCCTATTCTCATTTGTTGGAGTGCAGGAACCTAACAGAGGAAGGCAAGAGACTTCATCCACAATGAATGATATTTTTTGCCATTTTGGTTTTGGAAGCTCACATGGGATCATTCTTAAGATCCATCAGGTGCTGAGAATCTAAGTCACAGCCACACACAGGTCCAAGATGCTGATAAAGACACATCCCTTTCCAAAGCAATTAAGCAAAGAACCACAGGGGAGGCCCATTCATTTCCATTTGAAAACTGTTTTCTTCAAGCTTCACAAAGGGGTGGCCTGAGGCAAAGACCTTCCTGACTTTCAGTGCAACACAACAATAAGTAAGCAAAAAGCCCAAAGCAGTGTTTCTGCACTGAGACTTTCCTGGTCACACTGATATCTGAGTTTTCTGAGATGCTCGCCATTCTCTTCAACTATCCTTTACATGGCCATGTCACAGAGCTTGGAGGTGGTACATATTTTGGACACAAATCCATGAGCCTATTCTGGAGAGTTTCCAGAATTCAGGAAGAAAACAACAACTTAGAAAGATAGCAGGTGTTGCACATCGATAAGACAAGCTGCAGTCCATTCATATATTGGGCAGGATGAATTATGGGAAGATTTATACTAGACAGTACACATCCATTAATGCATTCTCTTTTCTAATGTCTACAACAACGGACACAGTGGGATACACAGAAACAGGAAACACTCGCCGTGTCAAATGACTTACTAGAAACTGTCCACTCCAAACCAAAGAAAACGCCTTTCCTATCTATTCTCAGAACATGAGACAAAACAACAAACACACACCCACTCCCAAAAAGGCACCTCCTTCCCCAAGTAAGTCTGTGACTATCCGGAGTGTCCTCTGACTGGTGGGCCATACTGTGTTCCCCCGAAATGGCCTGTCTTCTCTCAGATCTTGTTTCCTTGACCAACTCTGTGAAGATGTCAGGAAAAAGTGGTTAGCCACTACCTGTTTTCTCAGGAAAGGTCCATCTTCTGAGCTCTCCTGGCATTTTCCATCCTCACATCATTAGGTACCAAGAAAACTGACTCTGTCCTTGGTAAATCCAAACAAGTGAGCCCACTGGGCTTGGGACTGGGACTGCCTCTGGGTGCCTGGCTTCTTGGATACCAAGTTCAGAGATTTCCATCACCAAGGAAATGAGGTATGTCACATTCTTTGGAACTGAATGAGGTCACTGCCTTGGCAACCACTTTGTCCTAACAGTTGCTTCCAAGGGTAACAAAAGATGGAGGTTGCCGCTACTTCCTGTGACACTTTCATAAGGTAGAATGTATATCAACCATTGGCACCTGGGAACAGCTCTCCACTCAGGCCTGGTTTGGTCCACCTTCTCTACAATAAGAAGAGAGAGGCAGATTCAGACACATCCCTTCATCCTGACCAGGTTGTTTGCCATGGAAGATTACTTTTGCTCTCTCAGGTGCTTCATACCTGCCTACAACTTCTCCAGGTATCATTTGTGCATGGACATTTGAGGTTCTCATCTGGTGGAAGGTCCCCAACTTTCCTGTGTTGTAAGAACCACTCTGTCCCTGATCTTCTGTAAAATGATTGAGGGAACAGTGTATACTTGGGTTTAAAAACAGGTTTGATTTGGGTGACGAATGATTCTGTGCGATGAATAATGGTATTGGGAACCTGCAATATTTACAAGAATATAGAGGTGAAATATAAGTATGAAAACAGAAATCTAGGTGTGATTTGAAGCCCAGAAGGGTTTTGCCCTTGATTGGGATACTTAGCTTTGAATTATGTTCTGCAAAGATGTCTCAAATAATTCGAATTACAATGGCATAGGAAGTTGTACATTGGATGATTGAATTTAGAAGAGAACATCAGGTCAAAAAGGGATATTCAGTAGGATTAGGAAGATAGTCGGTAGGTTTAGGAAGACGAGTGAGTACAGGATTTGGACCAAAAGTTCTTTAGCAATAGACTTTTGGTTATAGAGTGAATGTAAATGTCAGCACATATGAAGAGTCAGTCACTATGTTGAACTGGGGAAAATATGTAGAAAAGCAGATATCAATAGAAACATTACAAAATCAGGCAAAGTATAAAGTGAGTGATAGAATTAGACATTTTCAACAGGGTTGAGTTTGAAAATATAAATTAGGAAAAAATAAATATGTAGTCACCAATAGGATTGACAATTGACAGCATTAGGCAACCTGGACATGGATGATTTAGAAATCAATGTTCACTTTCCATTTAGGCTTTGGTACAATCATAAGTGTGACCTTTCCATTTTTTGTCCAGAATATTACTGTGATAATGAGGTGACATGAGTATTTCTTTCACCATTTCTGGGAGCAATATATTGAAGATGTAAAGTTAGAATCGGGGGTACAAAGAGGTGTACCCTGTTTCTATGAACATAGAAAAAAAGCGTGAATAGACCATACTGTGAATAAATAATATAATTTTTTCAACTTTAAATAATGAATTGAACTGATATCTGAAAAATTAAAGGAAATCGTATATTGATATACAATCATTCATTCCAACCAGTTATATATCTAATGGAAATATTAGTGTTTTGGTTTATCTTAAAGAGTGTGTTAGTTTTGCTTCAAAATGATTATGGAAATTCAAAATAATGTGTTTGGAAAGAAGTCTGATGAAAAGACCCGTCAAGAAACCCTGACAATAAATGTTTTCTGAAGCAAGAAGTGATTAAAGTTGAAACAAATGCCTATTAATTTGTGAACTTGTGGATGAAATGTATATCCTATGATGTGCAAAAACTGAAGAAACAAAATGTACCAGTGTCGAATACAAATGAATGACAAATTACATATCATGTCCCATAGGAGTCTACTTGCATTGATGTTAGACTGGGTCAGATACTGTAGAATAATTAGGATTTGTATGCACCCTTCACTGAAGTTAGTAGTCAGTACTAGGAAACAAATATGTATTTCAGGTGGATGAATATTTCTGATTATAATCTTGTGAAAAGTTGATTATAAATCCACATACATGAACATGAATGAATTTAGAGAGTATATATTAGACAAATTTTTTCATATTTTGAAAAATTTGGAGAGTATATCTATATCTATATGTATACACACACACACACACACACACACACACACACACACACACACACACACTCACCGACATTGAAAAGTACCAATATAAATGCCAATCGAAATTCATCAGTAAATATATATCATCCACAGATGCAAAAATATTTATTTTCCTGAACATGAGTTTATGCATAATGTTGTTCTACTAGGACGCTCTCCTATAGGTTGAATTTTCATTTCCAACAGCATTTAGGAGGAGTGAACTCTTCTCACAATTTGTATCTGCCAAGACCACTACCTCACAAAAATGTACTTGTGATACCTGGTAGGATTCTATATATGCATATAAATATACATGTGTGAATAGGCTACAGAAAAAGGAAACAAGAATTCACATATTTGTAAAGTTTAAAAACAGATGGAGAATATTTCAATTAAAATTTGACAAGATTTATAACTCCTACCGTATATAATGCAAATGTCAAGTCCAACTATATAACATGTCTCCTCTAAAGTGCTTGTATTTCTATTGTGTTGGGTTAATTTTCCCCATTATATTAGGATGAATAGTCTGAGTCTACTCGGTATGGGTTAGTGTCAGGGATTCAGTACTTCGAATGGAAAATTGGAAAATGAATCCAATGTGTATGTAAATATATGCTGCACAAATATCCTCCCGCTCTCATCCAGAACAATGCCTTGACATTACCTTCACCCCAAGTAAGACACAATTAGAGGAGAAGAGTTACAAAATCAGTGAATACATATCTGGAATGGAAAATGCTCAGGAGTTCACAACCTTGGAGTTGGTAGAGGAGTTTCCAAAAGTAAGGGACAGGGTAAACACTCCACAAACATGGAGCTCTGCTGGCCTATAAACTTTTTGAGAAACTGCCTCTGAGCTTCCGCACTTGAAATATATGTTGTTTTCAGGAGATTTGGCTTCCTTTGTAGTGAGACCATCAAAGCTGGGTTTGCATCAACTTTACCTGGAGGACATGGTTTCTTATTTTCCAATGAACAAGAAGAAGCAGTGCTGAATCCTCTCTTTGTAGGTAAACTGAGGCCACTGGGGACTAAGTATCTCCCCGTGGGGACTGTGAAGCCATTTGGTCCTCCTCCAGTTTTTGTGGTGTTTAGGCTGCTGCACTGTGAGTTTGGTATTTGTTTCACGAAATACTAGGAGCTAAACTGGGACACAGTGCTGGAGGGAGTTCTGTCACGTGTGGTGGGTCAGGGTCTGCAAGAGAATGCACCAACTAGGCTTCTATTTCTCACAGCTTGCCCCATTGTCCCCTTGTCCATATCAACCTGATTCTTAATTTTCCTCTGAAAACTCTCCATATAACAAGATGCATTTACATATAAGGGTCTGCTGGCTGCACCATGTCAGTTACAAGACATTTGGAATCCAATGGTAGATCCACATCGCCCTACTACGGATATTTTATCAAACACCTCCCCACCACTGCTCTAGACCCACTATTCAGCAGGCTCCAACTTACTGGCATCTCTGTTCTACACCATTTTCATGAAACTCAGTAAATCAAGGCACTGTCTGGTATACTCATGATCAGCAATAGGACATCCAATGTTTCTCCAATGCCACCTGGTCATAGGAATTTCAAAAATTTCATGGTATTTATCTAGCCATTTTTCAAGCATGAAGTTGGAGGCACTGTGGGTTTCAATTCATTCAGCAAACATTAAATGGTGAGGAAGCTCATTTCAATGAAATCTCTGGAGAAATCTCACAGGCAAGGCTTCCCAAAGAATGGACAAAAGGTCACATTAGGCCAGGCCCATTGAGGTCTACAATGTGAGGTGCATGTGTGTTTTGACTCTCAACTATGGATGCCATTTCTTTAAGAATAAAATCATGTGATATCCTTGCTGAGATTCCCAGGCCTCTGTGGAAATCTACCCGGGGCCTAGGTCTCAGTTTCCAAGAGCGACTTTCATGCGTGGCATCTTAAAATCACAACAAAATTCATAGCAATGCTTCTCTGAGTTCAGTTCCAAAACCCAGTGTCTAAGGGGAATCACACCAGAGTTCAAGCCCACGTGGAACCAGTCATTTTTTCCAATGCCACACAAATGACCAACATTAAAACCAAAACACTCCCACATGGCCCTCACCTTATTCCATATAGTCAATCATCTTAACCTCTGGCTGGAGGTTTCCATGAGGGGTGCAGCCCAAGACAGAGTCCAAAATCAGCTCGTTTGCCCCTCATTTGCCTAAAGTCAGGGTAGCCTGGACACCGTTGCTGTGAACCAGGAGTGAACAAATAAGCCTGCCATTAATACTTCTATGTTTCTCCAATTTGAGGGCTACTGATTTTAGGTATCGATTCTTTAGGTGATTTAGAGTCATGCGAAAACACAAGCACCTCTGCAGGGCTTTGAAGAACTCATTTGACTCACAGAATCCCTATTCTCATTTGTTGGAGTGCAGGAACCTAACAGAGGAAGGCAAGAGTCTTCATCCACAATGAATGATATTTTTTGCCATTCTGGTTTTGGAAGCTCACATGGGATCATTCTTAGATCCATCAGGTGCTGAGAATGTAAGTCACAGCCACACACAGGTCCAAGAGGATGATAAAGACACATCCCTTTCCAAAGCAATTAAGCAAAGAGCCACAGGTGAGGCCCATTCATTTCCATTTGAAAACTGTTTTCTTCAGGCTTCACAAAGGGGTGGCCTGATGCAAAGACCTTCCTGACATTCAGTGCAACACAACAATAAGTAAGCAAAAAGCCCAAGGCAGTGTTTCTGCACTGAGACTTTCCTGGTTACACTGATATCTGAGTTTTCTGAGATGCTCGCCATTCTCTTCAACTATCCTTTACATGGCCATGTCAGAGAGCTTGGAGGTGGTACATATTTTGGACACAAATCCCTGAGCCCATTCTGGAGAGTGGCCAGAATTCAGGAAGAAAACAACAACTTAGAAAGATAGCAGGTGTTGCACATCGATAAGACAAGCTGCAGTCCATTCATATATTGGGCAGGATGAATTATAGGGAAGATTTATACTAGACAGGACACATCCATTAATGCATTCTCTTTTCTAATGTCTACAACAACGGACACAGTGGGATACACATAAACAGAAACACTCACCTTGTCAAATGACTTACTAGAAACTGTCTGCTCCAAACCAAACAAACCGCCTTTTCGATCTATTCTCAGAACATGAGACAAAACAACAAACCCACACCCACTCCCACAAAGGCACCTCCTTCCCCCAAGTAGGTCTGTGACTATCCGGAGTGTCCTCTGACTGGTGGGCCATACTGTGTTCCCCCGAAATGGCCTGTCTTCTCTCAGATCTTGTTTCCTTGACCAACTCTGTGAAGATGTCAGGAAAAAGTGGTTAGCCACTACCTGTTTTCTCAGGAAAGGTCCATCTTCAGAGCTCTCCTGACATTTGGCCATCCTCACATCATTAGGTACCAAGAAAACTGACTCTGTCCTTGGTAAATCCAAACAAGTGAGCCCACTGGGCCTGGGACTGGGACTGCCTCTGGGTGCCTGGCTTCTTGGATACCAAGTTCAGAGATTTCCATCACCAAGGAAATGAGGTATGTCACATTCTTTGGAACTGAATGAGGTCACTGCCTTGGCAACCACTTTGTCCTAACAGTTGCTTCCAAGGGTTACATAAGATGGAGGTTTCCCCTACTTCCTGTGACACTTTCATAAGGTAGAATGTATATCAACTATTGGCACCCGGGAACAGCTCTCCACTCAGGCCTGGATTGTTCCACCTTGTCTACAATAAGAAGAGAGAGGCAGATTCAGTCACATCCCTTCATCCTGACCAGGTTTTTTGCCATGGAAGTTGACTTTTGCTCTCTCAGGAGCTTCATACCTGCCTACAACTTCTCCATGTATCATTTGTGCATGGACATTTGAGGTTCTCATCTGGTGGAAGATCCCCAACTTTCCTGTATTGTAAGAACCCCTCTGTCCCTGCTCTTCTGTAAAATGATTGAGGGAACAGTGTATACCTGGGGTTAAAAATAGGTTTGATTTCGTGATGAATGATTCTCTGTGATGAATAATGCGATTGGGAACCTGCAATGTTTACAAGAATATAGAGGTGAAATATAAGTTTGAAAAAAGAAATCTAGGTATGCTTTGAAGCCCAGAAGGGTTTTGCCCTTGATTGGGATACTTAGCTTTGAATTATGTTCTGCAAAGAGGTCTCAGATAATTTGATATACAATGGCATAGGACCTTGTACATTGGATGATTGAATTTAGAAGAGAACATCCAGTCAAAAAGGGATATTCAGTAGTATTAGGAAGATAGTCGGTAGGTTTAGGAAGACGAGTGAGTATAGGATTTGGACCAAAAGTTCTTTAGCAATAGACTTTTGGTTATAGAGTGAATGTAAATGTCAGCACATATGAAGAGTCAGACACTATGTTGAACTGGGGAAAATATGTAGAAAAGCAGATATCAATGGAAACATTACGAAATCAGGCAAAGTATAAAGTGAGGGATAGAATTAGACATTTTCAACAGGGTTGAGTTTCAATATATAAATTAGGAAAAAACATATATGTAGTCACCAATGGGATTGACAATTGACAGCATTAGGCAACATGGACATGGATGTTTTTAGAAATCCATGTTCACTTTCCATTTAGGCTTTGGTACAATCATTAGTGTGACCTTTCCATTTTTTGTCCAGAATATTACTGTGATAATGAGGTGACATGAGTATTTCTTTCACCATTTCTGGGAGCAATATATTGAAGATGTAAAATTAGAATCGGGGGTACAAATAGGTGTACCCTGTTTCTTTGAACATAGAGAAAAACCACGAATAGACCATACTGTGAATAAATAATATAACTATTTGAACTTTAAATAATGAATTGAACTGATGTCTGAAAAATAAAAGGAAATTGTATATTGATATACAATCATTCATTCCAACCAGTTATATATCTAATGGAAATATTAGTGTTTTGGTTTATCATGAAGAGTCTGTGAGTTTTGCTTCAAAATGATTATGGAAATTCAAAATAATGTGTTTGGAAAGAAGTCTCATGAAAAGACCAGTCAAGAAACCCTGACAATACATGTGTTCTGAAGCAAGAAGTGATTAATGTTGAAACAAATGCCTATTAATTTGTGAACCTGTGGATGAAATGTATATCCTATGATGTGCAAAAACTGAAGAAACAATAATGTACCAGTGTCGAATACAAATGAATGACAAATTACATATCATGTCCCATAGGAGTCTACTTGCATTGATGTTAGACTGGGTCAGATACTGTAGAATAATTAGGATTTGTATGCACCCTTCACTGAAGTTAGTAGTCAGTACTAGGAAACAAATATGTATTTCAGGTGGATGAATATTTCTGATTATAATCTTGTGAAAAGCTGATTATAAATCCACATACATGAACATGAATGAATTTAGAGAGTGTATACTAGACACATATATTTCATATTTGGAAAACTTTGGAGAGTATATCTATATCTATATCTATACACACACACACACACACACACACACACACACACACAACACTCACAGACATTAAAAAGTACCAATATAAATGCCAATCGAAATTCATCAGTAAATATATATCATCCACAGATGCAAAAATATTTATGTTACTGAACATGAGTTTATGTATAAGGTTGTTCTTCTAGGACGCTCTCTTATAGGTTGAATTTTCATTTCCAACAGCATTTAGGAGGAGTGAACACTTCTCACAATTTGTATCTGCCAAGACATCCACCTTACAAAAATGTACATGTGATACCTGGTAGGATTCTATATATGCATATAAAAATACATGTGTGAATATGCTACAGAAATTGGAAACATGTATTCACATATTTGTTAAGTTTAAAAACACATGGAGAATATTTCAATTAAAATTTGACTAGATGTATAACCCCTACCTTATATAATGCAAATGTCAAGTCCAACTATAGAACATGTCTCCTCTGAAGTGCTTGTATTTCTATTGTGTTGGGTTAATTTTCCAAATTATATTAGGATGAATAGTCTGAGTCTACTAGGTATGGGTTAGTGTCAGGGATTCAGTACTTCGAATGACAAATTGGAAAATGAATCCAATGTGTATGTAAATATATGCTGCACAAATATCCTTCCGCTCTCATCCAAAACAATGCCTTGACATTACCTTCACCCCAAGTAAGACACAATTAGAGGAGAAGAGTTACACAATGAGTGAATACATATCTGGAATGGAAAATGCTCAGGAGTTCACAACCTTGGAGGTGGTTTAGGAGTTTCCAAAAGTAAGGGACATGGTAAACACTCCACAAACATATAACTCTGCTGGTCTAAAAACTTTTTGAGAAACTGCCTCTGAGCTTCCGCACTTGAAATATATGTTGTTTTCTTGAGATTTGGCTTCCTTTGTAGTGAGACCATCAAAGCTGGGTCTGCATCTATGTGACCTGGAGGACATGGTTTCTTATTTTCCAATGAACAAGATGAAGCAGTGCTGAATCCTGTCTTTATAGGTAAACTGAGGCCACTGGGGACTAAGTGTCTCCCCGTCTCCCCGTGTGGACTGTGAAGCCATTTGTTCCTCCTCCACTTTTTGTGGTGTTTAGGCTGCTGCACTGTGAGTTTGGTATTTGTTTCACGAAATACTAGCAGCTAAACTGGGACACAGTGCTGGAGGGAGTTCTGTCACGTGTGGTGGGTCAGGGTCTGCAAGAGAATGCACCAACTAGGCTTCTATCTCTCACAGCTTGCCCCATTGCCCCCTTCTCCATATCAACCTGATTCTTAATTTTCCTCTTAAAACTCTCCATATAACAAGATGCCTTTACATATAAGGGTCTGCTGGCAGCACCATGTCAGTTACAAGCCATTTGGAATCCAATGGTAGATGCACATGGTCCTACCACGGATGTTTTATCAAACGCCTCCCCACCACTGCTCTAGACCCACTACTCAGCAGGCTCCAAATTACTGGCATCTCTGTTCTACACCACTTTCATGAAACTCAGTAAATCAAGGCACTGTCTGGTATACTCATGATCAGCAACAGGACATCCAATGTTTCTCCAGTGCCACCTGGTCATAGGAATTTCAAAAATTTCATGGTATTTATCTAGCCATTTTTCAAGCATGAAGTTGGAGGCACTGTGGGTTTCAATTCATTCGGCAAACATTAAATGGTGAGGAAGCTCATTTCAATGAAATCTCTGGAGAACTGTCACAGGCAAGGCTTCCCAAAGAATGGACAAACCGTCACATTAGGCCAGGCCCATTGAGGTCAACAATGTGAGGTCCATGTGTGTTTTGACTCTCAATTATGGCTGCCATTCCTTTAAGAATAAAATCCTGTGATATCCTTGCTGAGATTCCCAGGCCTCAGTGGAAACCTACCCGGGGCCTAGGTCTCAGTTTCCAAGAGCGACTTTCATGCGTGGCCTCTTAAAATCCCAACAAAATTCATGGCAATGCTTCTCTGAGTTCAGTTCCAAAACCCAGTGTCTAAGGGGAATCACACCAGAGTTCAAGCCCACGTGGACCCAGTCATTCTTTCCAATGCCACACAAATGACCAACATTAAAACCAAAACACTCCCACATGGCCCTCACCTTATTCCATATAGTCAATCATCTTAACCTCTGGCTGGAGGTTTCCATGAGTGGTGCAACCCAAGACAGTGTCCAAAATAAGCTCGTTTGCCCCTCATTTGCCTAAAGTCAGGGTAGCCTGGACACCTTTGCTGTGATCCAGGAGTGAACAAATAAGCCTGCCATTAATACTTCTATGTTTCTCCAATTTGAGGGCTACTGATTTTAGGTATCGATTCTTTAGGTGATTTAGAGTCATGCGAAAACACAAGCACCTCTGCAGGGCTTTGAAGAACTCATTTGACTCACAGAATCCCTATTCTCATTTGTTGGAGTGCAGGAACCTAACAGAGGAAGGCAAGAGTCTTCATCCACAATGAATGATATTTTTTGCCATTCTGGTTTTGGAAGCTCACATGGGATCATTCTTAAGATCCATCAGGTGCTGAGAATCTAAGTCACAGCCACGCACAGTTCCAAGAGGCTGATAAAGACACATCCCTTTCCAAAGCAATTAAGCAAAGAGCCACAGGTGAGTCCTTTTCATTTCCATTTGAAAACTGTTTTCTTCAGGCTTCACAAAGGGGTGGCCTGATGCAAAGACCTTCCTGACATTCAGTGCAACACAACAATAAGTAAGCAAAAAGCCCAAGGCAGTGTTTCTGCACTGAGACTTTCCTGGTCACACTGATATCTGAGTTTTCTGAGATGCTCGCCATTCTCTTCAACTATCCTTTACATGGCCATGTCACAGAGCTTGGAGGTGGTACATATTTTGGACACAAATCCCTGAGCCCATTCTGGAGAGTGGCCAGAATTCAGGAAGAAAACAACAACTTAGAAAGATAGCAGGTGTTGCACATCGATAAGACAAGCTGCAGTCCATTCATATATTGGGCAGGATGAATTATAGGGAAGATTTATACTAGAAAGGACACATCCATTAATGCATTCTCTTTTCTAATGTCTACAACAACGGACACAGTGGGATACACATAAACAGAAACACTCGCCTTGTCAAATGACTTACTAGAAACTGTCTGCTCCAAACCAAACAAACCGCCCTTTCGATCTATTCTCAGAACATGAGACAAAACAACAAACACACACCCACTCCCACAAAGGCACCTCCTTCCCCCAAGTAGGTCTGTGACTATCCGGAGTGTCCTCTGACTGGTGGGCCATACTATGTTCCCCCGAAATGGCCTGTCTTCTCTCAGATCTTGTTTCCTTGACCAACTCTGTGAAGATGTCAGGAAAAAGTGGTTAGCCACTACCTGTTTTCTCAGGAAAGGTCCATCTTCAGAGCTCTCCTGGCATTTGGCCATCCTCACATCATTAGGTACCAAGAAAACTGACTCTGTCCTTGGTAAATCCAAACAAGTGAGCCCACTGGGCCTGGGACTGGGACTGCCTCTGGGTGCCTGGCTTCTTGGATACCAAGTTCAGAGAGTTCCATCACCAAGGAAATGAGGTATGTCACATTCTTTGGAACTGATTGAGGTCACTGCCTTGGCAACCACTTTGTCCTAACAGTTGCTTCCAAGGGTTACATAAGATGGAGGTTTCCCCTACTTCCTGTGACACTTTCATAAGGTAGAATGTATATCAACCATTGGCACCCGGGAACAGCTCTCCACTCAGGCCTGGATTGTTCCACCTTGTCTACAATAAGAAGAGAGAGGCAGATTCAGACACATCCCTTCATCCTGACCAGGTTGTTTGCCATGGAAGATGACTTTTGCTCTCTCAGGAGCTTCATACCTGCCTACAACTTCTCCATGTATCATTTGTGCATGGACATTTGAGGTTCTCATCTGGTGGAAGATCCCCAACTTTCCTGTATTGTAAGAACCCCTCTGTCCCTGCTCTTCTGTAAAATGATTGAGGGAACAGTGTATACCTGGGGTTAAAAACAGGTTTGATTTGGTGATAAATGATTCTGTGCGATGAATAATGCGATTGGGAACCTGCAATGTTTACAAGAATATAGAGGTGAAATATAAGCTTGAAAAAAGAAATCTAGGTATGCTTTGAAGCCCAGAAGGGTTTTGCCCTTGATTGGGATACTTAGCTTTGAATTATGTTCTGCAAAGATGTCTCAGATAATTTGATATACAATGGCATAGGACCTTGTACATTGGATGATTGAATTTAGAAGAGAACATCCAGTCAAAAAGGGATATTCAGTAGGATTAAGAAGATAGTCGGTATTTTTAGGAAGATGAGGGAGTATAGGATTTGGACCAAATGTTCTTTAGCAATAGACTTTTGGTTATAGAGTGAATGTAAATGTCAGCACATATGAAGAGTCAGACACTATGTTGAACTGGGGAAAATATGTAGAAAAGCAGATATCAATGGAAACATTACGAAATCAGGCAAAGTATAAAGTGAGGGATAGATTTAGACATTTTCAACAGGGTTGAGTTTCAATATATAAATTAGGAAAAAACAAATATGTAGTCACCAATAGGATTGACAATTGACAGCATTAGGCAACATGGACATGGATGTTTTTAGAAATCCATGTTCACTTTCCATTTAGGCTTTGGTACAATCATAAGTGTGACCTTTCCATGTTTTGTCCAGAATATTACTGTGATAATGAGGTGACATGAGTATTTCTTTCACCATTTCTGGGAGCAATATATTGAAGATGTAAAATTAGAATCGGGGGTACAAATAGGTGTACCCTGTTTCTGTGAACATAGAGAAAAACCACGAATATACCACACTGTGAATAAATAATATAACTTTTTTGAACTTTAAATAATGAATTGAACTGATATCTGAAAAATAAAAGGAAATTGTATATTGATATACAATCATTCATTCCAACCAGTTATATATCTAATGGAAATATTAGTGTTTTGGTTTATCATGAAGAGTGTGTGAGTTTTGCTTCAAAATGATTATGGAAATTCAAAATAATGTGTTTGGAAAGAAGTCTCATGAAAAGACCAGTCAAGAAACCCTGACAATACATGTGTTCTGAAGCAAGAAGTGATTAATGTTGAAACAAATGCCTATTAATTTGTGAACTTGTGGATGAAATATATATCCTATGATGTGCAAAAACTGAAGAAACAATAATGTACCAGTGTCGAATACAAATGAATGACAAATTACATATCATGTCCCATAGGAGTCTACTTGCATTGATGTTAGACTGGGTCAGATACTGTAGAATAATTAGGATTTGTATGCACCCTTCACTGAAGTTAGTAGTCAGTACTAGGAAACAAATATGTATTTCAGGTGGATGAATATTTCTGATTATAATCTTGTGAAAAGTTGATTATAAATCCACATACATGAACATGAATGAATTTAGAGAGTGTATACTAGACACATATATTTCATATTTGGAAAACTTTGGAGAGTATATCTATATCTATATCTATACACACACACACACACACACACACACACACAACACTCACAGACATTAAAAATTACCAATATAAATGCCAATCGAAATTCATCAGTAAATGTATATCATCCACAGATGCAAAAATATTTATGTTACTGAACATGAGTTTATGTATAAGGTTGTTCTTCTAGGACGCTCTCTTATAGGTTGAATTTTCATTTCCAACAGCATTTAGGAGGAGTGAACACTTCTCACAATTTGTATCTGCCAAGACATCCACCTTACAAAAATGTACGTGTGATACCTGGTAGGATTCTATATATGCATATAAATATACATGTGTGAATAGGCTACAGAAATTGGAAACAAGTATTCACATATTTGTTAAGTTTAAAAACACATGGAGAATATTTCAATTAAAATTTGACTAGATGTATAACTCCTACCTTATATAATGCAAATGTCAAGTCCAACTATAGAACATGTCTCCTCTGAAGTGCTTGTATTTCTATTGTGTTGGGTTAATTTTCCCCATTATATTAGGATGAATAGTCTGAGTCTACTAGGTATGGTTTAGTGTCAGGGATTCAGTACTTCGAATGACAAATTGGAAAATGAATCCAATGTGTATGTAAATATATGCTGCACAAATATCCTCCCGCTCTCATCCAAAACAATGCCTTGACATTACCTTCACCCCAAGTAAGACACAATTAGAGGAGAAGAGTTACACAATCAGTGAATACATATCTGGAATGGAAAATGCTCAGGAGTTCACAACCTTGGAGGTGGTTTAGGAGTTTCCAAAACTAGGGGACAGGGTCAACACTCCACAAATATGGAGCTCTGCTGGCCTAAAAACTTTTTGAGAAACTGCCTCTGAGCTTCCGCACTTGAAATATATGTTGTATTCAGGAGATTTGGCTTCCTTTGTAGTGAGACCATCAAAGCTGGGTCTGCATCTATGTGACCTGGAGGACATGGTTTCTTATTTTCCAATGAACAAGATGAAGCAGTGCTGAATCCTCTTTTTGTAGGTAAACTGAGGCCACTGGGGACTAAGTGTCTCCCCGTGTGGACTGTGAAGCCATTTGTTCCTTCTCCTCTTTTTATGGTGTTTTTGCTGCTGCACTGTGAGTTTGGTATTTGTTTCACGAAATACTAGGAGATAAACTGGGACACAGTGCTGGAGGAAGTTCTGTCATGTGTGGTGGGTCAGGGTCTGCAAGAGAATGCACCAACTATGCTTCTATCTCTCACAGCTTGCCCCATTGTCCCCTTGTCCATATCAACCTGATTCTTTATTTTCCTCTGCTAACTCTCCATATAACAAGATGCCTTTACATATAAGGGTCTGCTGGCAGCACCATGTCAGTTACAAGCCATTTGGAATCCAATGGTAGATCCACATGGCCCTACCATGGATGTTTTATCAAACACCTCCCCACCACTGCTCTAGACCCACTACTCAGCAGGCTCCAACATACTGGCATCTCTGTTCTACACCATTTTCATGAAACTCAGTAAATCAAGGCACTGTCTGGTATACTCATGATCAGCAACAGGACATCCAATGTTTCTCCAGTGCCACCTGGTCATAGGAATTTCAAAAATTTCATGGTATTTATCTAGCTATTTTTCAAGCATGAATTTGGAGGCACTGTGGGTTTCAATTCATTCAGCAAACATTAAATGTTGAGGAAGCTCATTTCAATGAAATCTCTGGAGAATTCTCACAGGCAAGGCTTCCCAAAGAGTGGACAAAAGGTCACATTAGGCCAGGCCCATTGAGGTCTACAATGTGATGTCCATGTGTGTTTTGACTCACAACTATGGCTGCCATTTCTTTAAGAATAAAATAATGTAATATCCTTGCTGAGATTCCCAGACCTCTGTGGAAATCCACCCGGGGTCTAGGTCTCAGTTTCCAAGTGTGACTTTCATGCTTGGCCTCTTAAAATCCCAATAAAATTCATGGCAATGCTTCCCTGAGTTCACTTCCAAAACCCAGTCTCTAAGGGGAATCACACCAGAGTTCAAGCCCACGTGGACCCAATCATTTATTCCAATGCCACACAAATGAGCAACATTAAAACCAAAACACTCCCACATGGCCCTCATCTTATTCCATATAGTCAATCATCTTATCTTCTGGCTGGAGGTTTCCATGAGGGGCGCAGCCCAAGACAGTGTCCAAAATCAGCTCCTTTGCCCCTCATTTGCCTAAAGTCTGGGTAGCCTGGACACAGTTTCTGTGAACCAGGAGTGAACAAATAAGCCTGCCTTTAATACTTCTGTGTTTCTCCAATTTGAGGCATACTGATTTTAGGTATCGATTCTTTAGGTGATTTAGAGTCATGCGAAAACACAAAAACCTCTGCAGGGCTTTGAAGAACTCATTTGACCCAAAGAATTCCTATTCTCATTTGATGGAGTGCAGGAACCTAACAGAGGAAGGCAAGAGACTTCATCCACAATGAATGATATTTCATGCTATTTTGTTTTGGAAGCTCAAATGGGATCATTCTTAAGATCCATCAGGTGCTGAGAACCTAAGTCACAGCCACACACAGGTCCAAGTGGCTGATAAAGACACATCCCTTTCCAAAGCAATTAAGCAAAGAGCCACAGGTGAGGCCCATTCATTTCCATTTGAAAACTGTTTTCTTCAGGCTTCACAAAAGGGTGGCCTGAGGCAAAGACCTTCCTGACATTCAGTGCAACACAACAATAAGTAAGCAAAAGGCCCAAAGCGGGGTTTCTGCACTGAGACTTTCCTGTTCACACTGATATCTGAGTTTTCTGAGATGCTCGCCATTCTCTTCAGCTATCCTGTACATGGCCATGTCACAGAGCTTGGAGGTGGTACATATTTTGGACACAAATCCATGAGCCTATTCTGGAGAGTGGCCAGAATTCAGGAAGAAAACAACAACTTAGAAAGATAGCAGGTGTTGCACATCGATAAGACAAGCTGCAGTCCATTCATATATTGGGCAGGATGAATTATGGGAAGTTTTATACTAGACAGGACACATCCATTAATGCATTCTCTTTTCTAATGTCTACAACAACGGACACAGTGGGATACACAGAAACAGAAACACTCGCCGTGTCAAATGACTTACTAGAAACTGTCCACTTCAAACCAAACAAACCGCTTTTCCTATCTATTCTCAGAACATGAGACAAAACAACAAACCCACACCCACTCCCACAAAGGCACCTCCTTCCCCCAAGTAGGTCTGTGACTATCCGGAGTGTCCTCTGACTGGTGGGCCATACTATGTTCCCCCGAAATGGCCTGTCTTCTCTCACATCTTGTTTCCTTGACCAACTCTCTGAAGATGTCAGGAAAAAGTGGTTAGCCACTACCTGTTTTCTCAGGAAAGGTCCATCTTCAGAGCTCTCCTGGCATTTGGCCATCCTCACATCATTAGGTACCAAGAAAACTGACTCTGTCCTTGGTAAATCCAAACAAGTGAGCCCACTGGGACTGGGACAGGGACTGCCTCTGGGTGCCTGGCTTCTTGGATACCAAGTTCAGAGATTTACATCACCAAGGAAATGAGGGATGTCACATTCTTTGAAACTGAATGAGGTCACTGCCTTGGCAACCACTTTGTCCTAACAGTTGCTTCCAAGGGTAACATAAGATGGAGGTTTCCCCTACTTCCTTTGACACTTTTATTAAGTAGAATGTATATCAACCATTGGCACCTGGGAACAGCTCTCCACTCAGGCCTGGTTTGGTCCACCTTCTCTACAATAAGAATAGAGAGGCAGATTCAGACACATCCCTTCATCCTGACCAGGTTGTTTGCCATGGAAGATGACTTTTTCTCTCTTAGGTGCTTCATACCTGCCTACAACTTCTCCAGGTATCATTTGTGCATGGATATTTGAGGTTCTCATCAGGAGGAAGGTCTCCAACTTTCCTGTATTGTAAGAACCACTCTGTCCCTGCTCTTCTGTAAAATGATTGAGGGAACAGTGTATACTTGGGGTTAAAAACAGGTTTGATTTGGGTTACAAATGATTCTGTCGATTAATAATGGTATTGGGAACCTGCAATATTTACAAGAATATAGAGGTGAAATATAATTATGAAAAGAGAAACCTAGTTATGATTTGAAGCCCAGAAGGGTTTTGCCCTTGATTGGGATACTTAGCTTTGAATTATGTTCTGCAAAGATGTCTCAGATAATTCGATATACAATGGCATAGGACCTTGTACATTGGATGATTGAATTTAGAAGAGAACATCCAGTCAAAAAGGGATATTCAGTATGATTAGGAAGATAGTCAGTAGGTTTAGGAAGAAGAGTGAGTATAGGATTTGGACCAAAAGTTCTTTAGCAATAGACTTTCGGTTATAGAGTGAATGTAAATATCAGCACATATGAAGAGTCAGTCACTATGATGAACTGGGTAAATGTGTAGAAAAGCAGATATCAATGGAAACATTATGAAATCAGGCAAAGTATAAAGTGAGGGATTGAATTAGACATTTTCAACAGGGTTGAGTTTGAATATATAAATTAGGAAAAAACAAATATGTAATCACCAATAGGATTGACAATTGACAGCATTAGACAACCTGGACATGGATGTTTTTAGTAATCCATGTTCACTTTCCATTTAGGCTTTGGTACAATCATAAGTGTGACCTTTACATTTTTTGTCCAGAATATTACTGTGATAATGAGGTGACATGAGTATTTCCTTCACCATTTCTGGGAGCAATATATTGAAGATTTAAAATTAGAATTGGGGGTACAAAGAGGTGTACCCTGTGTCTATTAAGATAGAGATAAAGCATGAATAGACCATACTGTGAATAAATAATATAACTTTTTTGAACTTTATATAATGAATTGAATTGATATCTGAAAAATTACAGGAAATCGTATATTGATATACAATCATTCATTCCAACCAGTTATATATCTAATGGAAATATTATTGTTCGTTTTATCATGAAGAGTGTGTGAGTTTTGCTTCAAAAGTGATTATGGAAATCAAAAATAATGTGTTTGGAAAGAAGTCTCATGAAAAGACCAGTCAAGAAACCCTGCCAATACATGTGTTCTGAAGCAAGAAGTGATTAAAGTTTAAACAAATGCCTATAAATTTGTGAACTTGTGGATGAAATGTATAACTTAAAATGTGCAAAAACTGAAGAAATAATAATGTACCAGTGTTGAGTACATATGAACGTCAAATTACATATCATGTCCCATAGGAATCTACTTGCATTGATGTTAGACTGGGTCAGTTACTGTAGAATAATTAGGATTTGTATGCACCACTCACTGAAGTTAGTTTTCAGTACTAGGAAATAAATATGTATTTCAGGTGGATGAATATTTCTGATTATAATCTTGTGAAAAGTTGATTATAAATCCACATACATGAACATGAATGAATTTAGAGAGTTTACATTAGACACATATATTTCATATTTTGAAAAATCTGCAGAGTGTACAGATATATTACACACACACACACACACACACACACAAACACACAAAACACTGACCTACATTTAAAAGAAGCAATATAAATGGCAATAGAAATTCATCAGTAAATATATATCACCCACAGATGCAAAAATATTTATTTTACTGAACATGAATGTATGTATAATGTTCTTCTACTAGGAAGCTTACCTATAGGTTGAATTTTCAGTTCCAACAGCGTTTAGGAGGTGTGAACTCTTCTCACAGTTTGTATATGCCAAGTCAGCCACCTCAAAATGTACGTGTGATACCTGGTAGGATTCTATATATGCATATAAATATACAAATGTGAATAGGCTAAAGAGAAAGGGAAACAAAAATTCTCGTATTTTTTAAGTTTAAAAACATATGGAGAACTTCTTTGATTAAAAATTGACTAAATTTATAACTTTTACCTTATATAATGCAAAAGGCAAGTCCAACTATACAACATGCCTCCAATGAACTGCTTGTATTTCTATAGGTTTGGGTTTTTTTCTCTATCATATTAGGATGAGTTGTTTGAGTCTAGTAGGTATGGGTTAGTGTCAGGGATTCAATATTTCAAAATGAAAATTGGAAAATGAATCCAATTTGTATGCATATATATGCTGCACAAATATCCTCCCACTCTCATCCAGAACAATGCCTTGACATTACCTTCACCCCAAGTAAGACACAATTAGAGGAGAAGAGTTAGAAAATCAGTGAACACATATCTGGAATGGAAAAATGCTCAGGAGTTCACAACCTTGGAGGTGGTAGAGGAGTTTCCAAAAGCAAGGGACAGGGTAAACACTCCACAAACATGGAGCTCTGCTGGCCTAAAAACTTTTTGAGAAACTGCCTTGAGATAGGGCACTTAAATATATGTTGTTGTCAGGAGATTTGGCTTCCTTTGTAGTGAGACCATCAAAGCTGGGTCTGCATCTATGAGACCTGGAGGACATTGTTTCTGATGTTTCAATGAACATGAGGCAGCAGTGCTGATATTTTTCTTTTTAGGTAAACTATGGCCTCTGGGGTCTAAGTGTCTCCCCGTTGAACTGTGAAGTCATTTGGCCCTCCTACACTTTTTGTGGGGTTTTTGCTGCTGCACTGGTAGTTTGGTATTTGCTTCATAAAATAGAAGGAGTTCAAATGGGACACAGTGCTGGAGGGAGTTCTGTCACGTGTGGTGGGTCAGGGTCTGCAGGAAAATGCACCAACCAATCTTCTATCCCTCAAAGCTTGCCCCATTGCATCCTTGTCCATAGCAACCTGATTCTGAACATTGCCCTGAATCCTCTCCATATAACAACATGCCTTTACTTATAAGGGTCTGCTGGTTGCACCATGTAAGCCACAAGCCATTTTTAAGCCAATGGAAGATCCAAATTGCTCCAACACAGAAGTTTTATCACACTCCTGCCCACCACAACTCTAGGCCCACTTCTTAGGAGCCTGAAACTTACTGGGACCTCTGTTGTACACCATTTTCATAAAACCCAGTCAAGCAAGGCACTGTCAGGTACATCCATGATCAGCAGCAGGACATCCAAAGGTTCTCTAGTGCAACCTAGTCATGGGAATTTCAAAAATTTCATGGTATTTATCTAGACATTTTACAAGGATGAAGTTGGAAGCACTGTGGGTTTCAATTTTTTCAGGAACCATTAAATGGTGAGGAAGATTATTTCAATGAAAGCTCTGAAGAACCCTCACAGGCAAGGCTTCTCAAAGAGTGAACAAAAGGTCACAATAAGCCAGGCCCATTGAGGTCTACAATGTGAGTTCCATGTGTGTTTTGACTCTCAAATATGGCTGCCAAGTCTTTCGAATGAAATCATGTGATACCTTGGCTGAGATTCCCAGTGCTCTGTGCAAAGCCACTCTGGGGCTAGATCTCAGTTTCCCAGGGTGACTCTCATACATGGCCTCTTTAATCCCAACACAATACATGGCAATACTTTTCTGAGGTCAGTTTCTGAACTCAGTCTCTAAAGGGAATCACACCAAAGTTCAAGCCCAGGTAGACCCAGTTATGTCTTCCAACTGCCACACAAATATCCACAATTAAATCCAAAACACTCCCACATGTCACTCATATTTTCTATATACCCACTCATCATAACCTCTGGCTGGAGGTTTCCATGAGGGGTGCTGCCCAAGACAGTGTCCAAAATAACCACCCTTGCCCCTCATTTGCCTAAAATCAGGGTGGCCTGGACATCCTTCCAGTGAACCAGGAGTGATCAAATTGGCCGGCCATTAAGATGGCACTGCTTCTCCAATTTGAGGCCTACTGACTGTGGGGTTTAGAGTCTTTATGTGATTTGGAGTCATGAGAAAAATCAAGCACTTATGGGCTATCCTCTGCAGGGTTTTGAGGAACACATTTAAACCAAATGATCACTATTCTCACTTGATGAAGGTCAGGAACCTTACAGAGGAATGCGAGAGACTTCATCCAAAATGAATGCTCTTTTGTCCATTTTGGTTTTGGATGCACACATGGGATCTTTCTTTAGATCCATCAGGTGCTAAGAATCTAAGCCACAGCCTCACACAGGGCCAAAAAGCTGATTCAGACACATCCCTTTCCAAAGCAATTAAGCAAAGAGCCACAGGTGATGCCCATTCATTTCTATTTGAAAACTATTTCTTTTGACTCTACAAAGGTGTGGCCTGAGGCAAAGACGTTCTGACATTCAGGGCAACAGAACAATTGGTAAGCAAAAGGCCCAAAGCAGGGTTTCTCCATTAGAATTTTCTGGTCACACTCATATCTGAGTTTTCTTAGATGCTCCCATTCCTTTCAGCAATCCAGTACATGGCCAAGTCTCAGAGCTTGGAGGTGGTACATATTTTGGACACAAAACAATGAGACTATTCTGGAAATTGGCCAGAATTCAGGAAGAAAACAGGACCTTAGCAAGATTGTAGGAGTTGCCCACCCATAAGTCAAGCCACAGTCCATTCATAAATTGGGCAAGATGAATCTTGGGAAGCTTTCTACTAGTCAGGACACTTACAATGATTCATTCTCTTTTCTAATGTCTAAAACCACGGACACAGTGGGATACACAGACAAAGAGACACTGGCCTTGTCAAACGACTTACCAGAAACAGTTCACTCCAAAACAAACAAACCGCCTTTCCTACCTATTCTCAGAACATGAGACAAAACCTCAAACCCACACCCACACACACAAAGGCAGCTCCTTCCCCCAAGTAGGTCTGTGACTATCAGGAGTGTCCTCTGACAGGTGGGCCATACTTTGTTCTGATGAAATCGCCTGTCCTGTGTCAGATATGGTCTCATTGGCACAATCTGTGAAGTTGTCACTAGCCAGCTGTGAGCAACTACCTGCTTTCTCAGGAAAGGCCTCTCTTCAGAGCTTTCCTGACATTTGTCCATCCTCACATCAGTAGGTACCAAGAAAGACTGACTCTGTCCTTGTTAAATCCAAACAAGTGAGACCACTGGGACTGGGAATGGGACTGGCTCTGCGTGCCTGGCTTCCCGGATCCCAAGTTCAGAGAGTTTCATCACCAAGGAAGTGAGGTGAGATTACTTCCTTCAGGAATTTAATGAGGTCACTGCCTTGGAAACCACTTTGTGCTAACAGTAGCTTCCAATAGTCCTATGAGATGGAGGCAGCCCTTACTTCCTGTGACACTTTCATATGTTAGAATGGTATATCAACCATAGGCACCCAGGAACAGCTCTCCACACATGCCTGGTATGGTCCATCTTCTCTACATTAAGAAGAGAGGCTTATTCAGACAAAACCCTTCATTCTGGAAAGGTTGTTTGCGATGGAAGATGACTTTTGCTCTCTCAGGTCCTTCATAGCTGCCTAATCTTCTCCAGGGATCAAATCTGCATGGACCTTTGAGGTTCTCAGCAGGAGGCAGATCCCCTACATTCCTGTATTGTAAGATGATCTCTCTCGCTGCTCTTCTGTAAAGTTAGATTGAGGGAAGAGTGTATGGTTAGGGTTATTAACATGTTCGATTTGGATTACGAATCATCCTGCAGGATGATTAATAGTATTGGGAACCTGCAATATTTATAAGATTATAGAGGTGAAATATAAGTATGAAAACAGAAATGTTGGTAAGATTTGAAGCCCAGAAGGGCATTAGGCCCTTGATTGGGATACTTAGCTTTTAATTACGTTCTACACAGATGTCTCAGATAAATTGATAATCAATGGCATAGGACCTTATACCTTGGATGTTTGATTTTAGAAGAGAACATCCACTCAAATTGAGATAGTCGGTGGGATTAGGAAGATAGTCGGTAGGTTTATAAAAAAGAGTGAGTATAAAATTTGGACAAAAATTTCTGTAGCAATAGGGTTTCGGTTATAGAGTGAATGTAAATGTCAGCACATGTGAAGAGTCAGTCACAATGATTAACTGGGGAAAATATGTAGGAAAGAAAATATCAATAGAGACATTATGAAATGAGGCAATTATATAGTGAGTGATAGGATTAGACATTTTCAACAGGGTTGAGATTGAGTACATAATCTTAGGAAGAAACAAATATGTAGTCACCAATAGGAATGACATTTGAAAGCATTAGGCAACCTGGATATGGATGTTTTTAGTAAGCCATGTTCACTTTCCATTTAGGATTTGGTACAATCATAAGTGTGACCTTTGCATTTTGTGCCCAGAAAATTATTGTGATCAAATATATATGTAGATCATATGATATGTGTATTTCTTCCACCATTTCTGGGAGCAATATTTGAGGACACATAAATAAGTATTGTGGGTACCAAGTGGTGTACGCTGTGTCTACGAATATAGAGATAATGCATGAATAGACCTTAGTGTGAATAAATAATATAACTTTTTTCACTTTAAATAATGGATTGAATTGATATCTTAAAATATATAGGAAATCATATATTGACATACAATCATTCACTCCAACCAGTTACACATATAATGGTAATCTTAGGGTTATTGCTTATCATGAAGTGTGTGTGAGTTTTGTTTCAAAAGTGTTTATGGAAATCGAAAATAATGTGTTTGGAAGGAAGTCTCATGAAAAGACCAGTCAAGAAATATGGAGGAATCCATGTGTTCAAAGCAGGAATTGATTGAAAGTGAAACAAATGCCTATAACTTTGCTAAATTGTGGATGAAATATATATCCTGTGATGTGCATAAACTGATGAAATAGTAATGTACCAGTGTTGAATAAAAATGAAGGTCAAAGTACACATCATGTCCCATAGGAATCTACTTGCATTGATGTTAAACTGGTTCAGTTACTGTAGAAATATTAGGATTTCATGCATTATTCACCGTGGTTAGTTTTATTTTTTTTCATTTTTATTTATAATTGTTCAAAACATTACATAGTTGTTATATCATATTTCACACTTTGATTCAAGTGCATTATGAACTCCCATTTTTACCCCATGTACAGATTACAGAATCACATCATTTACACATCTATTGATTCACATATTGCCATACTAGTGTCTATTGAATTCTGCTGCCTTTCCTATCCTCTACTATCCCCCCTCCACTCCCCGCCCCTCCCCTCTTCTCTCTCTACCCCCTCTACTGTAATAAATTTGTCCCCCTTGTATTATTTTTCCCTTTCCCCTCACTTTCTCTTGTATGTAATTTTATATAACCCTGAGGGTCTCCTTCCAATTCCATGCAATTTTCCTTCTCTCTCCCTTTCCTTTCCACCTCTCATCCCGGTTTAATGTTAATCATCTTGTCATGCTCTTTGTCTCTCCTCTGTTCTTAGTTACTCTCCGTATATCAAAGATGACATTTGGCATTTGTTTTTTAAGGATTGGGTAGCTTCACTTAGCATAATCTGCTCTAATGCCATCCATTTCCCTTCAAATTCTATGATTTTCTTCATTTTTCAATGCAGAGTAATACTCCATTGTGTATAAATGCCACAGTATTTTCTCCATTCTTTCATTGAAGGGCATCTAAGTTGGTTTCACAGTCTTCCTGTTGTGAATTGTTCTGCTATGAACATCGATGTAGCAGTGTCCCTGTAGCATGCTCTTTTTAGGTCTTTAGTGAATAGACTGAGTAGGGGAATAGCTGGGTAAAATGGTGGTTCCATTCCCAGCTTTCCAAGAAATCTCCATACTGCTTTCCAAATTGGCTGCACCAATTTGCAGTCCCACCAGCAATGTACAAGTGTACCTCTTTCCCCACATCCTTGCCAGAACTTGTTGTTGTTTGACTTCATAATGTCTGCCAATCTTACTGGAGTGAGATGGTATCTTAGGGTGGTTTTGATTTGCATTTCTCTGACTGCTGGAGATGGTGAGCATTTTTTCATGTACTTTTTGATTGATTGTAAGTCCTCATCTGATAAGTGTCTGTTGAGATCCTCAGCCCATTTGTTGATTGGGTTATTTGTTATCTTATTGTCTAATTTTTTGAGTTTTTTGTATACTCTGGATATTAGGGCTCTATCTGAAGTGTGAGGAGTAAAGATTTCTTCCCAGGATGTAGGCTCCCTATTTACCTCTCTTATTGCTTCTTTTGTTTGAAAAAAACTTTTTAGTTTATGTCCCATTTGTTGATTCTAGTTATTAACTCTTGTGCTATGGGTGTCCTTTTGAGGAATTTGGAGCCCGACCCCACAGTATGCACATCGTAAGCAAATTTTTCTTCTATCAGACACTGTGTCTCTGATTTGATATCAAGCTCATTGATCCATTTTGAGTTAACTTTTGTGCATGGCAAGAGAAAGGGATTCAGTTTCAATTTGTTACATATGGATTTCCAGTTTTCCAAACACCATTTGTTGAAGATGCTATCCTTCCTCCATTGCATGCTTTTAGCCCCTTTATCAAATATAAGATAGTTGTAGTTTTGTGGATTGGTTTCTGTGTCCTCTATTCTGTACCATTGGTCCACCGACCTATATTGGTACCAGTACCATGCTATTGTTGTTACTATTGCTCTGTAGTATAGTTTGAAGTCTGGTATCGCTCTACCGCCTGATTCACACTTCCTGTCTAGCATTGTTTTTGCTATTCTGGGACTTTTATTTTTCCATATGTATTTCATGATTGCTTTCTTTATTTCTACAAGAAATGCCTTTGGGATTTTGATTGGCATTGCATTAAACCTATAGAGAAATTTTGGTAATATCGCCATTTTGATGATGTTAGTTCTGCCTATCCATGAACAGGATATATTTTTACATCTTCTAAGATTTTCTTATATTTCTCTCTTTAGGGTTCTGTAGTTTTCATTGTATAAGACTTTCACCTCTTTTGTTAGGTTGATTCCCATCTTTTTTTTTTTTTTTAGGATATTGTGAATGGAGTGGTTGTTCTCATTTCCATTTCAGAGGATTTGTCCCTGATATAGAGGAATGCCTTTGATTTATGTGTGTTTATTTTACATCCTGCCACTTTGCTGAATTCATTTATTAGCTCTATTAGTTTCTTTGTAGACCCTTTTGGGTCTGCTAGGTATAGAATCATGTCTTCTGCAATAGTAATAATTTAAGTTCTTCTTTTCCTATTTTTATGCCTTTAATTTCTTCCGTCTGTCTAATTGCTCTGGCCAGTGTTTCGAGAACTGTATTGAACAGAAGTGGTGAGAGAGGGCATCCCATTCTTGTTCCAGATTTTAGAGGGAATGCCTTCAATTTTTCTAGATTCAGAATGATGCTAGCTTGAGGCTTAGCATAGATTGCTTTTACAATATTGAGGTATGTTCCTGTTATTCCTAGTTTTTCTAGAGTTTTGAAGATAAAGGGATGCTGTACTTTGTCGAGTGCTTTTTGTGCATCTATCGAGATGATCATATGGTTCTTATTTTTAAGTCTATTGATGTGGTGAATAACATTTATTGATTTTCGTATATTGAACAAGCCTTGCATTCCACGGATGAATCCTACTTGATGATGGTGCACAATTTTTTTAATATGTTTTTGTATCTGATTCGCCAGAATTTAATTAGGGATTTTTGCATTTAGGTTCTTTAGGGATATTGGTCTGTAGTTTTCTTTGTTTGAAGTGTTTATGTCTGGTGTAGAAATTAGGGTGATATTGGCCTGGTAGAATGAATTTGGAAGATCTCCCTCTTTTTCAATTTCCTGAAATAGCTTGATAAGTATTGGTATTAGTTCATATTTAAGGGTTTGTAAAACTCTGCTGTATACCCATACTGTCCTGGTCTTTTCTTAGTTGGTAATCTTTGGATGGTTTCTTCTATTTCCTCAATTGATATTGGTCTGTTTAGGTTGTCTATATCCTTCTGACTCAATCTGGACAGATCATATGACTTAAGAAATTTTTCGATGCCTTCACTATCTTCTATTATATTGGAGTATAACGAATCAAATTAATTTCTTATTATCTTCTGTATTTCAGAAATATCTGCTGTGATTGCCAGGGGGTGACAAATAACTTGTGTAGATTGATACAGCAGGAGTGGAAGCCGTTTATTGTAGAATCCGAGCGATATTTATACATTTTATAAAGCTTATCTAATTAGCATAAAATAGATACAGCAGTCAACCAATAAGGAATCTCCACACTTAATGGCTTGCTTTTGTTACTTCAAAAACCACTCCCTATGGCATTTGGCCAGGCGCCATCCAGACTTGTTTACAGACCCTAACATTTCTCTGGCAAAATACCAGGTGCCATGCTGACTTGTTTATAGACCTTAACATGTGATATTGACTTTTTCATCCCGTATGCTAGTAATTTGAGTTTTCTCTCTTCTTCTTTCATTAGCATGGCTAAGGGTCTGTCGATTTTATTCATTTTTTCAAAGAACCAACTTTTAGTTTCCTCAATTTTTTCAATTGTTTCTTTTGTTTCGATTTCATTAATTTCAGCTTTGATTTTAATTAAATCTTACCTTCTACTTATTTTGCTGTTGTTTTCCTCTTCTTTTTCTAGGATTCTGAGATGAAGTATGAGATCATTTATTTGCTGTTGTTTTTTTCTTTTTTTAAGGAATGAAATCCAAGCAATGAATTTTCCTCTTAGAACGGATTTCAATGTGTCCCATAGATTCTGATATGTTGTGCCTGTGTTTTCATTTATCTCTAAGAATTTTTTAATTTCCTCCTTTATGTCTTCTATAACCCATTGTTCATTCAGTAACCTGTTGTTCATTCTACAAGTGATGCATGATTTTTCCTTCCTTCTTTTATCATTGATTTTTAGTTTATATTCCATTATGATCAGATAAGATGCATGGTATTATCTCTACTGCTTTATATTGTCTAAGAATTGCCCTGTGACATAATATATGATCTATTTTTGAGAAGGATCCATGTGCTGCTGAGGAAAAATGTAACTGCTTGATGTTGTGGAGTATATTCTATATATGTCAATTAAGTCTAGGTTATTAATTGTGTTATTGAGTTCTATAGTTTTCTATTTCAACTTTTGTTTGGAAGACCTGTCCAGTGGTGAGAGAGGTGTGTTGAAGTCTCCCATGATTATTGTATGGTGGTCTATTAGACTCTTGATCTTGAGAAAAGTTTGTTTGATGGACATAGCTGCACCATTGTTTTGGGGCATATATATATTTATAATGGTTATGTCTTGTTGCTGTATGGTTCTCTTGAGCAGTATATAGTGTCCCTCTTTATCCCTTTTGATTAACTTTGGCTTGAAATCTATTTTATTTGATATGAGTATGGACACTCCTACTTGTTTCTGAAATCCATATAAGTGATATGATTTTTCCCAACCTTTCCCCTTCAGTCTATGTATGTCTTTTCCTATCAAATGCGTCTCCTGTAGGCAGCATATTATTGGGTCTTGTTTTGTGATCCATTCTACTAGCCTCTGTCTCTTAATTGGTGAGTTTAAGGCATTAACATTTACAGTTATTATTGAGATAATGGTTGTTCTTCTAGCCCTATTTGTTTATTTATGTTATTAAACATGGATTGTTTTCTTCTTTGATTATTTCCCACTTTTACTGTACTACATCCCACTGTTGGTTTTTATTGTTATTTCCCTTTCTTCTTCCTGTAATATTTTCCGAGGATGTTTTGAAGAGATGGTTTTCTAGCTACAAATTATTTTAACTTTTTTTTATCATGGAAGGTTATAATCTTATCTTCCATCCTGAAGCTTAATTTCACTGGATACACAATTTTTGGTTGGAATCCATTTTCTTTCAGTGTTTGAAAAATGTTATTCAAGGATTTTCTAGCTTTCAGAGTCTGTGTTGAAAGATCAGCTGTTATCCTGATTGTTTTACCCCTAAATGTAATCTGCTTTTTTTCTCTTGTAGCATTTAAAATTCTCTCCTTATTGTGTACGTTGGGCATCTTCATTATAATGTGTCTAGATGTGGATCTCTTATGATTTTGCACATTTGGCGTCCTGTAGGCTTCTAGGACTTGGGAGTCAGTCTGATTCTTCAAGTCTGGGAAGTTTTCTCGTATTACTTCATTGAATACATTCCTCATTGCTTTGGTTTTAACCTCTATACCTTCCTGTATTCCAATGACTCTTATGTTTGGTCTCTTTATGTTATCCCGTATTTCTTGGATATTCTGTTCATGGTTTCTTAACAGTCTTGCTGAGCTGTCTATGTTCTTTTCAAGTTGGAATACTTTGTCTTCATTGTCTGATGTTCTATCTTCTAAGTGTTCTACTCGGCTGGTAGTCTTCTCAATTGAGTTTTTTAGTTGGTTTATTGCTTTCTGCATTTCTAGGATTTCTGTTTGTTATTTTTTACAACCTCTATCTCTCTGTATAGCTGATCTTTTGCTTCTTGGATTTGTTTATGTAATTCATTGTCGAAGTGATCTTTCATTGTCTGATTTTGCTGTCTAATGTCTTCCTTGAGACTCCAGATCATCTGAAGCATGTATATCCTGAGTTCTTTATCTGACATTCCATCTGCTGCAGCTATTACCCGTGGACCCCTGGGGTGTTCTGCCGATCGGTCGCAGGTCTGCCTACCTTGTAGGTGCTGGCGGCGGCTCTGCTCTGCCCCTATTCCAATTGGGGTGACGTGACTACCATGCAGGTGTGTTGCTGGGCCTGTTCCGCCAGTTTGTCGCAGGTCTGCCTGCCTTGCGGGCACGGGCAATGGATCTGCTCTGCTCCTATTCCAAATGGGGTGAAGTGTCTGCCGTGCCGGCAGGGCGATGGGCCTCTTCTGCCAGTCAGGTGCAGGTGTGCCTACCTTGCGGGCTCGGGTGATGGCTCTGCTCTGCCCCTACTCCAATTGGGGGGTTGTGACTACCATGCCGGCAGGTTGCTGGGCCTGTTCTGGGTGCGGGCGAAGGCTCTGCTCTTCCCCTACTAATATTGGGGTGACCTGACTACCATGCCGGTGGGCCACTGGGATTGTACTAGGTGCGGGAGAAGGCTCTGCTCTGCAACTACTCCAATTCGGTTGATGTGACTACCACGCCTGCGGGTCGCTGGGCCTGTTCTGGGCAAGGGCGGCGGCTCTGCTCTGCCTCTATTCCAATTGGGGTGACGTGACTACCATGCAGGTGTGTCGCTGGGCCTGTTCCGGGCGTGGGCGGCGGCTCTGCTCTGCCCCTCTGGCTTGATGACAAAGTGAGAGAGACCCGGGTGTTTGTGACTCACTTTCTTTACCAGGAGACCAACTGTTTCTGTCACCGCTGGTATCAATGAGGTTATCTCCTCTGCTGCTTTCTGATGACATCAGATCTCTGCCATGTTGGTATCCCATGCAAAAGGCAGCATTTCGTTCCCTTTGCTGGGTGACTAAAGCAATCAGTGAGTCCTGACCGGCATTCACAAGCCCCGTCTCAATCCTGTTGCCACTGCCTATGAAGGCTCGGTTGATATTTACTGATATTCAGCAAGACCCGGACCGAGAAGCAGTTTCCGCCGGTTCTTTAGCCCTGGGCCAGATCAGTTCCTGGAGGCGGAATTCGGCCGCTCTGGGCTCGCTGGATGTTCTAATAGAAGCAGGCTCCAAGACGCAGTTTCTGCGGGTTCTTTAGCACTGAGCCTGAGTAATTTGTCTGCAACACAAAGGTGAATGGCATCCTGAAATTACCTGTTCTATAGCTGAATAAGCTGCGATCAGTCGAAAAAAGGGATGATGAAGTCACCTCTCCATGATGGTGGCCGCTGGGTTCCTCTGTGGTCTGACGGGTGTGGAGAAACGAGTTGGACTGCATGCTTTCCCGTCTCAAACCCAGAATTCAGCACTGAGCACAGTGATTGCATACCTGGCAGGAGCCCACAGTACCTGCACCGCTGTATATTTGCCTTGCTATCTCGTCGTTTCCCAGCACGCGCCACAGACTCTAGCCACGGAGCGATTTCCTGAATAAGTCGCATGACCTTCTGTGAGGACAAATCACTCGCGTTTGAGCCCCGTAGCTGATCCTCCTGAGATGGAAATATGTACACTTGGTTTTGGAGAAACACAATTTTGCTGGAAATTCCTAACAAGATAGGTTTTAGCCATTCTAACTCGTCATTCTCCCTCACAGTGACGCAGTACATGGGGGTAATGCACTCCCTTCGCAGCCATCATATGATCCCCTGAAGTTAGTTTTCAGTACTAGGAAACAAATAAGTATTTCAAGTGGATGAATATTTCTGAGAATAATCTTTTGAAAAGTTGATTATAAATCCACATACATGAATATGAATGAATTTAGGGAGTGTATAATAAGAAAAATATACCTCATATTTTGAAAAATCTGCAGAGTGAAAAAAAATATATATATGTATATATATATATATATATATATATATATATATATATATATATATATATATATATATATACATACACACAGAGACATTAAAAAGTAGCATTATGTATGCCAATCGAATTTCACCATGAAATATATATCATCCACAGATCCAAAAATATTCATTTTAATGAACATGGATTTATGTCGTTCAACTAAGAAGCTCACCCGTATGTTGAATTTTCAGTTCCAACAGCATTAAGTAGGAGTGATCTCTTCTCACAATTTGTATCTGCCAAGCCAGCCACCTCACAAAATGTACCAGTGATACCAGGTAGAATTCGATATGTGCATATAAAAATACATGTGATGAATAGGCTACAGAGAAAGGGAGACAGTTATTCACATATTTGTTAACTTTTAAAACACATGGAGAACTATTTCAATTAAAATTTGCTTGATTTATAACACCTACCATTTATCATACGAAAGGCAAGTCCAACTATACACCATGCCTCCTGTGAACCTCTTGTATTTCTATTCTGTTTGGGTTATTTTTCTCCATAATATTAGCATTAAAAGTCAAAGTCTATTAGGGTATGTGTTAGTGTCAGGGATTCAGTATTTCGAATGGAAAATTTGAAAATGTATCCAATGTGTATGCAAATATGTGATACACAAAAAACTTCCCACTCTCATTCAGAACAATGCCTTGACATTACCTTCGCCCCACATAAGACACAATTAGAGGAGAGGAGTTAGAAAATCTGTGAATACATATGTGGAATGGAAAATGCTCAGGAGTTCACAAATTTGGAGGTGGTAGAAGAGGTTCCAAAAGTAAGGGACAGGGTAAACACTCCACAAACATGAAGTTCTGCCAGCCTGACATCTGGAGAAACTGCCTCTAAGGTTTGGCAATGAAATATATGCTGTTGTCAGGAGCATTAGCTTCATTTGGAGTGACACCATCAAAGCTGGGTCTTCATCTATGTGACATGGATGACATTGTTTCTTATTTTCCAATGAACATGAGGCAGCAGTGCTGAATTTTCTATTTGTATGTAACTTGTGGCCACTGGGGTCTAAGTGTCTCCCCGTGTGCACTGTAAATCCATTTGGTCATCCTCCACTATTCATGGTGTTTCTAGCTGCTGCACTGGGAGTTTGGAATTTGCTTCATGAATTACAAAGAGTTCAACAGGGACACAGTGCTGAAGTGAGTTCTGTCAATTGTGGTGGGTCGGGTTCTACAGGAGAATGCACCAACCAGGCTTCTATCCCACATTGCTTGCCCCATTGACCATAGCAACCTGATTTTGAACATTGCCCTGAAACCTCTCCATATAACAATATGCTTTTACATATAAGAGTCTACTGGCTGCAAAATGTCAGTCACAATCAATTTGCAAGCCAATGGCAGATCCACATGGCCCACCATAGATGTTTTATCACCCACCTGCCAACCACTGCTCTAGGACAACTACTCAGCAGTATCCAACTTACTGGCATCTCTGTTCTACACCATTTTCATAAAACCAAGTCAATCAGGGCACTGTCTTACATACTCATGATCAGCAACAGGACATCCAAATGTTCTCCTGCCACCCGGTTATGGGAATTTCAAAAATTTTTATGGTATTTATCTAGCCAATTTTCAAGAGAGAAGTTGGAGGCACTGTGGGTTTCAATTTATTCAGGAACCATTAAATGGTGACTAAGCTCATTTCAATGAAAACTCTGGAGAATTCTCACAGGCAAGGCTTCCCAAAGAGTGGCCAAAATGTCAGATTAAGCCAGGCCCATTTAGGTCTACAATGTTAGGTCCATGTGTGTTTTGACTCTCAAAAATGGCTGCCAAGTCTTTAAGAATAAAATCATGTGATATCCTGGATGAGATTTCCTGTGATCTTTGGAAAGTCAACTTGGGCCTAGATGTCACTTTCCAAGGGCAACTCTCATGCATGGCCATCTAAAATCCCAACACAATTCATGGCAATACATCTCTGAGATCAGTACCAGAACTCAGTCTCTAAGGGGAATCACACCAGAGTGCAAGCCCAGGTGGACCCAGTCATCTCTTCCAACCACCATTCAAATGTCCACAATTAAAACCAAAACACTCCCACATGGCCCAAATCTTCTTCCATATAGACACTCATCATAACCTGTGGCTGGAGGTTTCCATGAGGGGAGCAGCCCACGTCAGTGTCCAAAATAAGCTTCCTGCCCCTCATTTGCCTAAAGTCAGGGTGGCGTGGACACCCTTCCTGTAAACCAGGAGTGATCAAATAGGCCTTCCTTTAATACTGTTTGGCTTCTCCAACTTGAGGACTACTGACTTTGAGGTTTAGATTCTTTAAGTGAATTGGAGTCATGAGAAAAAACAAGCATCTATGGGCTAGCCTCTGCTGGGTTTTGAAGAACTTATTTGACCCAAAGGATCCCTGTTCTCACTTGATGGATTTCAGGAACCTACCAGAGGAAGGCAAGAGAGTTAATCAACAATATCTGATCTTTTTGCCATTTTGGTTTTGGATGCATGCATGGGATCTATCTTTAGATCCATCAGGTGCTGAGAATCTAAGCCACAGCCTCACACAGGGCCAAGAGACTGATTCAGACATATCCCTTTTCAAAGCAATTAAGCATGGATCAACAGGTGATGCCCATTTATTTGCATTTGAAAACTGTTTTCTTCAGGCTTCACAAAGTGGTGGCTTGAGGCAAAGATCTTCCTGACATTCAGGGCAACAGAACAATAGGTAAGCAAAAGGACCAAAGCAGGGTTTCTCCACTGAGACTTTCCTGGTCAACTGATATCTGAGATTTCTGAGATGCTAGCCATTCCCTTCAACTATCTAGTACATGGCCATGTCACAGATATTGGAGGTGGTACATATCTTGGACACAAAACCATGATACTATTCTGGAGTGTTGCCAGAATTGAAGGAGAAAACAGGAAATTATGAAGCTAGTAGGTGTTGCCCATCTATAAGGCCAGCCTGAGTCCACTCATATATTGGGCACAATGAATGCTGGCAAGCTTTCTAGTAGACAGGAAACATCCATTGATCCATTCTCTCTTCTAATGTCTACAATCATGAACACAGTGGGATACACAGACACTCGCATTGTCAAAGGACTTACTAAAAATAGTCCACTCTAAACCAAACAAACCGCCTTTCCTACCTATTCTGAGAACATGAGCCAAAACCACAAAATCACACCCACACCCAAAAAGGCACCTCCTTCCCCCAAGTAGGTCTGTGACTCTCCGGAGTGTCCTCTGACTGGTGGGCCATACTATGTTTCCCCAAAATGACCTCTCCTGTCTCAGTTCTGGTCTGCATGGCCAACTCTGTGAAGTTGTCAAGAGCCAGTGGTGAGACACTACCTGCTTTCTCAGGAAAAGCCCCTCTTCAAAGGTTTCCTGGCATTTCGTCATCCTCCCATCTGTAGGTTCCAAGAAAGACTGACTCTGTCCTTGGTAAATCCAAATATGTGAGACCACTGGGACTGGGACAGGGACTGTCTCTGAGTGCCTGGCTTCCTGGATCCCAAGTTCAGAGAGTTTTATCACCAAGGAAGTGAGGTGAGGTCACTTTCTTCAGGATCTGAATTATGTCACTGCCTTGACAACCACTTTGCCCTAACAGTTGCTTCCAAAAGTCCCATGAGGTGGAGGCTGCCCCAGTTTTCCTGTAACACTTTCACAAGTTAGAATGTCATATCAATCATAAGCACCCTGGAACAGCTCTCCACACAGAACTGGTTTGGTCCATCTTGTATACATTAAGAAGAGAGAGAATGATTCAGACACAACCCTTCAACCCGACCAGGATGATTGCCATGGAAGATGACTTTTGCTTTCTGAGGTCTTTCATAGCTGCCTTCATCTTCACCAGAGATCATTTCTAAATGAACATTTGAGGTTCTCAGCAGGTGAAGATACCCTACATTCCTGTATTTTAATACCAACTCTGTCCCTGCTCTTCGGTAAAGTTAGTGTATGGTTAGGGTTAATTATATGTTCGATTTGGGTTAGGAATCATTCTGCAGGATGAATAAAGGGATTGGGTACGTGCAATATTTATAAGAATATATAAGTGAAATATATGTATGAAAACGGAAATCTAAGAAAGATTTGAAGCCCAGAAGGGCTTTGGGCCCTTGATTGGGATACATAGTGTTGAATTACGTTCTGTACAATTGTCTCAGTTAAATCAATATACAATGGCATAGGACCGTGTACCTTGGATGATTGAATGTAGAAGAGAACATCCAGTCAAAAAGTGATAGTCGGTAGGATTAGAAAGATAGTCGGTAGGTTTAGGAAGAAGAGTGAGAATATGATTTGGAATAAAAAGCTTATTTAGCAATAGGGTTTCGTTTAGAGAGTGAATGTAAATGTCAGTACATGTGAAGAGTCATTCACAATAATGAACTGGGGAAATTATGTAGAAAAGCAAGTATCAATAGCGACATAACAAAATCAGGCAAAGTATAAATGAGTGATAGGATTAGACATTTTCAACAGGGTTGAGTTTGAATATATAATCATAGGTAAAAACAAATATGTTGTCACCAATGGGATTTACATTTGAGAGCATTAGGAAACCTGGACACGGATGTTATTAGTTATCCATGTTCACTTTCCTTTTAGGCTTTGGTACAATCATAAGTGTGACCTTTACATTTTTTTTGTTCAGAATATTACTGCGGTAAAATGTATATGTAGATCAGGTAACATGAGTATTTCTTTCACTATGTCTGGGAGCAATATTTTGAAGACATATACATTAGTATAAGGGGTACAAAGAGGTGTACCCTGTGTCTATGAATATAGAGATAATGCATGAATAGACCATAATATGAATAAATAATGTAACTGGTTCCACTTTAAATAATGGATTGAATTGAAATCTGAAAATATGTAAGAAATCTTATATTGATATATAATCATTCATTCCAACCAGTTATATATCTAATGGTAATATTAGGATTATGGTTTATCATGAAGGGTGTTTGAGTTTTGCTTTATAAGTGATGATGTTAAACGAAAATAATGTGTTTGGAAAGAAGTCTCATGAAAAGACCAGTCAAGAAACATAGAAGAATCATGTGTTCTGAATCAGGAAGTGATTGATCGTGAAACAAATGCCTATAAATTTTCTAACTTGTGAACGAAATATATATCCTGTGATGTGCATTAACTGAAGGAGTAGTAATGTACCAGTGTTGAATAAAAATGAAAGTCAAAATACACATCATGTCCCCTAAGAATATACTTGCATTGATGTTAAACTAGCTCAGTAACTGTAGAAATATTAGGTTTTGTTTGCACCTTTCACTGAATTTAGTTTTCAGTACTAGAAAACAAATATGTGTTTCAGGTGGATGATTATTTCTGAGAATTATCTTGTGGAAAGTTGATTATAAATACACATATATGAATATGAATGAATTTAGGGAGTGTATAATAAGACACATATATTTCATATTCAAAAAAATCTGGAGAGTGTATATATATATATATACTCTCTCATACATACACACTCCCATGCACAGATATAAAAATTAGCAATACAGGAGATCCATCATGAAGGCAGGCATGGAAAAATCAAGTCTCTGACCTCTTCAGCTGAGCGGGCATAGGGAGTCGTAAACTGTCTAAATGCTGTTTGCTCAGAATCAGTAGGCAATGTTGACCTGATGTGGATCTGGGGCGAACATTCTGGGCCCCTCAGAACACACACCGAGCCTGGATGGGCTGCATTCAACCTCCGGTTTGCCTGGTTCTCATGACTCAGCACTAAGATCCCACTGAAATAACTGTTCGGCCCTTCTGAACTTTCAGAGGTAAAAGCCAACCAAGCCTTCAAAAGCAGTGGCCACAGGATTGAAACGGCGCTTGGGAGAGACAGTCAGGACCCACCCGTTGCGTTGTTTACCTTGCAAAGGGAACAAACGGTCACCATTTGCATGGGATACCACCATAGCATAGAAATGACTTCACGGGCAGAGGAGATAACTTCATTAAAACCAGCGTGACAGGTGTGTAATCCCCTAGCCATCTCTCTCAACACAGCGGGGAAACCTTAAGGGCCCCTCCCAGCTCAGCCTTAAGGGCCTCTCCCAGCTCTCCCGTGAGCACGATAGCCAGACCTAGGGAATCAGGATTGGCTCGGGACTAGCGCGTGGAATTCCTGGCTCCTGATCCCACAAGTGCTGACAATTGAGGTCTCTTACACCACGTACCGGGGGCATGGCTCCCAGAGGGCAAGAAAATTCGCTGGGGGTCCTCAGCCCCAAGCTCTACAAAACTAGGGTCTGAGGGAGGCAAACAGGGAGAGTGTGCCCAGGCATTCATGAAAACAGGGCTGCCAGGAGTAGAGTTCTGGCTTGTAACCACTATTGTGGTGAGCGTCACAGGTGAGCAAGGCATGGCTTGAGGAAGCACAAGAGAAGGCCCTAGGCACTCAGGATTGGAGATCCGCCAAGTCTGGGAGGAAGAGCTGCTGCACAGTGATTGGTTCCCACTTATTCAGAGGAGAAGCTTGGCCCAGTGCACACAGCTCCACCTACTGAAAGAGAAGTTAATTGAACTCTATGACTGCATTTATTATTATTATTTTTTAATTTATATTTTTTCTATTTCTTTCATTTTCATTTTTGTTGTTGTTGTTCTTTAACTTTTTAATGTTTTTATTTTTTTAATTTTATCATTATTATTATTAATATTATTTTAAATTTTAATTTTCACCTTTTAATTATAATTATTATTTAAATTTTTTTTCTTTATTAATTTTCTATTTTTCTTTTGTCTTTTCATTTCTTTTCAATTTTCTTATTCCCCCTTCCTTGAATTCTACCTGCCTACTCTCATTCTCTTTAGTGACTTCTTCCCTTCCCTTCTAATATCTTTCCTCCGAAGCATCAAATAAATTTATAAGAGTAAGCAGTAACTCAGCAGTCAAACAAAACAAGAAGTAACATGAGCAGCATAAAAAAACAAGGAAGAAAAGGAGTACAAACAACAATGGACAGCCTAAATATTCAGAAGGAATCATCAGAAAAATGGTCATATAAAGAACTCAAGGAATACCTTAGACAGATGGAATGGAACCTTAAAGAGGATACGAGACATCAAAACCAAACAGTGAAAGAACACATTGAAAATGAATTACATAAACAGATATAAAAAGAAATTAAGCATCTTTATTAGGAGATAGAGATTATAAAAAAATCAAACAATAATTCTAGAAATGAAGGAAATGATAAACCAAATTAAAAACTCAATTGAGAGTATCACTAACAGAGTGGAGCGAGTAGAAGACAGAATGTCAGATAATGAAGACAAAATATATCATCTTGAAAAAAGTCTACCCAACAAAGAAATGCTGGTAAAAAGTCATGAGAAAAACATCCAAGAGATATGGGATATCATAAAATAAAAAAAAAACTTATGAGTCATCTGGATAGAGTAAGGTACAGAGATTCAAACCAAGGGAATGAGTAACCTGCTGAATGAAATAATTACAGAAAACTTTCCAGAAATAAAAATGGAAACGGATAAAAAAATTGTAGATGCTTACAAGACACCGAGCACAAAAGAATCACAGTAGACCAATGCCAAGAAACATTGTTATGAAGATATCCAATATACAAAACAAAGAGAAAATATTAAAAGCTACAAGAGAAAGGAGGCAGATTACAATCAGGGGTAAACCAAAAATGTTAACAACAGATTTTTCATCACAGACACTGAAAGTGAGAAGATCCTGGAACAACGTATTTCAAACACTTAAAAACAATGGATGACAACCAAGAAATCTGTATTCAGAAAAATTAAGTTTCAGGTAAGACAACTAAATAAAAATATTTTGTGATAAACAAAAGCTAAAAGAATTTGCAGCCAGAAAACCAGCATTGCAAAGCATCTTAAGGAAAACACTACACGAGGAAAAAAATGAATATCAACAACGAAAACCATCAGTGGGAATTTCCTCAGTAATGACAGAGGGAGGGGGAAAAGCTAATCATGGATAAACAAACTAAATTTTAAAAAAAAGATAAATAATCAAAGACGGGTGGCAATACAAACCATATATCAATAGTAACTCTAATCGTTAATGGCTTAAACTCTCCAATAAAGTGACATAGGCTTGTAACGTGGATTAAAAAAAACAAATCCAACAATATGTTGCTTCCAGGAGACACATCTGAATGGAAAAGACATACACAGGCTGAAGGTGAAAGGTTGGGAAAATTTATACCATGCACACGGTCCTTGTAAGCAAGCAGGGGTGGCCATCCTCATACGGAATAAAATCGACTTCAAGACTAATTTAATCAAAAGGGATAAGGAAGGACATTATATACTGTTAAAAGAAACCATTCACCAACAAGACATAACAATTATCAATATTTACGCAGAAAATAATGGTGCTGCGACATTTATAAAACAAATTCTCCTCAATTTCAAGAATCAAATAGACCACAACACAATAATTATGGGAGACTTCAACTCACCTCTCTCACCATTGGACAGATCCTCCAAACAAAAGTTGAATAAAAAAAATATAGAATTCAATATCACAATCAATACCCTAGACTTAACTGACATATATAGAATATATCAACCATCATCAAGTGGATATACTTTTTTCTCACCAGCACATGGATCCTTCTCAAAAATAGACCATATATTATGCCGTAGGGCAACACTCAGTAAATATAAAGGGGTGGAGATAATACCATGAATTTTTTTCTGATCACAATGGAATGAAACTGGAAACCAATGGTAAAAGAAGGAAGGAAAAATCATACATCACATGGAAAATGAACAATATATTACTGAATGATCAATGGGTTACAGAAGACATAAAAGAGGAAATCAAAAAATTCTTAGAGATAAATGAAAATACAGACACAACATATCAGATTCAATGGGACACAATGAAACAAGATTCAAGAGGCAAATTCATCGCCTGGAGGTCATTCCTCAAAAAAAGAAAAAAAAAAAACAAAAACAACAAATAAATGAGCTCTCACTTCATCTCAAAGCCCTAGAAAAGGAAGAGCAAAACAACAGCAAATGTAGCAGAAGGCAAGAAATAATTAAAATCAGAGCGTAAATCACGAAATTGAAACAAAAGAAACTATTAAAAAATTAACAAAACTAAAAGTTGGTTCTTCGAAAAAATAAATAAGATGGACAGACCCTTAGCCATGCTAACGAGGAGAAGAAGAGAGAGAACTCAAATTACTAACATACGGGATGAAAAAGGCAATATCACAACAGAAGCTACATAAATACGAAAGACAATTAGAAATTATTTTGAAAACCTATATTCCAATAAAATAGAAAATAGTGAAGACATCGATACATTTGTTAAGTCATATGATTTACCTAGACGGAGTCAGGAGGATACACACAATTTAAACAGACCAATATCAATCGATGAAATAGAAGAAGCAATCAAACGACTACCAACCAAGAAAAGCCCAGGACCGGATGGGTATACAGCGGAGTTTTACAAAACCTTTAAAGAAGATTTAATACCAATACTTTTCAAGTTATTCAGGAAATAGAAAAACAGGGAGCTCTGCCAAGTTCATTCTATGAGGCCAACATCACCCTGATTCTGAAACCAGACAAAGACACCTCAATGAAAGAAAACTACAGACCAATATCTCTGATGAACCTAGATGCAAAAATTTTCATTAAAATTCTGGTGGTTTGGATACAAAGGCACATCAAAAAAATTGTGCACCATGATCAACTAGGATTCATCCCTGGGATGCAAGGAGGGTTCAATATATGGAAATCAATAAATGTTATTCACAACATCACTAGACTTAAAAATAAGAACCATAAGATCATCTTGATAGATGCAGAAAAACCATTAGACAAAGTAGAGCATTCCTTTATGTTCAAAACATTAGAAAAACTAGGGATAACAGGAACATACCTCGACATTGTAAAAGGTATCTATGTTAAGCCTCAGGCTAGCATCATTCTGAATGGAGAAAAAATGAAGGCATTCCCTCTAAAATCTGGAACAAGACAGGAATGTCCTCTATCACCACTTCTATTCAATATAGTTCTCGAAAAACTGGCCAGAGCAATTAGACAGATGAAAGACATTAAAGGCATAAAAATAGGAAAAAAAAGAACTTAAATTATCACTATTTGAAGATGACATGATTCTATACATAGAAGACCCAAAAGGGTCTACAGAAAAAACTACTAGAACTAATAAATGAATTCAGCAATGTGGCAGGAAATGAAATCAACATGCATAAATCAAAGGCATTTCTGTATATCAGCGACAAAACTTCTGAAAAGAAAATGAGGAAAAACATTGCATTCACAATATCCTCATAAAAAATTAAATACTTGGGAATCAACCTAACAAAAGAGGTGAAAGATTTATACAATGCAAACTACAGAACCCTAAAAAGAGAAGTAGAATAAGATCTTAGAAGATGGAAAAATATACCCTGTTCATGGATAGGCAGAATGAACATCATCAAAATGGCGATATTACTAAAAAGTTCTCCATAGGTTTAATGAAATGCCAATCTAAATCCCAAAGGAATTTTTTGTAGAAATAAATAAACCAATCATGAAATTCATATGGAAAAATAAACGACCCAGAATAGCAAAAGCAATTCTAACCAGGAAGTGTGAATCAGGCGGTATAGCGATACCAGATTTCAAACTATATTACAGAGCAATAATAACAAAAACAGCATGGTACTGGTACCAAAACAGGCGGGTGGACCAATGGTACAGATTGGAGGACACAGAGACTAATCCAAAAAGCTACAACTATCTTATATTTGATAAAGGAGCTATAAGCATGCAATTGAGGAAGGATACCATCTTCAACCAATCGTGTTGGGAAAACTGGAAATCCACATGCAACAAAATGAAACTGAATCCCTTTCTCTCGCCATGCACAAAAGTTAACTCAAAGTGGATCAAGGAGCTAGATTCAAATCAGAGACTCTGCATTTGATAGAAGAAAAAGTTGGTTCCGATCTACATATTGTATGGTCAGGCTCCAAATTCCTTAATAGGACACCCATAGCACAAGAGTTAATAACAAGAATCAACAAATGGGAGTTACTTAAACTGAAAATTTTTTTTCTCAGAAAGAGAAACAATAAGAGAGGTAAATATGGAGCCTAGATCATGGGAACAAATTTTTACTCCTCACCCTTCAGATGGAGCCCTAATATCCAGAGTATGCAAAGTATACAAAGAACTCAAATAATTAGACAATAAGATAACAAATAACCCAATGGGCCAAGGACCTGAACAGACACTTCTCAGAGGAGGACATAGAATCAATCAATAAGTACATGAAAAAATGCTCTCCATTTCTTGCAGTCAGAGAAATGCAAATCAAAACCACCCTAAAATACCATCTCAATCCAGTGAGATTGGTAGCCATTATGAAGTCAAACAACAACAAGTGCTGGCGACGATGTGGGGAAAAGGGTACTCTTGTACATTGCTGATGGGACTGAAACTGGTGCAGCCAATTTGGAAAGCAGTATGGAGATTCCTGGGAAAGCCGGGAATGGAAGCACCATTTGAACCAGCTATTGCCCTTCTCGGACTATTCCCTGAAGACCTTAAAAGAGCGTACTACAGGGATACTGCCACATCGATGTTCATAGCAGCACAATTCACAATTGCTACACTGTGGAACCAACCCAGATTCCCTTCAATAGATGAATGGATAAAAAAAAATGTTTTTTTTATATACTATGGAGGATTACGCAGCACCAAAAAATGACAAAATCATGGAATTTGCAGGGAAATGCATGGCACTAGAGCAGATAATGCTTAGTGAAGCTAGCCAATCCCAAAAAAACAAATACCAAATGACTTATTTGATATAATGAGAGCAACTAAGAACAGAGCAGAGAGGAAGAGCATGAAGAAAAGATTAACATTAAGCAGAGACATGAGGTGGCAGGGAAAGGGAGAGAAAAGAGAAATTGCATGGTAAATGAGGGAGACCCTTATTGTTACACAAAAATTACATATAAGAGGTTGTGAGTGTAATGGGAAAATAAACAATAAGAGAAATGAATGACAGTAGGTAGGGTAGAGAGAGAAGATGGGAAGAGAGGGGAGGGGGGATAGTAGAGCATAGGAAAGGTAGCAGAATACAACAGTAACTAATAAGACATTATGTAAAAATATGGATGTGTAACTGATGTGATTCTGCATTCTGTATTTGGAGTAAAAATTGGAGTTCAAAACCCACTTGAATTTAATGTATGAAATATGATATGTCAAGAGCTTTGTAATGTTTTGAGCAACCAATAAAAGAAAAAAAAGTAGCAATATATATGACAATCGAAATTCATCATGAAATATATATAATCCAAAGATCGAAAAATATTCATTTTACTGAACATGGATTTATGTATAATGTTATTCAACTAGGAAGCTCACCCGTAGGTTGAATTTTCAGTTCCAACAGCGTTTAGGAGGAGTGATCTCTTCTCACAATTTGCATCTGCCAATTCAGCCACCTCACATGTGTGTACAAGTGATAACAGGTAGGATTCTATATGTGCATATAAAAATACATGTGCTGAATAGGCTACAGAGAAAGGGAGACAGGGATTCACATATTTGTTAATTTTAAAAACACATGTAGAACTATTTCAACAAAAAAATTGACTAGATTTAAAACTCCTACATTATATAATGCAAAAGGCAATTCCAACTATACACCATGCCTCCTCTGAACTGCTTGTATTTCTATTCTTTTTGGGTTATTTTTCACCATCATTTTAGGATTATTAGTCAGAGACTAGTAGGGTACGGGTTAGTGTCAGGGGTTAAGTATTTCAAATGGAAAATTGGAAAAAGAATCCAATGTGTATGTAAATATGTGCTACACAAAAATCTTCCCACTCACATCCAGAGCAATGCCTTGACAATACCTTTGCCCCAAGTAAGACACAATTAGAGTAGAAAAGTGTAAAAATCTAGGAATACATATATGGAATGGAATATGCTCGGGAGTTCACAACCTTGGAGGTGGTAGAGGAGTTTCCAAAAGTAAAGGAAAGGGTAAACACTCCACAAACAAGAAGCTCTGCTGGCCTAAGAATTCTTGGGAAATGGCCTCTGAGGTTGGGATCCTGAAATATATGTTGCTGTCATGAGCTTTAGCTTCCTTTGTAGTGAGACCATCAAAGCTGGGTCTGCATCTATGTTACCAGGAAGAGATGGTTTCTTATATTCCAATGAACATGAGGCAGCAGTGCTCAATTCTCTCTTTGTAGGTAAACTGTGGCCACTGGAGGCTAAGTGTCTCCAGTGGGGACTGTGAAGACATTTGGTCATCCTCCACTTTTCATGGTTTTTTTTGCTGCTGCACTGGGAATTTGGTATTTGCTTCACAAAATATAAGAAGTTCATCTGGGATACAGTGCTGGAGGGAGTTCTGTCACTTGTGGTGGGTCAGGGTCTGCAGGAGAATGCACCAACCAGGCTTCTATCGCACAGAGCTTGCCCCAATAACCATAGCAACCTTATTCTGAACATTGCCCTTAAAACTCTCGATATAATAGGATGCCTTTACATATAAGGGTCTCATGTCTGCACTATATCAGTCACAAGCCATTTGGAAGCCAATGGCAGATCCACATAGCCCCTCCATGATGTTTTATCACACTCCTTCCCACCACTGTTCTAGGCGGACTACTCAGAAGGCTCCAAATTACTGGCATCTCGTGTTCTACATCATTTTCATGAAACCCAGTCAAACAAGGCACTGTCTGGTATACACATGATAAGCAACAGGACATCAAATTTTCTGCAGTTCCACCTGGTCATGGGAATTTCAAAAATTTCATGGTATTTATTTAGCAATTTTTCAAAAATGAAGTTAGAGGCACTGTGCGTCTCAATTCATTCAGGAACCATTAAGTGTTGAGAAAGTTCATTTCAATGAAAGCTCTAGAGAACTCTCACAGTCAAGGCTTCTCAAAGAATTACCAAATGGTCTCATAAACCAGGCCACTTGACGTCTACAATGTAAGGTCCATGTGTGTTTTGACTCTCATCTATGGCTGCCATGTCTTTCATAATAAAATCATGTGATATCCTGGCTGAGATTCCAAGGCCTCTGTGGAAAGCCACCCTGGGCATAGATCTCAGTTTCCAAGAGTGAGTCTTATGTGTGTCCTCCTAAAATCCCAACACAATTCATGGCAATACTTCTCTGAGGTCAATTCCAGAATGCAGTCTCTAAGGGGAATCACACCAGAGTTCAAGCCCAGGTGGATGCATTCATCCCTTCCAACCGCCACAAAAATTACCACAATTAAAATCAAAACACTCCCACAGGCCCATCATCTTCTTCCATGTAGACACTACTCATAACCTCTAGCTGGAGGTTTCTATGAGCCCAAGGTAGTGTCCAAAATAAGCTCACTTGCCCCTTATTTGCCTAAAATCATGGTGGCCTGGACACTCTTCCTGTGAACCAGGAGTGATCAAATATTCCTGCTGTTAAAGGGTTCCACTTCTCCAATTGCAGCCTACTGTCTGTAGGGTATAATTCTTTATGTGATTTGGAGTCATGAGAAAACCCAAGCACATATGGGGTAGCCTCTGCACGGATTTCAAGAACTCATTTGACCCAAATGATCCCTATTCTCACTTGATGGAGTTCAGGAACCTAAAACAAGAAGGCAACAATATTCATCCACAATGACTGCTCTTTTGGACATTGTAGTTTTGAAAGCACATGGGATCTTTCTTTAAATCCATCAGGTGCTGAGAATCTAAGCCACAACCTCATACAAGGACAAGAGGCTGATTCAAACACATCCCATTCCAAAGCAATTAAGCAAAGAGCCACAGGTGGTGTCCATTCATTTCCATATGAAAACAGTGTTCTTCAGGCTACACAAAGGGGTGGCCTGAGGCAAAGACCTTTCTGACATTCAGGGTAATAGAAATAGAATTAAGCAAATGGCCCAAAAGAAGGGTTTCTCCACTGAGACTTTACTGGTCACACTGATATCTGAGTTTTCTGAGATGCTCTCATTCCCTTCAGCTATCCAGAACATGGCCATGTCACAGAGCCTTGTGGTGTTACATATCTGGGAAACAAAACCATGAGTCTATTCTGGAGACTGGCCAGAATTCACGAAGAAAAGTGGAACTTTAGAAGATAATAGATGTTGCCCATCCATAAGGCAAGCTGCAGTCCATTCATCAATTGCGCAGTATGTATCGCGGAAGCTTTCAACTAGAGACAACACATCCATTGATGCATTCTGTTTTCTAATGTCTACAACCATGGATACAGTGGGATACAAAGACATAGAAACACTCACAATGTCAAACGACTTACTAGAAACAGTCCTCTCCAAACCAAACAAACCACCTTTCCTACCTATTCTCAGAACATGAGAAAAAACCACAAACTCACACCTACAACGGCAAAGGCACTTTCTTCCCCTAAATAGGTCTGTGACTATCCGAAGTGTCTTCTGACTGGTGGGCCATATTATGTTCCCCCAAAATGGCCTGTCCTGTTTCACATCTGGTCTCCTTGTCCAACTCTGTGAAGTTGTCAGGAGCCAGCGGTGAGCCACTACCTGCTTTCTCAGGAAAGGCCCCTCTTCAGAGCTCTGCTGGCATTTGGCCATCCTCATATCAGCAGGTATCAAGAAAGACTGACTATGTCTTTGGGAAAAGCAAACAAGTTAGCCCACTGGGTCTGGAGTGGGACTGGCTGTTGGTGCCTGGCTTCCTGGATCCCAAGTTCAGAGAATTCCATCACCAAGGAAGTGAAGTGAGGTCACTTCCTTCAGGAACTGAATATGGTCACTGCCTTGGTAACCACTTTGTCCTAACAGTTGCTTCCAAGGTTCCCATGAGATCGAGGCTGCCCCAACATCCTGTGACACATTCAGAAGTTAGAATTATATATCAACCATAGGCACCCTGGAACAGCTCTCCACAGAGGCCTGGTTTGGTCCATCTTCTCTACATTAAGAAGAGAGAGGCTGACTCAGACACATCAATTCATCCTGACCAGGTTGTTTGCCATGGAAGATGACTATTGCTCTCTCAGGTCCTACATAGCTGCCTACATATTCTCCAAGGATCATTTCTTCATGGATCTTTGAGGTTCTCAGCAGGTGGAAGACCTTCTACATTCCTATATTTTAAGACCCACTCTGTCGCTGCTCTTAAGTTAGTTATATTGAGGGAACAGTGTATGGTTAGGGTTAATAACATGTTCGATTTGGGTTACGAATCATTCTGCAGGATGAATAATGGTATTGGCAACCTGTGATATTTACAAGAGTATACATGTGAAATATAAGTATGAAAGCAGAAATCTAGGTAAGATTTGAAGCTCAGAAGGGCATTGGGGACTTGAGTGGGATACCTAACTTTGAGTAATGTGCTGCACAGATGTCTCAGATAAATCAATATACATCGGACCTTGTACCTTGGATGATTGAATGCTGAAGAGAACATCCAGTCAAAAACCGATATTCGGCAGGATTAGGAAGGAAGTTGGTAGGTTTAGAAAGAAGAGTGAGTATAGGATTTGGACCAAAAGTTCTTCAGCAATAGGGTTTCGGGTAGAGAGTGTATGTAAATGTCAGCACATGTGAAGAGTCAGTCACAATGATGAACTGGGGAAAACATGTAGAAAAGCAGATATCAATAGAGATATTAGGAAATCAAGCAAAGTATAAAGTGTGTGATAGGGTTAGACATTTTCAACAGGTTTGAAGTTGAATATATAATCTTAGGAAGAAACAAATATGTAGTCACCAATAGGATTGATATTTGAGAGCATTAGGCAACCTGCACATGGATGTTTTTAGTAATGCATGCTATCTTTCCATTTAGGCTTTGGTACAATTGTAAGTGTGATCTTTGCTTTTTGTGTCCGGAATATTTCTGTGATAAAATGTGTATGTAGATCAGGTGACATGAGTATTTCTTCCACCATTTCTGAGAGCAATATTTTGAAGATTTATAAATTAGTATGGGGGTAGAAATAGGTGTACCCTGCTTTTATTAATATAGACATAATGCATGAATAGACCATACTGTGAATAAATAATATAACTGGATCCACTTTAAATAATGGATTGAATGGATATCTGAAAATATATAAGAAATGTTATATTGATATACAATCATTAATTCCAACCAGTTATATATCTAATGATTATCTTATGGTTATGGTTAATCATGAAGGGTGTGTGAGTTTTTCTTCAAAATTGATATGGAAATCGAAAACAATATATTTGGAAAAAAAAGTCTCATGAATAGACCAGTCAAGAAACATAGAGAAATACATGTGTTCTGGAGCAGGAAGTGACTAAAAGTGAAACAAATGCCTATAAATTTGCTAACTAGTGAATGAAATATATATCCTATGATGTGCATATACTGAAGAAATAGTAATGTACCAGTGTGGAATAAAAATTAACGTCAAAATACACATCATGTCCCATAGGAACCAACATGCATTGATGTTAAACTGGGTCAGTTAATGCAGACATATTAGAATTTGTATGCACCTTTCACTGAAGTTAGTTCTCAGTACTAGGTAACAACTATGTATTTCATGTGTATGAGTATTTCTAAGAATAATCTTGTGAAAAGTTGATTATTAATCCACATCCATGAACATGAATGAATTTAGGGAGTGTATATAAGACACATATTTTTCATATTTTTAAAAATCTGGACAGTATATATATATATATATATATATATATATATATATATAGATATAGATATAGATATAGATATATACACATATATGGACACACACACACACACAAACACAGAAATTAAAAAGTAGCAATATATATGCCAATCGAAATTCATCATGAAATATATATCATAAAGATGCAAAAACATTCATTTTACTGAACATGGGTTTATGTATAATGTTGTTCCACTGGGAAGCTCACCCATAGGTTGAATTTTCAGTTCTAACAGCGTTTATGACGAGTGATCACTTCTCACAATTTGTATCTGCCAAGTCATGTAACTCAAAAGAATGTACGTTTGATACCATGTAGGATTCTATTTGTGCATATAAAAATACATGTGCTGAATAGGCTCCAGAAAATGAGAGACAGTAATTCACATATTTGTTAACTTTAAAAACACATGGAGAACTATTTCAATTAAAAATTGACTAGATTCATAATACCTACCCTTTATCATGCAAAAGGCAAGTCCAACCCTGAACTGCATGTATTTACGTACTGTTTGGGTTATTTTTCTCCATCATATTAGGATTAGTAGTCGGAGTCTATTAGAATATGGGTTAGTGTCAGGGATTCAGAATTGTGAATGGAAAAATAGGAAAATTAATCCAATGTGTATGCAAATATGTGCTAAAACAAATTTCCGACTCTCATCCAGAACAATGCCTTGAAATTATCTTCGCCCCAAGTAAGACACAATTAGAGAAGAAAAGTTGCAAAATCTGTGATTACATTTCTGTAATGGAAAATGCTCAGGAGTGCACAAACTTGGAGGTGGTATAGGAGTTTTCAAAAGTAAGGACAGGGTACACACTCCACAAGCATGGAGCTCTGCATGCCTAAATCTTTTTGAGAAACTGCCACAGAGGTTGGGCACTGATATATAGGTTTTTGTCAGGAGTTAAGCTTCCTTTGTAGTGATACCCTCAAAGCTGGGTCTGCATCTATGTGACCTGGAGGACAAAGTTTCTTATTTTCCAATGAACACGAGGCAGCAGTGCTGAATTCTCTCTTTGTAGATAAACTGTGGCCCCTGGGGGTTTATTTTCTCCCCGTGTGGACTGTGAAACCATTTGGTCATCCTCCAATTTTCGTGGTGTTTCTTGCTGCTGCACTTGGAGTTTGGTACATGCTTCACGAAATACAAGGAGTTCAACTGGGAAACAGTGCTGGAGAGAGTTCTGTCACGTGTGGTGGGTTATGGTCTGCAAGAAAATGTACAAACCAGGTTTCTATCTCTGAAAGATTGCCCCCTTGTTCATAGCAACCTGATTCTGAACATTGCCCTGAAACCTGGCCATATAACAAGATGCCATTACATATAAGGGTCTGAAGTCTGCACTATGTCAGTCACAAGCCATTTGGAAGTAAATGGCAGATCCACATGGACCCACCATGATACTTTATCACACACCTGCCCACCACTGCTCTACGCCCACTACTCAGCAGGCTACAAATTACTGGCATGTCTGTTCTAAACAATTTTCAGAAAACCCTGTCAATCAAGGCACTCTCTGGTACACTCATGATAAGCAATAGGAGATCCAATGTTTCTTGAGTGCCACCGGGTCATGGGAATTTCAAAAATTTCATGGTATTTATCTAGCCATTTTTCAAGGATGACATTGGATGCACTGTGAATTTCAGTTATTCAGAAACCATTAAATGTTGAGAAAGCTCAATTCAAAGAAAATTCTGGAGAACTCTCACAGGCAAGGCTTTCCAAAAAATGGACAAAAGGTCACTTGAATCCAGGACCATTGAGGTCTACAATGTGAGGTCCTATGTGTTTTGACTCTCTACTATGGCTGCAAAGTCTTTCAGAATAAAATCATGTGATATCCAGGCTGAGATTACCAGTTCTTTGTGGAAAGCCACCCTGGTCCTAGATCTCAGGTTCCAAGGGCGACTCTCATGCGTGGCCTCCTTTAGGAACTCAGTCTCTAAGGGGAAACACACCAGAGTTCAATCCCTGGTGACCCAGTCATCTCTTCCAACCGCCACACAAATGACCAGAATTAAAACCAAAACACTCACACATGCCCCTCATCTTCTTTCATATAGACCCTAATCATAACCTTGGCTGGAAGTTTCCATGAGGCACACAGCACAAGACAATGTCAAAATAAGCTCCCTTGCCCTTCATTTGTCTAAAGTCAGTGTTTCTGGACACCGTTCCTTTGAACCAGGGCTGATCAAAGATGCCTGCCATTAATACTGTTCCGCTTCTCCAATTTGAGGCATACTGACTGTCAGGTATAGTTTCTTTATGTGATTTGGAGTCATGAGAAAACCCAAGCACCTATGGGCTAGCCTCTGCAGGGCTTGAAGAACTCAGTTGACCCAAAGGATCCCTCTTCTGACTTGATGGAGATCAGGAACCTTACAGAGGAAAGCAAGAGACTTCATCCACAATGATTGCTCTTTTGGCCATTTTGGAATTGGATGCACACATGGGATCTTTCTTTAGATCCATCAGGTGCTGAGAATCTGAGCCATGGACTCACACTGCACTAAGAGGCGGATTCAGACATATCCCTTTGCAAAGCAATTAAGCAAAGATCCTCAGGTGATGCCCATTTATTTCCATTTGAAAACTGATTTTTTCAGGCTTCCGAAAGGTGTGGCCTTAGGCAAAGACCTTCCTTACATTCAGGGCAACAGAACAATAGGAAAGCAAATTCCCAAAGCAGAGTTTCTCCACTGAGACTTTCCTGGTCACACTGATATCTGAGTTTTCTGAGATACTCACCATTCCCTTCAGCTATCCAGTACATGGCCATGTCCCAGATTGTGGAGGAGATACATATCTTGAACACAAAACCATGAGCCTATGGGAGAGTGACCAGAATTCAGGAAGAAATCAGGAATGTAGAAAGGTAGTAGGTGTTGCCCATCTATAAGGTAAGCTGCAGTCCATTCATAAATTGGACAAGATGAATGCTGCAAAGATTTCTACTAGACAGGACACATCCTTTGATGCATTCTCTTTTCTATTGTCTACAACCACGGACACAGTGGGATACACAGAAACACTCACCTTCTCAAAGGACTTACTAGAAACAGGCCACTCCAAATTAAACAAACCGACTTTCCTACATATTCTTAAAACATGAGACAAAATCACTAACACACAAACACACCCACAAAGGCACCTTCTTTCCCCAAGTAGGTCTGTCACTATCCAGAGCATCCTCTGACTGGTGGGCCATACTATGTTCCCCTGAAATGGGCTGTTGTATGTCAGATCTGGTCTCCTTGGCCAACACTGTGATGTTGTCAGGAGCCAGCGGTGAGCCACTGCCTGCTTTATCAAAAAAAAAAAAGCCCCTCTTCAGAGCTTTCCTGGCATTTGTCCCTCTTCAATTCAGTATTTGCCAAGAAAGACTGACTCTGTCCTTGGTTAATCCAAACATGTGAGACCACTGGGACTGGGACTGGGCCTGCCTCAGGGTGCCTGTCTCCCTGGATCCAAAGTTCAGAGTGGTACATCAACAAGAAAGTAACGTAGGTCACTTCCTCTAGAACTGAATGAGGTCACTGCCTTGGCAACAACTTTGTCCTAACAGTTGCATCCAAGGGTCCATGAAATGGAGCGTGCCCCTGCTTCCTATGACACTTTTACAAGTTAAAATGGAATATCAACCATAGGCACCCGGGAACAGCTCTCCACACAGGCCTGGTTTGGTCCATCTTCTCTAGATTAAGAAGAGAGAGACTGCTTCAGACACATCCCTTCATCCTTACCTGGTTTTTTGTCATGGAAGATGACTTTTGCTCTCTCAGGTCCTTCATAGCTGCCTATATCTTCTCCAGGGATCATTTCTGCATGGACCTTTGAGGTTCTCTGCAGGTTGAAGATCTCCTACATTCCTGTATTGTAAGACCAACTCTGTCCCTGCTCTTCTATAAAGGTAGATTGAGGGAATCGTGTATGGTTAGGGTTAATAACATTTTTGATTTGGGTTAGGATCATTCTGCTGGATGAATAATGGTATTGGGAACCTGCGATATTTATAAGATTATAGAGGTGAAATATATGTATGAAAACAGAAATCTCAGTAAGATTTAAAGCCCAGAAGGTCATTGGGTCCTTGATTGGAATAGTTAGCTTTGAATTATGTTCCGCCCAGATGTCTCAGATAAATCTATACACAATGGCATAGGATCTTGTACCTTAGATGATTGAATGTTGAGGAGAACATCCATTCAAAAAGGGAGAGTTGGTAAGATTACGAAGATAGTTGGTAAGATTAGAAAAACGTGTGAGTATAGGATTTGGACAAAAAGTTCTTTAGCAATAGGGTTTCAGGTAAACAGAAAAATGTAAATGTCAGCACATGTGAAGAGTCAGTCACAATGATGAACTGGGGAAAATATGTAGGAAAGCAGATATCAATAGAGACATAAGGAAATCAGGCAAAGTATAAAATGAGTGATAGCAATAGATATTTTCAACAGGCTTGAGATTGAATATATAATCTTAGGAAGAAACAAATATGTAGTCACCAATAGGATTGACATTTGAGAGCATTAGGCAACCTGGACATGGGTGATTTTCATAATCCATACTCACATTCCATTTAGGCTTTTGTACAATCGTAAGTGTGACTTTGCATTTTGTGGCCAGAATATTACTGTGATAAAATGTATATGTAGATCAGGTGACATGAGTATTTCTACCACCATTTCTTGGAGCAATATTTTGAAGAGGTATAAATTAGTATTGGGGGTACATATAGGTGTATCATGTGTGTATGAATATAGAGATAATGCATGAATAGACCATAGTGCGAATAAATAATATAACTGGTTCGAACTTTAGAAATTGGAATAAATTGATATCTGAATATACACAGGGAATCATATGTTGATATACATATATTCATTCCAACCATTTATACATCCAATGGAAATATTACGGGTGTGGTTCATCATAAAGAGTGTGTGAATTTTGTTTCAAAATTGATTATGGAAATCGAAAATAATGTGTTTGGAAAGAAGTCTCATGAAATGACCAGTCAAAAACAAAGAGGAATACATATGTTCTGAAGCAGGAAGTGATAGAATGTGTTACAAATTTCTTTAAATTTATTAAGTTGTGGATGAAATGTATATTCTATGATGTACAAAAACTGAAGAAATAGTAATGTACCAGTGTTGTATAAAAATGAACGTCAAAATACACATCATGTCCCATAGGAATCTACTTGCATTGATGTTAAAGGGGGTCAGTTACTGTAAAAATATAAGGATTTGTTTGCACCATTTACTGAAGTGAGTTTTCAATACTATAAAACAAATATGTATTTCAGGTGGATGAATATTTCTGAAAATAATCTTATGAAAATTTGAATATAAAACCACATACATGAACAAGAATGAATTTAGGGAGTGTATAATAAGACACATATATTTCATATTTTGAAAAATCTAGAGAGTATATATATATATATATATATATATATATATATATATATATATATACAAAACACACACAGAGACATTAAAAAGTAGCAATATATATGCCAATTAAAATTCATCGTGAAATATATATCATCCACAGATCCAAAAATATTAATTTTACTGAACATGGATTTATGTATAATGTTTTTCAATTAAGAAGCTCACTCATAATTTGAATTATCAGTTCCAAAAGCATTTAGGAGGAGTGATTTCTTCTCACACTTTGTCTCTGCCAAGTTAGCCACCTCTCAAGAATATAGGTGTGATACCAGGTAGGATTCTATATGTTCATATAAAAATACATGTGCTGAATTGGCTACAGAAAAAGGGAGACAGGAATTCACATATGTGTTAACTTTAAAAACACATGCAGAACTCTTTCAACAAAAAATTGACAAGATTTATAACTCTTACCCTATATCATGCAAAAGGGAAGACCAACTATACACCAAGGCTCCTCTGAAGTGCTAGTATTTCTATTCTGTTTGGGTTATTTTTCTCCAGTATATTAGAATTAGTTGTCAGAATCTAGTAGGGTATAGGTTAGTGTCAAGGATTCAGTATTTCAAATGGAAAATTGAAAAATGAATCCAATGTGTATGTAAATATGTGCTACACAAAAATCTTCCCACTCTAATCCAGAACAATGCCTTGACAATACCTTCGCCCCAAGTAAGACACAATTAGAGGAGAAGATTTAGAAAATCTGTGAACAAATATCTGGAATGGAATATGCTCAGGAGCCCACACCTTGGAAGTGGCAGAGGAGTTTCCAAAGGTAAGGGACAGGGTAAACCCTCCACAAACATGGAGGTCTGCTGGCATAGACACTTCTTGAGAAAGTGCCTGTGAGGTTGGGCACTTGAAAAATATGTTGTTGTCAGGAGCTTTAGCTTCCTTTCAAGTGAGACCATAAAAGCTTGGTCTGCACCTATGAGACCTGGAGGACATGCTTTCTTATTTCCCAATGAACATGAGGCAGCAGTGCTAAATTCTCTTTTTAGGTAAACTGTGGCCACTGGGGGCTAAATGTCTTTCCATGTGCACTTTGAAGCCATATGGTCATCCTCCATTTTCGTTTTGTTTCTTCCTGCTGCACTGGGAGTTTGGTATTTGCTTCACGAAATACAAGGAGTTCAATTGGGTCTCAGTGCAAGAGGGAGTTCTGTCATGTGTGGTGGGTCAGGTTCTGCAGGAGGATACAAGAACCAGGATTCTATCCCACATAGCTTGCCCCCTTGACCATAGCAACCTGATTCTGAACAATGTCCTGAAAACTCTCCATATAACAAGTTGCCTTTACATGGAAGGTTCTGTTGGCTGCACCATGTCAGTCACAAGCCATTTTGAAGCCAATGGAAGATCCACATGGCCCCACCACAGATGTTTTATCACATACCTGCCCACCACTGCTCTAGTACAACTACTCAACAGAGTCCAACTTACTGGCATCTCTGTTCTACACCATTTACATGAAACCCAGTCAATCAAGGCACTGTCTGGTATATTCATGATCAGTAACAGGACATCCAAAGGCTCTCCAGTGCCACCTGGTGATGGGAATTTCAAAAATTTTATGGTATTTTTCTAGCCATTTTTCAAGGATGAAGTTGGAGGCACTGTGAGTTTCAATTCTTTCAGGAACCATTAAATGGTTAGGAAGCTCATTTCAATGAAAGTTCTGGAGAACACTCACAGGTAAGGCTTCCCAAAGAGTGGCCAAAAGATCACATGATATTATGCCCATTGAGGTCTACAATGTGAGGTCCATATGAGTTTTGACTCTCAACTATGAGTGCCAAATCTTTCAGAATAAAATCATGTGGTATCCTGGCTGAGAGGCCTAGTGCTCTGTGGAAAGCCATCCTGGGCCTAGAACTTAGTTTCCAAGGGCGACACTCATGCCTGGCTTCATAAAATCTCATCACTATTCATGGCAATACTTCTCTGAGGTCAGTTTGAGAACTCAGTTTCTAAGGGAATCACACCAGAGTTCAAGAACATGTGGACCAAGTCATCTCTTCCAAGCGCCACCCAAATGACCACAATTTAAAACAAAACACTCCAATGTGGCGCTCATCTTTTTCCATATAGACACTCATAATGACCTCTGGCAAAAGTTTTCCATGAGGGGCACAGCCCAAGACCGTGTCCAAAATAAGCTCTCTTGCACCTAATTTGCCTAAAGTCAGGGTGGCCTGGACACCCTTCTTGTGAACCAGGAGAGATCAAATAGGCCTCCCATTAATACTGCTTTGCTTTTTCAATTTGAGGCCAACTGACTGTGGAGTTTGGATTCCTTATGTGAATTGGAGTCTTGAGAAAACCCAAGAAACTATGGGCTAGCCTCTGCAGGGCTTTGAAGAACTCATTTGACCCAAAGGATCCCTATTCTGGCTTGATGGAGGTCAGGAAAGTTACAGAAGAGGCGAGAGACTTCATCCACAAGGACTGCTCTTTTGGCCATTTTGGTTTTGGATGTACACATGGGATCTTTCTTTAGATCCATCAGGAGCTGAGAATCTAAGCCACACCCTCACACAAGGCAAATAGGCTGATTCAGACACATCCTTTCCAAAGCAATTAAGCAAAGAGCCACAGGTAATGCCCATTCATTTCCATTTGAAAACTGTTTTCTTCAGGCTTCACAAAGTGGTGGACTGAGGAAAAGACCTTCCTGACATTCAGGGCAACAGAAGAATTGGTAAACAAAAGGCCCCAAGCAGGGTTTCTTCACTGAGACTTTCTTGGTCAAACTGATATCTGAGTTTTCTTAGATGCTCGCCATTCCCTTCAGCTATTCAGTACATGGTCATGTCACAGAGCTTCAAGGTTGTACATATCTTAAACACAAAACCATGAGCCTATTCTGGAGAGTGGCGAGAATTCAGGAAGAAAACAGGAACTTAGGTAGATAGCAGGTGTTTCACATCAATAAGGCAAGCTGCAGTCCATTCATAAATAGGGCAGGATGAATGCTGGGAAGCTTTCTACTAGATAGGACATATTCATTGATGCATTCTCTTTTCTAATGTCTACAACCACGGACATAGTGGGATACATAGACATAGAAACACTCACCTTGTCAAACGACTTACTAGAAACAGTTCACTCCAAACAAAACAAACCGCCTTTCATACCTATTCTCAGAACATGAGACAAAACCACAAACCCACACCCACACCACAAAGGCACCTCCTTCCCCCATGTAGGTCTGTGACTATCCGGAGTGTCCTCTGACTGGTTGGCCATACTATGTTCTCTGGAAATGGCCTGTTCTGTCTCAAATCTGGTCTCCTTGGCCAACTCTGTGAAGTTGTCAGGAGCCAGCGGTGAGCCACTGCCTGCTTTCTCAGGAAAGGCCCCTATTCATAGCTTTACTTGCATTTGGCCATCCTCACATCAGTAGGTTCCAAGAAAGACTGAGTCTGTCCTTGGTAAATCAAAATAAGTTTGACCACTGGGACTGGGACTGGGACTGGCTCTTGGTGCCTGAATTCCTGGATTCCAAGTTCAGAGAGTTCCATCACCAAGGAAGTTAGGTGAGGTCACTTCCTTTAGCAACTGAATGAGGTCACTGCCTTGGCAACAACTTTGTCCTAACAGTTGCTTCCAAGGTTCCCATGAGAAGGAGGCTGCCCCTACTTCCTGTGACACTTTTCCAGTTAGAGTGGTATGTCAACCATAGGCATGCAGGAGCAGCTCAACACATGCCTGCTTTGGTCCATCTTCTGTACATTAAGAAGAGAGTGGCTGATTCAGACACATCCCTTCATCCTGAGCAGGTTGTTTGCCATGGAAGACTTCTGCTCTCTCAGGTCCTTCATAGTTGCCTACATCTTCTCCAGGGATCATTTCTGCATGGACCCTTGAGTTTCTCAGCAGGTGGAAGATCCTCTATATTCCTGTATTTTAAGACCAACTCTGTCCCCACTTTTCTGTAAAATTAGATTGAGAGAACAGTGTATGGTTAGGTTTAATAACATGTTCGATTTGGTTTAGAAAGGAAACTACACGGTTGAGCAAACAGGGTCCTACCGTTAGCAATAATATGAGGATTATTAATGGAACGGCCCTGGCAGATAAAAGCGTAGTTAACCAGGTTGACTATGTGAACAAAGACTCAAACCTTCCTTCTGGGGCCTCTGTCTCTCTTTGACGCTCTTCAAGTCGTTTTCTTAATTTACTCATTGATTCTTTTACAACTCCAGTATTGTCGGCATAAAAACAACATTCTTCCCTCAATGCAAGCAAAAAGGCACCTTTCTCTCATGAAGAGGAGGTCCAACACTCGCATGCTCTATAAAACAACTTCAGAGAGAGAGAGGTTAAAATTCCTGTAAAGCTGTGATGTCGGTTTTTAATGTCTTTAAGCTTTGGTCTATTTCTGCTTCTAATTGTGTCTTTGTTGTGTCTCATGGACTAGGGCAGTTCTTCCTGTGCCCAAGCCTTCAGCAATTATTATTCCTAATAGGATGGCTAAAGTGAGGGATAAAGGTTCCCGGTGGAACCGGGTTGTATGCCCCCCCTATTTGAACTTTAAATGAACCTGCGTCATGATAGAGCACTCTGAAAAACATCTACATCATTACATAATTAATCACATCTATTGACCATTTTATGAAAACATAAATAATGTTAAAGTGTATAGAATTATACTGTTTTATGGATGGACAAGAAAATGCACCTAAGATAGCACCAAAGTGAGGAAAACATTCTTATTTGGTTGCATCCGGATTTAGAGGGCATTGCTTCTTTTGTAATCAATTAATCCCCTGAAACCCAAGTTTTGGTAGTTTTAGAGTTTGTACCCAACATGTAAGGGAAGGGGCTCAGAAGTTCACAGTCTGCAGAAATTCACAAAAATTAGTTTTTGTTTCTGTTTTTTTTCCTCTGTTCTGGGCAAGTTAACATTTCAAGGACACCTTGGAAGGGGAGAGCTTTTTTGTCTCTTTTTTTTCTCCCTGCCAGCTGTCACCATGGAGCCCAGTTGCTAACATTTTTATCTTAGAAATGTAGCCATCTCGGTGAAGCCCCAGCTCAAGGCCAGAGGCCTTGTTCACATATTTTGTGAAAAACTGGTAAGGAGGTGTCTAGCTTAGGGGTGGTGATTTTTCCAGCCAGTGGTCAAGTAGAACAGGGCGACACGAACAGTGCAAGTTTATGTACATTGAACTCTTTCAGAGGGACTCTTTTGCTGAAAGACCTAAAGTAAGGCTTGGTGAAGACTTCTGGAGTAGGTCATTTAAGACATTTCTATGGACCTAGTACAGAGGGGGAAGACGGGGTAGTCGAGGCTGAGAGCAGCTCCGTGGATCTAAGAATGAGGAAAGAGAGATTTAAAAGAAAAATGGGAAAGGGGTTTGGGATTTTCCTAAAACAAAACTTGAGCAGTAGAACAGGTAGAGCAGAGGGGAAGATGGGAGTAAATATTCCAAAAAGCCTTTGAGGGACTTTAAATTCTTAGAAACCTGTTTTCAGTGATGACAAAGCAACTTTAAAGGCCATTTTCATTACATCTTGTATAGGGGTCTGAGGCCTCTTATCAGCTGGTTTGAGCTTTGGGTGAGCTTGCTAGAGGACTTGCTGGGACCTAGTGCAGGCACTGACAGGAAAAGAGAGGAGTGAGTGGGTGAAGGGGTACCTTGGTACCTGCTACCTCAGCAAGGGGGCAATGTTCTGAGAACCAGCGGAGGTTTGGGTTTTTGATTTAGTAATTGGAGAGGAGAAATCAGGTTGCTAAGATGGGAGTGATAGCAGAGAGTCTAGAGCAGAAGGCTGAGGGTGAGGAACTATTGGAGAAGCATAGTACAGGATGTGAGCAAAGGAGGAAAAAGGATTGCACATAGGGAAATTTCCCCCTTTTGAGAACTTGCCAAAGTTAAAAATGTCACGCAGAATTTGAGGATCTAGAGAACGCTCTGGGGGCCATAGTATTTGGTTGTCTAATTGGTAATATGGCCAATGCTGTGTACTGAATTTGATGAGGAGTTTGGGTTCCACCAGGCAGCCCCTGTATGCTCACATTCACTTGACTTACACAAGAAGTCGGCTTCTCCCCGACACAGCCGTGGCTGTTTGTGCCTTTGATAGTCCGCTAGGCAAACATAGTAATCTAGGCTAGCCAACCTGAATCTGTCTCGCGTGTCCCTGCATCCATAATGTTTGTTTCCATTATCTATGGTACAGAAGAGATTTAATGGAATTTTAGTGGGATCCTCTTCATCAGGGATATCTCAATAGGAAAGACCTATACCGAGCTGACAAATGTCTGGGTGGATAGATGGCCACCAGGTCTCTAAGGGGGCTGTATGCGAGATAGACCATACTTCTTGTCTAGTAGGATTTGTGATCAGCCATTGCTGCTGAATGGAATGATGAGGGTTAGAACCACTGGTGGCCAAGGGGAGAGTCTATAGTCTTATCCACATAGCAAATACGCAATTTGAAATGGTTAGCAGGCTTTTCCAGTTTCCAACAAGAGTCTGGACACAGCGAAGGCTTGAGATGAGAGGCATGGATCCAAAAAGTGATTCCGTCTACTTTTACCGCTTTAGGTTTTATAAGTAGCACCTGGTATGTTCCTTTCCAGTGGGGTTCCAGGGATGACACCTGATGTTGTCTTATGTAGACGAAGTCTCTTACTTGATATTGACTTAGAGTCCCCTCCTCCCAAGGTTGGTAGGCAGTGGCCAGCTGTTTCCACAGGTATCGCTGAGTTCTTTCAATGACTTTAAGTCTGTCAAGCAAGGGGGTGTGGAAGTGATCGTTAGGCCTTAGAGTTGGGGTTAGGTTCCTTACTGGATGATGGGCATCATAGAGAATTTCATAGGGGGTGAGGTTACACAAAGAAAGAGAGGGAGTATTTCTCGCATGAAATAGTGCATAAGGCAGGAGCATAATCCAATCTTTTATGCCAGGCTCTAAGCTTAATTTCGTTAAGGTCTCTTTAATGGTTCTATTTATTTTTTCTACCTGTCCTGAGCTCTGGGGTATATAAGCATAATGTAACTTCAAATTAATCCACAGGGTCCCAGTGAACACCTGACTTACCTGAGCCATGAACACCAGTCCATTATCAGACCCTATTGCCTTAGGCAGACCGTATCTTGGAGAAATATCTTTCAGGATCTTCTTGAAAACCATTTGTGCAGTTTGGTTGTTTTTGTGTGTGTGTGTGTGTGTTTGTGTGTAAGGCTTCAGTCCATCCTGAAAATGTATCTACAAAGACTAGGAGATATTTAAGTCCATACGTTGCTGGCTTAATTTCACTATTGTCCACTTCCCAAAATTGTCATTTTCTGGTTCCTCGTAGGTGCTTTCCTCTAGGAAACTGGAAGGGTAAGCATTAACCAATTGACGGACTCGACAGGCTTTTGTTACCCGTTCAGTTATTTCTTTTCGCTGTGAGTCGGTTAGTGGAAAACTCTGTTCTTAATCCTACAGGAATGCCTGCAGTTTCACTGAACCAAGGTGAGTGAGTTGGTGTACATTTTTAACGTAGTGTAGGGCTTTCTGTAATTGCAGCCTCAGCTCAGTGAAGTTGAGGCGTTCAGTGTCAGTGTCCATAGATGTTATCAAAAACTTCCTGTTGATCAGGGGTCCATTGGAATTGGGCATCTCCCATTAAAACCGGGTATAAAGGAGCAGCTAAAGACGCAAACCCAGGTATCCATAACCTGCAAAAGCCAGCAGTCCCAAGAAACTCTCTGAGTTGTCTCCTGTTAGATGGGGGTGGTATCTACACAATGGTTTGTTTTCTGGGCTCAGTGAGCCATCGTTTACTGCCCCTAAGGTAACAGCCCAGGAAGATTACTTCATGCTAGCAAATTTGGGCTTTTTTGGCCAAAACTCTATACCCAAGTTTAGCAAGCTCATATAATAGTGCTTGGGTCCCAGACTCACAGTTTTCCTTGGTGTTGGCTGCCAGTAGCAGGTCATTCACGTATTGAAGCTGGGTGATTTGGGGTGCATAGTTCTGAAATTGCTGAGATCTCTGTGGAGGGCTTCATCAAAGAGAGTGGGGGAGTTTTTGAACCCCAGTGGGAGTCTAGTCAAAGTTAGTTGACCAGACGTTCAGGTTTCTGGGTCTACCCACCCAAAAGCAAACAGCAACTGACTATCTTTATGCAGAGGCAAGCAAAAGAAAGCATCTTTTAAGTCCAGAACAGTATACCATTTCCGCTCAGGGTTCAGAGTGCTAAGCAGATTGTACGGATTAGGTACCGTGTGGTGAATGTCCTGCACTCTGTTGTTGATCTCTCTTAGGTCTTTAACAGGACAATAGTCCCCGGTTCCTGGCTTTTTTTTTCTAGTAGCAGGGGAGTGTTCCAGGCCAATTGACAGGGCCTTAGGAGCCCTAAGTCCAGATATTTCTGAATATGGGGCCTTATCTCATCTTTAGCTTTTTTGGCTTAGAGGATATTATTTGACATTCATTGGGGAGGCTGAGGTTTTTAACTCCACTGTTATTGGAGGTTGTTTCACGGCCAGGCCTAACCCAGCAGTTTTTGCCCAGGCATCTGCGTAATCTGTTATCCATTTCTGGTGTAGCTTGCCTGTTTGATCAGTCTTGGGGGGTGTGAAGAGTGGATGTTCATCTTCTACTAATATAGTTAAAGCCGTGACTATAGGAGTTTTTACTGAAGAATTTAGAAATTTCTTTTGGGGGCCTTCAGGGTTAAAAGTTATTTAGGCCAAGAGCTTGGTGAGCAGATCTCTGCCCATCAATGGGTCCAGGCATTCCTGGATTACTAGGAAGGAGTGATAGATTTTTCCTTTCCCAAGGTCCATGGTCCTCTTAGTAGTCTAATCCCGATATTTACTGCCATTAGTTCTTTGAACTACAGACCTTTTATTTGATAGAGGGCCCAATGGGGCCTTAAGGGCTGAGTATACTGCTCCTGTTTTCATTTCAAAGTTTACTGGTGTCCGCTACACTTCAAAAGTTACCCTGAGCTAGGGGAAGTGATCTGAGCCCCAACTTTTTAGTCATGCTCCAGAGTCAGAATGGCTGGCTGGCGTGGCTGTCTCTTTATAGGGCACTCTTTGGCCCAGTATCCTTTTTTTTTACAGTAGGCACATTGATCTGAGGCCAGGGTTGGCCTCTGGCATGGCCCCAGCTATCCCTTCCTGTCACCTTATGTCTTAATTTCTGGCCTCTTTCTTGTTGTGACCAGGATCTTGGTCAATCCCTTAGTCTGTCTTTTGCTTCTCTCATCCTTCCTTTGCTCCCTTTCTTTCTCCCTGTTTCTCTCTTATAGTATATTTTCTCGGCTTCTCTGACTAAATCTCTCTTTTAAATTTTTTTAATATGCATGGCAGCTTGCCCAATTAAGGCCATCGTTACAGATGAATTTTGATCCGCTGCCTGAGGATCGAAAGGAGTATGTCTCTTATATGCCTCCATAATTCTTTCTAGAAACAAAGAGGGAGATTCATCAGGCCTTTGAATAATTTCTCTTACCATGGCCAAATTAGTTGGTCACCTAGTAGCCCCTTGGAGACCCGCTATTAGAGCCAGGCAATAATTGGACAGATGCTCTTTATCTTCAAAGGTGTTGGGGTTCCAGTTGGTTTGGTTTAAGGGTAAGCTGGCTTTGATTATGTTGGGAAGTTGTGTTGGTCGCCAATCAGGTCCGAGGATTTTTTTTTAGTTTCTTGGAGGTTTTTCTCTTATTCCTCTGTCATAAAGAAAGTCCCTAGGAGTTGTTGGCAGTTATCCCAAGTAGGCAGGTGTAAAAACGTTGGCGAGTTCTCTGAGTTCTTTTAGCCGGGCCAGCTTCCTCCAGGGAAGGAGGGGCTCTGTGTGCCACGGGACAGTCATCTGGATGGTGCTGGGCCATCCTAGCTTCTTTGAATGGTGGAGAGGCTGAGTCAGCAGCAGGGGAATCACTTAGAGGGTGTTGGGAGTTGGGGGATGAAGGCAGAGGATAAGGAGGGGGAGGAGAGTCCAGTAGAGTCTTGAGACTCATGGAGAACAGAGGGTGCAAGAGGAGGAGCAGAGAGTTAAAGAGATAGAATCGTGGGGGAAGGAGTAGGAGCAGGTGCAGGGACAAGGAAAGGCTTCATCCTTGGAGGAGGAGATTTGTAGAGGTCCTGACAAGTTAAGATATATGGCTGTTGATCTGGATGTCTACGTGGCCCCTGCTAAAAGACAATATCTCGAACTTTTCAAATTAGTGCGAAGTAGAAAGATCCTTCTAGGGGCCATCCGACTACAAAGGTGGGCCATTCTGAGACACAGAATCTGCCAGATCCGGCATTTTACTGAAAAAGAAAGATTCTGAGCCCTTAAGCAGACTTTGGTCTAGTGATCAAGTGTCAGGAACAGAGGCTTTGAAGTGCTCTGTCCCATAATGAAATATACACAGACAATAAAAGCAATGACACATGACACAGACAAGACAAGACAATAAAGACAGGCAATGGACGTCCAATACTGAAACCAGGACTGAGTAGCCGGCAAAACATGATGGGCTGGCAATACCGAATCCGAAACAAAATATCACTGAATCAAGGAGACTATTGTTCCTCGATTTCATGAGTTCATCCCCCAGGGACATGGCCTGTGGCTCTGTGACATGTGTGTCAGTCACCGTGGGAGAGAGCTCACGCTCTTTACCAATAGCCATTTTGTGAAACCCTAACCTGAATCCTGAAACCAGAAAGAGGTGCCTTATTTACCCCCAGAGGAGCCCGTTGGGGGTCTTTCATCTGCGGCTGCCGGATCTCACTGGGGCCACGAGATGTAAAGATCGGGCGAGGGTCGGTTGAAGAGACCACCAAGAGACTGTCTCACGCAACAGCAAAGGCTTTATTGGGAGTCCGGCATGCAAGGGCTAAGAGCTCTCTTGAATAGAGCAGAGAGCCCTGAGAACAGCTTAAGAAGTGCTTATATATTTTCCTTGGAGAGGGCAGGGAGGGAAGTTTATTGATGGGTAAGGGCGAGTGGGCGGTTTGCGTGCAACTGGTTGACCGAGTACATTCTGCAGTTTGGCAGTTGGGGACAGCACATTCTGGGAAAAAGAATAGCAAACAGTTCTCAAGATTTCAACAGTGTTTTGTTAAGCATACAGAAAATCAAGAAGTGACAAGTACCTATTTTATTAACCTTTCAATATAAGTATGAAAACAGAAATATAGGTAAGATTTGAAGCCCAGAAATTCATTGGGCTCTTGATTGGTATACTTAGAGTTGAATTACATTCTGTAGTGATGTCCCAGAAATATGGATATACAATGGCATAGGACCTTATACATTCTCGGAGGTCAATTCCAAAACACAGACTCTAAGGGGAATCACACCAAAGTTCAAGCCAAGGTGGACCAAATTATCTCTTCCAACCGCCACACAAATGACCACAATTAAAACCAAGACACTCCCACATGCCACTCATCTTCTTCCATATAGACACTCACCATAACTTCTGGCAAGAGGATTCCATGAGAGGCGCAGCACAAGACAGTGTTCCAAATAAGCTCCCTTTCCCCTCATTTGCCAATAGTCAGGGTGGCCTGGACACCCTACCTGTGAACCAGGAGTTATCAAACAGGTCTGCCATTAATACAGCTCTGTTCTCCAATTTGAGGCCTACTGACTGTGGGGTTTAGATTCTTTATTTGAATTGGATTCATAAGAAAACCCAAGAACCTATGGGCTAGCATCTGCAGGGCTTTGAAGAACTCATTTGACCCAAAGGATCCCTATTCTCACTTGATGTAGGTAAGGAACCTTACAGAGGAATGTGAGGGACTTCATCCACAGTGACTGATTTTTGGCCATTTTGATTTTGGATCCACACATGGGATCGTTCTTTAGATCCATCAGGTGCTGAGAATCTAAGCCACAGGCTCACACAGGACCAAGAGGCTGATTCAGACACATCCCTTTACAAAACAATTAAGCAAAGAGCCACAGGTGATGCCCATTCATTTCCGTTTGAAAACTGTTTTCTTCAGGATTCACAAAGGCGTGGCCTCAGGCAAAGAACTTACTGACATTCAGGGCAACGGAAAAATAGGCAATCAAAAGGCCCCTTGCAGGGGTTCTCCACTGAGACTTTCCTGGTCACATTGATATCTGAGTTTTCTGAGATGCTTGTCATTCCCTTCAGCTATCCAGTACATGTCCATGTCACAGTGCTTGGAGGTGGTACATATCGTGGACTCAAAAGCATGAGCCTATTTTGGAGAGTGGCTAGATTTCAGGAAGAAAACAGGAACTTAGGAAGATAGCAGGTGTTGCCCATCGATATGGCAAGCCCTAGTGCATTCATAAATTGGGCAGGATGAATGCTGGGAAACTTTCTACTAGACAGGAAACATCCATTGATGCATTCTCTTTTTCTAATGTCTACAACCATGGACACAGTGAGATACACAGACATAGAAACACTCGCCTTGTTAAACAACTTTCTAGAAACAGTTCACTCCAAACCAAACAAACCGACTTTCCTACCTATTCTCAGAACATGGGACAAAACCACAAACACACATCCACACCCACAAAGGCACCTCCTTCCCCCAAATAGGTCTCTCACTATCCGGAGTGTCCTCTGACTGCTGGGCCATACTATGTTCCCCCGATATGGCCTATCCTGTCTCAGATCTGGACTCCATGTCCAACTCTGTGAAGTGGTCAGGAGCCAGCTGTGAGCCAGTACCTGCTTTTTTAGGAAAAGCCCCTCTTCAGAGTACTCCTGGCATTTGGCCATCCTCACATCAGTAGGTACCAAGAAAGACTGACTCTGTCCTTGTTAAATTGAAGCAAGTGAGACCACTAGGACTGGGACTGGGACTGACTCTGTGTGCCTGGCTTCCTGCATCCCAAGTTCAGAGAGTTCCATTACCAAGGAAGTGAGGTGAGGTTGCATCCTTCAGGAACTGAATGAGGTCACTGCCTTGGCAACCACTTTGTCCAAACAGTTGCTTTCAAGCGTACCATGAGAAGGAGGCTTACCCTACTTTCTGTGGCACTTTCACAAATTAGAAGGGTATATCAACCATAGGCACCAAGAAACAGCTCTCCACACAGGCCTGATTTGGTCCATCTTCTCTATATTAGGAAGAGAGCCTTTAGTCCGGGGAGCACTGCAGTGAACCTCTGCACTAAAACTATTAGCAAGCACCTGGTGGAGGAGTCCTCCATAGGTAAGTGGCGCCTTTATAACATCTGATATCCTGTTAAGGGAGATCTTTTCTGATGACAGAGATGTGGCCTGGGGAGCCTCACATATACTCCTTTCCAGGAGAGTAACGAGAATCTTTCTGTCCTCTGTTCTGTTCTGTAGGGAATTCCTCTGGAACTGTAGAGAGGGGCCGATAGGGACGCACGCGCTCCTACCCTGGAGCTATAGCAAGATGTTGCACTGTTCCACTGTTTTTCTGTTTAGGCGCTGGTTTTCTGTTTTTTGTGTTTTGTTTTGTCTTCTATTTTTTTGATTGTTTGTTTGTTTTTGTTTGTTTTGTTGTGTGATTTCAGTGGTAAAAACTTAAGTATTTTGGATGTAAAAATGGGTAATAAAGAGAGTAAGCCTGACACCCCTTTGGACTGTGTTTTAGGGAACTGCGATGAACTTTACCCCCCTTTGTTAAGCAGGATGACAGAAGCTCCTAGCTGGCTGCCTGGAGCACACCCATTGCAGAGGGCAATGCTTGCTGGGGACCTAAGAACTGAGCATCTCCCAGGTTAACAAGTGAAACTCCTTTAAAACCCCTTGTCGCTCCAGATCAAGAGAGTCACAACATTTGGCAGAGTCCCCTGTGTTTCTCCTTTGTTCGCAAAGCAATAAACCTCCCTTTTTCTTTTTCTCAAAACTCAGTCCTCATTATTAAATTGGTATTAATTGGCTTCAAGTTCAGGAATCGAACTTTAATTTACAAATTTGGTACCCCCCCTCCTCCCCGGAACTTTGTGAGAGCTGTCTACTGGAATATTAGGAGATGAAGCATGCTTGGTGTGGAACTGAACAAGAGGAGCTAATCCTGTAAGTAAAAGGAAGGACTGAGGGACTCCCAGCAGCTGCCAAAGCCCTGTTGATTCAGGGAATTACCTCCTTCCTTTCCGCACTGTAAGAATTATGCCACCTCTGTCTTGTTAAAAAAGAGAAAAAGAAAAAGGGGACACTAAATGCAGTGAAGTCACCATGGAGACACTTTATTTTACATTTCAGGTTGCCCCTCTGTTAAAACATGTGGTCCCCCCCCCTGTGGATATCTATGGTGCACACTGGTGTAGGAGATTTTTCTCTTATCTGCTCTGGTTTAATGGGTTCTCTCTGACAGCCATAGTCTGGACCTCCTTTCTGTCTGTCTTGTGTCTTTGTATCTGGCCCTTTAAGACATGTGCAATAATGTGTTGATATTATAAATTGTTTCTTGGGAATGATCTTAGCTGAATGTGTGTCTAAATGATGATGTTTTATTTTAACAATCTGGTATCTGAATGGGTTTTTGAAGCATTGCACAATCTTGCAGTTAAAAGTCGGGTTTAGGTAATTGTTTAGTTTATGATTTCAGATAATTCATGCCAGAGAACTTAAATACTTAGGATGGAAAACTGAAGAACTCTACTTCCAAGTTGGCAAGTAACTTCCCAATCATACAGTCTTTTTTTCACCAATTTTGAATTGGATAGCCTGGGAAAATATCACTGTGTGTACCAGTGCATTAATTTGGACAAGGATAGTAAATCATAGAATGGTATCTGTTGACAAAACAAGATGTAAAGATATAAAATTTTGTGAATTGTATCTTAAATTTATATCATAATTTTCAACATCCGAACCTCAAAATTATGGTTAAAATGCCTTAGGCCTGAGGTGTCTGCTCAGAATAGCAGTTTTTCCTGCTCCTTCCAGACCTCAGCCATGACTTATGTTGAAATGTAAATGAAAGAAGCCTGCAATCTTAGTAGGAGACTGATTTGAGGCCTAAGGGGGAAAAAAAAAAGGTAAATTGTATGGTATTTACTAATTACTAGCCAGTCACTTTTTCTAGGACTCTTTTTTTTTCCTTAGATACTTTTTTTTTGAGCTCATGATTTTGAGCATACAGACCTAGGTTAATGTTTTTCAGATCAGTTCTATCTTTGACCAACTGTAGACATTTTGAAACATTGCAATGGAGATTTCACCTGAGAAAAGCTACAAGGCCTTTACAATTATTATGTGTGCACACTTTTGTTATGTGTTGTATGTCTATATATACATATGTCCGTATATCATATATATGATACACAAACTAACATATACAAGGAGCGCTCATAAAAAAGCGCTCATTAAAACAAATTTAAATAGGAGATCCAAAGATCTTTAATTCACGTGATTTAAATGTTTCAATTTAAATTGGATAAACAGATAAAAATCAATGTCTTTAAATTTAAGCTTACAAATTTTTCTAGGTGTTCAAAACTCTAATAAAATATTAATATCTACAAAATGTCTAATATGCCTTGGTACTAGGACCTTTCCTTCAACATAAAAATGGTTTACACTGTCAATACATTTCTCTAATATTTTGATAAATAAATAAAGTAAATTTGATTGGGATTACTCATTCATGAGTACTTTTGTTAGATATCTGATTGATTTACTAAGGTCTGAATAAGTTTTTATTAAAGTCTGTATAAGAATATAAAAATCAGTCATGTGTTAATGAGACAGAAATTTCTTAAAACATAAGTTTACCCATAACGTTGTGTTTATTAAGTTTTATTTTCTCTATAGCAAGCAACCATAAAAATTAAACAACTGATTAAATAAGAACTGTTATTTTAGAGCACTGTACTGCCATTGCTTTAAAAGCTAAACTTGGTTAATGTAGAAACATCAATGTAATTGTGATGCTATCAATGTTTTCATATCTTATATGTATTCAAGTCTGTAAGGTAGAAACTTTAAAAGAGCATTATATCAAGCTGGTGCTCTGAAGTTTTATGGTAAAAAAATATATTGGGGATTTATTTACCTGTTATCAATAAGATATGAAAACTTTTATGTTACTTTTTACATTGGGGAAAAATTTAAATGTATTTTTTGTTAATGAGAGCCTAATCGATGTAAAGGTTAAAAACTTTCAGCCTTTCTTTAATTCATGTTTTAAATGTGATATCATATGGTGTTAGCTAATGTTCATGTGACCTCAAACAATTTATGTAAACTTTGTCAAATGATATTTATAAATAAAGATTATCTTTAGAACTAAAATACTTAAGATTTATAAAGAGCCCTGCCTTACCTGAGATAAGGCTCTGTGTCCCATCTTACTACATGTGAGAATGACTACAAAACCAGTAGGTCAGATAATATTTCTTTAAAGTTATGTTAAAAAGTTGGTTTTTTTAAGGTCAATATTCCTAGGATCTCAAACAGGGGATATAATGTATAACTCAGCCGAAAAATTCAGGGTAGCTATTACACAAGCTAAGTATTTTTACTTTTGTTAATTTTATTTTGAAATTATTTTATAAGTGATCTAAAGATTCTCTGTTACTGTTTTACAAACGTGTTGCTTTAAGAACACAACATGGGTTTATTCAAGATAATAAGTCATTACTTACAATACAGACAGAAAAATACAGATCCCAATTAATAAAAAGATAATGATATAGTTATAGACATTAAAGCCCAGTACTCTTAATATAAGGCTGTTAAATTTATTTGCTGGATGTTTAAGATTAGGATTTAAAATTAAAGTTAAATGAAAAGCGCCAAGAAAACCAATATTTGGCTTTTGCCCTCTGAGTCAGTCTGAATCCAGGGAACAGGGAACTTCTCTAAAGAGCTTTGAAACTCTGAGCCACATAACCTCCTCCTGATCAGGGAGATTAATGAGACCACTGGAGAACAGAAAGCCAATCAGGGTATTTGTTATGAAGAGGAGAGTCATCAAAGAAAGGAGACATCCCTGATGCTTCCGAGGGAAGCCAAATGGTCAAGCAAGATCTGGACACACCTAGCGCAAATGGCACTAGCAGAACGGAGAATCTGCTCTCAAGTTTTCCCAGAATTGACTCCCATAAAAGCTCAGCTGACTGTTAACAATAGATGGAAACAAAAGTCAGTTTGACTGCTTCATCTTAAACACTTAGCAAAGACAGTTAAGAACAAAATACATCCATTCCTGGGCATTTTAAATTATAATAATAATAATATAATTTTAAGGTATGCACTTTATGTTTGCCTCCCAAAATAAGTAAGACTGGTGGCTACAAAGAAGAATTCTCAGAAAGGAATGCCTGATACTTATAAAAAGAGACTATCAAGAAGACCTGCCACAGGGATAAGTTTTCAGTTTAAGGCCTACAGATATTCCTAACCTACACAGGTAGGCTTGGTGTTTGCTAGTACAATTATCCATCCCTGAGTAACAGAATTAAAGGTTTCTCTAAGAGACACAGAGGTCATACTAGTAAAAAGATTTTACAAGATCAGATGACATTAAATTATTAAACTGTATCTTATGGGGAGGGACAAGTGTAACAGTACAAGTTAAGTTGACAGTCCGGATAACTGGGGATATTAAAGACTGGTGATGGAACTTCTATACAGTGACATTTTCCAGCTGCTGCAACATTTTTTCAGTACTCATGGTTTTTGTTTCTCTCATAGAAGAACCCATCCCCAGATGACTTTACAACCTGTTCTTCCCCAATCAGACTTCAAACCGAACTGACTTCTAAAAGGCAACTCATGTCCCTCAACTGACTTCTAAAAGGCAACTCATGTACCTCATGCCATGCCCACTCATGTCACCCTGTCTCAGGTCAGAAGAAGAAAAAATGAGTGACACCACTCTTCTTAAAACAATGGAGAGAAAGATAAATAGACTATCAATATAAGTAATTAATTAAGTCAGGTAAAATCAGGGAGATCGGTTTTGGGTGAGTTCTAAAAATTTGGAGACTCTTACCTGAGGGATTAAAATTTCCTCAGTGCTCTTCCCGTAATCTATCAAAGATTTGAAAGGGACACAAAGAAAAGGGGGGAATGATAGACCCAACCTGATCTTTAATTAAAATTGGGAGCCATCTTGCCAAAAAGCCATGAAAAGATAATTTTGGCTTTAGCATAAATCACTTCAATTTCTAAACCTGCTTGGAATGCCTGCCCACGCCTGGAACTCACCCATGCCCGGCTCTCTGACCAGATAGCAGCCCTCTCTGAAACTTTAGTGACACATCATAAATATTTGCCTTCTCTGGCGAGACAACAACCCTCTCTGAGGCTCTAATGGTCTTCATGAACTCTGATGTAGGGACAGCAAAAAAAATGTAGACTGCCATTAGTGTGATGTTTGTCAGAGTTCTGTTATCTTTAAACCCCCTTTTGTGTAATTTTCTGGGCTATTAAGCTGCCTGTAGGAAAGCTGGGGTTGCTGTCTTATTCCCGCCATTTTGTGAGGGAGAGGCAGCACAGCCGGTGGAAATAATAAGCTTAATTTAATTTTATTTTAATTAGAGTCAGTGGTCTTTTCTTGTGTCCTGGTCTAACAGGTAATCACTCCAAAAACATGGAGCTCTGCTGGCCTAAACACTTCTTGACAAACTTCCTCTGAGTTTGGGCACTTGAAATATATGTTGTTGTAAGGAGCTTTAGCTTCCTTTCTAGTGATACCATCAAAGCTGAGTCTGCATCTATGTGACCTGGAGGACATGGTTTCTTGTATTCTAATGAACATGAGGCAGCAGTGCTGAATTTTCTGTTTGTAGGTAAACTGTGGCCACTGGATGCTAAGTGTCTCCCCGTGTGGACTGTGAAGCCATTCGGTCATCCTCCACTTTTTGTGGTGTTTCTTGCTGCTGTACTGGGAGTTTGGTATATGCTTTATGAAATACAACGAGTTCAACTGGAACCCAGTGTTGGAGGGAGTTCTGTCACTTGTGGTGGCTCAGGGTCTGAAGGAGAATGCACCAACCAGGCTTTTATCTCACAGAGCTTGCCCCCTTGTCCTTAGAAATCTGACTCTGAACTTAGCCCAGAAACCTCTCCATTTAACATGATGCCTTTACATAGAAGGGTCTGCTGGCTGCACCATGTCAGTCACAAACCATTTGGAAAGCAATGGCAAATCCTCATGGCCACACCACATATGTATTATCACACACCTACCCACCACTGCAATAGGCCCACTACTCAGCAGGCTCCAACTTACTGGCATCTTTGTTCTACACCATTTTCATGAAACCCGGTCAATCATGGCATTCTCTGGTACACTCATGATCAGCAACAAGACATCTAAAGGTTCTCCAGTGCCACCTGGTTAAGGGAATTTCAAAGATTTCATTGTATTTATCTAGCCATTTTTCTTGGATGAAGTTGGAGGCACTGTGGGTTTCAGTTTATTCAGGAACTATTAAATGTGAGGAAGCTATTTTCATTAAATTCTCTGGAGAAATCTCACAGGCAAGTCTTCCCATAGAGTGGTCAAAAGGTCACATGAAGGCAGGCCCATTGAGGTCTTTAATGTGACGTCCATGGGTGTTCTGACTGTCAACTATGGCTGCCAAATCTTTCAGAATAAAATCATGTGATATCCTAGCTGATATTCCAAGGCTCTGTGGAAAGCCACCCTGGTATTTGATCTCAGTTTCCAAGGGCGAATCCCATGCGTGGCCTCCTAAAATCTGAATGCAGTTTATGGCAATATTTCTCTGAGATCAGTTCCAGAACTCAGACTCTAAGGGGAATCACACCAGAGTTCAAGCCCAGATAGACCCAGTCATCACTTCCAACCGCCAAACAAATGACCAAAATTAAAACCAAAACACACCCACAAGGCCCTCATCTTCTTCCATATAGACACTCATCATAACCTGTGGCTGGAGGTTTCCATGAGGGACTCAGCCCAAGACAGTGTACAAAATAACCTCCCTTGCCCGTCATTTGCCTAAAGTCAGGGTTGCCTGGACACCCTTCCTGAGAACCAGGAGTGATCAAATAAGCCTGCCGTAAATACTGCTCTGATTCTCCAATTTGAGGCCTCCTGACTCTCGGGTATAGATTCTTTATGTGAATTGGAATCATAAGAAAACCCAAGCACCTATGGGCTATCCTCTGCAGGGATTGAAGAACTCATTTGACAAAAAGGATCCCTATTTTCACTTGATGGAGATCAGGAATCTTACAGAGGAAAGCGAGAGACTTCGTCCACAATGACTGCTTTTTTGGCCATTTTGGTTTTGGAAGCACACATGTAATTGTTCGTTAGATCCATCAGGTGCTGAGAATCTATTCAACAACCTCACACATGGCCAAGAGTCTGATGCAGACACATCCCTTTCCAAAGCAATTAAGCAAAGATCTACAGCTGATGCCCATTAATTTCCATTGAAAACCGTTTTCTTCAGGCTTCACAAAGGGGTGGCCTGAGGCAAAGACCTTTCTGACATTCAGGGCAACAGAACAATAGGTAAGCAAATGGCCCAAGGCAGGGTTTCTGGAATGATATCTGAGTTTTCCGAGATGATCCCATTTCCTTCAGCTATCCAGTACATAGCCATGTCACAGAGCTTGGAGGTGGTACATGTCTTGGAAACAAAACCATGAGCCTATTCTGGAGAGTGGCCAGAATTCAAGAAGAAAACAGGAATTTAGGAAGACAGTGGTTTTTGCCCATCCATTAGGCAAGCCAAAATCCATTCATAAATTGGGCAGGATGAATGTTGTGAAGCTTTCTACTATTCAGGACACATCCATTGATGCATTCTCTTTTCTAATGTCTACAACCACGGACACAGTGGGATAAACAGACATAGAAACACTCACATTGTCAAAAGACTTACTAGAAACAGTCCACTCCAATCCTAACAAACCGACTTTCCTACCTATTCTCAGATCATTAGACAAAACCACAAACTCACACACACACCCACAAAGTCACCTCCTTCCCCCAAGTAGGTCTATGACTATCCGGAGTGTCCTCTGACTGATGGGCCATAGTATGTTACTCCAAAATGGACTGTCCTATGTCAGATCTGGACTCCTTGGCCAACACTGTGATGTTGTCAGGTGCCAGTGGTGAGACACTACCTGCTTACTCAGGAAAGGCCCCTCTTCAGACCTTCCTGGCATTTGGCCATCCTCACATCAGTAGTTACCAAGAAAGACTGATGCTGTCCTTGGTAAATCCAAACATGTGAGGCCACTGGGACTGGGACTGGGACTTCCTCTGGGTGCCTGGCTTCCTGGATCCCTAGTTCAGAGAGTTCCATCACCAAGAAAGTGATGTAGGTCACTTCCTTCAGGAACTGAATGAGGTCACTGCCTTGGCAACCACTTTGTCCTAACAGTTGCTTCCAAGTGTCCCAATTGATGGAGTCTGCCCCTACTTCCTGTGACACTTTCACAAGTTTGAATGGTATATCAAACATAGGCACCCGGGAACAGCTCTCCACACAGGCCTGGTATTGTCCATCTTCTCTACATTAAGAAAAGAGAGACTCCTTCAGACACACCCCTTCATCCTGTCCAGGTTGTTTGTCGTGGAAGATGACTTTTGCTCTCTCAGGTCCATCATAGCTTCCTATATCTTCCCCAGGGTTCATTTCTGCATGGACCTTTTTGTTTCTCAGCAGGTGGAAGATTTCTTACATTCCTGTATTGTAAGACCAACTCTGTCCCTGCTTTTCTGTAAAGTTAGATTGAGGGAACAGAGTATGGTTAGGGTTAATAACATGTTTGATTTGGCTTAGGAATCATTCTGCTGGATGAATAATGTTATTGGGAACCTGCGATATTTATAAGAATATATAGAGGGGAAATATATGTATGAAAACAGAAATCTAGGTAAGATTTGAAGCCCAGAAGGGAATTGGATCCTTGATTGGGATACTTAGGTTTGAATTATGTTCTGCACATGTGTCTCAGATAAATCTATACACAATGGCATAGGACCTTGTACCTTGGATGATTGAATGTCAAAGAAAACATCCAGTCAAAAAAGGATAGTTGGTAGGATTAGGAAGATAGTTGGTAGAATTAGGAAAAAGAGTGAGTAAAGGATTTTGACAAAAAGTTCTTTAGCAATAGGGTTTCGGGTAGAGAGAAAATGTAAATGTCAGCAGATGTGAAGACTCAGTCACAATGATGAACTGGGGAAAATATGTAGGAAAGCAGATATCAATAGAGACATTAGAAAATCAGGCAAATGATAAAGTGATCGATAGGATTAGACATTTTCAACAGGCTTGAGTTTGAATAAATAATATTAGGAAGAAACAAATATGTAGTCACCAATAGGATTGACATTTGAGAGCGTTAGGCAACCTGGACATGGGTGATGTTCATAATCAATACTCACATTCCATTTAGGCTTTGGTACAGTCGTAAGTGTGACTTTGCATTTTGTGGCCAGAATATTACTGTGATAAAATGTATATGTAGATCAGGTGACATGAGTATTTGTTGCACCATTTCTGAGAGCAATATTTTGAAGAGATATAAATTAGTATTTGGGGCATAAATAGGTGTACCATGTGTGTATGAATATAGAGACAATGGATGAATAGACCATACTGTGAATAAATAATATAATTGTTTCCAAATTTAGAAATTGGAATAAATTGATATCCCAAAATACACAGGAAATCTTACATTGATATACATACATTCATTCCAACCAGTAATACATCTAATGGTAATATTAGGGTTGTAGTTTATCATAAAATGTGTGTGAGTTTTGCTTCCAAATTGATTATGGAAATTGAAAATAATGTGTTTGGAAAGAAGTCTCATGAAATAACCAGTCAAAAACAAGGAGGAATACATGTGTTCTGAAGCAGGAAGTGATTGAATGTGTTACAAATGTCTTTAAATTTGTGAACTTGTGGATGAAATGTATATTCTACGATGTATAAAAACTGAAGAAATAGTAATGTACCAGTGTTGAATTAAAATGAACATCAAAATACACATCATGTCCCATAGAAATCTACTTTCATTGATGTTAAATTGGGTCAGTTACTGTAGAAATATAAGGCTTTGTTTGCACCATTCACTGAAGTGAGTTTTCAGTTCTAGGAAACAAATATGTATTTCAGGTGGATGAATATTTCTAAAAACAATCTTATGAAAAGTTGATTATAAAACCACATACATGAACATGAGTGAATTATTTAGGGAGTGTATAATAAGACACATATATTTCATATTTTGAAAATTATATATATATATATATATATATATATATATATATATATATATATATCACAGATACATTAGAAATTAGCAATATATATGCCAATCAAAATTCATCATGAAATATATATCATTCACAGATCCAAAAATATTAATTTTACTAAACATGGATTTATGTATAATGTTTTTCAACTAAGAAGCTCACTCATACTTTGAATTTTCAGTTCCAAAAATATTTAGGAGGAGTGATCTCTTCTCATACTTTGTATCTCCCAAGTTAGCCACCTCACAAAAATGTACGTGTGATACCAGGTAGGATTTTATATGTGCATATAAAAATACATGTGCTAAATTGGCTACAGAAAAAGGGAGACAGAAATTCACATATGTGTTAACTTTAAAAACACATGGAGGACTATTTCAACAAAAAATTAACAAGATTTATAACTCCTACCCTATATCATGCAAAAGGCAAGACCAACTATACGCCATGCCTCCTCTCAACTGCTTGTATTTCTATTCTGTTTGGGTTATATTTCTCCATCATATTAGGATTAGTAGTCAGAGTCTAGTAGGGTATGTGTTAGTGTCAGGGATTCAGTATTTTGAATGGAAAATTGAAAAATGAATCTAATGTGTATGTAAATATGTGCTACACAAAAATCTTCCCACTCTCATTCAGAACAATGCCTTGACAACACCTACGGCCCAAGTATGACACAATCAGAGGAGAAGAGTTAGAAAATCCGTGAATACATATATAGAATGGAATATGATCAGGAGTTCACAACCTTGGAAGTGGTAGAGGAGTTTCCAAAAGTAAGGGACAGGGTAAACCCTCCACAAACATGAAGGTCTGCTGGCCTAGAGACTTCTTGAGAAACTGCCTGTGAGGTTGGGCACTTGAAATATATGTTGTTGTCAGGAGCTTTAGCTTCCTTTCTAGTGAGACCATAAAAGCTGGGTCTGCATCAATGTGACCTGGAGGACATGGTTTCTTATTTTCCAATGAACATGAGACAGCAGTGCTGAATTTTCCATTGTAGGTAAACTGTGGCCCCTGGGGGCTAAATGTCTCCCTGTGTGGACATTGAATCCATATGGTCATCCTCTATTTTCGTGGTGTTTCTTGCTGCTGTACTGGGAGTTGGGTATTTGCTTCACGAAATACAAGGAGTTCAACGGGGACACAGTGCGGGAGGGATTTCTGTCACGTGTGGTGGGTCAGGGTCTGCAGAAGAATACAAGAACCAGGCTTCTATCCCACATAGCTTGCCCCCTTGACCATAGCAACCTGATTCTGAACAATGTCCTGAAACCTTTCTATGTAACAAGGTGCCTTTACATATAAGGGTCTGCTGGCTTCACCATGTCAGTCACAAGCCATTTGGAATCCAATGACAGATCTACATGGCCCCACCACAGATGTTTTATCACACACCTGCCCACCATTGCTCTAGGCCCACTACTCAGCAGGACCCAACTTTCTGGCATCTCTGTTAAACACCATTTTCATGAAAACCAGTCAATCAAGGCACTGTCTGGTATACTCATTGTTGGGAAAAGTATAAACGGCAGCCGTACCCCAGAAAAAAACCCCAACATGGTGCCTAAGGACTTCTTCTTCCTACCTTCTTTTTTCTGCAGTGGTGCGAAATGTTTCCACCCGTGTGAACTCTCTTCCTGGCGCCAATTTGAAATCTCGCTGGTGGGAAACCTTAGCCCCAATAAGAACTAATTCCTGGGCTCCAGAGCTGATATCTGAAAGAACTTACCAATAAACGTTTTGCCTGCCATTTATCTAAGCCCTTCCATCTTCCCCTTAGTTCTATATAAGCACACAGCTTTTTGCAATAAAATTGGAATTCTCCCAGCAAAGTGCCTTTGCGTGGGAAGTTCTTTCATTCTGTTGCCCTGTGTGAGAATATGGGTGAGCTGTTTCTAACAAGAGCCCCGTCCCCTGCCCCGCCAAGACACTCCGCCCTGGTCCACTCTTTTCAGATGCCGGCTTCCTGCACTCACAACAGATCTGATATATGTAAGCCTCCCCTGACCCTGGCTCTCCAACTCCCTTCAGGCTACCGCTGGTTTTGTGACCGTGATCATCTGGCACACTCTAGACGCCCTGTAGGGGGCAGGAAATTCCTGCCACTAAGACCTTTACTGGTCGCAGTGGACCCTCTGGTGATCCGTTTTCCTTTGGGGCGTGAGGCTTCTGAGTTTACATGAGAGGCTCTTTGGTTTTTCTCCTCTGCTGCCGCTGCCGCTGCTGGCTAGAGTTGCTGTTTGCTGCAGGGCTGATGTGTCTGGCTGAAGCTGCCTCTCTGCTTGGGGAAAACTGAACTCCCGTCCTGGAACTGCATTCTGCCGGAACCAGAGTTCTGTTTTCATTACTGACTTTTTCTGCTGCGTTCGAAAATTTTCCTGATGTCAGGTTGCCCGTGGCTCCAAACCCATTGGGTCTCACAGATCGCACTTCACTGGTGACGACCAGGTAGTGCCCTCTGTATTTCCTCATGACTGCTGCTCATTTTGGGGACGCCCACCTGACCACCGTTCACCCTGAGCTTCCTGGAAGCCGTTCCAGCCCGGGTTTTCTCTTTGTCTCTCTCGCTTACTCTTATTCTCTCTCTCTCTCTCTCTCTCTCTCTCTCTCTCTCTCTCTCTCTCTCTCTCTCTCTCTCCTTCTCTCCCTGTGACAATGGGCACCTCTTCATCTGTACCTGAAGCCTCACCTCTCAAATGTTTAATAAAAAATCTGGCCACACTCTCCCTCACACCAGACATCAAGCCCAAACTTCTAATCAAATTCTGTACCCAAGATTGGCCTACATATCCACTGGATAATGGAAATCATTGGCCTCCAGAAGGCTCCTTACATCCAAACCTTCTCTGGGATCTTTTAACTACTGCCAGCATCTGAAAAAGTGGAGTGAGATTCCCTGCATTTAAGGTTTTAGCCTTCTCACACAGCACCCTGTCGCTGCTCCTCCTGCCCTCCCTCTCAGGTCCTCCTTGTTTGCAAACCCTTCTCTTCCCCTACTTCTACTCCTGACTTCACAGATTCTTTCTCATTCAGCCCAGCAGATTAACCCCCACCTTATCCCCCACTCCTATCTGCCCCTTCTCTCCCGCTATACCCTCCTCTTCCTCTGCCTGATTCCAAGGATCCTCAGCCTTCCATTTCATCCTCCTCCCCTCCGCCCTCTTCTGCCTGCTCCACCTCCTCCTCTTCCAAAGAGACACTCCCTTCCCCTCCCTCTCCTTCCTGTCCGCCTCCTGCCTCTTTCAGTCCTCCTGTTACCAGGTCTAAGGGACTCCTTCCCACCCCCAAGACCATCGCACCCCTTCGTGAGGTAGCTGGTCCGAGGGTGTCATCAGAGTCCACGTGCCCTTCTCCATGTCGGACATTACTCAGCTAGAGAGGAAGTTAGGCTCATTCACCACTGACCCCACCACTTACATTCGGGAGTTTCAATGGGTCCTGCAAGCATATAGCCTCACTCAACATGACATCTACATGCTCTTGGCCAATACACTTCTCCCTGAGGAAAGGCAATGGGTCTGGGAGCTAGCCCAAGCCCATGCTGATGAAAATCATAGGACCAATCCTAACCACCCCACAGGCCCTCATGCTGTCCCAGAGCAGGATTCTCTATGGGATTAAAACACCCCTGAAGGCTTACAGTCTCGTGACCTTTTTACATCCTGCCTCTTGGCGGGCCTGAAAAAGGCCATCCGTAAGGCTGTTAACTTTAAAAAGGTGCAGGAGGTCATTCAAAGGAAGGAGGAAACACCTTCAGAATTCCTGGATAGACTAACCAAGGCCCTTCAACAGTAGTACACAAACCTCAACCCAGAAACCCCTGATGGCCGTCATGTCTTAATGACATATGTTCTGGCCCAAAGCTACCCTGACATTAAAGCCAAGCTTAAAAAGCTTGAACAGGGCCCTGCTACTCCTTAGACCAAAATCTTCATTTTCAAGGTTTTTTATGATAGAGAGGATGAAAGTGAATGCCGTAGGCAGAGGGCTGAAAATGCCAAATTCCAAATGTTGGCCCAGGTCATTCAGAGAAGGCCATCACCACGCCATCCCAATATGACACCCCCGGGAGCTTGCTTCAAATGTGGTAAGGAGAGACATTGGGCCAGGGATTGTCCTTCACTGAGGACACCGTACAACCCCTGCCCAAAATGCCATCAAAGGGGACACTGGGGGGCAGACTTCCCAACAACCCAAAAGGGAGATTGGTCAGCCGCCCGCCAACCACAGCCTCTCTTGGGCTTGGCAGAGGAGGATTGACGGAGTCCTGGGCTTTCCCTCCAGACTATTACCATCAAGAATCAAGAGCCTAGGGTTACCTTCCTGGTGGATGGATGCTTCATTACCTTCCTCTTGGATACTGGTGCCGCTTTTTCAGTCTTAAGGGAGTATTGGGGTTCTACCATACCCTCAAAAACTCCTATTGTCAGGGTAGGAGTTAAACAGATTTTCCCTCAAACCCCCCCATCATGTTATATGCAGGGATCCCTTTTGTCCTTCACTCACTTCTTTTTCGTTATGAGCCATTGCCCCATTCCCCTTCTGGGAAGGGACATACTCTCACTATGAAAAGTCACCATTCACATATCACCCCACACCTCTCCTACCTCTCATTTCCTCATGATGTTCCTAGGGGCAGATACACCTCCTTCATGCACTCCTCCATGACTCTCTAAACTAGTTAAGCCTGAGGTTTGGGACAAAACTACACCCTTTATGGCTAAATGCAGTCCTATTCATATTGTCTTACGGGACCCTTCAAGATATATTAGTCAACCACAATATCCACTCACAACCACAGTCCTCCTCGAATTAGAACCCATCATCCAGGATTTATTACGAAAGGGGTATCTTATGCCTACACACTCTCCTTTCAACACCCCCATTCTGGCACTTAAGAAACCTAACGTGTCCTACAGGCTGGTTCAAGACCTTCTCCTTGTCAACTCCTCTGTGGTCCCCATCCACCCGCTAGTGCCCAACCCTTACACCCTCCTCTCTCAGATTCCTGCCACTACTACCCACTTCTCGGTCCTAGATTTAAAAGATGCATTCTTTTCTATTCCCTTGTTCTCAGAATCTCAGAATATCTTTGCTTTTACGTGGACTGACTCTCACATCCACCATTCTCATCAGCTTTCCTGGACTGTCCTCCCAAGGGGATTCAGCCCCCATTTCTTTTGCCAAGTTCTTTCCCAGGACCTCACATCCTTTCACCCGACCTGTCCTGACTCTATTCTCCTTCAATATGTCAATGACCTTCTTCTATGTAGTCCCTTTGGGAACACTCTCAATCCCACACCGCTCAGCTTCTTAATTTCCTAGCAGACAAGGGATATAGGGAGTCTCCCCACAAGGCACAGGTTTCCCAGTCTTCTGTCACCTCTCTTGGTTTTTGCCTTACACCCGGGAAAAAGGAAATAACACTGGATAGGAGGCAACTCCTCTCTGATCTTCCAGTGCCCCATATGAAAGCCAAAATACTATCATTCCTAGAAGTAGCAGGTTATTTTAGGGCCTGAATCCCAAATTATTCTCTTCTATCCAAACCCCTGTATGACCTAGCAAATGGACCCCCTAGTGAATCTCTTGTCTTCTCCCCCATCTACCACTTCCGCAGGCTTCAGCAACTCCTCTTAAAGGCACCTGCCCTTCACCTTCCTGATCTTTCAAGACCATTTCATCTATATGTGCATGAAAAAGGGGGGCAAGCACTTAGGGTCTTAGGTCAAAACTATGGGCCTACATTTGCACCTGTGGCATATTTTCCAAGAAACTAGACTCTACCATTCGTGGGTGGGCCCCTTGCTTAAGAGCTCTGGTTGCTGGACAAATTTTACACAAAGAAGCCTCTAAGCTGACTTTTGGGGCACCTTGAACTATCCACTCCCCACATCACTTGAAAGATCTTTCAGCTTATAAGGGCCTTCAAACCCTTCCTCCATCCAGAGTTCTGTCGCTCCTCACTTTCTTTCAGGAAAACCCTAATATTACTTTCCTCCCATGCTCTGCACTGAACCCTGCCTCACTGCTCCCAATGACTCCCACGTCTAACACACCAACTCATAATTGCTTGGAAACCTTAGATGATTTCCTCCGCTGTCATTGTTCCATTTCTGAGGAACCACTCACCAAGCCTGACCTTATCTGGTTTACTGACAGCAGTTCCTTTAGGCAGAATGGCACTCATTACTCTGGATACGCTGTAGTTTCAGCCACTGAGATTATAGAGGCCAAAGCTATGCCTTCAGGAACTACCAACCAGCAGATTGAACTTATAGCAGCCACTCGTGCCTGCCTACTAGCACAAGGCAAATCCCTCACCCTCTATACTGATTCAAAATATGTCTTCCAGATCTTATTATCCCATGCTTCAATATGAAAGGAGCGAGGCCTACTTACCACCAAAGGTAATGCGATCACTAATTCGGCTCTTTTAACCAATCTGATAGAGGCCTCCCACTTACCCACCCAGTTGGGAGTTGTCCATTGTAGGTCACATCAGAAGGACAGCTCTCTTATCACTGAGGGCAATGCCAAAGCTGACCAGGCGGCACGAATGGCTGCTACCACTTCCAATTATGGCCCCCATGGGGGACATATTATGGCCACTTTAGACAGCTCGTCTGAAGCCCCTACTTCTTCCAGTAAGAACAAAAATCTTTTCAAGTTCCTTCATACTCTACACCATTCCATTTCTCAGTCTTTGACCCTTTTTTTACAGAGCTTCTTCTCCCTCAACCCTTCTGACATAGCCATGCTAGAGAATATAGCCTCTAATTGTCAGATCTGTCAGCGGACCAACCCTCATACTCCTTTAAGGCCCAAACCTTTCCCTTTCCACCAAGCCCGCAGACACATTCCCGCTGCTGACTGGCAAGTAGACTTCACCAACATGCCCACAGTATGGCACACTAAATACCTCCTTGTCTTTGTGGACACTTTCTCTGTTTGGGTTGAGGCATTTCCCACTTCCAATAAAAAGGCTTCCACTGTAGCTTCAATCTAACTGACAGACATCATCCCCAGGTTTTGAATGCTGACTTCCCTACAATATGACAATGGCCCTGAGATTATTTCTAGGATCACAAAAAAGGTCTCTCAAGCCCTCTCTTTCAAGTGGCATTTCCACTGTCGATATTACCCCCAGGCTTCAGGGAAAGTGGAAAGGGTAAATCGTACTCTGAAGGAAGTCCTTACCAAATTGACAATGGAATTAAACTTAGACTGGGTCAAAATCCTTCCCTTGGCTTTGCTTCGAATCAGAGCTCTCCCTAAGAAACCATCTTTACTGTCTCCCTTTGAGATAATGTATGGAAGACCTCTTATACCCCCTGGGTTGGTCATTTCACAAGGACCTCTCACCCGAGATTTGTCTTTGCCTCTCTTGTTTCATCTCCGCTCGGAACACTGGAAATATCAGAACTTTCTTCTTCCAGACCCAGTCTCCTCTCCAAACACTCCTCCCTTAACACCTGGGAGTCTAGTCTATTATAATACTCCAGAGGAGAAAGGGACTCTTGCACCAAAATGGGAAGGCCCCTATCCTGTCATTCTCTGTAACCCCACGGCCGCCAAACTCTCCTTATCAGACAACCATCTCACTCCCTGGATTCCCATTTCTAGGTTGAAGCCATATCACCAGAAGACCCCACCTGCTGACGACAGGACCACCCCAGAGGAACTCCAAGAATCACCTCCTGAACCTCCCCTTTACTCCTGCTTTCCACACCCATCTCACCTATTTAAGTTGCGGCTCACACGGTGTTCCCTGCAGCCCAATTCCTCTTAAAGAAGGCACAATGAGCTCTCCCAACACCCTAGTCTTCTCTAACTGCTTGTTTTTTTGTGCTCTGCTTCTTTTCTGTGCTCTGTTGGGACTTGTCTTTACCCTCCTAACCTACCATGTATTTATTCACTCTTTGGGAACGATACTAAGAACATGGCATGCAGAAGGTCCGCGCAGTGGATGCAACTACTTGCTTCATCCACAACTGCACCTCTATTCCCCTAAAATTGTCACCTTCAAGGACCTTCGTCCCTGGTAGCTGGAACTGGCCTTTCATTTGCTTCCTTTTTAATCAAACCAAAGACTATTGTCATTGGTGGCCTGAGATATATAATGGGTGTCCCTATTGGTCATGCAGGTTCCATGATGAACGTGGTAGCTGTTCTTACCACTCACTTGGCTACCCTGAAGGGTGGACTTCTAGTTACCTAAAGTGGCATAAAGGCTCTTCATCTGATAACAATGGATCATATACTTCAGATACACCTGACCCCAAGGCCAAACGTTGGGGCTATGTTGAATTTGCTGTCAATGCTCGGACAACCTCAGCCAGACCCACAGGGTGGATGACTGTTGGCCGCACCCTGATTACGCCACCTAAGGCAACCATCCAGGTAGTCGAACACATTAAGGAGTCAGAATCAAAACTTCGAGATCTTATCCATAGCTCATCCAAAGAGGATTCAGAGCCTTCAACCCCCTAAGGTCCCCCTTCCACATGGCTCAATTTGCTACACCAAACTCTTCGATTATTAAACTCCTCCATTCTTTTGGTGCCTACTTCTCAGTGCTTTCCCTGTGCTTCACTTAGTCGTCCACTTCTAGCAGCGGTCCCATTAGCGGCAGGAAATATTTCAGCAAAAACCTACAATTTCTCTAAGTAAGGACAACCCCTACATGTGACACATATCCCACTGTGGGAAAGTTATTCCAACAATACTTTATTTCCTTTCATCTGTATCCACCTGCCAATAATGAATCCTTTACCCATTTGTTCCTTGAGCTATAGCACCCCATAGAGCCCTGCGTTTATGCAACCTGGACATTTCATCTGGTGTAATTGGTCTTTAATTACCTCAACGATCAATGTCTCTGGCACCTGTATCTTGGTTACTGTAGTTCCTCTGCTTTCTTTGTATACTCCCACTGAATTCCGACAGTTGGCCCTACCTTCCCGCACCCGTAGGGCAGTCTTTCTGCCGGTTCTGGTAGGCCTCACTTTAACAACCTCAGTGGCGATTCTCGGTCTCTCTGGTGGAGCTATAGGTCATGCTCTATGGGCATCCAATGACGTGCAACAAAAACTGCAGGAAGCACTCGATACCACTGCTGAGTCTCTTGGCTCCTTGCAGTGGCAGGTTACTTCATTGGCACAAGTGGCTTTACAGAACCGAAGGGCAATTGATCTTCTCACTGAAGAAAAAGGGGGTACATGCCTATTCCTCAGAGAGAATGTTGCTATTATGTTAATGAATCTGGGCTAATAAAAAAAAAGTTGTTAAATTGCAGGAATTATCGACCCAATTGCTCAAACCTGCCTCCTCCAATCCCATAACGAGGTTCTTCCAATCCTATCTTGCCATGTACTTACTACCTCTCTCTGGGCCCCTTATTGGGATGCTCCTTTTTTGTGCTCTCTTTCCCTGCATAATGAAGTTCCTTCAAACCCAACTGCAAAAAATTCGTAATCAGAATTTCAACCAGCTTTTGCTTAGGCACTACCAGCCTCTGATGACCGACGAACCCCCAACATCTCCAAGAGAACAGTTCACTCCGTGATGAAGCTCACTACCAGGCACGATGGAATGCAATGGACATCAGACAGTGGGAGACAACAAGCTCGGAAAACCTCTTAATCTGCCATCCTGGATTCTTGAATCTTTATGACCTTCTAAGCTTCCTCATGGCCCTTGGCCTCTTCTATGTCACTCCCCCAACATGGAACTTCTGCCAAAAATTGACCTTTGCTTTAATTTTTATCTTCATTCTGTTTTTATTCACTCTGATCTTCTTCAGGTCCTGTGGCACCTTGTCCAGGCAACGCTTCCAGTATTTTCTAGAGTCTCTGTTACAGGACCAGTGGCTGATACCAACAATCTCCTCCATCCAGGACTGGTTCCATGCCATCGACAACTTGTGGCTTCAGGGAACTTTCATTGACTTCACCCCTACGGAAGTAGCTGTCTATAGCCACTGGGTTTTATTTCTTGCTGCCATGATATTCCCAGACCTGCCCCCCGAGCATTCCTCCCCTTCCCTTTCTAGGCCTCACAGCACCCCCATACAGCAGGAAGCAGCCGGATCTAAAAATGACGCCCCACTTCCTAAGAAAACAAAAAGGGAGGAATGTTGGGAAAAGTATAAATGGCAGCCATACCCCAGAGAAAAACCCCAACATGGTGCCTAAGGACTTCTTCTTCCTACCTTCTTCATTTCTGCAGTGGTGCGAAAAGTTCCCGCCCTTGTGAACTCTCCCGCCAGCGCCAATTTCAAATCTCACTGGTGGAGAACCTTAGCCCCAATGAGAACTAATTCCTGGGTTCTGGAGATGATATCTGAAAGAACTTGCTTTCAATAAACGGGTTGCTGCCATTTATCTAAGCCCTACCATCTCCCCCTTAGTTCTATATAATCACACAGCTTTTTTGCAATAAAATTGGAATTCTCCCTTTGAAGTGTCTTTGCGTGGGGAATTATTTCACTCATGATCAGCAACATGACATCCAAAGGTTCTCCAGTGCCACCTGGTCATGGAAATTTCAGAAATTTGTTGGTATTTATTTAGCCATTTTTGAAGGATGATGTTGGAGGCACTGTGGGTTTCAATTCATGCAGAAACCATTATATGGTAAGGAAGCTCATTTCAATGAAATCTCTGGAGAACACTCACAGGCAAGCCTTCCCAAAGAGTGGCAAAAAGGTCACATGAAGCCAGGATCATTGAGGTCTACAATATGAGTTCCATGTGTGTTTAGACTCTCAAATATGGCTGCCAAGTCTTTCAGAATAAAATCATGTGATATCGTGGCTGAGATTCCCAGTACAATCTGGAAAGCCACCCTGGCCCTCGATCTCAGTTTCCAAGGGCGATTCTCATGCGTGGCCTCCTAAAATCCCAACACATTTCATGGCAATACTTCTCTGAGGTCAGTTTCAGAACTCAGTCTCTAAGAGGAATCACACCAGAGTTCAAGCCCAGGTGGATCCAGTCATCTCTTTCAACCGCTACACAAATGACCACAATTAAAACCAAAACACTCCCACATGGCCATCATCTTCTTCCATATAGACACTAATCATAAACTCTGGCTGGAGTTTTCCATGAGGGGTGCAGCCCAAGACAGTCTCAAAAATAAGCTCTCTTGCCCCTCATTTGCCTAAATTCACGGTGGCCTGGACACCCATCCTGTGAACCAGGAGTTATCAAATAGGCCAGGTGTTAATACTGCTCTGCATCTCCAATTTGAGGCCTACTGACTGTCAGGTATAGATTCTTTATATGATTTGGAGTCATGAGAAAACCCAAAAACCTATGGGCTAGCCTCTGCAGGGCTTTGAATAAATAATTTGACCCAAAGGATCCCTATTAACACTTGATGGGGGTCAGGAAACTTACAAATGAATGTGAGAAACTTCATTCACAATAACTGCTCTTTTGGCCATTGTGGTTTTGGGTGCACTCATGGCATATCTCTTTACATAAATCAGGTGCTGAGAATCTAAGTCACAACCTCACACAGGGCCATGAGGTTTATTCAGACACATTCCTTTCCAAAGCAATTAAGCAAAGAGCAACAGGTGATGCCCATTCATTTGCATTTGAAAACTGTTTTCTTCAGGCTTCACAATGGGGTGGCCTTAGGCAAAGACCTTCCTGACATTCAGGGCAACAGAACAATTTATAAGCAAAAGGCCCAAAGCAGGGTTTCTCCACTGAGACTTTCTTGGTCACACTGATATCTGAGTTTTCTGAGATGCTCACCATTCACTTCAGCTATCCAGTACATGGCCATGTCACAGATCATGGAGGTGGTACATATCTTGGACACAAAACCATGAGCCTATTCTGGAGAGTGGCTAGAATTCTGAAAGGAAACAGAAACTTAGGAAGATAGCAGGTGTTGCCCATGGATAAGGCAAGCCTCAGTTCATTCATAAGTTGGGCAAGATGAATGCTGGGAATCTTTCTACTATACAGGACACATCAATTGTTGCATTCTCTTTTCTAATATCTACAACCACGGACACAGTGGATACACAGACATAGAAACACTCGCCTTGTCAAACTACTTACTAGAAGAAGTCCACTCCAAATCAAACAAACCACCTTTCCTACCTATTCTCAGATCATGAGACAAAACCTGAATCACACCCACAAAGGCACATCCTTCCCCCATGTAACTCTGTAACTATCCGGAGTGTCCTTTGAGTGGTGGGCCAAACTATGTTCCCCCAAAATGGCCTGTCCTATCTCAGATCTGGTCTCCTTGGCCAACTCTGTGAAGTTGTCAGGAGCCAGCAGTGAACCACCACCTGCTTTCTCAGGAAAGGACCCTATTCAGAGCTCTCCTGGTATTTGGCCATCCTCACATCTGTAGGTACCAAGAAAGACTGACACTCTCCTTGGTAAATCCAAAAAAATGAGCCAATGGGTATTGGACTTGACTGGCTCCAGGTGCCTGGCTTCCTGGATCCGAAGTTCAGAGAGTTCCATCACCAAGAAAGTGAGGTAGATCACTTCTTCAGGAACTGAATGAGGTCACTGCCTTGACAACCACTTTGTACGAACAGTTGCTTTCAAGGGTCCCATGAGATGGAGGCTGCCCCTACTTCCTGTGACATTTTCATAAGTTAGAATGGTTTATAAACCATGGGCACTCGGGAACCGCTCTCCACCTAGGACTGGTTTGGTCCATCTTCTCTACATTAAGAAGAGAGAGGCTGATTCATACACATCCCTTCATGCTGACGAGGTTGTTTGCCATAGAAGATGACTTTTCTCTCTCAGTCTTTCATAGCTGCCTACATCTTCTCAAAAGATCATTTCTGCATGGACCTTTGATGTTCTCAACAGGTGGAAGATGCCCTACATTCCTGTATTGTAAAACTAACCCTGTCCCTGCTCTTCTGTAAAGTTTGATTGAGACAACAGTGTATGGTTTGGGTTAATAACATTCAATTTGGGTTAGGAATATTTCTGCATGACAAATAATGGTATTGGGAAACTATGATATTTACAAGAATATATAGGTGAAATATAAGTATAAAAATAGAAATCTAGGGAAGATATGTAGCCCAGAAGGGCATTGGGCCCTTAATTGGTACACATAGCTTTGAATGATGTTCTGCAAAAATGTCTCAGATAAATCTATATACAATGGCATAGGAGCTTGTACCTTGGATGATTGAATGTCGAAAAGAACATCCACTCAAAAAGAGATAGTCGGTAGGATTAGGAAGATAGTCGGTAGGTTTAGAAAGAAGAGTGAGTATAGGATTTAGAGCAAAAGATCTTAAGCAATAGGGTTTCGGGTAGACAGTGAATGTAAAAGTCAGCATATGTGAAGAGTCAGTCACAATGATGAACAGGGGAAAATATGTAGGAATACAGACATAAATAGAGACATTACTAAATCAGGCAAAGTATAAAGTGAGTGATAGGATTAGACATTTTCAACAGGCTTGGGGTTGAATATATAATCTTAGGAAGAAACAAATATGTAGTCACCAATATGATTGACATTTCAGAGCATTAGGAAACCTGGACATGGAAGGTTTTAGTAATCCATGCTCACTTTTCATTTAGGCTTTGGTACAATCTTAAGAGTGACCTTTGCTTTTTTGGTCCAGAATATTACTGTGATAAAATGTATATGTAGATCAGATGACATGAGTATTTCTTCGACCATTTCTGGCAGCAATATTTAAAATATGTATAAATTAGTATTGGGGGTACAACGAGGTGTACCCTGTGTCTATAAATATAGAGATAATGCATGAATAGATCATACAGTTAATAAATAATATAACTGGTTCCACTTTAAATAATGGATTGAATTGATATCTGAAAATATATAAGAAATCATATATTGATATAGAATCATTCATAACAACTAGTTATACGTCTAATTGTAATCTTAGTGTTATGGTTTATCATGAAGAGTGTGTGAGTTTTGCTTCAAAAGTGATTATGGAAATCGAAAATAATGTGTTTGGAAAGAAGTCTCATGAAAAGACCAGTCAGACACATGGAGGAATACATGTTTCTGAAGCAGAAAGTGATTGAAAGTGAAATAAATGCCTATAAATTTGTGAACGTGTGGATGAAATATATATGCTATAATGTGCATAAACTCAAGAAATAGAAATGTACCAGTGTTGAATAAAAATGAACTTCAAAATAAATGTCATGTCCCATAGGAATCTACTTGCATTGATATTAAACTGGGTTAGTTACTGTAGAAATATTAGCATTTATATGCACTATTCACTGAAGTTAGTTTTCAATACTAGGAAACAAATATGTATTTCAGGTGAATGAATATTTCTGAGAATAATCTTGTGAAAATTTGATTATAAATTCACATATATGAACAAGAATAAATTTAGGGAGTGTATAATAAGACACATATGTTAAATATTATGAAATATCTGGAGAGTATATATATATATATATATATATATATATATATATATATATATATATATATATATATATATATACCAATCTAATTACACAGTGAAATATATATCATCCACAGATCCAAAAATATTCATTTTAGTCGATATGGATTTATGTATAACTTTTTTTGACTAGGAAGCTCCCCCATAGGTTGAATTTTCAGTTCCTACATCGTTTAGGAGGAGTGATCTCTTCTCACAGTTTGTATCTGCCAAGTCATGTAACTCATGAATATTTGCGTGTGATACCAGGTAGGATTCTATATGTGCATATAAAAATACATGTGCTGAATAGACTACAGAGAAAGGGAGACAGGAATTCACATGTTTGTTAACATTAAAAGAACATGGAGAACTATTTCAATTAAAAATGGACTAAATTTATAACTCCTACCCTATATAATGCAAAACGCAAGTCCAAAAATACAACATGCCTCCTCTGAACTGCTTGTATTTCTATTCTGTTTCGGTTATTTTTCTCCACCATATTATGATTAGTACTCAGAATCTATTAGGGTATGTGTTAGTGTCAGGGATTCAGTATTTCAAATGTAAAATAGAAAAAGGAATCCAATGTGTATACAAATATGTGCTAAACAAAATCTTCCCACTCTCATCCAGAACAATTCCTTGACATTACCTTCGCCCAAAGTAAGACACAATTAGAGGAGAAGAGTTAGAAAATCTGTGAATATATATATGGAATGGAATATGGTCAGGGATTTACAACCTTGGCAGTGGTAGAGGAGTTTCCAAAAGTATGGGACAGGGTAAAAACTCCATAAACATGGAGCTCTGCTGGCCTAAATACTTCTTGAGAAACTGCCTCTGAGGTTGGGCACTTGAAATATATGTTGTTGTCAGGAGCTTTAGCTGCTTTCTAGTGAGACCATCAAATCTGTGTCTGCATCTATGTGACCTGGAGGAAATGGTTTCTTATTTTCCAAAGAAACATGAGGCAGCAGTGCTGAATTCTCTCTTTGTAAGTAAACGGTGACCATTGGGGGATAAGTGTCTTTTCATGTGGACTGTGAAGCCATTTGGTCATCTTCTATTTTCGTGGTGTTTCTTGCTGCTGCACTGGGACTTTGGCAATTGCTTCATGAAATTAAAGGAGTTCAACTGGGACACAGTTCTGGAGGCAAATCTGTCATGTGTGGTGAGTCAGCGTCTGCAGGAGAATGCACCAACCAGGCTTCTAACGCACATAGCTTGGCCCCATGTCCATAGCAACATGATTCTGAACATCGCCTGGAATCATCTCCATATAACAAGATGCCTTTTCATGTAAGGGTCTGCTGGCTGCACCATGTCAGTCACAAGCCATTTGGAAGCCAATGGCAGATCCACATGGCCCAAAAACAAATTTTTTATCACACACCTTCCCACCACTGCTCTAGGCACATTACTCAGCAGGTTCCAACTTACTGGTATCTCTGTTCTACACCATTTTCATGAAGCCCAGTCAATCAAGGCACTGTCTGGTACACTCATGATCAGCAACATCCAAAGGTTCTCCAGTGCCACCTGGTCATGGAAATTTCAAAAATTTCATGGTATTTACAAAGGCATTTTTCAAAGATAACGTTGGAGGCACTGTGGGTTTCAATTCATTCAGGAACCATTAAATGGTGAGGAAGCTCATTTCAATGAATGCTCTGGAGAACTCTCACAGGCAAGGCTTCCCAAAGAGTGGCCAAAAGGTCACATGAAGCCAGGCCCATTGAGGTCTACAATGTGACGTCCATGGGTGTTGTGACTCTCAACTATGGATGCCAAGTCTTTCAGAATAAAATCATGTGATATCCTGGCTGAGATTTCCCGGGCTCTTTGGAAAGCCACCCTGGGCCTAGATCTCTGTTTCCAAGGGTGATTCTCATAGGTGGCCTCCTAAAATCCCAACAAAATTCATGGCAATACTTCTCTGAAGTCAGTTCCAGAACTCAGTCTATAAGGGGAATCACACCAGAGTTCAAGCCCAGGTTTTCTCAGTCATGTCTTCCAACCGGACACAAATGACCAAAGTAAAACCAAAACACTCCCATATGGCCCTCATCTTCTTCCATATAGACACTAATCATAACCTCTGGCTGTAGGTTTCCATGAGTGACGGAGTCCAGGAGAGTGGCCAAAATAACTCCATTGCCCTCATTGGTGTAACATCAGGGTGGTCTGGACACCCTTCATGTGAACCAGGATTGATCAAATATGCTAGACGTTAATACTTCTATGCTTCTCCAATTTGTGGAAAACTGAGTATCAGGTATATAGTTTTATGTGATTTGCCGTCATGAGAAAACACAAGCACCTCTGCAGGTCTTTGAAGAACTCATTTGACCCAAAGGATCCCTATTCTCACTTGATCGAGTTCAAGAAATTTAAAGATAAAGGCGAGAGACTTCATCCACAATGACTGCTCTTTTGACCAATTTGGTTTTGGATGCACACATGGGATCTCTCTTTACATCCATCAGGTGCTGAGAATCTGAGCCACAACCTCACATAGGGCCAAGAGGCTGATTCAGACACATCCCTTTCCAAAGCAATTAAGCAAAGAGCCACAGGAGATGCCCATTCATTTCCATTTGAAAACTTTTTCTTCAGTCTTCACAAAGGGGTGGCATGAGGCAAAGACCTTCCTGACATTCAGGGCAACAGAACAATAGGTTAGCAATAGGCCAAAAGCAGGGTTTCTCCACTGAGACTTTCCTGGTCACACTGATATCTGAGTTTTCTGAGATGCTCGCCATTCCCTTCAGCTATCCTGTACATGGCCATGTCACAGAGCTTGGAGGTGGTACATATCTTGGACACAAAACCATGAGCCAATTCTGGAGAGTGGCCTGAATTCAGGAAGAAATCAGGAACTTAGGAAGATAGCAGGTGTTACCCATCCATACGGCAAGCCGCATTCCATTCATAAATTGGGCAGGAAGAATGCTGGTAAGCTTTCTACTAGACTGGACACATCAATTGCTGCATTATTTTTTTCTAATGTCTACAACCATGGACACAGTGGGATACACAGACATAGAAACCTTCGCCTTGTCAAAACCCTTATTAGAAACCGTCCACTCCAAACCAAACAAACCGCCTTTCCTACCTATTCTCAGAACATTAGACAAAATCACAAACACACACCCACACCCACAAAGGCACCTCTTTCCTCAAAGTAGGTCTCTGACTATCGTGTGTGTCCTCTGACTGCTGGGCCATACTATGTTCCCATCAAATGGCCTGTCTTGTCTCAGATCTGGTTTCCTTGGCCAACTCTGTGAAGTTGTCAGGAGACAGCAGTGAGCCACTTACTGCTTTCTCAGGAAAGGCCACTCTTAAGATCTTTCCTGTCATTTGGCTATCCTCACATCAGTAGGTAGCAAGAAAGACTGACTCTGTCCTTGGTAAATCAAAAGAAGTGAGACCACTGGGACTGGGACTGGGACTAGATTTGTGTGCCTGCCTTCCTAGATCCCAAGTTCAGAGAGTTCCATCACCAAGGATGTGAGGTGAGGTCACTTCCTTCAGGAACTGAATGAGGTCACTGCCTTGGCAACCACATTGTCTTAACATTTACTTCCAAAGGTCCCATGAAATGGAGGCTTCCCCTACTTTATGTGACACTTTCACAAGTTAGGATGGTATATCAACCATTGGTAACTGGGAACAGCTCTCCACACAGGCCTGGTTTGGTCCTTCTTCTCTACATAAAGAAGAGAGAGGCTGATTCAGACACATCACTTCATGCTGACCATGTTGTTTGCAAAGGAAGATGACTTTTGCTCTCTCAGTTCCTTATAGCTACCTACATCTTCTCTAGAGATCATTTGTGCATGGACCTTTTAGTTTCTCAGCAGTTGGAAGATTTCCTTCATTCCTGTATTTTAAGACCAACTCTGTCCTTGCTCTTCTCTTATGTTAGATTGAGGGAACAGTGTATAGTTAGAGTTAATAACAGGTTCGATTTTGAATAGAAATCATTCTGCTGGATGAATAATGGTATTGGAAACCTGCAATATTTACAAGAATATATAGGTGAAATATATGAGTATGAAAACAGAAATCTAGGTAAGATTTGAAGTCCAGAAAAGCATTGAGCCCTTGATTTCGGTATTAAGCTTTGATTTATTTTCTGCACAGATGGGATACTTTGCTTTGAATTATGTTCTGCAAAGATGTCTCAGATAAATTGATATATAATTGCATAGGACCTTGTAACTTGGATGATTGATTGTAAAAGAGAACTTCCAGTCAAAAAGGAGTAATCGGTAGTATTAGGAAGATAGTCGGTAGGTTTATATAGGAGAATGAGTATAGGATTTGGACCAAAAGTTCTTTAGCTATAGGGTTTCGGGTATACAGTGAATGTAAATGTCAGAACATGTGAAGAATCAGTCACAATGCAGAACTGGGGAAAATATGTAGGAATGCAGATATCAATAGAGACTTTAGGAAATCTGGCAAAGTATAGTTGGTTGTGAAATGTTAATAAAAAAGGTACTTGTCACTTCCTGTTTTTCTGTATGCTTAATAAAACACTGTTGAAATCTTGAGAACTGTTTTCTAAACTTTTTCCCAGAATGTGCTGTCCCCAACTGCCAAACTGCAGAATGTACTCCCTCACCCAGTTGCACGCAAACTGCTCACTCGCCCAGACTCATCAATAAACTTCCCTCCCTGCCCACTTCAAGGAAAGTATATGAGCTCTGCTCTATTCAAATTAGCTCTGAGCCCCAGCATGCTGGACCCCCAATAAACCCTTTGCTTTTGCATGAGAGAGTCTCTTGGTGGTCTCTTCCCCCAACGCTCTCCCGACCTTTATATATGGAGGTTCCTTCGAGATCCGGCAGGGGCGGAAGAGAGACCTCAATGGGCTACTCTCAGGGAAAGTAAGGCGCCTCTTTCTGGTTTCAGGTTTCAGGTTAGGGCTTGGCAAAATGGCTGTTGATGAAGTTGCATGAGCTCTCTTTGACGGTGGCTGGCAGATGTGTCACAGAGCCACAGGCTCTGGGGGACGCCACAGAGGACTCGGGAATCAAGGAACAATAGTCTCCTCGACTCAGTGATGTTTTGTTTCAGATTCGGTATTGCCAGCCCATCGGGTTTTGCCGGCTGCTCAGTCTTGGTCTCAGTGTTGGACGTTCATTGCCTGTCTTTATTATCTTGTCTTGTCTGTGTCATGAGAGTTGCTTTTACTGTTTGTGTGTCTTTCATTATGGGACAGGTCACTTCAATGCCTCTGTCTCTGACCTTGATCACTGGACCAAAGTCCGCTTAAGGGCTCAGAATCTTTCTTTTTCAGTAAAACGCTGGACCTGGCAGACTCTCTGTGCCTCAGAATGGCCCACCTTTGCATTCGGATGGCCCCTAGAAGGATCTTTCTACTTCGCACTAATTTAATAAGTCAGAGATATTGTCTTACACCCAGGGCCACATAGCCATCCCGATCAACAGCCATATATCTTAACTTGGCAGGACTTCTGCAAATCTCCTCCTCCATGGGTGAAGCCTTTCCTTGCCATGTCCCCGCTCCTACTCTTTTCCCCACGATCTCTCAAACCCTCTGCTCATCCTCCTCCTCCACCCTCTGTTCTCCCTGAGTCACAAGATTTGACTCTACTGGACTCTCATCCCCCTCCTTATCTTCTACCCTCATCCCACAACCCCCAACACCCTCTAAGTGATTCCTCTGCTACTGACTCAGCCTCTCCGCCATTGGAGAAAGATAAGCCAGCCCAGCGCACTCCAGATAACTCCCCTGCAGCACACACAGCCCCTCCTCCCATGGAGGAAGCTGGCCTGGCTAAAGGAACTCGACAGCGTCAAATGATTTAAAACCCTGAAACTCCCGTGTTGCTCCCCCTCCATTCCTATGAGCCAATGATTGACAACGGCCATGGAGGAAAAATGCAAGCCTACCAGTATTGGCCTTCTCCTCTTCAGACCTATATAAATGGAAAAATAACAATCCTCCTTTTACCGAGGACCCAACCTGGCTCTCAGGTCTGGTTGAGTCATTGATGTTTTCACACCAGCCTACTTGGGATGACTGCCAACAACTCATAGGGACTCTCTTCATGACAGAGGAACAAAAGAGAATCCTCCTGGATGCTAGAAAACAATATCCTCGGACTAGATGGGTGACCAACACAACTTCCCAACATAATCAAAGCCGGCTTTCTCTTGAAATGACCCAAGTGGGACCCCAACACATTTGAAGGTAGGGAGCATCTGTCCACTTATCACCGGGCTCTAATAGTGGGTATCTTAGTGGCCGCTAGGCGACCAACTAATTTGGCCAAGGTAAGAGAGATTATTCAAGGGCCTGGTGATTCTACCTCTATGTTCCTAGAGAGAACTATGGAGGCATATAGGAGATATACTACTTTCGATCCTCAGGCAGAGGATCAAAAGGCATCTGTCACAATGGCCTTTATTGGGCAAGCTGCCCTAGATAATAAAAGAAAGTTACAATGCTTAGATGGATTACAAGATATGATTTTGAGAGATTTAGTTAGAGAAGCCAACAAGGTATACTATAAGAGTGAAACTGAGGAAGAGAAGGGACAAAGGGAGGATGAGAGAAGCAAAAGACAGACTAAGGCATTGACTAAGGTCCTGGTCACAACAACAAACAGGCCAGAAATTAAGAAACAGAGAGACAGAAAGGGATACCTGGGCCCACACTAGAGGCCACCCCTGGCCTCAGATCAATGTGCCTACTCTAAAGAAAAAGGACACTGGGCCAAAGAGTGCCCTAGAAAGAGACAGCCACGCCAGCCAGACATTCTGACTCTGAAGGATGACTAAGAAAGTCGGGGCTCAGATCCTCTCCCCGACTTCAGGGTAACTTTTGAAGTGGAGGGGACCCCAGTAAACTTTGAAGTAGATACAGGGGCAATATACTCAGCCCTTAAGGCCCCATTGGGCCCTCTATCAAATAAAAGGTCTCTAATTCCAGGGTCTAAATGCAGTAAATATCAGACTTTGACAACTAAGGGGACCATGGACCAGGGGAAAGGATAAATCCATCACTCCTTCCTAGTAATCCCAGAATGCCCGGCCCCATTGATGGGCAGAGATCTGCTCACCAAGCTCTGGGCCAAAATAACTTTTAACCCTGAAGGCCCCCAAGTGGAATTTCTAAATCCTTCAGTAAATACTCCTATAATCATGGCTCTAACTATGTCAGTAGCAAATGTTCATCAACTCACTCATCTTTGTTCAAAGAAACTGCATTCATTCCTGAAAGATCAAGAACAGAGTTTTCCACTAACCGACTCACAGTGAAAGAAAATAACTGAATGGGTAACAAAAGCCTGTCAGGTCCATCAATTGGTTAATACTTACCCTTCCAAGCTTCCTGCAGGAAAGCACCTACGAGGAACCATACCAGGAAAATTCTGGGAAGTGGAATTTACTGAAATTAAGCCAGCAAGGTATGGACTTAAATATCTTCTAGTCTTTGAAGATACATTTTCAGGACGGATTGAAGCCTTCCCCACAAAAAAAAAGAAAGAAAAAAGAAAAAAAAAAGAAACAGAGCAAATGGTTGTCAAGAAGATCCTGGAAGACATTTATTCTCCCCTTGACGACCAGTAGTCTTAACCCTCATCAGCCCCTTAAGCAGCGATGGCTGATCACAAATCCTACTGGAAAAGAAGTATGGTCTATCTCACATACAGCCCCCTTATGGACCTGGTGGCCATCTCTCCACCCAGACATTTGTCAGCTGGCTATAGGTCTTTCCTATTGAGATATCCCTGATGAAGAGGATCCCACTAAAATTCCATTAAATCCCTTCGGTACCATAGAAAATGGAAACAAACATTATGGATGTAGGGACACGTGAGCCAGATGCAGGTTGGCTAGCCTAGATTACTATGTTTGCCCGGCGGAGTATCAAAGCCACAAACAGTCACGGCTGTGCGGGGGGGAGAGCAGACTTCTTCTGTAAGTCATGGGGCTGTGAGCATACAGGGACTGCCAGATGGAACCCAAACTCCTCATCAAATTCTGTAAACAGCATTGGCCATATTACCAATTAGATAACCAAAACCGATGGCCCCAAGAGGGGTCTCTATATCCTCAAATTCTGCGTGACCTTTTAAACTTCTGAAAGTGCTCAAAAGGGTAAAAGGAGATTCCCCTATGTGGAGGCCTTCTCCCTCCTTTGCTCACATCCTGAACTATGCTTCTCCAATAGATGCTTACCCTCAGCCTTCTGCTCCAGACTCTCTGCTGTCACTCCCACCTCAGCAACTTGATTTCTGCCCTCCAATATCTAGATCAAAAACCCAAATCTCCGCCAGTTCTAAGACCATTGCCCCCTTGCTGAGGTAGCAGGTACTGAGGTACCACTCCACTCACTCACTACTCTCTTCTCCTGTCAGTGCCCGCACTGGGTCCCTCCAGGTCCTCTTACCAGCTAATGCAAAGCTCAAACCCACTGAGGAGAACCCTCAGACCCTTATCCAAAATGTAATGAAAATGGCCTTTAATGTTGCTTTGTCATCACTGAAAACAGGTTACTAAAAATTTAAAAGTCCCTCACAGGCTTTTTGGGATACTCACTCCCGTTTCCCCCTCTGTTCTATCTGTTCTACTGCTCAAATTTTTCTTTCTATTAAGATCCCAAAGCCCTCTCCCAATATTCTTTTACATCTCTCCTTCCTCATTCTCAGATCCACGGAAGTTGCTCTCATCCCTGCCTTCCAAGTAGTCCCCCTCTGTACCAGGTCCACAGAAAAGTCTTAATTAACCTTCTCCAGAAGTCTTCACCATGGCTGATTTACGACTTTCAGCAAAAGAGTCCCTATAAAAGAGATCACTGTAGATAAACTTCCTATTTTCTTGTTGCCCTGGTCTCCTTGGAAACTGGCTAAAAAAAAACCAGCACTCCTAATCTAGACACACCCTTAATAGTTTTTCACAAAATATGTGAAAAAAAGGCCTCTGGCCTTGAGCTGGGGCTTCACAGAGATGGCTACATTTCTAAGATAAAGAAGTTACAAACTGGGCTGCATGGAAACAGCTGGCAGGTTGAAAAAAAAGAAAGGGAAGAAAAAGCTCTCCCCCACATAGGTGTCCTTGAAAAGTTAACTTGCCCCAAACTGAGGAAAAAACAGAAACTAAAACTGCTTTTTGTGAACTTCTGCAGACTGTGAACTTCTGAGCCCCTTTCCTTACGTGTTGTGTACAAAATTCTGAAACTACCTAAACTTGGGTTTCAGGGGATTAATTGATTACAACAGAAGCAATGCCCCCTGAATCTGGTTGCAATCAAAAAAGACTGTTTTCCTGTCTTTGGTGCTATCTTAGGTGCCTTGCCTTTTCCGTCCCTACAACAGTATAATTCTATATACTTAAACACTGTTTATGTTTTCATGAAATGGTCAACAGATGTGATTAATTGTGTAATGGTGCAGATGTTTCCCAGAGTGCTCTATCATGATGCAGGTTCATTTGAAGATCAAAGAGGGGGGCATAGAACACGGTTCCACTGAAAACATATGTCCCTCACCTTAGCCATTCTATTATGAATAGTAGTTACTGCAGGGTAGGGCACGGGAACCATTGCTCTGGCCCATGGGACACAACAAATGACCCAAAGCAGCAATAGATCAAAAATTAAAGATATTAGAAACCTCCATCACAGCTTTGAACGAATCTTTAACCTCTCTCTCTGAAGTTGTTTTACAGAACAGTCGAGGGTTGGACCTCCTTTTCATGAGAGAAGGGGGCCTTTGTGCTTCATTGAGGAAATAATGTTGTTTTTATGTCTACAATACTGGAGTTGTAAAAAAAATCTATGAGTAAATTAAAAAGATGCCTTGAAGAGCGACAACGAGAGAGAGAGAGGCCCAAGAATGGTAGTTTGAGTCTTTTTTTACACAGTCCCCCTGGTTAACTACGTTTTTATCAACCCTAGCCAGTCCAATAATAATCCTCATATTATTGCTAACTATAAAACCCTGTTTTCTCAACCGTGTAATTTCTTTTCTCCAAGCTCAAATTGGACAAATTAAACTTATGGTAATACCCCACTAGCAGACATAGAATGTGACACCCCACAATGATCACTTTTATGATTAAAAGTAGCCAGAAGAAGAAGTGGGGAATGAAAGGTTAATAAAATATGTACTTGTCACTTCCTGTTTTTCTGTATGCATAACAAAACACTGTTGAAATCTTGAGAACTGTTTGCTAATCTTGTTCCCAGAATATGCTGTCCCCAATTACCAAACTGCAGAATGTACTCCCTCACCCAGTTGAATACAAACCATCCACTCTCCCTGACCCATCAATGAACTTCCATCCCTGCCCTCTGCAAGGAAAGTATATAAGCTCTGCTTAAGCTGTTGTCAGGTCTCTCTGCTCTATTCAAGTGAGCTCTGAGCCCCAGCATGCTGGACCCCCAATAAAACCTTTGCAGTTGCATGAGATAGTCTCTTGGTGGTCTCTTTCTCCGGCACTCACCCAAACTTTACTTGGATGATTGAATGTAGAAGAGAACATCTATTCAAAAAGTTATAGTCAGTAGGATTAGGAAGATAGTTGGTAGGTTTAGGAAGAAAAGTGAGTATAGGATTTGGAACAAAAGTTCTTTGCCAATAGGTTTTGGTTAGAGAGTCAATGTAAATATCAACACAAGTGAAGAGTCAGTCACAATGATGAACAGGGGAAAATATGTAGAAAAGCAGATATCAATAGAGACATTAGGAAATCAGGAAAAGAATAAAGTGAGTTATGGGATTAGATATTTTCTACAGGGTTGAGGTTGAATGTATGAGCTTAGGAAGAAACAAAGATGAAGTCAACAATAGGATTGACATTTGAGAGCATTAGCATAGCCCAAGACAGTGTCCAAAATAAGCTCCATTGCCCTCATTTGCCTAAATTCCCGGTGGCCTGTACATCCTACCTGTGTACCAGGAGTGATCAAATAGGCCTGACCTTAATATTGCTCTGCTTCACCAATTTGAGGCCTACCGAGTGTCGGGTACACATTCTTTATGTAAATTGGAGAGATGAGAAAACCCAAGCACCTATTGGAAAGCTTCTGAATTAATTTGAAGAAATCATTTGACCCAAATGATTCCTATTCTCACTTGATGGAATTCAGAAACCTTACAGAGGAAGGCAAAAGACTTCATCCACAATGACTGCTCTTTTTTGCCATTTTGGATTTGGATGCACACATGGGATCTTTCTTTAGATCCATCAGGTGCTGAGTATCTAAGTCAAAGAATCACACTGGGCCAAGAGGCTGATTCAGACACACCTCTTTCCAAATCAATTAAGAAAAGAGCCAAAGGTGAATCCTATTAATTTCCATTTGAAAAATCTTTTCTTCAGGATTCAAAAAGCTGTGGCCTGAGACAAAAACCTTCCTGACTCTCAGGGCAACAGAACAATAGGTAAGCAAATGGCCCAAAGCAGGGATTCTCCACTGAGACTTTACTGGTCACACTGATATCTGAGTTTTCTGAGATGCTCGCCATTCCCTTCAGCTATCCAGTACATGGCCATGTCACCGAGCTTGGAGGTAGTACATATCTTGGACACAAAACCATGAGCCTATTCTGGAAAGTGGCCATAATTCAGGAAGAAAACAGCAACTTAGGAAGGTAGCAGGTATTGCCCATCAATAAGGCAAGCCATAGTCAATTCATAAATTGGGCTGGATGAATGCTGGGAAGCTTTCTACGAGACAGGACACATCAATTAATGCATTCTCTTCTCTAATGTGTACAAGTACAAACACAGTGGGATACACAGACATAGAAACACTTGCGCTGTCAAACGACTTACTAGAAACTGTTCACTCCAAATCAAACAAACCGCCTTTCCTACCTATTCTCAGAACATGAGACAAAACCACAAACCCACACCCACACCCACAATGGCACCTCCTTCCCTTAAATAGGTCTGTGACTGTCCGGTGTGTGCTCTGACTGATGGGTCATACTATGATCCCCCAAAATGGCCTGTCCTGTCTCAGATCTGGTCTTCTTGGCCAACTCTGTGAAGTTGTCAGGAGCCAGGATTGAGCCACTACCTGCTTTCTCAGGAAGAGCGCCTCTTCCGAGCTTTCCTGGCATTTGGCCATCCTCACATCAGTAGGTACCAAGAAAAACTGACTCTGTCCTTGGTTAATCCAAAAAAGTGAGACCACTGGGACTAGGACTGGGACTGGCTCTGGGTGCCTGACTTTCTGTATCCCAAGTTCAGAGAGTTCCATCACCAAGGAAGTGAGATGAGATCACTTTCTTCAGGAACTGAATGAGATCACTGCCTTAGCAACCACTTTATCATAACAATTGCTTCCAACGGTACCATGAGATGGAGGCTGCCCCTACTTCCTGTCACACTTTCACATGGTAGAATGGTATATCACCTGTAGGCAAATGGTAACAGCTCTCCACACAGGCATGGTTTTGTCCATCTTCTCTACATTAAGGAGAGATTGGCTGATTCTGTTGCAACCCTTCATCCTGACCAGGTTGTTTGCCATGGAAGATGATTTTTGCTCTCTCAGGTCTTTCATAGCTGCCTACATCTTCTCCAGGGATCATTTCTGCATGGAGCTTTGAGGTTCTCAGCAGATGGAAGATCCACTACATTTCTGTATTGTAAGACCAACACTGTCCCTGCTCTTCTGTAAAATGAGATTGAGGGAACAGTGTATGGTTAGGGTGAATAACATTTTCCATTTGGCTTAGGAATCATTCTGCTGGATGATTAATGGTATTGGGAACATGCGATATTTATAAGAATATAGAGGTGAAATACATGTATGAAAAAATAAATCTAAGTAAGATTTGAAGCTCAGAAAATCATTGGGCCCTTGATTGGGATACTTACCATTGAATTACGTTCTCACAGATGTCTCAGATAAATCTATATACAATGGCATAAGACCTTGTACGTTGGATGATTGAATGTAGAAGAGAATATCCAGTCAAAAAGGGATAGTCAGTAGGATTAGGAAGATAGTCAGTAGGTTTAGGAAGAAGAGTGAGTATAGGATTTGGAAAAAAAGTTCTTCAGCAATAAGTTATCAATTAGAGTGTGAAAGCAAATGTCAGCACATGTGAAGGTTCAGTCACAGTGGTGAACTGTGGAAAATATGTAAGAAAGCAGATGGCAATAGAGACATTATGAAATCAGGCAATGTATAAAGTGAGGGATAGGATTAAACATTTTCAATCGGGTTGAGTTTGAATATATAATCTTAAGAGGAAACAAATATGTAGTCACCAATAGGATTGACATTTGAGAGCATTAGGCAACTTGGACATGGATGATTTTAGTAATCCATATTTACTTTCCATTTAGGCTTTGGTACAATCATAAGTGTGATCTTTGCATTTTGTGTCCAGAATATTTCTGTGATAAAATGTATATGTAGATCAGGTGACATGCATATTTCTTCCACCATTTCTGGGAGCAATATTTTGAAGACATATAAATTAGTATTGGGGGTACAAAGAGGTGTACACTGTGTCTATGAATATAAAGAAAAAGCATGCATAGACCATACTGTGAATAAATAATATAACTGGTTTTACTCTAAATAATGGATTGAATTGATATCTGAAAATATATAAGAAATCTGATATTGGTATACAATCATTCATTCCAACCAGTTATACATCCATTGGAAATATCAGAGTTATAATTTATCATGAAGGGGATGTGAGTTTTGCTTCAAAAGTGATTATGGAAATCGAAAATAATGTGTTTTGAAAGAGGTCTCAGGAAGAGACCAGTCAAGAAAGATGGAAGAATACATGTGTCCTGAAGCAGGAAGTGATTGAAAGTGAAACAAATTCGTATAAATTTGCGAACTTGTGGATAAAATATATATCCTATGATGTGCATAAACTTAAGAAATAGTAATGTACCAGTTTTGAATAAAAATGAATGTAAAAATACAAATCATGTACCATAGGAATCTACTTGCCTTGATGTTAAACTGGGACAGTAACTCTAGAAATATTAGGATATGTATGTACCATTCACTGAAGTTAGTTTTCAGTACTAGAAAACAAATATGTATTTCGGGTGGATGAATATTTCTGAGAATAATATTGTGAAAAGTTGATTATAAATCCACATACGTGAACATGAATGAATTTAGGGAGTGTATATAAGACACATATATTTCATATTTTAAAAATCTGGAGATTGTATATATATATAACAAAACACACACACAGACATTCAAAAGTAGCAATAGATATGCCAATCGTAATTGATCGAGATATATATATCATCCACAGATCCAAAAATATTCAATTTACTGAACATGGATTTATGTATAATGTTGTTCAACTAGGAAGCTCACCCATTGGTTGAATTTTTAGTTCCAGCAGTGTTTAGGATAGTGATCTCTTCTCACAATTTGTGTCTGCCAAGTCAGCCACCTCACAAGAATGTACATGTGATACAAGTTAGGATTCTATATGTGCATATCAAAACACATCTGCTGAATAGGCTACAGAGAAAGGGAGATAGGAATTCACATATTTGTTAACTTTAAAACACATGGAGAGATATCCAAAATGGCGGCGGGTATGGAGAGATCAAGTCTCTGACCTCTTCAGCTGCGCTGGAATAGGGAGTCATAAACTGTCTAAATACTGTTTGCTCAGGATCACTAGGCAATGATGCACTGACATGAATCTGGGGTGAACAGTCTGGGCCACGCAGAACACACACCAAGCCCGGATCGGTTGCATTCAACCTCTGGTTTGCCTGCGTTTCGTGACTCAGCACTAACGATCCAGCTGAAATAACTGGTCTGCCCTTCTGAACTTACAGAGGTAGAAGCCAACCTAGCCTTCATAGGCAGTGGCCAAAGGATTGAAACGGGGCATGGGAGAGACAGTCAGGACCCACCAGTTGCATCGGTCACCCGGCAAAGGGAACGAATGATCACCATTTGCATGGGATACCACCATGGCATAGAACTGACGTCAAGGATGGAGGAGATAACTTCATTGAAACCAGCGCGACAGGTTTGTAATTCCCTAGCCATCTCTCTCCACACAGCAGGGAATCCTTAAGGGCCCCTCCCAGCTCTCCCGTAAGTGTCCCTCTCAGCTCTACCATGAGCGCGATAGCCAGACCGAGAAAATCAGGAGTGGCGCGGGACTTGTGGCACAGAACTCCAGGCTACTGCTCCCACCAGTGCTGACAACTGAGGTCTCTTGCACCAGCTACTGGGGCGTGGCTCCCGGAGGGCAAACAAATTCGCTTGGGGATCTCAGCCCCAAGCTCTACAAACTTAGGGTCTGAGGGAAGCAAACCGGGAGGGTGTGCCCAGGTATTCATAAAAACAGGTCTCCCAGGAGCAGCAGACCTGGCGTGTTGCCAGTATTGTGGTGAGCGTCGCAGGTGAGCAGGGCATGGCTTGAGGAAACACAAGAGAAGGCCCTAGGGTGTCAGGATTGGACACCCGCCCAGTCTGGAAAGAAGAGCAGCTGCATAGTGATTGGTTCCCACCTACTGAGAGGAGAACCTCGGCCCAGTGGGCACAGCACCACCTATTGGAAGAGAAGTTAATCAAACTCTATGACTGCATTTATTATTATCATTATTTATTTATTTTTTAAATTTGGGTTTTTTTTTTTTTCTTTTTCTTTCATTTTCATTCTTTTTGTTGTTGTTTTTCTTTAACTTTTTTAATGTTTTTAAGTTTTTAAATTTCTTTATTTTATTATTAATTATTATTATTATTATTAAATTGTAATTTTCATTTTTTTATTATCATTATTATTTTTTTAATTTTTCTTTCATTCTTTATTTTCTGTTTTTTTCTTTTGTCTTTTCATTTCTTTTCAATTTTCTTTTTCCCCCTTCCTTGAATTCTACCTGCCTACTCTCATTCTCTTATTGACTTCTTCCCTTCCCTTCTAATATCTTTCCTCCCAAGCATGAAATAAATTTATAAGACTAATCAGTAACTCAGCACTCAAACAGAACAAGAAGTAACATGAGCAGCATAAGAAAGCAAGAAAGAAAAAGAGTACAAACAATGAAAAACAGCCTAAATACTCAGGAGAACCTAGAGTCATCAGAAAAATGATCATATAAAGAACTCAAGGAATACCTTAGACAGATGGAATGGAACCTTAAAGAAGATATGAGACAGCAAATCCAAACAGTGAAAGAACACATTGAAAATGAATTACATGAACAGATTAAAAAAAAGAAGTTAAGCATCTTTATACGGAGATAGAGATAATAAAAAAAATCATACAATAATTCTAGAAATGAAGGAAACGATAAACCAAATTAAAAACTCAATTGAGAGAATTACTAAAAGAGTGGAGCAAGTAGAAGACAGAATGTCACATAATGAAGACAAAATATATCATCTTGAAAAGAGTCTAGCCAACTCAGAAAGGCTGGTAAAAAATCACGAGAAAATCATCCAAGAGATATGGGATAACATATAAAAACCAAATTTATGAGTCATCTGGATAGAGGAAGGTCCAGAGATTCAAACCACGGGAATGAGTAACCTACTGAATGAAATAATTACAGAAAACTTTCCAGAAATAAAAAAAGAAACGGATATACAAATTGTAGATTCATAGAGGACACTGAGCACAAAAAATCACAGTAGACCAACACCAAGACATTTGTTATAAACATATCTAATATACAGAAGAAAGAGAAAATATTAAAAGCTACAAGAAAAAGGAGGCAGACTACATTCAGGGGTAAATCAATAAGGTTAACAAAGGATGTTTCATCACAGTTGATGAAAGCGAGAAGATCTTGGAACAACGTATTTTAAACACTGAAAGACAATGGATGCCAACCAAGAATTCTGGATCCAGCAAAATTAACCTTCAGGTACGAAAATGAAATAAAAATCTTTCATGATTAACAAAAGCTAAAAGAATTTGCAGCCAGAAAACCAGCATTGCAAAGCATCTTGAGAAAAACACTACATGAGGAAGAAATGAAAAACAACAACCAAAACCATCAGTGGGAAGTGACTGAGTAATTACAGAGTGCAGGGGGAAAGCTAATCATGGAGAAACAAAGTAAATTAAAAACAAAGATAAATAATTAAACATGGCTGGAAGTACAAACCATACATCAATAGTAGCTCTAAACGTTAATGGCTTAAAATCTCCAATAAAGCAACATAGGCTGGTAACTTGGATTAATAAAACAAATCCAACAATATGTTGCCTCCAGGAGACACATCTGAATGGAAAAGACATACACAGGCTGAAGGTGAAAAGTTGGGAAAATTTATACCATGCACACGGTCCTCGTAAGCAAGCAGGGGTGGCCATCCTCATATAGAATAAAATCGAAGTCAAGACTAAGTTAATCAAAAGGGATAAGAAGGACATTATATTCTGTTAAAAGAAACCACTCACCAACAAGACATAACAATTATCAATATTTATGCACCAAATAATGGTGTTGCAATGTTCATAAAACAAATTCTTCTCAAGTTCAAGAATCAAATAGACCACAACCTAATAATTATGGGTGACTTCAACACACCTCTCTCACCATTAGACAGATCCTCCAAACAAAAGTTGAATAAAGAAAATATAGAACTCAATATCACAATCAATATCCTAGACTTAACTGACATATATAGAATATATCAAACATCATCAAGTGTATATACTTTTTTTTCAGCAGCACATGGATCCCTCTCAAAAATAGAGCATATATTATGCAATAGGGCAACACTCAGTAAATATAAAGAGGTGGAGATAATACCATGCATTTTATCTGATCATAATGGAATGAAACTGTAAATCAATGATAAAAGAAGGAAGGAAAAATCCTACATCACTAGGAAAATAAACAATATGTTACTGAATAATCCATGGGTTACAGAAGACATAAAGGAGGGAATCAAAAAATTCTTAGAGATAAATGAAAATACAGACACAACATATCGGAATCTATGGGACACAATGAAAGCAATTTTAAGAGGGAAATTCATCACCTGGAGGTCATTCATCAAAAAAAGCAAAAACCAACAAATAAATGAGCTCACACTTCATCTAAAAGCCCTAGAAAAGGAAGAGCAAAACAACAGCAAATGTAGCAGAAGGCAAGAAATAATTAAAATCAGAGTGGAAACCAATGAAATTGAAACAAAAGAAAACTATTGAAAAAACTAACAAAAATAAAAGTTGGTTCTTCGAAAAAATAAATAAGATCAACAGACTCTTAGCCATGCTAATGAAGAGAAGAAGAGAGAGAACTCAAATTACAAACATACAGGATGAAAAAGGCAAAATCACAACAGATGCTACAGAAATACAGAAGACAATTAGAAATTATTTGGAAAACCTATATTCCAATAAAATAGAAAATATGAAGACATCGGTAAATTTCTTAAGTTACATGATTTGCCCAGACTGAGTCAGGAGGATACACACAATTTAAACATACCAATATCAATGGATGATTTAGAGGAAGCAATCAAAAGACTACCAACCAAGAAAAGCCCAGGACCAGATGGGTATACAGCAGAATTTTACAAAACCTTTAAAGAAGAATTAATACCAATACTTTTCAAGTTATTTCGAGAAACAGATAAAGAGGGAGCTCTGCCAAATTCATTCTATGAGGCCAACATCACCCTTATTCTGAAACAAGACAAAGACACCTCAAAGAAAGAAAAGTACAGACCAATATCTCTGATGAAGCTAGATGCAAGAATCCTCAGTAAAATTCTGGAGAATCGTATTGAAAGGCACATAAAAAATAATTGTGCACCACGATCAAGTAGGATTCATCCCTGGGATGCAAGGATGTTTTAATATATGGAAATCAATAAATATTATTCACCACATCAATTGACTTAAAGATAAGAACCATATGATCATCTTGATAGATGCAGAAAGAGCAGTTGACAAAGTACAGCATCCCTTTATGTTCAAAACATTAGAAAAACTAGGGATAACAGGAACTTACCTCGACATTGTAAAAGCTATCTATGCTAAGCCTCAGGCTAGGATCATTCTGAATGGAGAAAAATTGAAGGCATTCACTCTAAAATCTGGAACAAGACAAGGATGCCCTCTATCCACACTTCAATTCAATATAGTTCTCAAAACACTGGCCAGAGAAATTAGACGAAAGAAATCAAAGCCATAAAAATAGAAAAAGAAGAATGTAAATTATCACTATGTGCTGGTGACATGATTCTATAGAATCATAGAAGACCCAAAAGGGTCTACAAAAAAAAAACTACTAGAACTAATAAATGAATTCAGCAAAGTAGCAGGATCTAAAATCAACACGCATAAATCGAAGGCCTTTCTGTATATCAGCAACAAATCTTCTGAAACGGAAATGAGGAAAAGCAGTTCATTCAAAACATCCTCAAAAAAATTAAATACATGGGAATCAACCTAACAAAAGAGGTGAAAGATTTATACAATAAATCAATAGAACCCTAAAAAAAGAAGTAGAAGAAGATATTAGAAGATGGAAAAATATACCCTGTTCATGGATAGGCAGAACTAACATCATCAAAATGGCGATATTACCAAAAGTTATCTATAGGTTTAATGCAATGCCAATCAAAATCCCAATGGCATTTCTTGTAGAAATAGAGAAAGCAATCATGAAATTCATATGGAAAAATATAAGACCCAGAAATACAAAAGCAATTCTAAGCAGGAAGTGTGAATCAGGCGGTATAGTGATACCAGATTTCAAACTATATTACAGAGCAATAGTAACAAAAACAGCATGGTACTGGTACCAAAACAGGCGGGTAGACCAGTGGTACGGTATACAGGACACAAGAGACTAATCCACAAAGCTACAACTATGTTATATTTGATAAAGAAGCTAAAAGCATGCAATGGAGGAAGGATAGCATCTTCAACAAATGGTGTTGGGTAAACTGAAAATCCATATGCAACAAAATGGAACTTAATCCCCTCCTCTCGCCATGCACAAGAGAGTTAACTCAAAGTGGATCATGGAGCTAGATATCAAATCAGAGACTCTGCATGTGTTAGAAGAAAAAGTTGGCTCTGGTCTACATATTGTGGGGTCGGGCTCCAAATTCCTTAATAGGACACCCATAGCACAAGAGTTAATAACAAGAATCAACAAATGGGACTTACTTAAATTAAAAAGTTTTTTCTCAGCAAAAGAAACAATAAGAGAGGTAAATAGGAAGCCTACATCATGGGAACAAATTTTTACTCATCACACTTCAGATAGAGCCCTAATATCCAGAGTATACAAAAAACTCAAACAATTAGACAATAAGATAAAAAATAACCCAATCAACAAATGCGCCAAGGACCTGAAAAGACACTTCTCAAAGGAGGACATACAATCAATCAATAAGTACATGAAAAAATGCTCACCATCTCTAGCAGTCAGAGAAATGCAAATCAAAACCACCCTAAGATACCATCTCACTCCAGTAAGATTGACAGCCTTTAGGAAGTCAAACAACAACAAGTGCTGCTGAGGATGTGGGGAAAAGGGTACTCTTGTACATTGCTGGTGGGACTGCAAACTGGTGCGGCCAATTTGGAAAGCAGTATGGAGAATCCTGGGAAAGCTGGGAATGGAACCACCATTTGACCAAGCTATTGCCCTTCTCGGACTATTCCCTGAATCTTAAAAGAGCGTATTACAGTGATACTGCCACATAGATGTTCATAGCAGCACAATTCACAATTGCTAGACTGTGGAACCAACCCAGATGCCCTACAATAGATGAATGGATTAAAAAAATGTGGCATTTATACACCATGGAGTAATATGCAGCACTAAAAAATGACAAAAAAATGGAATTTGCAGGGAAATGGATGGCACTAGAGCAGATAATGCTTAGTGAAGCTAGCCAATTGTAGAAAACAAATACCAAATGTCTTATTTGATATAATGAGAGCAACTAAGAACAGAGCAGGGAGGAAGAGCAGGAAGAAAAGATTAACATTAAACAGAGACGTGAGTTGGGGGGGGAGGTAGAGAAAAGGTAAATTTCATGGTAATGGAGGGAGACCCTCATTGTTACACAAAATTACATATAAGAGGTTGTGAGGGGAATTGGAAAATAAACAAAGAGAGAAATGAATTACAGTAGATTCGGTAGAGAGAGAAGATGGGAGTGGAGGGGAGCAGGGATAGTAGAGGATAGGAAAGGTACCAGAATACAAGTTACGAATAGGGCATTATGTAAAATGTGGATGTGTAACCGATGTGATTCTGCAATCCATATTTGGGGTAAAAATGGGAGTTCATAACCCACTTGAATCTAATGTATAAAATACGATATGTCAAGAGCTTTGTTATGTTTTGAACAACCAACTAATAAAATAAAATAAAATAAAATAAAATAAAATAAAATAAAATAATCGAAAGAAAAACACATGGGGAACTATTTCAACACAAAATTGACTAGATGTATAACTCCTACCTTATATAATGCAAAATGCAAGTCCAACTATACACCATGCCTCCTCTGAAATGCTTGTAATTCTATTCTGTTTGGGTTGTTTTTCTCCATCTTATTAGGATTAGTAGTCAGAGTCTAGTAGATTAGGTGTCAGTGTCCGGTATTCAGTATTTCGAATGGAAAATTGGAAAATGGACCAAATGTGTATGCAAATATATGCTACACAAAAATTTTCTCACTCTCATCCAGAACAATGCCTTGACATTACCGTCGTCCCAAGTAATACATCATTAAAAGTCAAGAGTTAGAAAATCTGGGAATAAATATCTGGAATGGAATATGCTCAAAAGTTTACAACCTGGGAGGTGGTAGAGTAGTTTCCAAAAGTAAGGGACAGGGTAAACACTCCACAAACATGGAGCTGTGCTGGCATAAAGACTTCTTGAGAAACTGCCTCTGAGTTTGAGCACTTGAAATATATGTTGTTGTCAGGAGCTTTACCTTCCTTGTAGTGAGACCATTACAGCTGGGTCTGCATCTATGTTACCTGGAGGACATGGTTTAATATTTTCCAATGAACATGCTGTAGCAGTGCTGAATTCAATCCTAGTCAGTAAACTGGGGCCACTGGGGGCTAAGTGTCTCCCCTTGTGGACTGTGAAGTCATTGGGTCATCCTCCACAATTTGTGGTGTTTATTGCTCCTGCACTGGGTGTTTAGTATTTGCTTCACGAAATACAAGGAGTTCAACTGAAAAACAGTGCTGAAGGGAGTTCTGTCATATGTGGTGGGTCAGGGTCTGTAGGAGAATGCACCAACCAAGGTTCTATCCCTCATAGCTTGCCCCTTGACCATAGCAACCTGATTCTGAACATTCCCCTGAAACCTCTCCATATAACAAGGTCCCTTTACTTGTAAGGGTCTGTTGGCTGCACCATGTCAGCCACAAGCCATTTGGAAGCCAATGGCAGATCCCCATGGCCCCACCACAGATATTCCATCACACACCTGCCCACCACGGCTATAAGCCCACTAGTCAGCAGACTCCAACTTACTGGCATCTCTGTTCTACACCATTTTCTTGAAACCCAGTCAATCAAGGCACTGTCTGGTATACTCATAATCATCAACAGGATATCCAAAGGTCCTCCAGTGCCACCTGTTCATGAAAATTTAAAAAAAAAATTTCATCGTATTTATCGAGCCATTTTTCAAGCATGAAGTTGGAGGCAATGTGGGTTTCAATTCATTCAGGAACAATTAAATGTTGAGGATGCTCATTTCCATAAAAGCTTTGGAGAACTCTCAGAGGCAAGTCTTCCCAAAGAGTAGCCAAAAGGTCACATGAAGCAAGGTGCATTGAGGTCTACAACGTGAGGTCCATGTGTGTTTTGACTCTCAACTATGGCTGCCAAGTCGTTCAGAATAAAATCATGTGATATCTTGGCTGAGATTCCCAGTGCTCTGCGGAAAGCAACCCTGGGCCTAGATCTCAGTTTCCAAGGGCAAATCTCATGCGTGGCCTCCTAAAATTCCAACACAATTCATGGAAATACTTCGATGATGTCAGTTCCAGAATGCAGTCTCTTAGGGTAATCACACCAGAGTTCAAGCCAAGGTGGACCCAGTCGTCTCTTCCAACCGCCACACAAATGACCACGATTCAAACCAAAACAATCCCACATGACCTCATCTTCTTCCATTTAGACACTCATCATAACTTCTGGCTGGAGGTTTCCATGAGGTGTTCACCCCAAGACAGTGTCCAAAAAATCTCCCTTGCATCTCATTTGCCTAAAGTCAGGGTGGCCTGTACACCCTTCCTGTGAACCAGGAATGATCAAAAAGGCCTGCCATTAATACTGCTCTGCTTCTCAAATTTGAGGCCTACTGACTGTGGGTTTTAGATTCTTTATGTGAATTGGAGTCATGAGAAAATCTAAGCACCTATGAGCTAGCCTCTGCAGGGTTTGAGGAACTTATTTGACCCAAAGAATCCCTATTCTCACTTGATGGAGTTCAAGAAAGTTACAGAGCAAGGTGAGAGACTTCATCCACAAAGACTGCTCTTTGGCCATTTTGGTTTTGGATGTACACATGGAATCTTTCTTTAGATCCATCAGGTGCTGAGACTCTAAGCCACCACCTCACACAGGCTCAAGAGTCTGAATAAGACACATTCTTTTCAAAGAAATTAAGCAAAGAGCCACAGGTAATGCCCATTTATTTCCATTGCAAAACTCTTCTTTTCAGGCTTCAAAAAGGTGTGGCCTGAGGCAAAGGCCTTCCTGAAATTCAGGGCAACAGAACAATAGGTAAGCATAAGGCCCAAAGCAGGGTTTCTCCACTGAGACTTTCCTGGTCCCAGTGATTTCTGAGTTTTCTGAGATGCTCGCCATTCGCTTCAGCTATCCAGTACATGGCCATGTCAAAGAACTTGGAGGTGGTACATAACTTGGACAAAAAACCATGAGCCTATTCTGGAGAGTCTCCAGAATTCAGGAAGAAAACAGGAACTTAGGAAGATATCAGGTGTAGCCCATCGATCAGGCAAGCCGCAGTCAATTCATAAATTGGGCAAAATGAATGCTGTGAAGCTTTCTACTAGACAGGACACATCCATTTATGCATTCTCTTTTCTAATGTCTACAACTATGGACACAGTGGGATACACAGACACAGAAACACTCGCCTTGTCAAGGGACTTTCTAGAAAATGTTCACTAAATCCAAACAAACCACTTTTCCTACCTATTTTCAGAACAAGGGAAAATCACAAACCTACAACCACACCCACAGAGGCACCTCCTTACCCCAAGTAATTCTGAGACTATCTGGAGTGTCCTCTGACTGGTGGGCCATATTATGTTCCCTCAAAATGGCATGTCCTGTCTCAGATCTCCTCTTCTTATCCAACTCTGTGAAGTTGTCAAGAGCAAGCTGTGAGCAACTACCTTTTTTCCCAGGAAAGGCCTGTCTTCAGATCTCTCTTGGCATTTGGCCTTCCTCACATCAGTAGGTACCAAGAAAGACTGATTCTGTCCTTGGTACATCCAAACAAGTGAGAACACTGGGAGTGGGACTGGGACTGGCTCTGTGTGCCTGGCTTCCTGGATCCCAAGTTCAGAGTGTTCCATCAACAAGGAAGTGAGGTGAGGTCACTTCCTTCAGGAACTGAATGAGGTCACTGCCTTGGCAACCACTTTGTCCTAACAGTTGCTTCCAAGGGTCCCTTCAGATGCAGGCTGCTCCTACTACCTGTGACAGTTTCACAAGTTAGAATAGTATATCAACCATAGGCACCAGGAAACAACTCTCCACACAGGCCTGGTTTGGTCCATCTTCTCTACATTAAGAAGAGAGAGGCTGATTCAGACACAACCCTTCATCCTGACCAGGTTGTTTGCCATGGAAGATGACTTCTGCTCTCTCAGGTCCTTCATAGGTGCCTACATCTTCTCCAGGGATCATTTCTGCATAGACCTTTGAATTTCTCAGGAGGTGAAAGATCCCCTACATTCCTGTATTGTAAGACCAACTCTGTGCCTGCTCTTCTGTAAAGTTAGATTGAGGGTAGATGGTATGGTTAGGATTAATAACATGTTTGATTTGTGTTAGGAATCATTCTGCTGGATGAATAATGGTGTTGGGAACCTGAGATATTTTTAAGAATATAGAGGTGAAATATTGTAATGGTCAGGCGAGTATAGGAGGAAGAGATGACCAAGAGACTGTCTCATGCAACTACAAAGGGTTCATTGTGGGTCCACCATGCTGGGGCTCAGAGCTCAGTTGAATAGAGCAGAGAGCCCTGAGAACAGCTTAAGCAGAGCTTATGTACTTTTCTTGGAGAAGGCAGGGATGGAAGTTTATTGATGGGTCAGGGCGAGTAGGCCGTTTGCTTTCAACTGCGTGACTGAGCACATTCTGCAGTTTGGCAGTTGGGGACAGCACATTCTGGGAACAAGATTAGCAAACAGTTCTCAAGATTTCAACAGTGTTTTGTTAAGTGTACAGAAAAACAGGAAGTGACAAATACCTATTTCATTAACCTTTCATTCCCCACTTCTTCTTCTGGTTACTTTTAATCATAAAAGTCATCACTGATGGGTGTTACATTTTATGTCTTCTAGTGTGGTATATTGTTGTCTGATTACCATAAGTTTAACTTGTCCAATTTGAGCTTGGAGAAAGGAAACTCCATGGTTTAGCCAACAGGGCGCTACAGTTCGCAATAATATGAGGATTATTAATGGACCAGCCAGGGCTGATGAAAGCATAGTTAACCAGACGGACTGTGTGAACCAAGACTCAAACCACCCTTTTTGGGCCTCTCTTTCTCGTTGATGCTCTTCAATGCGTTTTATTTATTTACTCATAGATTCTTTTCAACTCCAGTGTGGCCGGCACAAAAACAACATTCTTCCCTCAATGCACTACAAATTCCCCCTTGTCTCATGAAGAGGAGGTTTTATCGCTCGCCTGTTCTGTAAAACAGATTCATAGACAGAGGTTAAACATTCCTGTAAAGCTGTGATGGAGGTTTTATTATCTTTAAGTTTTGGTCTATTGCTGCTTCTAATTAGGGCATTGGTTGTGTCCTTTGGACTAGGGCATTGATTCCTGTGCCCACTCATGCAGCAACTCCTATTCCTAATAGGATGGCTAAAGTGAGAGATACAGGTTCCCAGCGGAACTGAGTTGCATGCCCTCCTATTTGATCTTTAAATGGACCTGCGTCATCATAGAGCACTCTGGGAAACATCTGCACCATTACATAATTAATCACATCTGTTGACTATTTCATGAAAACATAAACAATGTTTAAGTATATAGAATCTTTCTGTTATAGGGACGGACGAGCAAAGCACCTAAGATAGCACTGAAGACAGGGAAAAAGTCCTATTTGGTTGCAAACGGATTTAGAGGGCATTGCTTCTGTTGTAATCAATTAATCCCCTGAACCCCAAGTTTAGGTAGTTTCATAATTTGTACCCAACATGTAAGGGAAGGGGCTCAAAAGTTCAAAGTCGGCAGAAGTTCACAAAAAGCTGTTTTTCTATCTTTTATTTTATCCTCTGTTCTGGGCAAGTTAACTTTTCAAGGACACCTGAAAGGGGGAGAGATTTTTTTCTCTTTTTTTTCGCCCTGCCAGCTGTTACCATGGAGCCTAGTTGGTAACTTCTTTATCTTAGAAATGTAGCCATCTCTGTGAAGCCCCCACTCAAGGCCAGAGGCCTTGTTCACATATTTTGTGAAAAACTAGTATGGGTGTGTCTAGCTCAGGAGTGCTGATTTTTTTTCGCCAGTTGCCAAGTAGACCAGGGCAACACGAAAAGAAGAAGTTTATCTACAGTGAACTCTTTTAAAGGAACTCTTTTGCTGAAAGTCCTAAAGTCAGCCATGGTGAAGACTTCTGGAGAAGGTCATTTAAGACTTTTCTGTGGGCCTGGTAGAGAGGGGGAAGACGTGGAAGGCAAGGCTGAGAGCAGTTTCATGGATCTGAGAATGAGGAAGTAGAAATGTAAAAGAATATTGGAAAAGGGGTTTGGGATTTTCCTAGCAACAAAAACTTGAGCAGTAGAACAGGTAGAGCAGAGGGGACGACGGGAGTGAGTATCCCAAAAAGCATGTGAGGTATTTTAAATTCTTAGTCACCTGTTTACAGTGATGACAAAGCAACTTTAAAGGCCATTTTAATTACATCCTGGATAGGGGTCTGAGGGATCTCCTCAGCTGGTTTGAGCTTTGGGTTAGCTGGTAAGAGGACCTTATGGGACGCAGTGCGGGCACTGACAGGAGAAGAGAGGAGTGAGTGTGTGGAGCGGTACCTCAGTACCGGATACCTCAGCAAGGGGGCAATTGTCTGAGAACCGGCAGAGGTTTTGATTTTTGATCTAGTAATTGGAGGGGAGAAATCAGGTTGCTGAGGTGGGAGTGCCAGCAGAGAGTCTGGAGCAGAAGGCTGAGTTTGAGGAACTATTGGAGAAGTATAGTTCAGGATGTGAGCAAAGGAGGGAAAAAACCTCCACATAGGGGAATCTCCTTTAACCCTTTTGAGCACTTGCAGAAGTTAAAAAGGTCATGCAGAATGTGAGGATCTGGAGACCCCTCTGGGGGTCACAGGTTTTGGTTGTCTAATTGGTAATATGGCCAATTCTGTGTATTGAATTTGATGAGCAGTTTGGGTTCCACCAGGCAGTCCCTGTATGCTAACATCCCCATGACTTACAGAAGAAGTCGGCTTTCCCCCCACACAGCCGTGGCTGTTTGTGGCTTTGATAGTCTTCCAGGCAAACATAGTAATCTAGGCTAGCCAACCTGCATCTGGCTCACGTGTCCCTACATCCATAATATTTGTTTTCATTATCTATGATACGAAAGGGATTTAATGAAATTTTATTGGGATCTGCTTTATCAGGGATATCCCAATAGGAAAAACCTATAGGCAGCTGACAAATGTTGAGATGACCAACAGGTCCCTATGTGGGCTGTAAGCGAGATAGACCATTCTTCTGGTCTATGAGGATTTGTGATCAGCCATTGCTGCTGAATTCGCTGATGAGGGTTAGGACTAGTGGTGGCCAAGGGGAGAGTCTATAGCCTTATACACATGCCAAATACACAATTTGAAAGGGTTACCAGTCATTTCCAGTTTCCAGCCAGAGTCTGGACAGGGCGCAGGCTTGAGATGGAAGGCATGGATACAGGAAAGGATTCCGTCTACATTTACTGCTGTAGGTGTTATAAGTAGCACGTGGTATTTCCTTTCCAGCGGGGTTCCAGGGATGACACCTGATGTCATCTTATGTAGATGAAGTCTCTTACTTAATATCGATGTGGAGTCTCCTTGTCCCCAGGTTGGTAGGCCGTGGCCAGCTGTTTTAACAGGTATCGCTGAGTTCTTTCAAGAGCTTTAAGTGTGTCAAGCAAGGGGGTGTGGAAGGGATCCTTAGGTCTTAGAGTTGGGGTTAGGTCCCTTACTGGAGGAGGGGCAACATAGAGAATTTCACAGGGGGAGAGGTTACACAAAGAAACAGAGGGAGTATTTTTTAGATGATACAGTGCATAAGGCAGGAGTATAGTCCAATCTTTTATCTGGTTTCTAAGCTTAATTTCATTAAGGTCTCTTTAATGGTTCTATTTATTTCTTCTACCTCTCCTGAGCTCTGGGATCTATAAGCATAATGTAACTACCAATTAATCACCAGGGTACAGGTTAACCCATGACTTACCTGGGCCATGAACACCAGTGCATTGTCAGACCCTATTACCTTAGGCAGGCCGTATCTTGGAAAAATATCCTTCAGTATCATCTTGACCACGATTTCTGCCATTGTTTTTTTTTTTTTTGGGGGGGGGAAGGTTTCAATCCATCCTGAAAATGTATCTACAAAGACTAGGAGATATTTAAGTCCATACCTTGCTGGCTTAATTTCAGTAAAGTTCACTTCTGAAAATTTTTCTGGTCTGGTTCTTCGAAGGTGTTTTCCTGCAGGAAGCTTAAAAGGGTAAGCATTAACCAATTGATGGACCTGAGACGCTTTTGATACCCATTCAGTTATTTCCTTTCGCTGTGAGTCGGTTAGTAGAAAACTCTGTTCTTGATCTTTCAGGAATGCCTGCAATTTCTTTGAACCAAGGTGAGTGAGTTGATGTACATTTTCTACTGACATTGTTAAAGCCATGACTATAGGAGTTTTTACTGAAGGATTTAGAAATTCCACTTGGGGGCCTTCAGGGTTAAAAGTCATTATGGCCCAGAGTTTGGTGAGCAGATCTCCACCCATCAATGGGGCCGGGAACTCTGGGATTACTAGGAAGGAGTGATGGATTTTTCCTTTCCACAGGTCCATGTACCTCTTAGTTGTCCAAGCCCGATATTTACTGCCATTAGCCCCTTGAACTAGAGACCTTTTATTTGATAGAGGGCCCAATGGGGCCTTAAAGGCTGAGTATAATGCCCCTGTATCTACTTCAAAGTTTACTGGGGTCCCTTCAACTTCAAAAGTAATTTACTATAACTGTGAGTTGGTTAGTGGAGTTGGTTAGACTTCATCCACAATGAGTGCTCTTTTGGAGATGTTGGTTTTGGATGCACACAAGGGATCTTTCTTTAGATCCATCACGTGCTGAGAATCTAAGCCACAGCCTTACACAGGGCCAAAATGCTGATTCAGACACATCCCTTTCCAAAGCAATTAAGGAAAGAATCACAGGTGATGTCCACTCATTTCCATTTGAAAACTGTTTTCTTCAGGCTTCACAAAGGGGTGGCCTGAGGCAAAGACCTTCCTGACATTCAGGCCAACATAACAATAGGCAAGCAAAAGGCCCATTGCAGGGTTTCTCCACTGAGACTTTCCTGGTAACACTGATATCTGAGTTTTCTGAGATGCTCCCATTCCATTCAGCTGTCCAGTACATGGCCTTGTCAAAGATCTTGGAGGTTGTACATATCTGGGGCAAGATGAATCCTGGGAAGCTTTCTTTTAGACAGGAAACATCCATTGATGCATTCTCTTTTCTAATTTCTACAACCACAGACACAGTGGAATACACAGAAATAGAAACAATCACCTTGTCAAATGACTTACCAGAAACAGTTCACACCAAACCAAACAAACTGCCTTTCCTACCTATTCTCAGAACATGAGACAAAACCACAAACACACACCCACACCCAGAAAGGCACCTCCTTCCCCCAAGGAGGTCTGTGACTATACAGAGTGTTCTCTGACTGGTGGGCCATTCTATGTTTCACGGAATTGGACTATCTTGTCTCAGATCTAGTATCCTTGGCCAACTTTGTGAAGCTTACAGGAGCCAGCAGTGAGCCATTACCGGCTTTCTCAGGAAAGGCCCCTCTTCTGAGCTCTTCTGGCATTTGGTCATCTTCACATTAGTAGGCACCAAGAAAGACCGATTCTCACCTTGGTAAGTCCAAACAAGTGAGACCACTGGGAGTGGGACTGGGACTGGATCTGGGTGCCTGCCTTCCTGGATTCCAAGTTCAGAGACTTCCAAAAACAAGGAAGTGAGGTGAGGTCACTTCCTCCTGAAATGAATGAGGTCACTGACTTGGCAACCACTTTGTGCTAACAGTTTCTTCTTATGGTCCCTTGAGATGGAGGCTGCCCCAACTTCATGTGACACTTTCACAAGTTAGAATGGTATATAAACCATAGGCACCTGGGAAGAGCTCTCCACAAAGGCCTGGTTTGGTCCATCTTCTCTACATTAAAAAGAGAGAGGCTGATTCAGACACAAACCTGTATCCTGACCAGGTTGTTTGCTATGGAAGATGACTTTCACTTTCAAAAGTCCTTCATAGCTGCATACATTTTCTCCAGGGATTATTTCTGCATGTATCTTTGAGGTTCTCAGCAGGTGGAAGATCCCCTACATTCCTGTATTGTAAGACCAACACTTTCCCTGCTCTTCTGCAATGTTAGATTGAGGGAACATTGTATGGTTAGGGTTAAAAACATGTTCGATTTGTGTTAGGAATAATTCTGCGGGATGATTAATGGTATTGAAAACCTGCGATATTTACAAGAATATATAGGTGAAATATAAGTATGAAAACAGGAATCCTGGTAAGATTTGAAGCTCAGAAGGGCATTGGGCCCTTGATTGGGAGACTTAGTTTTGCATTATGTTCTGCACACATGCCTCAGCTGAATCGATATAAAATGGCATAGGACCTTTTTTCTTGGATGATTGAATGTCGAAGAGAACATCCAGTCAAAAAGGGACAGTAGGTAGGATTAAGAAGATAGTCAGTAGGTTTAGAAAAAAGCGTGAGTATAGGATTCGGACCAAAATATTTTTAACAATAGGGTTTTGGTTAGAAAGTGAATGTCAATGTAAGCACATGTAAAGAATGAGTTACAATAATGAGCTGGGGAAAATATGTAGGAAAACAGATATCAATAGAGACATTACGAAATGAGACAAAGTATAAAGTGAGTAATAGGATTAGACATTTTCAACAGGCTTGAGTTTGAATATATAATCTTAGGAAAAAACAAATATGTAATCACCAATAGGATTTTCATTTGAGCACATTAGGCAATCTGGACATGGATGTTTTTAGTCATCCATGTTCAAATTCCGTTTAGGTTTGGTACAATCATAAGTGTGACGTTTGTGTTTTTTGTGTCCTGAATATTACTGTGATAAAATGTATATGTAGATCAGGTGACATGGGTATTTCTTCCACCATTTCTGGGAGCAATATGTTGAAGATGTATTAATTAGTACTGGAGTTCAATGAGGTGTATCCTGTGTCTATGAATATAGAGACAATGCATGAATAGACGATATTGTGAATAAATAATATAACTGATTCCACTTTAAATAATAGATTGAATTAATATCTGAAAATATATAGGAAATCTTATGTTGATAAACAATCATTCATTCCAACCGGTTATACATCTAATTTTAATATTAGGTTTATGGTTTATCATGAAGAGTGTGTGGGCTTTGTTTCAAAATTGATTATGGAAATCAAATATAATGTGTTTGGAAAGAAGTCTCATGAAAAGACCAGTTAAGAAACCTGGAGGAATACATGTGTTTTGAAGCAGTAAGTGATTGAAAGTGAAACAAATGCCTATAAATTTGTGAACTTGTGGATGAAATATATATCCTATGATGTGCATAAACTGAAGAAATAATAATGTACCAGTGTTGTAAAAAAATGAACGTCAAAATACACATTATGTCCCATACAAATCTACAGGCAATGATGTTTAAGTGGGTCAGTTACTGTAGAAATATTAGGATTTGTATGCAACATTAACTGAAGTTAGTTTTCAGTACTAGAAAACAAATATGTATTTCAGGTGGATGAATATTTCTGAGAATAATCTTGTAAAAAAGTTGATTATAAATCCACATACATGAACATGAATGAATTCAGGGAGTTAATGTAAGACACATATATTTCATATTTTGAAAAATCTGGAGAGTGTGTATATATATATACACAGACATTAAAATGTAGCAATATTTATGCCTATCGAAATTCATCATTAAATATATATCATCAACAGATGCAAAAGTATTTATTTTAGTAAACATTTATTTATGTATAATGTTTTTCAACTAGGAAGCTCACCCATAGTTTGAATTTTCAGTTCCAAAATCGTTTTGGAGGAGTGATCTCTTCTCAAAATTTGTATCTTCCTAGTAACTGTAACCTCAAAAGTATGTATGTGTGATACCAGGTAGGATTCTATATGTGCATATAAAATTACATGTGCTGAATAGGCTACAGAGAAAGGGAGACAGGAATTCACATATTTGTTTACTTTAAAACACATTGAGAACTATTTAAACAAAAAATTTACTGGATTTATAACACCAACCCTTTATCATCCAAAAGACCAGTCCAACTGTACACCATTCCTCCTCTGAACTGCTTGTATTTCTATTCTGTTTGGGTTATTTTTCTCCATCATAATGGTTTAGTAGTCAGAGTCTAGTCAGCTATTGGTTAGTGTCAGGGATTCAGTATTTCGAATGGAATATTAGATAATGAATCCAATGTGTATGCAAATATGTGCTACACAAAATTTTTCCACTCTCTTCCAGAATAATGCCTTCATATTACTTCGGCCCCAAGTAAGACACAATTAGAGGAGAACAGTTAGAAAATCTGTGAATACCTATCAGGAATGCAAAATCCTCAGGAGTTCACAACCTTGGAGGTGGTAGGGGAGTTTCCAAAAGTAAGGGACAGGGTTGATTGATCCAACCTGATCTTTCATTAAAATTGGGGGCCATCTTGCCACAAAGCCATGACAAGATAATTTTGGCTTTACTATAAATTAGCGCAAATTCTGAACCTGCTTGGAATGCCTACCAGTGCCTTGAACTCACCCATGTCTGGATCTCTGACCAGATAGCAGCGCTCTCTAAAACTTTAATGATACCTCATAAATATTTTTCTTTCCCTGGCCAGACAACGTGTCTCTGAGGCTCTAATGGTCCTCATAAATTCTGATGTTAGGGCCAGCAAAAAAAAAAAAATGTAATATACCATTAGTGTGATGCTTGTCAAAGTTCTCTTATCTGTAACCCCCCTTTTGTGTATCTTTCTGGGCTACATATCTGGGCTGTAGGAAAGTTGGGTTGCTGTCTTGTTCCCGCCATTTTGGGAGGGAGAGGCAGCCTGGCCGGTTGAAATAATAAGCTTGCCTTAATTTGATTTTAATTGGAGTCAGTGGTCTTTTCTTGAGTTCTGGTCTTACATTTTGGAGTTCCAAAGCGAGATAACCCTGCCCGACCAGATCACAAGACCAGACTGTGGAAATTCTGAAGCTGGCCTGCCCTCTAGGGCTCCACACTGGAGAGCCACTCTAGGGGGTGTGCAACTTAAGACGTTCCAAGGCCTTGGATTGAGCCTTCAGTCCGTGGAGCACTGCAGAGAACCAAAGCACTAAAACTATTAGCAAGCTCCTGGTAGAGGAGGCCTCCATAGGTAAGTGACGCCTTTATAACATCTGCTATCCAGTTAAGGGAGAGTACTTCTGATGACAGGGAGGTGGCCTGGGTAGGCTAACATATACCCCTCTCTGGGACAGTAATGAGAATGGTTCTGTCCTCTGTTCTGTTCTGTAGGGAATTGCTCTTTAAATTTAAGCTCACAAGGTTTTCTAGGTGTTCAAAAATCTAATAAAATATTAATGTCTACAAAAGGTCTAATATGCCTTTGTTCAAGGACTTTTCCTTCAACAACAAAAAAATGGTTTACAATTTTCAATACAATTGTCTAATATTTTAATAAATAAGTAAAGTAAATTTCATATGGGATTACTCATTCATGAGTAGTTTTGTTTGATATCTGATTGATTTACTAAGTTCTGTATAAGTTTGTACTAAAGTGTGTATAAGATTGTAAAATTCAGTCATGTGTTAAAGAGACAAAAATTTCTGAAAACATAAGTTTACCCATAAAACTGTGTTATTAAGTTTTATTTTTTTCTAGAGCAAACAACCATAAAAATTAAACAACTGAATAAATAAGAACTGTTATTTTAGAGAACTGTACTGCCATTTCTTTAAAAGCTAAACTTGGTTAATGTAGAAACATCAATGTAATTGTGTTGCTGTCAATGTGCTCATATCTTCCAGGTATACAAGTCTGTAAGGTAGAAACTTGAAAAGAGCATTATATCAATCTGTTGTTCTAAATTTATATGGTAAAAAAATATATTGGGGATTTATTTACCTGTTATCAATAAGATATGTAAAGTTTTATGTTACTTTTTACATTGGGGAACCATTTAAATGTATTTTTAAGTTATTGAGAGCCTAATCTATGTAAAGGTTAAAAACTTTCAGCCTTTCTTTAATTCATGTTTTAAATCTGATATCATATGGTGTTAGCAAATGTTCATGTGACCTGACACAATTTATGTAAACTTTGTAAAATGATATTTAAAAAACAAAGATCACCTTTAGATCTAAAACACTAAAGATTCATATAGAGCCCTGCCTTAACTGAAATAAGGCTGTGTGTCCCATCTTACAACATGTGAGAATGACTACGAAAGCAGGAGGTCAGATTTTATTTCATTTAAAGTTATGTTTAAAAGTTTCTTTGGTTTTTGATTTGTGTCAAGATTACTAGGATTTAAACAGGGGATATAGTGTATAACTCAGCCAAAAAATTTAGGGTAGCTGTTACACGAACTAAGTATTTTTACTCTTGTTAAAAATTTTTATTTTGTAATTTCCTAATAAGTGATCTAAAGATTCCCTGTTAGTGTTTTACAGAAGTGTTGCTTTAAGAACACAACATGGGTTAATTTAAGATAATAAGTCATCACCTATAAGACAGAATAATACAGATCCCAATTAATTAAAAGATAAATAATTATAAAGTTATAGACATTAAATCCCAGTACTTGTAATATAAGGCTGTTAAAATTTATTTGCTGGATGTTTCAGATTAGGATTTAATTAAAGTTAAATGAAAAGGGCCAAGAAAACCAATATTTGGCTCTTGCCCTCTGAGTCAGTCTGAATCCAGGGAACAGGGGACTTCTCTAAAGAGCTTTGCAACTCTGGGCCAAATAACCTCCAGATCAGGAAAAATAATGAGACCACTGGAGAACATAAAGCCAATGAGTGCATTTGCCATGAAGAGGAGAGTTATCAGAGAAGGGAGACATTCTTATGCTTCTGAGGGAAACCACATGGTCAAGCAAGACCTGGACCCACCTAGCGAAAATGGCACTATCAGAACTGAGAAGCTGCTCTCAAGTTTCCCCAGAATTGACTCCCATAAAAGCTCAGCTGACTGTGAAAAATAGATAGAAACAGAAGTCAGTTTGACTGTTTCATCTTAAACAGTTAGCAAAGACAGTTAAAACGAAAATACAGCCATTCCTGGGCATTTTAATTAATAATAATAATCATCATCATCATCATCATAATAATAATAATAATAAAATTTTAAGGTATACAATTTATGTTAGCCTCCCAAAATAAGTAAGACTGGAAACTAAAAGAAGGATTCTCAGACAGGAATGCCTGATAACTATAAAAAGAGACTATCAAGAGGAGCTGCCAGAGGCAGATTTTTTAGGTTAAGACCTACTTATATTCCTAACCTAAACAGGTAGTCTTCGTGTCTGCTAGTACGATTATCCAGCCCTGAGTAACAGAAGTGAAGATTTCTCTATTAGACACAAAGGTCATACTAGTAAAAGGATTTTGCAAGATCAGATGACATGAAATTATTACACTGTATCTAATGGGGAAGGACAACTGTAACACTAAAATTAAAAGGTTACGTTGACAGTCCAGATAACTGGGGAAACTAAAGTCTGGTGAGGGAACCTCAATACAGCGACATGTTCCAACTGCTGCAACATTTATTCAGTACTCATGGTTTTTGTTTCTCTCAACTTTCAGGGCAGCTGAACAATAGGTAATCTAAAGGCCCAAAGCAGGGTTTCTCCACTGAGACTTTCATGGTCACACTGATATCTGAGTTTTCTGACATGGTCGCCATTCCTTTCAGCTATTCAGTACATGGCCATGTCACAGAGATTGGAGGTGGTACATTCCTTGGACACAAAACCATGAGCCTATTCTACAGAGTGGCCAGAATTCAGAAAGAAAACAGGAACTTAGGAAGATAGCAGGTGTTGCCCATCGATAAGGCAAGCTGCAGTACATTCATAAATTGGGCAGGATGAATGCTGGGAAGCTTTCTACTAGACAGGACACATCCAATGATGCATCCTCTTTTCTAATATCTACAACCACGGACACAGTGGGTTACACAGACATAGAAACACTCGCCTTGTCAAATGACTTAGTAAAAGCTGTTCACTCCAAAGCAAGTAAACCACCTTTCCTACCTATTCTCAGAATATGAGACAAAACCACAAACCCACACCCACACCAACAAGGACACCTCCTTCCCCCAAGTAGGTCTGTGACTATCCGGAGTTTACTCTGAGTGGTGGACCATCCTATGTTCACCAGAAATGGCCTGTCCTATCTCAGATCTGGTCTCTTTGGCCACCTCTCTGAAATTGTCAGAAGCTAGCGCTGAGCCACTACCTGCTTTCTCAGAAAAGGACCCTCTTCAGAGCTTTCCTCGCATTTGGCCATCCTCACATCAGTAGGTACCAAAAAAGACTGACCCTGTCCTCGGTAAATCCAAACAAGTGAGACCAATGGGACTTGGATTGGGACTGCTTTTGGGTGCCTGGCTTCCCGAATCCCAAGTTCAGAGAATTCCATCACCAAGGAAGTGAGGTGAGGTCACTTCCTTCCTGAACTGAATGAGGTCACTGCCTTGGCAACCAGTTTGTCCTAACAGTTGCTTCCAAGGGTCCCATGAGATGGAGGCTTCCCCTACTCTCTGTGACATTTTCACAAGTTAGAATGATAAATCAAACATAGGCACCCAGGAACAGCTCTCCATAATTGCCTGCTTTGGTCCATCTTCTCTACATTAAGATCAGAGAGGATGATTCAGACACAACCCTTCATCCTGACCAGGTTGCTTTCCATGGTAGATGACTTTTGCTCTCTCAGGTCCTTCATAGCTGCCTATATCTTCTCCAGGGATCATTTCTGCAAGGACCTTTGTGGTTATTAGCAGGTTAAAGATCCCCTACATTCCTGTATTTTAAGACCAACTCTGTCCCTGCTCTTCTGTAATGTAAGATTGAGGGAACAGTGTATGCTTAGGGTTAATAACAGATTCAATTTCAGTTAGGAATCATTCTACAGGATGAATAAAGGTATTGGGATCCTGCAATATTTACAACAATATATAGGTGAAATATAATTATGAAAACAGAAATCTAAGTAAGATTTGAAGCCCAGAAGGTCATTGGGCCCTTGATTGGTATACTTAGCTTTGAATTACTTTCTGCACAGATGTCTCAGATAAATCGATATACAATGGCATAGTATCTTGTACCTGGGATGATGGAATGTAGAAGAGAACATCCAGTCAAAAAGTGATAGAAGTTAGGATTAGGAAGATATTCGGTAGGTTTAGGAAGGAGGGAATAATAGATTTGGAACAAATGTTCTTTAGCAATAGGGTTTCGGTTAGAGGGTGAATGTATGTGTCACCACATGTGAAGATTCAGTCACAATGATGAACTGGGGAAAATATCTAGGAAAGAAGATATCAATTGAGACATTACAAAATCAGGCAAAGTATAAAGTGAGTGACAGGATTAGACTTTTTCAAAAGGGTTGAGTTTGATTATATAATCTTTGGAAGAAACAAATATGTAGTCACCAATAGGATTTTCATTTGAGCACATTAGGCAACCTGGACATGGATGTTTTTAGTAATCCATGTTCAATTTCCGTTTAGGTTTGGTACAATCATAAGTGTGAATTTTGTGTTTTTTGTGTCCTGAATATTACTGTGATAAAATGTATATGTAGATCAGGTGACATGGGTATTTCTTCCACCATTTCTGGGAGCAATATGTTGAAGATGTATTAATTAGTACTGGAGTTCAATGAGGTGTATCCCGTGTCTATGAATATAGAGATAATGCATGAATAGACGATACTGTGAATAAATAATATAACTGATTCCACTTTAAATAATGGATTGAATTAATATCTGAAAATATATACGAAATCTTATATTGATATACATTCATTCATTTCAACCAGTTGTACATCTAATGTTAACATTAGGGTTATGGATTATCATGAAGGGTGTGTGAGTTTTGCTTCAAAAGTGATTATGGAAATCGAAAATAAAGTGTTTGGAAAGAAGTCTCACTGAAAGACCTGTCAAGAAACCTGGAGGAATACATGTGTTCTAAAACAGGAAGTGATTGAAAGTGAAACAAATGCCTATAATTTGCGAACTTGTGGATGAAATATATATCCTATGATGTGCATAAACTGAAGAAATTGTAAAGTACCAGTGTTAAATAAAAATGAATGTCAAAAGTCACATCATATCCCATATTAATCTACTTGCATTGATGTTAAACAGGATGAGTTACTGTAGAAATATTAGGATTTGTATGCACCATTCACTGAAGTTAGTTGTCAGTACTAGGAAACAATATGTATTTCAGGTTGATGAATATTTTTGAGAATAATCTTGTGAAATATTGATTATAAATCCACATACATGAGCATCAATGAATTGATAGAGTGTACAGTAAGACACATATATTTCATATTTTGAAAAATCTGGAGTCTGTGTGTGTGTGTATATATGTATATATATATAACACAGAGACATTAAAAAGTAGCAATACATATGACAATCAAAATTTGTTGTGAAATATATATCATCCACATACATTTGGATATACATATAACACACAGACATTAAAAAGTAGCAATATATATGACAATCGAAATTTGTTGTGAAATATATATCATCCACAGGTCCAAATATATTTATTTTACTCAACATGATTTATGTATAATGTTGTTCAACTAGGAAATTCACGAATAGTTTGAATTTTCAGTTCCAACAGCATTTAGTAGGAGTGATCTCTGCTAACAATTTGTATCTGCCAAATCAGCCATCTCAAAAGAATGTACATGTGATACCAGGTAGGAATCTATATGTGCATATGAAATTACATGTGCTGAATAGGCTACAGAGAAAGGGAGACAGGATTTTTTTTTTTTTTGTTAAATTAAAAACACATGGAGAACTATTTCAAAAAAAAATTGACAAGTTTTACAACAGCTACACTTTATCATGCAAAAGGCAATTCCAACTGTACACCATGCCTCTTCTGAACTGCTTGCATTTCCAATCTGTTTGCGTTATTTTTCTCCATCATATTACTATTAGTAGTCAGAGTCTAGTAGGGTTTGGGGTAGTGTCAGGGATAAAGTATTTCCAAAGGAAAATTAGAAAAAGAATTCAATGAGTAGGCAAATATGTGCTACAAAAAATCCTCCCACACTCATCCAGAACAAAGCCTTGACATAACCATTACCCCAAGTATGACACAATTAGAAGAGAAGAGTTTGAAAATCCGTGATTATATATCTGGAATGGAACATGCTCAGGAGTTTACAAACTTGGAGGTGGTAGAGGAGATTCCAAAAGTAAGGGACAGGGTAAACATGCCACAAACATGGAGCTCTGGTGGAATAAAGACTTATTGAGAAACAGCCTCTGAGTTTGGACACATGAAATATATGTTGTTGTCAGGAGCTTTAGCTTCCTTTGTAGTGAGACCATCAAAGCTGGGTCTGCATCTATGTGACCTGGAGGAAGTGGTTTCTTATTTTCCAATGACCATGAGGCAGCAGTGCTGAATTCTATCTTTTTAGGTCAACTGTGGCCATTGGGGACTAAGTGTCTCCCCCCCTGTGGACCGTGAAGTCATTTGGTCATCCTCCATTTTTCCTGGTGTTTCTTGCAGCTGCACTGGGAGTTTGGTATTTGCTTCACGAAATACAAGGAATTCAACTGGGACACAGGGCTGGAGGGAGTTCTGTCACGTGTGGTGAAACAGGGTCAGCAAGAGAATGCACCAACTAGGCTTCTATCCTATATAGCTTGCCCCCTTGACTATAGCAACCTGATTCTGAACATTGCCCTGAAACCTCTCCATATAACAAAATGCCTTTACTTATAAGGGTCTGTTGGCTGCACCATGTCAGTCACAAGCCATTTTGAAGACAATGGCAGATCCACATGGCCCCACCGCAGATGTTTTATCACACTCCTGCCCACCACTCCTCTAGGCCCACTACTCAGAAGGCACCAAGTTACTGGCATCTCTGTTCTACACCATTTTCATGGAACCCAGTCAATCAAGGCACTGTGTGGTACACTCATGATCAGAAACAGGACATCCAAAGATTCTCCAGTGCCACCTGTTCATGGGAATTTCAAGAATTTCATGGTATTTATCAGGAAACATTAAATGGTGAGGAAGCTCATTTCATAGAAAGCTGTGGAGAATTATCACAGGCAAAACTTCCCAAAGAATGGCCAAAATGTCACATGAAGCCATTCCCATTGAGGTTTACAATGTGAGGTCCATGTGTGTTTTGCCTCTCAACTCTGGCTGTCAAGTTTTTCAGAATAAAATCATGTGATATCCTAGCTGAAATTCCTAGTGCTCTGTGGAAAGCAAACCTGGCCCTAGATCAGTTTCCAAGGGCAACTCTTATCCGTGGCCTCCTAAAATCCCAAAACAGTTCATGGCAATATTTCTCTGATGTCATTTCCTGAACTCAGTATCTAAGGGGAATCACACCAGAGTTCAAGCCAAGGTGGACCCAGTCATCTCTTCCAACTGTCACACAAATAACCAAAATTAAAACCAAAACACTCCCACATGGCCCTCATCTTCTTCCATATAGGCACTCATCATAAACTCCGGTTGGTGGTTTCCATGAGGGACACAGCTCAAGACAGTGTCAAAAATATGCTCCCTTGCCACTCATTTGCCTAAAGTCAGAGTGGCCTGGACACACTTCCGGTGAACCAGGAGTGATCAAATAGGCCTGCCATTAATACTGCTCTGCTTGTCCAATTTGAGGCCTACTGACTGTCAGGTATAAATTCTTTATGCGATTTGGAGTAATGAGAAAACCCAAGAACTTCTGCATGGCTTTGAAGAACTCATTTGACGCAAAGGATCCCTATTCTCACTTGATAGAGGTCAGGAACCTAACAGAGGAAGGCAAGAGACTTCATCCACAATCACTGATCTTTTTGCCATTGTGGTTTTGGATGCACATATGGGATCTTTCTTTAGATAAATTTGGTGCTGAGAATCTAAGCCACAGCCTCACACAGGATGAAGAGGCTGATTGAGACACATCCTTTTCCAAAGCATTTAATCAAAGAAACACAGGTGATGCCTATTCATTTCCATTTGAAAACTGTTTTCTTCAGGATTCAAAAAAGGGTGGCCTGAGGCAAAGACCTTCCTGACATTCAGGGCAACAGAACATTAGGTAAGCAAAAGGCCTAAAGCAGAGTGGCCAGAATTCAGGAAGAAAACAGGAACTTAGGAAGGTAGCAGGTGATGCACATCAATAAGGCTAGCCACACTCTATTCATTAATTGGGCAGGGTGAACGCTGGAAAGCTGTCTACTAGACAGGAAACAATCATTGATGCATTCTCTTTTTAATGTCTGCATCCACAGACACAGTGTGATACACAGATATAGAAACACTCCCCTTGTCAAATGACATTCTAGAAGCAGTCTAGTCCAAACCAAACAAACCGCCTTTCCTACCTATTCTCAGACCATGAGACATAACCACAAACACACACCCACACCCACAAAGGCACCTCCTTCCAGCAAGTAGGTCTGTGACTAACTGGAGTGTCCTCTGACTGACAGACTTTCCCTGAAATGTCCTGTCCTGTCTCAGATCTGTTTTTTTGGGCAAGTCTCCGAAGTTGTCAGTAGCCAGTGCTGAGCCACTACCATCTTTTTCAATACAGGCCCCTCTTCAGAGCTTTCATGGCATTTGCCGATCCTCACATTAGAAGCTACCAAGAATGACTGACCCTATCCTTGTTAATTCCAATCAAGTGAGCACACTGAAACTGGGACTGGGACTGGCTCTGGATGCCTGGCTTCCTGGATCCCATGTTCAGAGAGTTAAATCAACAAGAAAATGAGGTGAGGTCACTTCTTTCAGGAACTGAATGAGATCACTGCTTTGGTAACCATATGTCCTAACAGTTGCTTCCAAGAGTCCCATGCGATGGAGGCTGCCCCTATTTCCTGTGACACTTTTACAAGTTAGAATGGTATATCAACCATAGGCACCCTGTAAGAGCTCTCAACACAGGCCTGGATTGGTCCACCTTCTCTACATTGAGAAGAGAGTGCCTCATTCAGACAATCCACATCAAGTTGTTTGCCATGGATGATGACTTTTGCCCTCTCAGATCCTTCATAGCTGAATGCATCTTCTCCAGGGATCATTTCTGCATGGACCTATGAGGTTCTCAGCAGGTGGAAGATCCCCTACATTCCTGTATTTTAAGACCAACTCTGTCCCTGCTCTTTTGTAAAGTTAGATTGAGGAAACAGTGTATGGTTAGTATTAATAACATGTTCAATTTGGATTAGGAATCATTCTGCTGGATTAATAATGGTATAGGGAACCTGCGATATTTATAAGAATATAGAGAAGAAATATACGTATGAAAACAGAAATCTAGGTACGATTTGAAGCCCAGAAGGGCATTGGGCCCTTGATGGGGATACTTAGCTTTGAATTACTTTCTGCACAGTTGTCTCAGATAAATCGACATACAATGGTATAGGACCATTTACCTTGGATGATTGAATGTAGTGAAAGAGGAAGAGTCGGCAGGATTAGGAAGGTAATCGGTATATTTTGAAAGAAGAGTGAGTATAGGATTTGGACCAAAAGTTCTTTAGAAATAGGGTTTCTGGTAGAGAATGACTGTAAATGTCAGCACATGTGAAGAGTCAGTCACAATGATGAACTGGTGAAAATATGTAGGAAAGCAGATATCAATAGAGACATTAGGAAATCAGGCAAAGTATAAAGTGAGTGATTGGATTAGACAATTTCAACATGCTTGAGAGAATATATAATCTTAGGAAGAAACAAATATGTAATTACCAATAGGATTGACATTAGAGAGCATTAGGCAAACTGAACGTGGATGTTTTTAGTAATCCCTGCTCACTTTCCATTTAGATTTTGGTAGAAGCATAAGTGCGACCTTTGGTTTTTGTGTCCAGAATATTACTGTGATAAAATATATTTGTAGGTAAGGTGACATGAGTATTTCTTCCACTAGTTCTCAGAGCAATATTTTGAAGACTTATAAATTAGTATTCGGGATACAAATAAGTTTACCCTGTATCTATGAATACAGAGATAATGCATTAATAAATCATAATGTGAATAAATAATATAACTAGTTCCAATTTTAAATAATGGATTTAATTGATATCTGAAAATATACAGGAAATCTTATATTGATATACATACATTCATTCCAACGAGTTAAACATCTAATGGTAATATTAGGGTTATGGTTTATCAGGAAGAGTGTGTGAGTTTTGCTATTGTGGGTGAAGGAAAACGTGAGCCAGATGCAGGTTGGCTAGCCTAGATTACTATGTTTACCCGGCAGTTATCAAAGCCACAAAAGCCAAGGCTGTGTGAGGAAAAAGCCGACTTCTTCTGTGAGTCATAGGGATGTGAGCATATAGGGGCTGCCTAGAGGAACCCAAACTTTTCATCAAATTCAGTACACAGCATTGGCCATATTACCAATTAACAACCAAAACCGATGGCCCCCAGGGGGGTCTCTATAACCTCAAATTCTGTGTGACCTTTTTAACTGCGGCAAGTGCTCATTAGCGTGGAAGGAAATTCCCCTATGTGGAGGCCTTTTTCCTCCTTCACTCAAATCCTGAACTATACATCTCCAATAGATCCTCACCCTCTGCCATCTACTCCAGATGCTCTGCTGTCAATCCCACCTCAGCAACCTGATTTCTCCTCTCCAATTACTAAATCAAATACCCAAACCACCGCTGGTTCTCAGAAAATTGCCCCCTTGCTGAGGTAGCAGGTACTGAGATACCCCTCTTCCCATTCACTCCTCTCTTCTCCTGTCAGTGTCCGCACCGGGTCCCAACAGGTCCTTTTACCAGCTAACCCAAAGCTCAAACAGGCAGAGGAGAGCCCTCAGACCCCTATCCAAGATGTAATGAAAATGGCCTTTAAAGTTGCTTTGTCAACACTGAAAACAGGTTACTAAGAATTTGAAGTCCCTCACAGGCTTTTTGAGATACTCACTCCCATCTTCCCCTCTGGTCTATCTGTTCTACTGCTCAACTTTTTGATGCTAGGAAAATCCCAAAGCCCTTTCCCATTATTCTTTTACATCTCTTCTTCCTCATTCTCAGATCCACGGAGCTGCTCTCACCACCCGCCTTTCACGTCTTCCCCCTCTGTACCAGGACCACAGAAAATTCTTCTGACCTTCTCCAGAAGTCTTCACCATGGCTGAATTTAGGACTTTTAGCAAAAGAGTCCCAATGAAGGAGTTCAATGTAGATAAACTTCCTCTTTTCTTGTTGCCCTGTTCTACGTACCATGGGCTGGAAAAATCAGCTCTGCTATGCTAGACACCCCTTTACTAGTTTTTCACAAAATATGTGAACAAGGCCTCTGGCCTTGAGCTGGGGCTTCACAGAGATGGCTACATTTCTAAGATAAAGAAGTTACCAACTGGGCTCCATGGTAATAGCTGGCAGGGAGAAAAAAAAAAGAGAAGACAAAATCTCTCCCCCTCCCAAGTGTCCTTAAAAACTAAACTTGCATAGAACAGAGGAAATAAAACAGAAACAAAAACAGCTTTTTGTGAACTTCTGCAGACTGTGAACTTCTGAGCCACTTTACCTACATGTTGGGTACAAAATTCTGAAACTACCTAAACTTGGGGTTCAGCGGATTAATTGATTACAACAGAAGCAATGCCCTCTAAATCCGTTTGCAACCAAATAGGATTGTTTCCCTAGCTTCGGTGCTATCTTAGGTGCCTTGCCTTGTCTGTCCCTACAAAAGTGTAATTCTATATACTTAAACATTGTTAATGGGTTCATAAAATGGTCAACAGATGTGATTAATTATGTAATGGTGCAGATGATTCCCAGAGTGCTCTATCATTAAACAGGTTCATTTAAAAATCAAATAGGGGGGCAAAAAACTCGGTTCCGCTGGGAAGCTGTATTCCTCACTTTAGCCATCCTATTCGGAATAGGAGTTGCTGCAGGGGTGGGCACAGGAACCACTGCCCTAGTCCATGGGACACAACAAATAACCCAATGACAAGTACCAATAGACCAAAACTTAAAGATATTAAAAACCTCCATCACAGCTTTACAGGAATCTTTAACCTCGCTCTCTGAAGTAGTTTTACAGAACAGGCGACATTTGGACCTTCTCTTCATGAGAGAAGGGGCCTTTGTGCTGCATTGAGGGAAGAATATTGTTTTTATGCTGACGATACTGGAGTTATAAAAGAATCTATGAGTAAATTAAAAAAAAAAAACGCCTTGAAGAGTGTCAACGAGAGACAGAGGCCCAAAAAGGGTGGTTTGAGTCTTGGTACACACAGTCCCCGTGGGTAACTACACTTTTATCAGCCTTGGCCGGTCCTTTAATAATCTTCATATTATTGCTAACTGTAGGGCCCTGTATGCTCAACCATGTAGTTTCTTTTCTCCAAGCTCAAATTGGACAAGTTAAACTTATGGTAATCAGACAACAATGTTTCCGACTAGCAGACATGAATTGTGACACCCCCCAATGATCACTTTTATGATTAAAAGTAACCAGAACAAGAAGTGGAGAATGAAAGGATAATAAAATAGGTACTTGTCAATTTCTGTTTTTCTGTATGCTTAACAAAACACTGTTGAAATCTTGAGAACTGTTTTCTTATCTTGTTCCCCAAATGTACTGTCCCCAATTGCCAAACTGCAGAATGTACTCCCTCACACATTTGCAAACAAACCGCCCACTTGCCATGACCCATCAATAAATTTCACTCCCTGCCCTCTCTAAGGAAAGTATATAAGCTCTGCTTAAGCTGTTCTCAGGGCTCTCTGCTAAATTCAAGTGAGCTCTGAGCCACAGCATGCTGGACCCCCAATAAACACTTTGCTGTTGCATGTGACAGTCTCTTGGTGGTCTCTTACTCCAACGCTCGACCAACCTTTACATTGGTACAATCATAAGTGTGACCTTTGCTTTTTGTGTCCAGAATATTACTGTGATAAAATGTATACATAGGTCAGGTGACATGAGTATTTCTTCCACCATTTCAAGGAGGAATATTTTGAAGACATGTAAATTAGTATTGGGGGTATAAAGAGGTGTACCCTGTGTCTATGAATATAGAGATAATGCATGAATAGACAATATTGTGTATAAATAATATAACTGGTTCCACATTAAATAATGGATTGAATTGATATCTGAAAATATATAAGAAATCATATATTGATATACAATCATTCATTCTAACCGGTTATACATCTAATCGTAATATTAGGGTTATGGTTCATCATGTAGGGTGTGTGAGATTTGCTTCAAAAGTACTTATGGATATCAAAAATAATGTGTTTGGAAAGAAGTCTCATGAAAAGACCAGTCAAGAAACATGAAGAAATATATGTGTTCTGAAGTAGAAAGTGATTGAAAGTGAAACAAATGCCTATAAATTTGCAAACTTGTGGATGAAATCTATATCCAATGATGTGCATAAACTAAAGAAATTGTAATGCACCAGTGTTGAAAATAAATTAACATCAAAATACACATCATGTTCCATAGGAGTCTACTTGCATTGATGTTAAACTTGGTCAGTTACTGAAGAAATATTAGGATTTGTGTACACCATTCACTGAAGTTAGTTTTCAGTAGTAGGAAACAAATATGTATTTCAGGTGGATGAATATTTCTGAGAATGATCTTGTGAAAAGATAATTATAAATCCACATACATGAATATGAATGAATTTAGGAAATGTATAATAAGACAGATATATTTCATATTTTGAAAAATCTGGATAGTATATATATATATATATATATATATATATATATATATATATATATATATATATATATATATACAGATATTAAAAATTAGCACTATATGCCAATTGAAATTCACCATGAAATATATATCATTCACAGATCAAAAATATTCATTTTACTGAACATGGATTTATATATAATGTTGTTCAGCTAGGAAACTCACCCATAGGTTGAATTTTCAGTTCCATCAGCATTTAGGAGGAGTGATCTCTTCTCACAATTTGTATCTGCCAAGTCAGCAACCACAAAATAGTGTACGTGTAGTACCGGGTAGGATTGTATATGTGCTTATAAAAATACATATGCTGAATAGGCTACAGCGAAAGGGAGACAGGAATTCACATATTGGTTAACTTTAAAAACAACTGGAGAACTATTTCAACAAAAAATTGACTAGATTTATAACTCCTACCCTATACAGTGCATAAGGCAAGTCCAAATATACACCAGGCCTCTTTTGAAATGCTTGTATTTCAATTTTTTGGGGATTATTTTTCTCCATCATATTAGGATTAGTACACAGCGTCTAGTAGGGTATGGGGTAGTGTCAGGGATTCAGTATTTCAATTGGAAAATTGGAAAATGAATCCAATGTGTATGCAAACATGTGCTACACAAAAATCCTTCCACTCTCATCCAGAACAATTCCTTGACATTTCCTTCGCTCCAAGTAAGACACAATTTGAGGAGAAGAGTTATAAAATCTGTGAATATATATCTGGAATGAAAATTGCTCAGGAGTTTAGAACTTTGAAGGTGGTAGACCAGTTTCCAAAAGTAAGGGACAGTGTAAACTCCACAATCATGGAGCTCTGCTGGCCTAAATATTTCTTCAGAAACTGCCTCTGAGGTTGGGCACTTGAAATATATGTTGTTGTCAGGAGCTTTAGCTTCCTTTGTAGTGAGACCATCAAAGCTGGGTCTGCATCTATGTGACCTGGAGGACATGGTCTCTTATATTCCAATGAACATTAGGCAGCAGTGCTGAATTCTCTCTTTGTAGATAATTGTGGCCACTGGGGGCTAAGTGTCTCCCCATGTGGATTGTGAAGCTATTTGGTCACCTTCCACTTTTTGTGGTGTTTCTTGCCGCTGCACTGGGAGTTTGGTATTTGCTTCACGAAATTCAAAAAGTTCAACTAGGACAAACTGCTGGAGGGAGTTCTGTCACGTGTCGTGGGTCAGGGTCTACAGGAGAATACACCAATCTGGCTTCTATCCCACATAGCTTGCCCCCTTGACCATAGCAACCTGATTCTGAACATTGCCCTGAAACTTCTCCATATAACAAGATGCCTCTACATACAAGGTTCTGCTGGCTGCTCCATGTCAGTCACAACCCATTTGAAAGCCAATGGCAGATCCACATGACCGCACCACAGATTTTTTAACACACACGTGCACAACACTTCTCTACGACCACTAATCAGCAGTTTCCAGCTTACTGACATCTCTGTTCTACATCATTATCATGAAACCCTGTCAATCAAGGCAGTGTCTGGTACACTCAAATCAGCAACAGGACATTCATGGTTGTCCAGTGCCACCTGGTCATGGGAATTTCAAAAATGTCATGGTATTTATGTAGCCATTTTTCAAGGATGAATTTGGAGGCACTCTGGGTTTCAATTCATTCAGGTACCGTTAAATGGTGAGGAAGCTCATTTCAATGAATGCTCTAGAGAACTCTCACAGGCAAGGTGTCCCAAAGAGTGGCCAAAAAGTTACATGAAGCCAGGCCCATAGAAGTCTACAATGTGAGGTCCATGTTTGTTTTGACTCTCAACTATGGCTGCCAAGTCTTTCAGAATAAAATCACATGATATCATTGCTGAGATTCCCTGTGCTGTGTGGAAAGCCACCCTTGGTCTAGATCTCAGTTTCCAAGGGTGACTCCCATGTGTGGCCTCCAAAAATCTCAACACATTTCATGGCAATTATTCTCTGAGGTCAGTTCCACAACACAGTCTCTAAGGGGAATCACACCAGAGTTTAAACCCCGGTGGACCCAGTCATCTCCCAACCGCCACACAAATGACCAGAATTAAAACCAAAACACTCCCACATAGCCCTCATATTCTTCCATATATACACTCATCATAAACTGTGGCTGGATATTTCCATGAGGGGCACATCCAAAGACAGTGTTCAAAAAAGCTCCCTTGCCCCTCATTTGCCTAAAGTCATTGTGGCCTGGACACCCTTCCTGTGAACCAGGAGTGATCAAGTAGGCCAGCTCTTAATACTGCTCTGCTTCTCCAATTTGAGGCCTACTGCCTGTCAGGTATAGACTCTTCTTGTGATTTGGAGTCATGAGGAAACCCAAGCACCTCTGCATGGCTTTCAAGAACTCATTTGACCCAAAGGATCCTTATTCTCACTTGATAAAGGTCATGAAACTAAGAGAGAAAGGCAAGAAACTTCATCCACAAAAACTGAACTTTTTGCCATTTTTTTTGGATGCACACATGGGATCTTTCTTTAGATCCATATGGTGCTGAGAATTTAAGCCACAGCCTCATACAGGGCCAAGATGCTGATTCAGACGCATCCCTTTCCAAAGCAATTAAGCAAAGAGCCACAGGTGATGCCCATTCTTTTCCATATGAAAATTAATTTCTTCACGCTTCACAAAGTGTGGCCTGAGGCAAAAACCATCCTGACATTAAGGGCAACAGTACAATAGGCAAGCAAAAGGCCCAAAGCAGGGTTTCTCCTCTGAGACTTTCCTGGTCACACTGATATCTGAGTTTTCTGAGATGCCCCCATTCCCTTCAGCTATTCAGTACATGGCCATTTCACAGAGTGTGGAAGTGGTTTATATCTTGGACACAAAACCATGAGCCTATTCTGGAGAGTTTCCAGAATTCAGGAAGACAACTGGAACTTGGGAAGATAATAGGTTTTGCCCATCTATAAGGCAAGCTGCAGTCCATTCATAAATTGGGCCGGATGAATGATGGGAGCTTTCTATTAGACAGGACACATCCATTGATGCATTGTCTTTTCTAATGTCTACAACCACGGACACAGTAGGATACACAGATATAGAAACACTTGCCTTGTCAAATGACATACAAGAAACAGTCCACTCCAAACCAAACAAACCGACTTTCCTATCTATTCTCAGAACATGAGACAAAACCGCATACTCACACCCATACTCAAACGGCACCTCCTTCTCCCAAGTAGGTGTGTGAATATATGGAGTGTCCTCTGACTGGTGGGCCATACTCTGTTCCACCGAAATGCCCTGTAGGGTCTCAGATCTTGTCTCCTTTTCCAACTCTGTGAAGTTGCCAGGAGCCATTGGTGAGCAACTATCTGCTTTCCCTGGAAAGGCCCCTCTTCAGAGCTCTCCTGGCATTTGGCCATCCTCACATCAGTAGGTACCAAGAAAGACTGACCCTATCTTTGGTAAATCCAAACAAGTGAGCCCAAAGTGACTGAGACTGGAACTGGCTCTGGATGCCTTGCTTCCTGGATCCCAAGTTCAGAGATTTCAAACACCAAGGAAGTTAGGTAGGTCAATTCCTTCAGAAACTGAAAGAGGTCACTGCCTTGACAACCACTTTGTGCTAACAGTTGTTTCATAGGGTCCCATGAAATGGAGGCTGCCCCTACTTCCTGTGACACTTTCAAAAGTAAGAATGGTATTTCAACCATAGGCACCTGGGAACCGCTCTCCACACAGGCCTGGTTTGGTCCATCTTCTCTATATTAAGAAGAAAGCGGCTGTTTCAGACACATCCCTTTGTCCTGACCAGGGTTTTTGCCATGGAAGATGATTTTTGCTCTCTTAGGTCCTCCATAGCTGCCTACATCTTATCCAGGGATCATTTCTGCATGGACCTTTGAGGTTCTCAGCAGGTGGAAGATCCCCTACATTCTTGTATTGTAAGACCAACTCTGTACCTTCTCTTCTGTAAAGTGAGATTGAGCGAACAGTGTATGGTTAGGGTTAATAACAGGTTCGATTTGGGTTAGGAATCCTTCTGCGAGATGAATAATGGTATTGGAACCAACAGAAATCTAGGTAAGATTTGAAGCCCAGTAAGGCATTAGGCGCTTGAGTGGGATACTTAGTTTTGAATTATATTCTGCACAGACGTCTCAGATGAATCGATATACAATGGCATAGGACCTTGTATCTTCGATGATTGAATGTTGAAGAGAACATCCAGTCAAAAAGGGATAGTAAGAAGGATTAGGATGATAGTTGGTAGGTTTAGAAACAAGAGTAAGTATAGGAGTGGGACCAAAATTTCTTTAGCAATAGGCTTTTGCGTAGAGATTGAATATAAATGTCAGCACATGTGAAGAGTCAATCACAATAATGAACTGGGATAACATCCTCACTCCATGGGTGCATCCTCCGCCAAGTGGAGGGGCCCATGGGGGACGAACCGTTATGGCAAGGGCAGAAGATAGTTGGTCAGAGCTGTTACTCATACTTTTATATAAGAAAGAGAGATCTGTGGGGATGTAAACTTAAGAAATAAGCCTGTGAGAAGGGTAGAACATCCTTTTAAATGTTGGCAGCACGGTCTTCCATCTCCAGACGATGATGGACCTGTATGGGTTTAGAGGCCATAATATTAATCTGTTCTTTAATAAATTGTACCAGCCTGTTTATAATGCAGGGTCCTATGGACCCAATTATAAGTAAACCCAACAAAGGGCCTAATAGGGGAAGAAGGTAGGGTAGAAATCCATAAAGCCCAGTCCAGAGGGGATTTTCAAATAGTTCGTGTCATCTCTTTCTAGATCTTATTGAAGGTGCTTAATTTTAGTGCATACTATGCCTGATTTATTGGCATAAAAGCAGCATCGTTCCCCTAAGCCCAAGCAAATACCTCCCTGGTTATCTGTCAGCAAATCTAAGCCTCGTCTTTTTGAAGGAACACTTCTGCCTCTGAGTCTATTTGGTCCTGCAGATCTTTAATGGTTCCTGACAGAGTTTGTACATCATTTATAAGTTGTTGAGACAGGCGATGGTAAGAGTGTATAGCTGTGCCTAAGCCAGTGTACCTGTGCCCACAGCAGCTGTTATTCCAAAGCTGGCAATGAGTGGTAAGGCCTGTATTGCCCGCCTGTGTCTTTTGACTAAGGTGTCTAGGCTAGGAATGGGTAGAGGTTCATCTCCTGGGACTATAGTTATATCAGGGAGTAATAAGGCAAGAACAGAGCCACCGGTCCAATTCGCTGGAAGCCTGGGGAAGGCCAAGTTTCCTCCACCCATTAAAACTCTGCCATTGGGAGGACAAAGAGTTGGGGTGGGTGAGGAATAATTTTGTATGTTGAGCAATTTTCAAAGAAAGTAACTCCAACATCAATATCATAGGTGTTATTCTGCATCCCGCCTAAAAGACATAATGTAATAGTGCCTATAAGTTGTACTTAAAAAGGAAATCCGGGTTGGCATGTATTATCATTGTCTATGATAGAATTAATAGGAACTGCCATAGTCATAATTGCCCCTGTTGTCATGCAGAGCCAGCAATCACCAGCAAGGGTGTGGTTGAAATTATTAAGCAAGTAGAAGGTAGTTTCCAAAATATCTAATGTATTGGTATCTAAACCTGGGAGCTGAGATTTAGGCAACATTAAGAGATGATATGTGAGCTCAGGGATTTGGGGTTTCAAAAGTTTGATTATGTGAGGATGTTTGACAGCATCAGTGGTTCTTCCACCATCAGTGACCCCTGTAGGGGCCTTAATGGGCCAGCAGGAGGGTTTACCGACAGGGCCTTGGCAACCAGCTGACTGTAGCTTGGTGTATTTGCCTCCTACTCGCTGGTCAAATAGAACGGAGGTATAATGAATAGTGGTCCCCCCTGCTGCATGAGTTTTAGTTTGGGAGGCTTCAAAAAATTGTTCTCCCTGCTTGTTAACACAAATTGAGGGCGACACATAACAAGAGTCATGCCTCGCCTGGGTATGCGAACAGGTTGCAGAAGAATTTTGGAGAGCTTTACTTGTACTAGGGGGAATAAACTTTGGCTTGTTAACACATACCCATTTAGGCTGATGAACTCCTCCAAGTTTATGGTCAACCTCGGCATGGAGGTAAGCCACCTTAGTCACGCAGTCAGCAGTCTCGGTCCAACTAGTGGGAGCCTGAGTCCAAGATCATCATTTGCATTCACAGGGGGGGCCCAAAAACTTACACCATGATGTTGGAACGTGGAGGGCCAAGGCCTCCATGTACAAACCTGTTAAGCAGAAGTGCCTAAATCAGGATCCTCACAAAGATTGTTGGCTGCATCTGAAAAAGAACAAAATTTGTCCTCAGGGGGAGGCCCTCCATCCCTGTGTTGAGGTAAGTCATTAACCTGTTTAACCAGGCATTCTGGTAACCATCTTGGGGCTGATTGCTCTTGGTCCAAAAGACAAGCTGAGCCTCGTCCCCAGATGAGAACAGGATCTGGACCTTTCCATTTATTTGTAAGGGAATTGCACCACATATGAGGTGGGCGAACAGAATTGGACAAGGGATGCCAGTTTCTGTCTGCGGCCGAATGGCCTTCACTGTCTAGGGTAAGAAAAATAAGGGGAAGTAAGGCATGGTTAAGGCGATGCCTGGGAGTGGTAAATACAAGGGCGGAAGCCTTATGGAGGGTTATCCAAGTCTATAAGGTAAGGTGGGCACGTTCCACAACGCCTTGGCCCTGAGGGTTGTATGGAATTCCAGTAGTATGACGAATTTGCAAGGTAGCACAAAACTATTTAAACTTGGCACAGGTATATGCAGGATAATTATCTGTTTTAATATGTATTGGTTTACCCATTATGGAAAAGGCTGAAATAAGAGGAGAAAGAACATATTTGGTAGCCTCTCCTGAATGTGGTGATGCAAAAATAAAGTCGCTGAAGGTATATATAGAAACGTGTATATATTTGGTAATTTCAAATTCAGGAAAATGAGTAACATCCATTTTCCAAAACTGATTGGGCAGTAATTCTCGGGGGTTAACTCTCATGTGTTGAATGGGGAGGGAGACAGTGCAACCTGGGCATGCTTTTACTATTTCTCGTGCCTGTTGCATGGTAATTTTACAAAGTAATTGAAGGCTCTTGGAATTTAGATGGTGAAGATTGTGTAACTCTGTGGCCTTTTGAATGGAGCCCACAAAAATTGGAAAGATGGAACGAGTTGCTGCATCAGCTTGGGCATTACCTTGTGTTAGAGGCCTGGGATGATCAGAGTGTGCCCTGATGTGTTCTAAGAAAAATGGGTGTTGTCTGGCCTGAATTAGCTGCTGAAGCTGATGAAAAAGAAAGGCCACATTGGAAGAAGCCTTAATGGTGGGGGAAATGTCCAGCAGGGGCACAGAATGAGCAATGTAGGCACTGTCTGTATAAATATTAACAGGATTATCAAAAAATATTATAAAAACTTGTGTTATGGCAAACAATTCCACAACCTGTGCTGACTGATAGATAGTATCAAAGATGGTAGGCTGGTTATTGACAACAAAGAGCGCTCAGCCATTACTGGAACCGTCTGTAAAGACATTAAGGGCTTGAGGAATGGGAGCCTTTTGAGTAATTTTGGGAAAAATAAACGGATGTAACTGGACAAAATGTAAAAGGGGGTCATTGGGGAGGTGGTTATCAATTGTTCCCCAAAAGCCTGATAGGGCAATACCCCATTCATCCCGTTTCTGTATTAAAAATTTGGTTTGGTCCTTCATATATGGAATTAAATTATTATGAGGTTCTTTGCCAAAATGTTGTCGAGAATCAAATGACCTTTAATAATAATAGAAGCTACCTGAGCAAGATTAACAGTAATAACCTTGGAGGATGTGGTGGGTAAATGGACCCAAAGCAAGGGGCAGCCTTTATTTTTATAATGTGGATCTCGCTGCCAAATTATTCCTGTGGGTGTATGAGGAGTTTGTTAAATAACCAGAACCAGAGGAAGGCTATAAGAAATTTGTGTAACAAACTGTTGGGCAATGGCTTCTGTGACTTGGTTTAATGCCTGTAATGCCTCGTATGTAAGCTTTTGAGAGGAGGAGGGGTGGGAATCACCTCTCAAAATATAATAAAGGGACAAAAGTACACAAGTGGGTAATTTTAAATATGTTCTTAGCCATTTAATATCCCCCAGTAATTTTTGAAAATCATTAAGAGTGTGAAGATGGTCCACACGTAGTTGTATTTTAGGAATTTGAATCTGATTATCTTGAAGTTTAAGGCCCAAATAGGTATAACAGTCCTGTGTTTGAACCTTATCAGAAGCTATCTGCAGTCCCAAGGTAGTGAGGGTTTTGTAAAGGTCCAGGTAACAATTATTAACGTCATGGATATTAGGTGCAGCAATTGACAAATCATCCAATTAATGTAAAATATGAATTTGTGAACATTGCTCTCTCACAGGGTCTACTGCTTGAGCAACGTATTTTGGGCTAAGACTAGGGCTGTTGGCCATACCTTGGGGAAGAACCTTCCATTGAAATCTGTGCATAAGGCCCTGAAAATTAATGTGAGGGAGACTAAAGGCAAAATAGGGTCTATCCTCAGGATGTAAAGCAATGGTAAAAAAGCAATCTTTTAAGTCAACAACCATTTTACAATAGTTTTTGGGAATAGCCACTGGTGTGGGAATGCCTGGCTGTAGTGCTCCCATCAGGCATATAACTTTATTAATGACAAACAAATCTTGTAAAAGGCGCCACTTGCCTGATTTTTTCTTAATAACAAAAATAGAATTATTCTATGGTGAGCTTGATGGCTCTACATAGCCAGCTGCCAGCTGTTCCTGCACTAACATGGAGGCAGCCTCCAATTTTTCTTGGGTAAGGGGCCACTGATCCACCGACACAGGAGTCTGAGTCTCCCAAATAATTTTATCTGCATGGGGTACAGGAGGGTCAGGGACCAACACTAAAAATCCAAATACCCAAGTCTATATGTATTTGTTTTTTGTAAGGGTTGTATAGGCTCAACCAGTCCTTGTCTCAGTCTCCCCATGCCTGTACCAGGGACAAAATTCATATGAAGCATTTGATGAGTCACCATGGAATTGCGACTGGAAAGAATAACTTACATTTGACTCAAAATATCTCGGACGTATAGGTTAAGATGAAGGTCAGGAACAAAGAAAGGAGTGACAGTTCCAATATTACCCTCTTTATCAGTCCAGCTAAGAGCCCTAGAGCTGACCAGAGGATTTTTTGATTGTCCTATCCCTTTAAGGTCTGTCAAGGATGGGGTGAGGGGCCAACCTGTTGGCCAGTATTTTTGAGAAATAATTGTGACATCAGCTCCAGTATCAAGAATTCCTTGGAATGCCTTTCCTTCAATAAGTAAGATAAGGGTGGGTCTATTGTGAGAAATGGGCTGAACCCAATATACATCAGAGGAGCCCAAGGAGGTAGTCCCCCTCGGTAGGTTTGAGTGGTGGAAGTGCCTCCTGAATCCAAGGGAAGGAGTATTAATTGTGCAAGTCTTGTTCCTGCTGGGATGGCTGCAACTCCATTAATAGCTGTGGCCAGTATTTTTATTTCTCCAGTGAAATCATTATCTTTAATGCCAGGGAAGACCTGAACACCTTGTAAGGTAGTAGAGGCTCTTTCAAGAATAAGGGCACACATATGAGATGGAGTGGGACCCATAATTCCAGTGGGTATTATCTGGGGCCCTTGCATTGAGTCTAATATTGTATCGGTGGCGGCAAAAAGGTCCAATCCTGCGCTGCCTGGGGTGGTTAATTGGAATGAGGCAATTGTGGAGAAGGATTTTGAGATAGGCTGCTGAGGGCATTTGTCTTAGATCTACACTCACTGGCCCAGTGATGACCTTTACCTCATCTAGGGCAAAGGGTAGCTGGGGGCAGTTTAGCCTCAGTTTGAAAAGACACTATTCTTAGGCTTTGTTTGCCTGTCGGACACTCACGTGCAAAATGGCCAGGTTGTTTACAAGTAAAGCAACTACGTGAGCCAGGATTGTGAAAGGCCTTGGTAAAGGCGGCACCGAGGGTGAGACCCATGGCAAGGGCTACACCCAACCCTGCACAGAGTCCAATAAAGTCAGAAAGTTTCACTTTTTTCTTATGTGGTCGAAGAACATCCTGACATGCCAGGTTGGCATTTTCAAAGGCAAGATGTTTTACAAAGGTGCTTTCGCTTTCACTTGGTCCAAGCAAGAATCCCGCAGCTAGGTTAAGCCGGGGAACAAAGTCGCTATAAGGCTTGTCGGGCCCTTGTCGAATTTTTGCCAGGGAAGTCGTAGCAGAGGCCTTTTGAGGGAGGCGTCTCCAAGCATGTAAGCCAGCCATCTGAATCTGTGTCAAAAGTCCAGCAGGGAAACGTGCCAGTTAAGTTTTAGTGTCAAAAGGCGCATTGCCCACTAGCTTAACATAAGTCCAGGAATAAGAGGAGGGCTTAGTTAAATTTTTCTGAGCAGTTTCCTGACAGTGCTCTTTGAAATCTGCATTCCATAACAGGAAGTCTGCGGCATTGAGGGTAGCTTGGTCTAAAAATTTCCAATCATTGGGAGTAAGACATTGTGTCATGTAGCTTTCTAATAAAGCCTACGTGTAGGGTGCAATGGGTCCATAGTGAGCACAAGACTTTTTAAGTTTTTTCAAGAAAACGCAGGCTTAATGTTTTGTAGACACTCTGGGTTTCTTCCTGCCTAGGGATGAAGTCCTCATCCTCTGAGTCCTGATCTCCTTGATCCATTTCCCCCGCTTCCTCCTCTTGATCCTCGTCTAAGTTTTTGACATCAACCTGGGCAGGCTTAACTATCTAACTGAGGGTGACTGAAAAGTGAGAACAGTCCAATGGAGCGGCTTAGCCTTTGTATTAGACCACTTTGGGCCAGCTTGTGTTGACTCCAGCAATAAGGCTAATGAATAAAGCTCAGAGTCAAGGGATCTTAATTCTTTTTAAACTTGGATCTCTTCCAGTCTATGTTGGAGAGACTCTCCCAAGGGAGCCAGGTTAGGCAAGGGAATTGGGGAAAAAATATGTGGTGGGGGGATTTGGCCCCTGAAGGGCCAGAGCACAAAAAGCAGGAGAGATATAGGAGGGAGGTGGATGTGTAAGTCCTATAGGCTGTGGCTGGGTCCTAAGCAGTGGCAGGTCTTCTGTATCATAGGGAGTTGCTTCCTTCTCCAAGTTAGCCTTCTCCCCAGGGGTCAATGTGTCTCCAGGATTTAAAACTGGATAAAGGCGGTTGGTAACCATTGGAGCCCTATTCATTAGGGTGGTATTTTGAGGGGGACCAGGAAGGTTTCCAGGGTCCTGGGGAGACTGAGAATGGTCTATGTCTATACTAACTGATGGGCATGCGAGGGGGGAACGAGAGGTCTTTTGCATAGTCTCTTTCCTAATCCTGAAAAGTTTTAAGGTACCATTGTGAAAGGGTGAACTTTTAAGAAATTCATTAATTAATTTCCATTAAGAAAAGGTGGGAACAGGCAATTTTTCTGTCCAAAGGATTCATAATAATCTTTTAAACAGTCTCCTACTCTAAGCCATCTTTTACCATTAATGGTCCCTTCAAGGTGAAATCATAGACACAATTCCCCTATGTATGAAAAGAAAAATTTTAAGTCCTTTTTCTTAACACGTGCCCCCCATGTCTTGAAGGAATCCTTGAGGCCAGACAAATACAAATCATGTGACAAAACTGCTTGACCCGTTGTGGGTCACTCCCCGTGCGTCATCCCCACTCTCCTCCTGGATCTGTCTCTCGGTGGTGTCTGCTGAGGCAATTGTGAGCTCCGCTTGACCAAGTTTTCCAGGAGGACTGGGTTCCCTATGACTCAAAGGCTCGAGCCACAGTCAGTGGGCGCCAGATGTCCCGGCTGGCAGGACACATCAACGTGGGCAGCGAACCAAGATAGGGAGGAATGAAGGGACAAGAGACACGAGAGATGACAGCAAGACAGGAGTTCTGATCAACCTTCAAAATACATTGTTCACACAGGGGATTTTATATGCTGGAGATGGGAAAGCTCTCTTATCGGCAGTTCCTGGATGTCTACACAAGGTGAGATAACCTCAGGATATTTCAGGAAGACAGATGGCCACAGGATGTCTCAGGGACACAGATGGCTAAATGATGTCTCCAAGAGATGATGTCTCCCTGGGTGTTGTTTCTTGTAAGTGTCAGGCTATTCTTTGAAGGAGAATTCCTTCTACCCCTGACAGTCAGGGATTCAGTATTTCCAATGGAAAACTGAAAAAAGAATGCAATGTGTATGCAAATATGTGCTACCCCAAAATCTTCCCACTTTCATTCAGAACAATGCCTTGACATTACCTTCACCCCAAGTAAGACACAATTAGAGAAGATTTGAAAATCTGTGAATACACATCTGGAATGGAAAATGCTCAGGAGTTCACAAACTTGAAGGTGGTAGAGGAGTTTCCAAAAGCAAAGAACAGGGTAATAACTCCACAAACATGGAGCTCTGCCGGCATAAAGATTTCTTGAGAAACTGCTTCTGAGGTTGGGCACTTGAAATATATGTTGTTTTCAGGAGCTTTAGCTTCGTTTGTATTGAGACCATCAAATCTGGGTCTGCATCTATGTGACCTGGAGGACATGGTTTCATATTTTCCAATGGATATGAGGCAGCAGTGCTGAATTCTCTCTTTGTAGGTAAACTGTTGCCAATGGGGGCTAAGTGTCTCCCAGTGTGGACTGTGAAGACATTTAATCATCCTCCACTTTTGTGGTGTTTCTTGTAGCTGCACTGGGAGTTTGGTATTTGCTTCTCGAAATGCAAGGAGTTCAACTGGGACACAGTGCTCGAGGGAGTTCTGTCATGTGTGGTGGGTAAGGGTCTGCAAGAGAATGCACCAACCAGGCTTCTATCCCACATAGCTTGCCCCCTTGACCATAGCAATCTGATTCTAAACATTGCACAGAAACCTCTCCATATAACAAGATGCCTTTACATACAAGGATCTAGAGGCTACACTATGTCAGTCACAAACTATTTGGAAGCCAATGCAAATCCAAATGACCCCACCACAGATGTTTTAACACACACCTGCACTCCACTGCTCTAGGCCGACTACTCATCAGGTTCCAAATTACTGGCATCTCTCTTCTACACCATTTTCATGAACACCAGTCAATCAAGGCACTGTCTGATACACTCATGATCATCAATAGGACATACAAAGTTTCTCCAGTGCGACCTGGTCATGGGAATTCAAAAATTTAATGGTACTTATCTAGCCATTTTTCAACGATGACATTGGAGGCACTGTGGGATTCAATTCACTCAGGAACCATTAAATGGAGAAAAAGCTCATTTCACTGAAAGCTCTAGAAAACGTTAACAGGCAAGGCTTCCCAAAGACAGGCCAAAAGGTCACATAAAGCCAGGTCCATTGAGGTCTACAATGTGAGGTCCATGTGTGTTTTGACTTGCAACAATGGATGCCACGTCTTTAAGAATAAAATCATGTAATATCATTCCTGAGATTCCCAGTGCTCTGTGGAAAGCCACCCTGGGCCTAGATCTCAGTTTCCAAGGGCGAATCTCATGCGTGGCCTCCTAAAATCCCAACACAATACACAGCAATACTTCTTGGAGGTCAGTTCCAGAACTCAGTCTCTAGGGGAATCACACCAGTGTTCAAGCCCAGGTGGATCCAGTCAACTCTTCCAACCACGACTTAAATAAAAACATTTAAAACCAAAACACTCCCACATGGCCCTCATCTTCTCCCATATAGACACTCATCATAACCCCTGGCTGGAGTTTTCCATGAGGGTCGCAGGCCAAGACAATGTCCAAAATAATCTCCCTTGCACCTCATTTGCCTAAATTCAGGGTGGCCTGGACACCCTTCCTGTGAACCAGAAGTGATCAAATAGGCCTGCCCTTAATACTGTTCCATTTCTCCAATTTGAGGCCTTCTGACTGTGGGGTTTAGATTCTTTATGTGAATTGGAGTCATGAGAAAACCAAGGTCCTCTGCAGAGATTTGAAGAACTCACTTGACCCAAAGGATCCCTATTCTCAATTGATGGATTTTAGGAACCTAAAAGGGGTAGGCAATAGAATTCATTAACAATGACTAAACTTTTTGCCATTTTGGTTTTGGATGCTCACATGGGATCTTTCTTTAGATCCATCAGGTGCTGAAAATCTAAGCCACAGCCTCACACAGGGCCAAGAGCCTGATCCAGACACATCCCTTTCCAAAGCAATTAAGCAAAGAGCCACAGGTGATGCCCATTCATTTCCATTTCAAAACTGTTTTCTTCAGGCTTCACAAAGGGGTGGCCTGAGGCAAAGACTTTCCTGACATTCAGGGCAAAAGAACAATAGGTAAGCAAAAGGCCCAAAGCAGGTTTATACACTGAGATTTTCCTGGTCACACGGATATCTGAGTTTTTTGATATGCTGGCCATTCCCTTCAGCTATCCAGTACATGGTCATGTAACAGACCTTGGAGTTGGTACATACCTTGGACAGAAAACCATGAGTGTATTCTGGAGAGTGGCCAGAATTCAGGAAGAAAACAGGGACTTATGAAGGTAGTAGGTGTTGCCCATCCATAAGGCAAGGCACACTCCATTCATAAATTGGGCAGGATGAATGCTGGGAAGCTTTCTACTAGACAGGACACATCCATTGTTGCATTCTCTTTTCTAATGTCTACAACCAGGGACACAGTGGGATACACAGACATAGAAACACTCACCTTGTAAAAGAATCTACTAGAAACAGTTCACTCCAAACCAAACAAACCACCTCTCTGATCTGGTTTCTTTGGCTAACTCTGTGAAGTTGTCAGGAACAAAGTGTTGAGCCACTACCTGCTTTCTCTGGAAATGTCCCTCTTCAGAACTCTCCTGGCATTTGGCTATCCTCACAGCAATAGTTACCAAGAAAGACTGACTCTGTCCTTGGAAAATCCAAACAAGTGAGCCCACTGGGACTGGGATTTGGACTGCCTCTTGGTGCCTGGCTTCTTGGATACCAAGTTCAGAGAGTTCAATCACAAAGGAAATGAGGCATGTCACTTTCTTTGGAACTGAATGAGGCCACTGCCTTGGAAACCACATTGTCCTAAGAGTTGCTTCCAAGGGTCCCATGAGATGGAGGCGTCCCCTACTTTCTGTGACACTTTCACAAGTTAGAATGATATATCATCCATAGGCACCCAGGAACAGCTCTCCACACAGGCTGGTTTGATCCATCTTCTCTACAATAAGAAGAGAAAAGCTGATTCAGACACCTTGCTTCATCCTGACCAGGTTGCTTGCCATGGAATATGACTTTTGCTCTCTCAGGTCCTTCGTACCTGCCTACAACTTCTCTGGGTATCATTTCTGTATGGACCTTTGAGGTTCTCAGCAGGTGGAAGGTCCCGTACTTTCCTTTATTCTAAGAACAACTCTGTCCCTGCTTTTCAGTAAAATGAGATTGAGGGAAGAGTGTATATTTAGGGTTAATAACAGGTTCAATTTGGGTTAGGAAATATTCTCTGTGATGAATTATGTTTTTGGGAACCTGCGATATTTACAAAAATATAGAGGTGAAATATAAGAATGAAAACAGAAATCTAGGTATGATTTGAAGGCCAGAAGGGCATTGGGCCCTTGATTGGGATACTTAGCTTTGAATTATGTTCTGCACAGATGTCTCAGAAAATTTGATATACAATGGCATAGGACCTGTACCTTGGAAGATTGAATGTAGAAGAGAACATCCACTCAAAAAAGGATAGTCATTAGGATTTGAAAGATAGTCGGTACGTTTAGGAAGAAGAGTGAGTATATGATTTGGACCAAAAGTTCTTTAGCAATAGGGTTTCTTATTTTCCAATAAACATGAGGAAAGAGGGCAGAATCCTCTCTTTGTAGGTCAACTGTGACCACTGGAGACTAAGTGTCTCCCCGTGTGGACTGTGAAGCCATTTGTTCCTCCTCAACGTTTTGTGGTATTTTTGCTGCAGCACTGGGAGTTTGGTATTTGCGTCACAAAATACAAGGAGCTCAACTGGGACACAGTGCTGGAGCGAGTTCTGTCACGAGTGGTGGGTCAGAGTCTGCGAGAGAATGCACCAACCAGGCTCTATCCCTCATATCTTGTCCCATTGCCGCCTTGTCCATATCAACCTCATTCTGAACATTGCCGTGAAACCTCTCCATATAACAAGATGCCTTTACATATAAGGGTCTGCTGGCTGCACCATGTCAGTCAAAAGACATTTGGAATCCAATGGTAGATCCTCATGGCCCTACCACTGATGTTCTTTCACACACCTGCCCACCACTCCTCTAGGCCCACTACTCAGCAGGCTCCAACATACTGAAATCTCTGTTCTACACCATTTTCATGAAACCCAGTAATTCAAGGCACTGTCTGGTACCCTCATGATCAGCAACAGGACATACAAAGCTTCTCCAATGAATTTCCAAAATTTTATGGTATTTTCTAGCCATTTTTCAAGGATGAAGTTGGAGGCACTGTTGGTTTCAATTCATTCAGAAAACATTAAATGTTGAGGAAGCTCATTTCAGTGAATGCTCTGGAGAACTCTCACAGGCAAGTCTTCCCAAAGAGTGGCCAAATGGACACATGAAGCCAGGCCCATTGAGGTCTACAATGTGAGGTACGTGTGTGTTTTGACTCTCAACTATGGTACCGAAGTCTTTCAGAAAAAAATCATGTGATATCCTGGCTGAGATTCCCAGTGATCTGAGGAAAGCCACCCTGGGCCTAGATCTCAGTTTCCAAGGGCGACTCTCATGCGTGGCCTCCTAAAATCCCAACAAAATTCATGGCAATACTTCTCTGAGTTCAGTTCCAAAACCCAGTCTCCAAGGGGAATCACACCAGAGTTCAAGCCCTGGTGGACCAAGTCATTTCTTCCAACCGCCTCACAAATGACAAAAATTAAAACCAAAACTCTCCCACATGGCCCTCATCTTCTTCCATATAGTCACTCATCGTAACCTTTGCCAGGAGTTTTCCATGAGGGGCACAGCCAAAGACAGTGTCCAAAATAAACTCCCTTGCCCCTCATTAGCCAATATTCAAGGTGGCCTGGACACCCTTCCTGAGAACCACGAGTGATCAAATAAGCCTGCCGTTAATACTTCTCTATTTCTCCAATTTGAGGCCTACTGACTTTTAGGTATAGATTATTTATGTGATTTGGAGTCATGAGAAAACACAAGAACCTCTGCGGGACTTTGAAGAACTCATTTGACCCAAAGAATCCCTAATACGTTAATCCCTAATACTCGTTAATACGGCACTGCTTCTCCAATTTGAGGCCTATTGACTGTGGGGTTTAGATTCTTTATGTGAATTGGAGTCATGAGAAAAACCAAGCACCTATGGGCTAGCCTCTGTAGGGTTTTGAGGAACTCATTTGACCCAAATGATCACTAGTCTCACTTGATGAAGGTCAGGAACCTTACAGGGGTAGGCAAGAGACTTCATTCACAATGACTGCTCTTTTGGCAATTTTTGTTTTAGATGCACACATTGGATCTTTTTTTTAAATCCTTCAGGTGCTGAGAATCTAAGACATAACCTCACACAGGGCCAAAAATCTGATTCAGACACATCCCTTTCCAAAGAAATTAAGTAAAGAGCCACAGGTGATGCCCTTTCATTTCCATTTGAAAACTGTTTTCTTCATGCTTCACAAAGGTTTGGCCTGAAGAAAAGACCTTCCTCACATTCAGGGCAACAGAACAATTGGTAAGCACAGAGCTTGGAGGTGGTACAAATCATGGAAACAAAATCGTGAGCCTATTCTGAGAGTGATCAATTTTCAGGAAGAAAACAGGAACTTAGGAAGATAGTAGATGTTGCCCATCCGTAAGTCGAGTCGCAGTCCATTCATACACTGGACAAGATAAATCCTGGAATGCTTTCTACTAGACAGGACACATCCCCATTGATGCATTCTCTTTTCTAATGTCTACAACCACGGACACAGTGGATGCACAGAAAAAGAAACACTCGCCTTGCGAAACGTCTTACCAGAAACAGTTCACTCCAAACCAAACAAACCACCTTTCCTAACTATTCTTAGAACATGAGACAAAACCTCAAACCCACACCCAAACCCACAAAGGCACCTCCTTCCCCCAAGTAGGTCTGTAACTATCGGGAGTGTCCTCTGAATGGTGGGCCATACTATGTTCCGCTGAAATGGCCTGTCCTGTGTCAGATCTGGTCTCCTTGGCCAACTCTGTGAAGTTTTCATGAGCCAGCGGTGATCCACTACCTGGTTTCTCAGGAAAGGCCCATCTTCAAAGCTTTCCTGACATTTGGCCATCCTCACATCAGTAGGTACCAAGAAAGACTGACTCTGTCCTTGGTAAATCCAAACAAGTGAGAACACTGAGACTGGGACTGGGACTGGCTCTTGGTGCCTGGCTTCCCGGATCTGAGACTTCCATCACCAAAGAAGTAAGGTGAGGTTACTTCCTTCAATATCTTAATGAGGTCACTGCTTTGGCAACCACTTTGTCCTAACAGTTCCTTCCAATGGTCCTATGATGGAGGTTGCCCCTACTTCCTGTGATACTTTCACAAGTTAGAATGGTATATCAACCATAGGCATCCGGGAACAGCTCACCACACAGGACTGGTTTGGTCCATCTTCTCTACATTAAGAAGAGAGAGGCTTATTCAGAAGCTACCCTTCATCCTTACCAGGTTGTTTCCCATGGAAGGTGACTTTTGCTCTCTCAGGTACTTCATAGCTGCCTGCATCTTTCCCTGGGATCAAATCTGCATGGACCTTTGAGGTTCTCAGCAGGTGGAAGATCCCCTACATTCCTGTATTTTAAGATGAACTCTGACCCTGCCCTTTTGTAAAGTTAGATTGACGGATCAGTGTATGGTTAGGGTTAATACCTTGTTCGATTTGGGTTATAAATCATTCTGCAGGATGATTACTGCTATTGGTAACCTGCAATATTTATAAGATTATAGAGGTGAAATATAAGTACAAAAACAGAAATCTATGTAAGATTTGTAGCACAGAAGGGCATTAGGCCCTTGATTTGGATACTTAGCTTTGAATTACATTCTGCAGAGATGTCTCAGATAATGCGATATACAATTGCAAAGGACCTTGTACTTTGGATGATTGATTGTAGAAGAGAACATTTACTCAAATTGGGAGAGTCAGTAGGATTAGGAAGATAGTCTGTAGGTTTAGGAAGAAGAGTGAGTATAAAATTTGGAACAAATGTTCTTTAGCAATAGGGTTTCGGTTATAGAGTGAATGTAAATGTCAGCACATGTGAAGACTCAGTCACAATGATGAACTGGAGAAAATATAGGAAAAAAGATATCAATAGAGACATTACAAAATCAGGCAATTATAATGTGAGTGATAGGATTAGACATTTTCAACATGGTTAAGATTGAATGCATAATCTTAGGAAGAAAAAAAATATGTAGTTACCAATAGGAATAACATTTGAAAGCATTAGGCAACCTGGACATGGATGTTTTTAGTAATCCATGTTCACTTTCCATTTAGGCTTTGGTACAATCATAAGTGTGACCTTTGCATTTTCTGCCCAGAAAATTATTGTGATAAAATGTATCTGTGGATCATGTGATATGAGTATTTCTTTCACCATTTCTTGGAGAAATATTTGAAGACATATAAATTAGTATTGGGGGTACAAAGTGGTGTACCCTGTGTCAATGAATATAGAGATAATGGATGAATAGAATATACTGTGAATAAATAATCTAACTGGTTCCACTTTAAATAATGGATTGAATTGATATCTGAAAATATATAAGATATCATATATTGACATACAATCATTCATTCCAACCAGTTATATATCTAATGGTAATCTTAGGGTTATTGTTTATCATGAAGTGTGTGTGAGTTTTGCTTCAAAAGTGATTATGGAAATCGAAAATAATGTGTTTGGAAAGAAGTCTCATGAAAAGACCAGTCAAGAAATATGGAGGAATACATGAGTTGTGAAGCAGGAAGTGATTGAAAGTGAAACAAATGCCTATAAATTGGCTAAATTGTGGATGAAATATATATCCAATGATGTGCATAAACTGATGAAATAGTAGTGTACCAGTGTTGAATACAAATGAACGGCAAAATACATATCATGTCCCATAGGAATCGACTTGCATTGATGTTAAACTGAGTCAGTTACTGTAGAAATATTAGGATTCGCGTGCATCATTCACTGAATTTAGTTTTCTTTTTTTAAAACTTTTTATTAATGGTTGTTCAAAACATTACATAGTATTGTGGTGAGCGTCACAGGTTGGGGGGCCTGGCTTGAGGAAACAAAAGAGAAGGCCCTAGACACTCAGAAATGGAGATCCGCCCATTCTGGGATAAAGAGTTGCTGCACAGTGATTGCTTCCCACCTACTGAGAGGAGAAGCTTGGTCCAATGCACACAGCTCCACCTACTGGAAGAGAAGTTAATTGAACTCTATTACTGCATGTATTATTATTATTTTTTTCTTTTTATTTTCTTCTTTTTCTTTCATTTTCATTTATTTGTTGTTGTTCTTTAACTTTTTTTAATGTTTTTATTTTTTAAAATTTTTAAAATTTATTATTTTATGATTCTTTTAAATTTTAATTTTCATTAAAACTGTAAATCAATGATAAAAGAAGGAAGAAAAAGTCCTACACCACATGGAAAATGAACGATATGTTACGGAATGATCAATGGGTTACAGAAGACATAAAGGTGGAAATCAAAAAATTCTTAGAGATAAACGAAAACACAGACACAACATATCGGAATCTACGGGACACAATGAAAGCAGTTTTAAGAGGGAAATTCATCGCCTGGTGGTCATTCCTCAAAAAAAAAAAAAAAAAAAAAAAAAGGAAAAACCAACAAATAAATGAGTCACAACACACGTTACAGAACTCTCTCCAGCACTCTGTCCCAGTTGAACTCCTTGTATTTTGTGAAGCAAAAACCATATTCCCAGTGCAGCAGCAAGAAGCACCACAAAATGTGAAGGATGACCAAATGTCTTCACAGTCCCCACCAGGAGACACTTGGCTTCCTGTGGCCACAGTTTACCTACAAAGAGAGAATTCAGCACTGCTGCCTCAGGTTCATTGGAATATAAGAAACCATGTCTTCCAGGTCACATAGATGCAGACCCAGATTTGATGGTCTCACTACAAAGGAAGCTAAAGCTCATGACAACAACATATATTTCAAGTGCCCAACCTCAGAGGCAGTTTCCCAAAAAGTCATAGGCCAGCAGAGCTCCATGTTGGTGGAGTGTTTACCCTGTCCCTTACTTTTGGAAGCTCCTCTACCACCTCCAAGGTTGTGAACTCCCGAGCATATTCCATTCAGATACATAATCACAGATTTTCACACTTTTCTCCTCTTATTGTGTCTTACTTGGGGCGAAGGTAATATCATGGCATTTCTCTGGATGTGAGTGGGAAGATTTTTGTGTAGCACATGTTTACATACACATTGGAGTCATTTTCCAATTTTCCATTTGAAATACTGAATCCCTGACATTAACCCCTACCCTACTGGACTCTGACTAATAATCTTAATATGATGGTGAGAAATAACCCAAAAAGAATAGAAATACAAGCAGTTCAGAGGAGGCATGGTGTGTAGTTGGAATTGCCTTTTGCATTATACAGTGTAGGAGTTATAAATCTAGTCAATTTTTTGTTGAAATAACTCTACATGTGTTTTTAAAGTTAACAAATATGTGAATTCCTGTCTCCCTTTCTCTGTAGCCTATACGGTGCATGTATTTTTATATGCACATAGAAAATCCTATCTGGTATCACACGTATATACTTGTGAGGTGGCTGAATTGGCAGATACAAATTGTGAGAAGAGATCACTCCTCCTAAACGCTGTTGGAACTGAAAATTCAACCTATGGGTGAGCTTCCAAGTTGAATAACATTATACATAAATCCATGTTCAGTAAATGAATATTTTTGCATCTGTGGATTATATATATTTCATGATGAATTTCGATTGGCATATATATTGCTACTTTTTTTTCTTTTATTGGTTGTTCAAAACATTACAAATCTCTTCACATATCATATTTCATACATTAGATTCAAGTGGGTTATGAACTCCCATTTTTACCCCAAATACAGATTGCAGAATCACATCGGTTACACATCCACATTTTTACATAATGCCCTATTAGTTACTTTTGTATCCTGCTACCTTTCCAATACTCTACTATCCCCCCTCCTCTCCCCTCCCATCTTCTCTCACTACCCCATCTACTCTAATTCATTTCTCTCCTTGTTTATTTTCCCATTCCCCTCACAACCTCTTACATGTAATTTTGTGTAACAATGAGGGTCTCCTTCCATTACCATGCAATTTCCCTTTTCTCTCCCTTTCCCTCCCACCTCATATCTTTGTTTAATGTTAATCTTTTCTTCCTGCTCTTCCTCCCTGCTCTGTTCTTAGTTGCAATCCTTATATCAAAGAAGACATTTGGTATTTGTTTTTTAGGATTGACTAGCGTCACTAAGCATAATCTGCTCTAGTACCATCCATTTTCCTGCAAATTCCATGATTTTGTCATTTTTTAGTGCTGCGTAATACTCCAGGGTGTATAGAAGCCACATTTTTTTTTAGCCATTCATCTACTGAAGGACAACTGTGTTGGTTCCACAGTGTAGCAATTGTGAATTGTGCTGCTATGAACATCGATGTGGCAGTATCCCTGTAGTACACTCTTTTAAGGTCTTAAGGGAATAGTCCAAAAAGGGCAATAGCTGGGTCAAATTGTTGTTCCATTCCCAGCCTTCCCCAGAACCTCCATACTGCTTTCCAAATTGGCCGCACCAGTTTGTGGGAACATCTCTCCACACAGGCCTGGTTTGGTCCTTCTTCTCTACATTAAGAAGAGAAAGGCTTATTCAGACACAACCCTTCATCCTTAAAAGGTTGTTTCCCATGGAAGATGACTTTTGCTCTCTCAGGTCCTTCATTGCTACCTACATCTTCTTCAGGGATCAAATCTACATGGAACCTCAAAGGTTCTCAGCAGGTGGAAGATACCCTAAATTCCTGTATTGTAAGATGAACTCTGTACCTGCTCTTCTGTAAAGTTAAATTGAAGGAACAGTGTATGGTTAGGGTTAATAACATGTTCGATTTGGGTTAGTAATCATTCTGCTGGATGAATAATGGTATTGGAAAACTGCCATATTTACAAGAATATACAGCTGAAATATAAGTATGAAAACAGAAATCTAGGTAAGATTTGAAGTCCACAAGGGGATTAGGCCCTTGTTTGGGATATTTAGCTTTTAATTACGTTCTGCAAAATTGTCTCAGATAAATCAATAATTCATGGCATAGGACCTTGGACCTTGGATGATTGATTGTAGAAGAGAACATCCACTCAAAATAGGATAGTCGGTAGGTTTAGGAAGAAGAGTGAGTATAAAATTTGGACCAAATGTTCTTTAGCAATAGGGTTTTGGTTATAGAGTGAATGTAAATGTCAGCACATGTGAAGAGTCAGTCACAATGATGAACTGGAAAAAATATAAGAAAGAAGATATCAATAGAGACAATACAAAATCAGGCAATTATAATGTGAGTGATAGGATTAGACATTTTCAACAGGATTGAGATTGAATACATAATCTTAGGAAGAAAAAAATAGGTAGTCCCCAATAGGAATGATATTTGAAAGCATTAGTCAACCTGGACATGGATGTTTTTAGTAATCCATGTTCACTTTCCATTTAGGATTTGGTACAATCATAAGTGTGACCTTTGCATTTGTGCCCAGAAAATTATTGTGATAAAATATATATGTAGATCATGTGACATGATTATTTCTTCCACTATTACTGGGAGCAATATTTGAAGACATATAAATTAGTATTGGGGGTACAAAGTGGTGTACCCTGAGTCTATGAATATAGAGATAATGCATGAATAGAACTTACTGTGAATAAATAATATAACTGGTTCCTCTTTAAATAATAGATTGAATTGATATCTGAAAGTATATTAGAAATCATTAATTGACATAAAATCAGTCATTCCAACCAGTTATGTATCTAATGGTAATCTTAGGGTTATTGTTTACCATGAAGTGTGTGTGAGTTTTGCTTCAAAAGTGATAATGGAAATGGAAAATATTGTGTTTGGTAAGAAGTCTCATGAAAAGACCAGTCAAAAAATATGGAGGAATACATGTGTTCTGAAGCAGGAAGTGATTGAAAGTGAAACAAATGCCTATAAATTTTCTAAATTGTGGATGAAATATACATCCTATAATGTGCATAAACTGATGAAATAGTAGTGTACCAGTGTTGAATAAAAATGAATGTCAAAATGTACGTCATGTCCCATAGGAATCTACTTGCATTGATGTTAAACTGGGTCAGTTACTGTAGAAATATTAGGATTCGCGTGCATCATTCACCTAAGTGAGTTTTCTTTTTTTTTAATTTTTATTTATGATTCTTCAAAACATTACATAGTTCTTGATGTATCATATTTCACACTTTGATTCAAGTGGGTTATGAACTCCTATTTTTACCCTGTATACAGATTGCAGAATCAAATCAGTTACACATCCATTGATTCACATATTGCCTTACTACTGTATGTTGTATTCTTCTGCTTTTCCTATCCTCTACTATCCCCCCTCCCATGCCCTCTCCTCCCCTCTTCTCTCTCTAATCCCACTACTCTAATAAATTTTCCCCCTTGTATTATTTTTCCCTTTCCCCTCACTTCCTCTTGTATGTAATTTTTTATAACCCTGAGGGTCTCCTTCCATTTCCATGCAATTTCCCTTCTCTCTCACTTTCCCTCCCACTTCACATCCCTGTTAAATGTTAATTTTCTTCTCATGCTTTTCGTCCCTTCTCTGTTCTTAGTTACTCTCCTTATATTAAAGAAGACATTTGGCATTTGTTTGCTAGGGTTTGGCTAGCTTCACTTAGCATAATCTCCTCTAATGCCATCCATTTCCCTGCAGATTCTATGATTTTGTCATTTTTTAATGCAGAGTAATAATCCGTTGTGAATAAATGCCACATTTTTTTATCCATTCATCTATTGAAGGGCATCTAGGTTGGTTCCACCGTCTTGCTATTGTGAATTGTGGTGCTATGAACATCGATGTAGCAGTTTCCCTGTAGCATGCTCTTTTTAGGTCTTTAGGGAATAGAATGAGAAAGGGAATAGCTGGGTCAAATGGTGGTTCCATTCCCAGCTTTCCAAGAAATCTCCATACTGCTTTCCAAATTGGCTACACCAATTTGCAGTCCCACCAGTAATGTACAAGTGTACCTCTTTCCCCACATCCTCCCCAGCACTTGTGTTTGTTTGGCTTCATAAATGCTGCCAATCTTACTGGAGTGAGATGGTATCTTAGGGTGGTTTTGATTTGCATTTCTCTGATTGCTGGAAATGGTGAGTATTTTTTCATGTACTTGTTGATTGATTGTATGTCCTCCTCTGAGAAGTGTCTGTTCAGATCCTTAGCCCATTTGTTGATTGGGTTATTTGTTATCTTATTGTCTAATTTTTTGAGTTCTTTGTATATTCTTGATATTAGGGCTCTATCTGAAGTGTGAGGAATAAAGATTTGTTTCCAGGATGTAGGCTCCCTATTTACCTCTCTTATTGTTTCTCTTGCTGCGAAAAACCTTTTTAGTTTGAGTAAGTCCCATTTGTTGATTCTAGTTATTAACTCTTGTGCTATGGGTGTCCTTTTGAGGAATTTGGAGCCCAACACCACAGTATGTAGATCGTAGCCAATTTTTCTTCTATCAGACGCCATGTCTCTGATTTGATATAAAGCTCCTTGATCCATTTTGATATAACTTTTGTCCATGGCGAGAGAAAGGGATTCAGTTTCATTTTGTTACATATGGATTTCCAGTTTTCCCAGCACCATTTGTTGAAGATGCTATCCTTCCTCCATTGCATGCTTTTAGCTTCTTTATCAAATATAAGACAGTTGTAGCTTTTTGGATTAGTCTCTGTGTCCTCCATTCTGTACCATTGGTCCACCTGCCTGTTTTGGTACCAGTACCATGCTGTTTTTTTTTTTTTTACTATTGCTCTGTAATATAGTTTGAAATCTGGTATCGCTATACCGCCTGATTCACACTTCCTGCTTAGAAATGCTTTTGCTATTCTGGGTCTTTTATTTTTCCATATGAATTTCATGATTGCTTTCTCTATTTCTACAAGAAATGCCCTTGGGATTTTGATTGGCATTGCGTTAAACCTATAGAGAACTTTTGGTAATATCACCATTTTGATGATGTTAGTTCTGCCTATGCATAAACAGGGTATATTTTCCATCTTCTAAGATCTTATTCTACTTCTCTTTTTAGGATTCTGTAGTTTGCATTGTATAAATCTTTCACCTCTTTTGTTAGGTTGATTACCAAGATTTTTTTTTTTTTTTGAGGATATGTGAATGGAGTGTTTTTCCTCATTTCTGTTTCAGAAGTTTTGTCGCTGATATACAGAAATGCTTTTGATTTATGCATGTTGATTTTATATGCTGCCACATTGCTGAATTCATTTATTAGTTCTAGTAGTTTTTTTTGTAGACCCTTTTGGGTTTTCTATATAAAGAATAATGTCATCTGCAAATAGTGATATTTTAAGTTCTTCTTTTTCTATTTTTATGCCTTTAATTTCTTTCGTCTGTCTAATTACTCTGGCCAGTTTCGAAAACTATATTGAATAGAAGTGGTGATAGAGGACATCCCTGTCTTGTTCCAGATTTTAGAGGGAATGCCTTCAATTTTTCTCCATTCAGAATGATACTAGCCTGAGGGTTAGCATAGATAGCTTTTACAGTGTCAAGGTAAGTTCCTGTTATCCCTGGTTTTTCTAATGTTTTGAACATAAAGGGATGCTCTACTTTGTCGAATGATTTTTCTGCATCTATCTAGATGATCATATGCTTCTTATCTTTAAGTATATTTATGTTGTGAATAACATTTATTGATTTCTGTATATTGAACCGTCCTTGCATCTCAGAGATGAATCCTACCTGATCATGATGCACAATTTTTTTGATGTGCCTTTGTATCCAATTCGCCAGAATTTAATTGAGGTTTTTTGCATCTAGGTTCATCAGAGATATTGGTCTGTAGTTTTCTTTCTTTGAGGTGTCTTTGTCTGGTTTCGGAATCAGAGTGTTCTTGGCCTCATAGAATGAATTTGGCAGAGCTCCCTCTTTTTCTATTTCCTGAAATATCTTGAAAATTATTGGTATTAATTCTTTTTTAAAGGTCTTGTAAAACTCCGCTGTATACCCATCTGAACCTGGACTTTTCTTGGTTGGTAGTCTTTTGATTGCTTCTTCTATTTTATCCATTGATATTGGTCTGTTTAAATTGTGTGTATCCTCCTGACTCAGTTTGTGCAAATCATATGACTTAAGAAATTTATCAATGTCTTCACTATTTTCTATTCTATTGGAATATAGGTTTTCAAAATAATTTCTAATTGTCTTCTTTATTTCTGTAGCATCTGTTGTTATATTGCCTTTTTGATCCCATATGTCAGTAATTTCAGTTCTCTCTTTCTTCGCTTAAATCCAAAACACTCCCACATGACACTCATCTTCTTCCATATAGACACTCATCATACCCTGTGGCTGGAGGTTTCTATGAGAGGCAAGGCCAAGAAAGTGTCCAAAATAAGCTCACTTGCCCCTCATTTGCCTAAAATCATGGTGGCCTGGGTACTCTTCCTTTGAACCAGGAGTGATCAAATATTCCTGCTGGTAAAGTGTTCCGCTTTTCCAATTTGAGGCCTACTAGCTGTCAGGTATAGATTCTTTATGTGATTTGGAGCCATGAGAAAACCCAAGCACCTATGGGATAGCCTCTGCAGGGATTTGAAGAACGCATTTGACCCAAAGGATCCCTATTCTCACTTGATGTAGGTCAGGAACCCAACCTAAGAAGGCAAAAAAATTTATTCACAATGACTGCTCTTTTGGCCATTTTGGTTTGGAAGCACAGGGGATTTTTATTTAGATCTATCAGGTGCTGAGAATTTAAGCCACAACCTCACACAAGGACAAGAGGCTGATTCAAGCACATCCCATTCCAAAGCAATTAAGCAAAGAGCCACAGGTGATGCCCATTCATTTCCATATGAAAACAGTTTTCTTAAGGCTTCACAAAGGGGTGGCCTGAGGTAAAGACCTTCTTGACATTCAGGGTAATAGAAACATAAGTAAGCAAAAGGCCCAAAGCAGGGTTTCTCCACTAAGACTTTCCTGGTCACACTGATATCTGAGTTTTCTGAGATTCTCCCATTCCCTTCAGCTATCAGTACATGGCCATGTCACAGAGCCTTGTGGTGGTACATATGTTGGACACAAAACCATGAGCCTATCCAGGAGAGTGGCCAGAATTCACGAAGAAACAGGAACTTAGAAAGATAGTAGGTATTGCCCATCCATAGGCAAGCCACTCTCCATTCTTAAATTGGGCAGGATGAACGCTGGGACACTTTATATTAGACAGGAAACAACCATTGATGCATTCGCTTTTCAAAGGTCCACAACCACGGATACAGTGGGATACACAAACAAAGAAACACTCGCCATGTCAAATGACTTATTAAAAACAGTCCACTCCAAACCAAACAAACTGCCTTTCCTACCTATTCTCATAACATGAGACAAAACCAAACTCACATGCACACCCACAAAGGCACCTCATTTACCCAAGTAGGTCTGTGACTATCCAGAGTGTCCTCAGACTGATTGGCCATACTATGTTCCCACGAAATGGCCTGTCCTGTCCCAGATCTGGTCTTCATTACCAACTCTGTAAAGTTGTCAGGAGCCATCAGGGAGTCACTACCTGCTTTCTCAGGAAGGCCCCTCTTCAGAGCTTTCCTGGCATTTAACCATCCACAGATCAGTATTTACCAAGAAAGACTGACTCTGTCTTTGGTAAATCCAAACAAGTGAACCCAATGGGACTGGGACTGGGACTGGCTCTGGGTGCTTGGCTTCCTGGATCCCGAGTTCAGCAAATTGCATCAACAAAGAAGTGAGGTGGGTCAATTCCTTCAGGAACTGAATGAGGTCACTGCCTTGGTAACCACTTTGTTCTAACAGATGCTTCAAAGGTTCCCATGAGATGGAGGTTACCCCTACATCCTGTGACACATTCAGAAGTTAGAATTGTATATCGACCATAGGCACCCGGGAACTGCTCTCCACACAGGCTGTGGTGAGCCGTTTCTGCAGATTATGGTCGCCATTGCAAGATGGCGCTGGCTCCACTGTGGTCTGTAATAAACAACTCCTTGTTTGGGAGAGTTGGTGCATGGTTTCTCAGCACCCTGTGAGAAAGTTCCACGTGGCAGCTTCGCATTGGGGCTTGGGATGCTTTATTAAGGCTGGGAGGGGCATCCGACGGGGAATTAGAAGAAATATCAAGGGCCTGAATAAACTGCTGAAAGAAGATTCCTGAGTTGCGTCTTCCTTGCGGGCAAGGGGTCGCGACAAGTGGTGCTGAAAACCCGGGAACCAGAACTTTCAGCAGTCAGGGGTGGTGCACCAATTAGTCCCAGGTAAGTAGGACCCATGGTCAAAGCGGAGATCAGTCCTAGATAAGTAGGACCCGCTATCAAAGCGGAGATCAGTCCTAGGTAAGTGGGACCCACGGTCAAAGTGGAGATTAGTCCCAGATTAATTGGGACCCGCGGTCAAAGCGGACATTAGTCCCAGATTAATTGGGACCCGCGGTCAAAGCGGAGATTAGTCCTAGGTAATTAGGACCCGCTATCAAAGCGGCAGCTCCTCTGTAAAGCCAGAGAGAGCATTAAATCTTATTGCAGCTGCACTGTGTACTTTCGCTCTTACTTTCACTTTTGTTTGTTGTGTGTCTTTTGTTGTGTCATGGGTGCCGTATCTCCAAGTCCGCTTCTCCTGGCCCTAGATAACCTGTTACGTTCCAAGGGCCTAAAAGTGAAACGTAGTACTTTACAGAGATTTTTACAGAAGATAGATATTGTTGCCCCGTGGTTCGCATTTTCTGGCAGCCTCACTATACCTAGCTGGGATAAGTTAGGCACAGATCTTGACTTTGCTTCTGAGCAGGGCATATTAGAGGGTGGGGTGATACCCCTTTGGAAGATGATCCGTAGTTGCCTCGCAGATGGCAGATGTCAGGAAGCACTTACTAAAGGACAAGAAGTTTTAGAGCAATTACATGAAGAAAGATCAGAAATGGCAGGCAGTGAGGTATTTCAGGAGGGTGGGAGTGTGCGAAGCGAGAAACAGGGGAGGAAACAATTATCTCCGGCAGGCAGTGACGTATTTCAGGAGGATGGCAGTGTGCGGAGCAAGAAACAGGGGAGGAGGCGATTGTCTCTGGCACGGAGTGAAATATTTCAGGAGGAAGGGAATGTGCAGAGCGAGAAACAGGGGAGGAGGTGATTGTCTGTGGCACGGAGTGAAATATTTCAGGAGGAAGGGAATGTGCAGAGCGAGAAACGGGGGAGGAAACGCTTGTATCCATATCTCAGTACACTGCGCACACTCCCATGCAAAAGTGGGTCAGAAGAGGAGGAGGATGAGAAGGAGGAGCTCGGGAGACTGTCTCGGCAGCTAGGGAGTTTAACTATGGGAGAAGGGAACAAAAATAAACAGGAGCTCAAGAAAAATGATCCTCCGGACCCGCCGCCGTACGGTGAGGGTGTTTCGAGGAGAGCTTTCCATGCCCAAGCATGGAGGGCTGTTAACGCTGAGATGGGTCTTGCTTATCCAGTTTTCCAGGATGACAATAGGGGAAGATTCCATGAGCCTTTAGATTTCAAAATTGTGAAGACCCTGGCAGAGTCTGTGCGCACTTATGGGGTGGATGCCGCCTTCACATTAACTCAGGTGGAGAGTCTGTCTAGATACTGTATGACTCCCTCTGATTGGGCTAGCCTTGTTCGGGCTTGTTTTTCTCCAGGCAAATATTTGGACTGGAGAGCCTTTGTGCTAGAGGGCGCTGTAGAGCAGGCTGCCCAAAACTATGCGGCTGGACACCCCCATTGGGACAAGGAAATGCTTTTGGGACAAGGCAGATTTGCTAATCAACAAACAGGATACCCCCCTGAGGTATATGAACAGATCAATAACATTTGTATCCGTGCATGGAAATCACTCCCAAATAGAGGAGAAGTGTCTGGCAATTTAACAAAAATCATGCAAGGCCCCACAGAACCTTTCTCGGACTTTGTTGCTAGGATGGTGGATGCCGCAGGAAAAATCTTTGGTGACCCTGATAGAGCAATGCCCTTGATTAAACAACTTGTTTTTGAGCAATGCACCAAAGAATGTAAAGCAGCAATCGCTCCTTATAAAAACAAGGGCATAGAAGCTTGGATGAAAGTGTGTAGAGAGCTTGGAGGACCTTTAACTAATGCAGGTCTTGCAGCTGCTGTCCTTCGGATCGCAAAAGGGGGCGGTCCTGGTGCCGGAACATGCTTCCATTGTGGTCAATCCGGCCATTTCAAACGTGACTGTCCCAAAAAATGCAATTTTACTGGACCTCCTCGCGGTGGCCCTTCTAATAGCCCTCGTCAACCGGGGCTGTGTCCAAAATGCAAAAAGGGGAAGCATTGGGCAAGAGAGTGTAGATCAGTGAGGGACATCCATGGACAGCCTATTTCAGCTGGGCCAAAAAACGGCCGAAGGGGCCCCCGACCCCAGGGCCCACGAATATATGGGGCAATGGAGAATGTCACACCCGAACCCGAGACATGGCCTTCTCTGCGCCATCCCACGAGATGCGGAGAGCCACTACAGGTGCCGCGGGATTGGACCTCTGTTCCACCTCCAGACTCGTATTAACACCTAAGATGGGAATCCAATTGGTGGAAACTGAGTTCAAAGGGCCTTTACCCCCTGGCACTGTAGGTTTGTTAATTGGACATGCATCCTCTATCCTACAAGGTCTTCATGTTTTCCCCGGAGTTATAAACCCTGATACTGTAGGGGCAGTAAAAGTTATGGTGGAAGCTCCAAGGGGCATTGTGTCTATCTCCCCAGGGGATCGGATTGCTCAATTGCTAATTTTGTCCTAGTTTGCATAATCACTTCCCTGCTGACTCAAGGTCACGGACAGGAAATCAGATTGGTAACACCGGAGGAAATTTTGCCTATTTGTCACTGGATATGAGCAATCGCCCCACTTTGGAATTAAGCATAGAAGGTAAATCTATTGTGGGATTGCTGGACACAGGAGCAGATCGTAGTATCATAGCCCTTAAGGACTGGTCTAGGGGATGGCCAGTGCAGGCTTCTGATCAATCCTTAAGAGGACTTGGATATGCCCAAGCCCCTCAAATCAGCTGTAGACATCTATCTTGGAAGGACTCGGAAGGACATGATGGTACCTTTCAGCCTTATGTACTTGATTTACCCATTTCTTTATGGGGCCGTGATCTGATGAAAGACATGGGGTTCACTCTTAGTAATGACTATTCCCCAGTGTCTCAACATATCATGCAAAATATGGGGTATAGGCCAGGTCTAGGACTAGGAAGGCACCTACAGGGATGTAAGCATCCTGTGCAAGGTCATCAAAAGCTTAACAGGTTTGGTCTGGGTTTTTCCTAGGGGCCACTGGGGCTCAAATACCTATAACATGGCTCATCGAGGAGCCTGTTTGGGTGCCTCAGTGGCCTCTTCCCTCGGTTAAACTGGCAGCAGCCCATGATCTAGTCAAAGAACAACTTGATTTGGGTCACATCCAACCTTCTACTTCTCCATGGAATACTCCCATATTTGTCATTAAGAAAAAATCAGGGAAGTGGCGCCTACTGCATGATCTACGAGCAGTTAATGCTCAGATGCAGCTTATGGGGCCCATTCAAAGAGGGCTGCCTCTGCTCTCCTCTGTTCCTCAAGGCTGGCATATAATTGTTATTGACATTAAAGACTGTTTCTTTTCCATTCCTTTGCATCCTAAAGATTCACAACGTTTTGCTTTCACCCTTCCCTCGTGTAATCACGAAGAACCAGATCAAAGATTTGAGTGGGTGGTGTTGCCACAGGGGATGGCTAACAGTCCCACGATGTGCCAGATGTATGTGAGGAAGGCACTCGCACCTCTCAGACATAAGTATTCCTCCACCAAGATCATTCACTATATGGATGATGTGTTATTGGCCGCAAAATTAGAACAGACAGTTTATGAGGCTTATAAAGAACTCGTGATGCTGTTGGCTCAACATGGACTGCACATCGCACCTGAAAAGGTTCAAACGGGGGATTCTATCAGGTTTTTGGGAGCGACAATTGGGTATGACAAATTAAAACCACAAAAAATTACCATCAGGACTCAAGATCTCCAAACTCTAAATGATTTTCAAAAATTGCTGGGAGATATTAATTGCATAAGAGGATATTTACATATTCCTAATATTGTGCTCCAGCCTTTGTATGCTACTCTTAAGGGTGATCCAGATCTTGCTTCCCCTCATAGCCTCACTACTGAGGCTAGAGCAGCCCTTATAAAAGTAGAACAAGCTATACAGCATGCCACTCTATGCAGGCTCCAGAGTGATAAACCTTTCCAGTTATGTGTGCTTGCCACTATGCGGCAGCCTATTGGAGTACTGTGGCAAGATGGGCCTTTACTATGGATCCACCCACATGTATCCCCAGGAAAATCCTTAGAATATTATCCTGATGCTGTTGCAGCATTGGCACTTAAAGGGATTCAACAAAGCATTCAATTTTTCGGCCAATCACCTTCTTCTCTTATCATACCCTACACTAAAGCTCAACTTAATGTTTTATGTGCTACTCTAGACAACTGGGCTATTCTGTGTTGCTCGTTTCAAGGGGGTATTGATAATCACTACCCTTCTCATCCATTTCTCCATTTTGTTAAAGAACATCCCATCATTTTCCCTAAGGTAACTTCATCCAGTTCAATTCCGGGGGCTGTTAACATTTTTAGTGATGGTTCAAAGTCTGGAATGGGAGCTTATGTAATTAATGACTCTCCCCCTATCCAGCATCAATTTGCTCCTGGAAATCCACAATGGGTAGAACTACAAATTGTTATTGAAGTTTTTAAACAGTGTTCTTTTCCTTTTAATCTTATTTCGGACTCCAGCTATGTGGTACAAGCACTAAAAGTCCTGGAGACCGTGGGAACTATTAGTGATGCCCACAATGTGTCTGTTTACTTTACTCAGCTTCAACAGCTTATCTCTAACCGCACTGCTTCTTTTTATCCAATGCACATCAGGGCTCACACCTCTCTTCCTGGTCCGTTATCCCAAGGTAATGCCTGTGCGGACTTAGCCACTAGAGGCCAATTGATATGCTTGGCTTCCTCCTTAGAGAGGGCTAAGTTGTTTCACCAAAACTTCCATGTTAATGCATTAATGCTGCACAGGCGTTTTTCCATTTCAAGAGAGGATGCTCGGCAGATAGTATTGCAATGTCCCCATTGTGTCACATTTCTTCATCCCCCTAATTATGGAGTAAACCCACGGGGATTAAAGCCATTGATTGTTTGGCAAATGGATGTGACACATATACCTGACTTTGGTAACCTTAAGTATGTGCATGTTTCTGTTGATACGTGCTCTGGAATTATCCATGCTTCTGCTTTATCAGGAGAAAAGGCACGTAATGTCATTACTCACTGTTTAGAAGCATGGGCAGCATGGGGTGCACCTGCATCCCTTAAGACTGATAATGGACCTGCTTATACTGGCAGACAATTTACAGTTTTTTGTTCTACTATGGGAGTGCAACTTACTCATGGTTTGCCTTATAATCCTCAAGGACAAGGCATTGTTGAGCATGCTCATCGCACCTTAAAGGAAACTTTACAAAAACAAAAAGGGGGAATAGGAGCTGAACACACTCCTAAAGAACGCCTGTCCTTAGCTCTCTTTACCATTAATTTTTTGAATTTGGATATTCATGGTCGCTCTGCGGCCGATAGACATGTGTCCCCTCAGCCCTCTGTGATTGGCTATGTTAAGTGGAAGGATGTTCTTACGGGCCAATGGAACCGCCCTGACCCCGTGCTGACATGGGCACGAGGATCTGTATGTGTTTTTCCCCAGGATCGTACGGAACCATTGTGGGTCCCTGAACGCTTGACAAGAAGAGTCTCGACATCAACTGACCAGCAACAAGAGATACCACAACAATCCTGTGATGAGGATCTTCATTCTACTAAGTGCTCTGGCTCTGGTGCTGGTGCCGATGGCACAGGCGACACCAATGCGGTGGTGGGCAGTGGCACGGGCATGGCCAATGCCGATGCCGGTTCATGGTAATTCTAGTGTCCTCCCCACTCTTTTTTCTACCTCATGTGAGATGTCTGCTCCCTGTGCCTCTCCTAGAGGGGACATGGAGAGAATTTTTAATCAATCTCAAGTTAATCTCACAGGAGTTTTTTGTTTCAGCCTTAGAAATGCTAATTGCATTAGCCTTAAGACCAAAAATTTGACTAACTGGGAGGACCCATTGCGGTCCAATCAGGTCTCAGGAAGCATTATCAGTGCTGTATTGAGCAAGGTAGCTTCGGGGAATCAATCAGGCTCAGAGACCCCTGCAAACAACAGCTCTGCTCTTAACATAACTACCTTGGCTATTATCTCCGAGGTACTAATCCCAGTGCCTCCTTTTTCTAGTAGTATTTATAATGCCACTCATTTCAAGGCCTCTCCTTACTGTTCCCCTAATCTTGGTTCCCCCCAATATTTACGCCTTGTCAGGATCATTCTTGGGAGAAACATCAAGTTGCTAAAGGTTTCTCCCTTTCCCCCTCTCTTGATAGGTATGTTTATAACTTTAACAATAGTGCCAGCTCCTCTACAGGAGTAGGTTGGTCCTGGTTTTAATGGCTGATTTCCAATGAATAGGGGGCTTCAGCCGATATTTCTGCACTGGCTCAGTTGGTAGGAGCCAAAAGTTGGCTGGCTAATATTTCTGGTACTGTTAGGGAAAGTGAACAAGGTAATAGACTTACATCTGTTTCATTCAACTCTCTGTTGTATAATGTCACATTGCCTCCTGCAATGGTCTGTGTCCAATCCCCCTTTTTATTCCTTTTGGCTAAGGCCACCTCATCGGGGATGCTGGATTGTTCTCATACTACCTGTCTCTTATCTGAGTGTTGGAATGGTTCCTGGACTGTAGCAGTGTTTATGAAGATTCCAACTTTTGTCCCAATCCCGGTCACTGCGGATCCTGATAAATTCCCTATTGTTGAGCTACTTAGAGTCCGCAGAGATTTTGGAATCACAGCGGCTATAGTGACAGCCATGGCGGTATCTGCTGCTGCAGCGGTTACGGCCGGAGTGGCTATGGCCAATCAAGTACAAACTGCTGCCACTATTAATCAAGTTGTCCAACAAACTTCCACCATACTTGAATCCCAAAATACAATTAATCAACATATTTTGTCAGGGATTTTAGCTGCCAACCAAAGAATAGATTTACTCTAAGCTCAGGTAGAAGAATTGGCTGACTTAGTGCTTTTGGGTTGTGTTGACCAACGTGCACATTTATGCATAACCTCTGTCAGATTTAATGATTCCAGGAATGCTTCCCGCACCATTGGCGAATATTTGGCTGGAAATTGGTCCATGGAAGCGGAAGACATGATCCAGTCTCAACTAACCCAGATAGCTGTCTTGAATAGCACCCGTGTTGATCTCGTGACTTTGGGTCAATTCACCGATTTGATATCTTCTGCCTTTTCCTTTTTTAAAGAGTGGGTGGGGGTAGGCATTTTTGGTGCAATGTGTTGCTTCAGTATGTTTCTCTGTTTGTGGTTTCTCTGTCGCCTCAAGGCCCGCAATGCTCACGATAAGGCTATGATCATCCAAGCTCTTGCAGCTTTAGAAAATGGCAATTCACCTCAAGTTTGGCTTGCGCATCTTAAACAGTAAACCTTTGACATGGCCATTGCACCCCAAGTTATTATAACATTGCACTGGGATCGGCATGTCTTTTCTCGTTATTCTCTTAATGTTGGAAAGCCCTTGCACTCTGCCGGTCTTGCTGCCATTGCACGCAGGTGGGTTTCCACACTAATGCTTCTCTATCACCTTAAAGTCCGTGCCTTTCTTTCGGGGTGCTGTCAACTCGTTTGTCGTTGTGTACAGCCACAGTTCAGCCTTAGCTGTCCCCCTTCGTCCACCTTCGTCACGATACAGGATGCGAGGCAAGGCACTGCACTTGAGTGATCCTTGAAGTGGACCTCAAGGAGAGCATGTCCTATTGCATGCGGGTTTGATGTCCACGCCCCGCCCCACGAAAAAAGGCGTCGGCTGATATGGCTTCAGATCTGGGGAAGGGCCCTCCTTAGGACTGAGCCATACTATGCAGCCACTTCTGCACAGTGGGATAGGACCTCTACTCTCGCCTGTATTGTTTTCAGAAAACAGAAGGGGGGAACTGTGGTGAGCCGTTTCTGCAGATTATGGTCGCCATTGCAAGATGGCGCTGGCTTCACTGTGGTCTGTAATAAACAACTCCTTGTTTGGGAGAGTTGGTGCATGGTTTCTCAGCACCCTGTGAGAAAGTTCCACGTGGCAGCTTCGCATTGGGGCTTGGGATGCTTTATTAAGGCTGGGAGGGGCATCCGACGGGGAATTAGAAGAAATATCAAGGGCCTGAATAAACTGCTGAAAGAAGATTCCTGAGTTGCGTCTTCCTTGCGGGCAAGGGGTCGCGACAACATGCCTTGTTTGGTCCATCTTCTCTACAATAAGAAGAGAGAGACTGATTCAGACACATCAATTCATCCTGACCTGGTTGTTTGCTGTGGAAGATGACTATTGCTCTCTCAGGTCCTACATAGCTGCCTACATCTTCTCTAAGGATCATTTCTTCATGGATCGTTGAGTTTCTCAGCCGGTGAAAGATCAGCTACATTACTATATTGTAAGACGAACTCTGTCCCTGCTCTTCTGTAAGTTATATTAAGGGAAGAGTGTATGGTTAGGTTCAATTATAGCATCGATTTTGGTTAGGAATCATTCTGCGGGATGAATAATGGTATTGGCAACCTGCGATATTTACAAGAGTATATAGGTGAAATATAAGTATGAAAGCAGAAATTTGGTAAGATTTGAAGCCCAGAAGGGCATTGGGCCCTTGAGTGGGATACTTAGCTTTGAATTATGTCCTGCACAGTTGTCTCAGATAAATCAATATACAATGGCATAGGACCTTGTAACTTGGATGATTGAATGTTGAACAGAACATCCAGTCAAAAAGCAATAGTCGATAGGATTTGGAAGGTATTCGGTAGGCTAAGAAGAAGAGTGAGTATAGGATTTGGACCAAAAGTTCTTAACAATAGGGTTTCGGGTAGAGAGTGAAGGTGAATGTCAGCACATGTGAAGAGTCAGTCGCAATGATGAACTGGGGAAAACATGTATGAAAGCACATATCAATAAAGACATTAGGAAATCAAGTAAAGTATAAAGTGAGTGATAGGATTACACATTTTCAACAGGCTGGAGCTTGAATTTATAATCTTAAGAGGAAACAAATATGTAGTCACAAATAGAATTGACATTTGAGAACATTAGGCAACATGGACATGGATGATTTTAGTAATCCATGTTCACTTCCCATTTAGGCTTTGATACAATTGTACATGTGACCTTTGCTTTTTGTGTCCAGAATATTTCTGTGATAAAATGTATATGCAGATCTGGTGACATGAGTATTTCTTCCACCATTTCAGGGAGCAATATTTTGAAGACGTATAAATTAGTATGGGGGTACAAATAGGCGTACCCTGTGTCTATGAATATAGAGATAATGCAAGAATACACCATTCTGTGAATAAACAATATAACTGGATCCACTTTAAATAATGGATTGAATAGATATCTGAAAATATATCAGAAATGTTATATTGATATACAATCATTCATTCCAACCAGTTATATATCTAATGGTCATCTTAGGGTTATGGTTTATCATGAAGGGTGTGTGAGATTTGTTTCAAAATGATTATGGAAATCGATTATAATGTATTTGGAAAGAAGTCTCATTAAAAGACCAGTCAAGAAACATAGAGAAATACATGTGTTCTGGAGAAGAAAGTGATTAAAAGTGAAACAAATGCCTATAATTTTGCTAACTAGTGGATGAAATATGTATCCTATGATGTGCAAAAACTGAAAAATAGTAAGGTACCACTGTTGAATAAAAATGAACATCAAAAGATGCATCATGTCAAATAGGAATCTACTTGCATTGATGTTAAACTGGGTCAGTAACTGTAGAAATATTAGGATTTGTATGTACCTTTCACTGAAGTTAGTTTTCAGTACTAGGAAACAAATATATATTTCAGGTGAATGAATATTTCTGAGAATAATGTTGTGAAAAGTTGATTATTAATCCACATACATGAACATGAATGAATTTAGGGAGTGTATATAAGACACATACATTTCATATTATGAAAATTCTGGAGAGTGTGTGTGTGTGTATATATATATATATATATACACACAAACACATACACACACACACACACACACACACACACACACACACACAAACAACCACAGACAATAAACATACCAATTCATATGCCAAACAAAATTCACCATGAAATATATATCATCCACAGATCCAAAAACATTCATTTCACTGAACATGGATTTATGTATAATGTTGTTCTACTAGGAAGCTCACCTATAGCTTGAAATTTCAGTTCCAACAGCTTTTAGGAGGAGTAATCTCTTCTCACAATTTGTAACTGCCAAGTCAGGCACCTCACAAAAATTTACTTGTGATATCACGTAGGATTCTATATGTGCATATAAAAATACATGTGCTGAATAGGCTACAGAGAAAGGGAGACAGGAATAAACATATTTTTTAACTTTAAAAACACATGGAGAACTATTTCAATTAAAAATTGACTAGATTAATAACACCTACCATTTATCTTGCAAAAGGCAAGTCCAATATACACCATGTCTCCTCTGAACTGCTTGTATTTCAATTTTGTTTCGGTAATTTTTCTCCATCATATTAGTATTAGTTGTTAGAGTCTCATAGAGTATGCGTTATTGTGAGGGATATAGTATTTTGAATGGAAAATTTAAAAATGAATCCATTGAGTATGCATATATATGGTATACAATAATCTTCCCACTCTCATCCAGAACAATGCCTTGACATTACCTTCGCCCCAAGTAAGACACAATTAGAGGAGTAGAGTTAAAATATCTGTGAATACATATCTGGGATAGAAAATGCTCAGGAGTTCACAAACATGGATGTGGTAGAGGAGTTTCCAAAAGTAAAGGACAGGGTTGATCTCCCAACCTGATCTTTCAATAAAATTGGGAGTCATCTTGCCACACAGCCATGAGAAGATAATTTTTTCTTTACTATAAATTAGTGCAAATTGCAAACCTACTTGGATTCCTGCCCATGCCTTGAACTCACCCATATCTGGCTTTCTGACCAGATTGCAGCCCTCTCTGAAACTTTAGTGACGCCTCATAAATATTGGCCTTCCCTGGCCAAAGACCCTCTCTAGGCTCTAATGGTCCTCATAATTTTTGATGCTGGGGCCAGCAAATAAAAAATGTAACCTATAATTAGTGTGATGCTTGTCAAAGTTCTGTTTTCTGTAACTCCCCTTTTGTGTAACTTTCTGGGGTATAAAGCTGGGCTGTAGGAAATGTGGGGATGCTGTCTTGTTTCCGCTGTTTGAGAGGGAGAGGCAGCCCACCCGGATGAAATAATAAGCTTGCTTTAATTTGATTTTAATTGGAGTCAGTGGTCTTTTCTTGCATCCTGGTCTAATATTTTAGAGTTCCCCAGTGAGATGACCCGACCAGATCACAAGACCAGACTCCTGGAAATTCTGAAGCTGGCCTTTCCTCCAAGGCTCCGGGCTGGAGAGCCAAGTTCAAAGGCCTTGGAGTGAGCCTTCAGTCCGGGGAGCACTGCAGTGAACCATCACACTCTAACTATTAGCAAGCACCTGGTGGAGGAGGCCTCCATAGGTAAGTGGTATCTTTATAACATCTGATATCCGGTAAAGGGACATCTCTTCTGATGACAGAGAGGTGGCATGGGGAGGCTCACATATACTCCTGTCCGGGACAGTAACAAGAATCATTCTGTCCTCTGTTCTGTTCTGTAGGGAATTCCTCTGAAAGGGTAGAGAGGTGCCAACGGGCACGCAGGAGCTCCTTCCCCGGAGCTTTAGCAAGACGTTGTATTGCTCCTCTGTTTTTCTGTTTCTTCACCGGTTTTCTGTTTCTTTGTGTTTTTTTCTGTGTTCTGTATGTTTTTGGTTTGTTAGTTTTTGTGCGTTTTGTTGTGTGATTTCTTTGGTAAAAACATAATCATATTGGACATGAAAATGGGTAATAAAGCAAGTAAGCTTGACACCCCTTTGGACTGTGTGTTAAGGAACTGTGATGAACTTTCCCCCCCTTTGTCAAGCAGGATGAGAGAAGCCCCTAGCTGGTTGCCTGGAGCACACCCACTGCAGAGGGCAATGCCTGCTGGTGACCTAAGAACTGAGTATCTCTTAGGTGAAAAAGTGAAACTCCTTTAAAACCTGTTGTCCCTCCAGATCAAGAGAGTCACAACCTTTCGGCAGAATCCCCTGTGTTTCTCCTTTGTTAGCAAAGCAGTAAACCTCTCTTTTTCTTTTTCTCAAACGCTGTCCTCATTATTAAATTGGTATTAATTGGCTTCAACATCAGGAACCAAAATTTAAGTTACAAATTTTGATACCCTCCCCCGGACCCTGGGACTTTTTGAGAGCTGACTACTGAAATATTAGGAGACGGAGCTTGCTCGGGGTGGAACTGAACCAGAGGAGCTAATCCTGTAAGTAAAAGGAGGGACTGAAGGACTCCCAGCAGCTGCCAAAGCCCTGTTGCTTCAGAGAATTCCCTCCTTCCGTCCCTGCACTGTAAGAATTATGCCACCACTGTCTTATTAAAAAAGAGAATAAGAAAAAGGGGACAATAAATGCAGTAAAGTCACCATGGAGACCCTTGATTTCACATTTCAGGTTGCTCCTCTTTGAAAACATCTGTTCCCCTTGTGGGGACATCTATCGTGCTACAGGTGTAGGAGATTTTTCTCTTATCTGTTATGTTTTAAAGGCTTCTGTCTGTCAGCCATAGTCTGGAGCTCCTTTCTGTCTGTCTTGTGTCTTTGTTTCTGGCCCTTAAAGACATGTGCAATAATGTGTTCATATTATAAATTGTTTCTTGGGAATGATCTTAGCTCAATGTGTGTCTAAATGATGACGTTTTATTGTAACAATCTGGTATCTGAATGGGTTTTTGAAGCATTGTACAATCTTGCAGTTAAAAGTCTGGTTCATATAATTGTTTAGTTTATGATTTTAGATAATTCATGCAAGAGAACTTAAATACTTAGCATGGAAAACTAAAGAACTCTATTTCCAAGTTGGCAAGTAACTTCCCAAACATTCAGTCTTATTTTTCACCAGTTTTGAATTGGGTAGACTGGGAAAATATCACAGTGTGTACCAGTGCATTAATTTGGAAAAGGATAGTAAATCATAGTATGGTATCTGTTGACAGAACAAGATGTAAAGATATAAAATTTTGTGAATTGTAACTTAAAATTGTACCATAATTTTCAACATCCAAACCTGAAAATTATGGTTAAAATGCCTTAGGCCTGAGGTGTCTGCTCAGAATAGCAGTTTTTCCCTGCTCCTTCCAGACCTCAGCCAGGCCTTATGTTGAAATGCAAATGAAAGAAGCCTACTAGCTCAATAGGAGACTGATCTGAGGCCTAAGGGGGGGGGGGGAGAAAAAATTACATTGTATGGTATTTACTAATAACTGCCCAGTCACTTTTTCTAGGACTCTTATTTTTTTCCTTAGATTCTGTATTGTTTTTAACTCATGATTTTGATCCTACAGACCTAGGTTAATGTTTTTCTGATCAGTTCTATCTTTGACCAACAGTGGAGTTTTTGAAACATTGCAATGGAGATTTCACCTTCAAAAAGCTACAAGGCCTTTACTATAATTATGTGTGCACACTCTTGTTATGTGTTGTATGTGTATATATACATATGTCCGTATATCATGTATATTATACACAAATTAACATACATAAGGAGCGCTCATAAAAAAAGGAGCACTCACAAAAACAAATATTAAAAGCGGATCCAAAGATCTTTAATTTACGTGATTTAAATGGTTCACTTTAAATTGGATAAACAGATAAAAATAAATGTCTTTAAATTTAAGCTTACATGTTTTTCTAGGTGTTCAAAAATCTATTAAAATATTAATGTCGACAAAAGGTCTAATATGCCTTCGTTCTAGGACTTTTCCTTCAACAAAAAAATGGTCTACACTGTTCAATACTTTTGTCTAATATTTTGATAAATAAATAAATTAAATTTGATATTCGATTACTCATTCATGAGTATTCTTGTTAGATATGTTATTGATTTACTAAGGTCTGTATAAGTTTGTTCTAAAGTCTGTATAAGATTGTAAAAATCAGTCATGTGTAAAAGACACAAAAATTTCTTAAAATATACGTTTACCAATAACATTGTGTTTATTAAGTTTTATTTTTCTAGAGCAAGCAACCATAAATATTAAACAACTTATTAAATACGATCTGTTATTTTAGAGCACTGTACTGCCATTTCTTTAAAAGCTAAACTTGGTTAATGTAGAAACATCAATGCAATTGTGATGCTATTAATGTGCTCATATCTTCCAGGAATACAAGTCTCTAAGGTAGAAACTTTAAAAGAGCATTATGTGAAGCTGGTGTTCTGAAGTTGTATGGTAAAAAAAAATATATTGGGCATTTATTCACCTTTTATCAATAAGATATGTAAACTTTTATGTTACTTTTTACATTGGGGAACAATTTGAATGTATTTTTATGTTAATGAGAGCCTTAGCTATGAAAAGAATAAAACTTTCAGCGTTTATTTTATTCATGTTTTAAATGTTATATTATATGGTGTTAACTAATGTTCATGTGACCTCAAACAATTAATGTTAACTTTTTAAACTGATATTTAAAAACAAAGATCATCTTTAGAACTAAAACACTTAAGATTTATAAAGAGCCCTGCCTTACTTGAGATAAGGCTCTGTGTCCCAACTTACTACATGTGAGAATGACTACGAAAGCAGTGGGTCAGATGTTATTTCATTTAAAGTTACATTCAAAAGTTCTTTTTTTTTTCATATCAAGATTTTTAGGATCTCAAACAAGAAATATAATAAATAACTCAGCCTAAAAATTCAGGGTAGCTATTACACGAACTAAGTATATTTACTCTTGTTAATTTTATTTTGTAATTTCCTTATAAGTGATCTAAAGATTCCCTGTTAGTGTTTTACAGAAGTGTTGCTTTAAGAACACAACATTGGTTAATTAAAGATAACAAGTCATCACCAAAAGACAGACAGAAAAATACAGATCCCAATTAATAAAAAGATAAATAATTTTAAATTACAGACATTAAAGCCCAGTACTCGTAATATAAGGCTGCTAAAATTTATTTGCTGGATGTTTAAAATTAGGATTTAAAATTAAAGTTAAATGAAAAGGGCCAAGAAAACCAATATTTGATTCTTGCCCTCTGAGTCAGTCTGTATCCAGGGAACAGGGGACTTCCCTAAAGAGCTTTGCAACTCTGAGCCACTGGAGAACAGAAAGCCAATCAGTGCATTTTCTATGAAGAAGACAGTCATCAGAGAAGGGAGACATCCCTGATGCTTCCGAGGGAAGCCACAGGGTCAAGCAAGACCTGGACACACCTAGCGAAAATGGCACTAGCAGAACTGAGAAGCTGCTCTCAAGTTTCCCCAGGAATGACTCCCGTAAAAGCTCAGCTGACTGTTCATAATAGATAGAAACAAAAGTGAGTTTGACTGCTTCATCTTAAACATTTAGGAAAGACAGTTAAACGCAAAATACAGCCATTCCTGGGCATTTTAAATAATAACAGTAATAATAATATTTTAAGGTATACACTTTATGTTAGCCTCCCAAAATAAATAAGACTGGAGGCTACAAAGAAGGGTTCTCAGAGAGGAATGCCTGATAACTATAAAAAGAGACTATCAAGAGGAGCTGCCAGAGGCAGAAGTTTTTAGTTTAAGGCCTACAGATATTCCTAACCTACACAGGTAATACTGGAGTTTGCTAGTACAATTATCCAGCCTTGAGTAACAGAATTAAGGGTTTCTCTATTAGACACAGAGGTCATACTAGTAAAAGAATTTTGCAGGATCAGATGGTATTAAATTATAACACTGTATTTTATGGGGAGGGACAACTGTAACCCTAAATGTTAAATATTAAGTTGACCGTCCTGATAACTGGGGATATTTAAGACTGGTGAGGGAACTTCTATACAGTGACATGTTCCAGCTGCTGCAACATTTATTCAGTACTCATGTATTTTGTTTCTCTCATAGAAGAACCCATCCCCAGATGACTTTAGAACCTGTACTTCCCCAACCAGACTTCAAACCGAACTGACTTCGAAAAGGCAACTCATGTCTCTCAGAGCGTACCCCCTCACGTCACCCTCTCTCAGCTCAGAAGAAGTCAAAATGAGTGACGCCTCGCTTCTTACTACAATGGAGCCAAAAATAAATAGACTATCAATATAAGTAATTAATTAAGTCAGTAAAATCAGGGAGACCGGTTTTGGGTGAGTTCAAAAAATGGGGAGACTGTTACCTGAGCAATTAAATTTCCCTCAGTGCTCGTCCCCTACCCTATCAAAGATTTGAAAGGGACACATTAGAAAATGGGGGAATGATAGACCCAACCTGATATTTTATTTAAATTGGAGCCATCTTGACACAAAGCCATGAAAAGATAATTTTGGCTTAACTATAAATTACAGCAAATTCTGAACCTGCTTTGAATGCCTGCCCATGCCTTGAACTCACCCATGCATGGCTCTCTGACCAGATAACAGCCCTCTCTGAAACTTTATTTACACCTCATAAATATTGGCCTTCCCTGGCCAGACGACACTCTCTGAGGCTTTAATGGTTCTCATAAATTCTGATGTTGGGGCCAGCAAAAAAAAAAAAAATGTAAACTATCATTAGTGTGATGCTTGTCAGAGTTCTGTTATCTGTAACCACCCTTTTCTGTAACATTCTGCGCTATAAAGCCATTCTGTAGGAAAGGTGGGGTTGCTCTCTTGTTCCCGCAGTTTTGGGAGGGAGACACAGCCCGAGTGGTGGAAATAATAAGTTTGCTTTAATTTGATTTTACTTGGAGTCAGTGGTCTTTTCTTGCGTCCTGGTCTAAAAGGTAAACACTCCACCAACATGGAGCTCTGCCTGCCTAAAGACTACTTGAGAAACTGCCTCTGAGGATGGGCACTTGACATATATGTTGTTGTCAGGAGCTTTAGCTTAGATTCTAAGGAGACCATTAAAGCTGAGTCTGCATCTATGTGACCTGGAGGACATTGTTTCTTATTTTCCAAATAACATGAGGCAGCAGTGCTGACTTCTCTCTTTGTAGGTAAACTGTGGCCACTGAAAGCTAAGTGTCTCCGCATGTGGACTGTGAAGCCATTTGGTCATCCTCCACTTTTCATGGTGTTTCTTGCTGCTGCACTGGGAGTTTGGTATTTGCTTCACGAAATACAAGGAGTTCAACTGGGACACAGTGCTGGAGGGAGTCCTGTCACGTGTGGTGGGTCAGGGTCTGCAGGAGAATGCACCAACCAGGCTTCTATTCCACATAGCTTGTCCCCTTAACCATAGCAACCTGATTCTGAACATTGCCCTGAAACATCTCCATATAACAAGATGCCTTTTATGGAGAGGATTCAGACATATACGTGATTCCTGTCTGCACCATGTCAGCCACAAGCCATTTGGAAGTCAATGCCAGATCCACATGGCTTGACAAGAGATGCTTTATCAAACACCTGCACATCACAGCTCTGGGCCCACTACTCAGCAGCCTCCAACATACTGGTATCTGTGGTATACACCGTTTTCATGAAACCCAGTCAATCAAGGCACTGTCTGGTACCCTCATGATTAGCAACAGGACATCCAAAGATTCTCCAGGGCCACCTGGTCATGGGAATTTCAAAAATTTCATGGTATTTATCTAGCCATTTTTCAAGGATGAATTTGGGGAAACTGTGGGTTTAAATTCATTCAGGAACCATTAAGTTTTGAAGAAGCACATTTCAAGGAAAGCTCTGGTGAACTCTCAGAGGCAAGGCTTCCCAAAGAGTGGCCCAAAGGACACATGAAGCCAGGCCCATTGAGGTCTCCAATGTAAGGTCCATGTATGTTTTGACTCTCAACTATGGCGGCCAATCTTTCAGAATAAAGTCATGTGATATCCAGGCTGAGTTTGACAGTACTCTTTGGAAAGCCACCCTTTTCTATATCTCAGTTTTCAAGGGTGAATCTCATGCATGGCCACCTAAAATCCCAACACAATTCATGGCAATACTTCTCTGAGGTCAGTTCCATTACTCAGTCTCTATGGGAAATCACACCATAGTTCAAGCTCAGGTGGACCCAGGCATCTTTACCAACCACCACACAGCTGACCACAATTAAAACCAAAACACTCCCACATGGCCCTCATCTTCTTCCACATATACACTCATCATAACCTCTGGCTGGAGGTTTCCATGAGGGGCGCAGCCCAAGACACTGTCCAAAATAAGCACACTTGTGCCTCATTTGCCTAAAGTCAGCTTGGCCTGGACACCCTTCCTGTGAACAAAGAGTGATCAATTAGTCCTGCTCTATAACTGCTCCGCTTCTCCAATTTGAAGCCTACTGACTGTCTGGTATAGATTCTTCATGAGAATTTGTGTCATGAGAAAACTCAAGCACCTATCGGCTAGCCTCTAGAGGGCTTTGAAGAACTCATTTGACCCAAAGAATTCCTATTTTCACTTGATGGAGGTCAGGAAGGTTACAAAAGATGGAGAGACACTTCATCCACAAAGACTGCTCTTTTGGCCATTTTGGTTATGAATGCACACTTGGGAACTTTCTTTAGATGCATCAGATGCTGACAATCTAAGCCACTGCCTCACAAAGGGCCAAGAGGCTGATTCAGCCACATCCCTTTCCAAAGCAATTAAGCAAAGATCCACAGGTGATGCCCATTCATTTCCGTTTGTAAACTGTTTTCTTCAGGCTTCACAAAGGGGTGGCCTGAGGCAAAGACCTTCCTGACATTCAGGACAACTGAACAATAGGTAAGCAAAAAGCCCAAAGCAGTGTTTCTCCACTGAGACTTTACTGGTCACACAGAATTCTGAGTTTTTGAGATGCTCCCATTCCCTTCAGCTATTAAGTACATGCCCATGTCAGAGAGCTTGGAGGTGGTGCATATCTTGGAAACAAAACCATGAGGCTATTCTGGAGAGTGGCCCATATTCAAGAAGAAGAGAGAAACTTAGGAAGGTAGTAGGTGTTGCCCATCCATAAGGCAAGCCACTCTCCATTCTTAAATTGGGCAGGATGAATGCTGGGAAGCTTTCTACCAGACAGGACACAACCATTGATGCATTGTCTTTTCAAATGTCTATAACCATGTATACAGTGGGATACACAGACATAGAAACACTCATGTTGTCAAACAAATTTCTAGAAACATTCCACTCCAAACAAACAAACCGACTTATTCTCAGAACATGAGACTAAACAACAAACTCATAGGGACACCCACAACAGCACCTCCTTCCCCCAAGTATGTCTGTGACTATCCTCAGTGTCCTCTGACTGGTGGGCCATACTATGTTCCCCGAAGTGGCCTGTTCTGTCTCAGATCTGGTCTTCTTTGCCAACTCTTTGAAGTTGTCAGGAGCCATGGTTGAGCCACTACCTGCTTTCTCAGAAAAGGCTTCTATTCAGACCTCTCCTGGCATTTGGCCATCATCACTTAAGTAGGTACCAAGAAAGACTGACTCTGTCCTTGATAAATCCAAACAATTGAGACCACTGGGACTGGGACTGGGACTTCTCTGGGTGCCTGGCAGTCAATCACCAAGGAAGTGTGGTAGGTGACTTCCTTCAGGAAATGAATGAGGTCACTGCCTTGGCAACCACTTTGTACTAACAGTTGCTTCCAAGGGTCCCATGAGGTGGAGTCTGCCCCTAATTCCTGTGACAATTACACAAGTTAGAATGGTATATCAACCACAGGCACCCAGGAACAGCTCTCCACACAGGCCTGGGCCTGGTTTGGTCCATTTAATCTACATTAAGAAGAGAGAGGCTGATTCAGTCACATTCCTTCATCCTGACCAGGTTGTTTGACATGGAAGTTGACTTTTGCTCTCTCACATGCTTCATAGGTGCCTACATCTTCTTCAGGGATGATTTCTGCATGGAACTTTGAGGTTCTCAGCAGGTGGAAGATCGCCTACATTCCTGTATTGTAAGATCAACAATTTCCCTGTTCTTTTGTAAAGTTAGATTGAGGGAAGAGTGTATGGTTAAGGTTAATAACAGGTTCGATTTCGATTAGGAATCATTTTGCAGAATAAATAATGGTATTGGAAACCTGTGATATTTACATGAATATGCGGTGAAATATAAGTATGAAAACAGAAATCTAGGTAAGATTTGAAGTCCATTAGGGCGTTGGGTGGCCTGGACCCCATCCTTTGAAGCAGGAATGATCAAATAGCCCTGCTGCTAATACTGCTCTTCTTCTCCAATTTGAGGCCTACTGACTGTCAGGTATATATTCTTACTGTGATTTGGAGTCATGAGAAAACCCAAGCACCTATGGGCTAGCCTCTTCAGGTCTTTGAAGAACTCATTTGACTCAAAGGATTGCTATTCTCACTTGAAGGTAGTCAGGAACTGAAAAGGTCATTGAACGTTGGAGGAAAAGACCAACAAGAAACTTTCTCATGCCAAAAGAAATGGTTTATTGGGGGTCCAGCATCTGGGGCTCAGAGCTCACTCCAGAGGAGGAAAGAAAAATGATCCCCGAGAACAACTTGAGCAGAGTTTATATACATTCTTTATAGAGGGCAGGGACTTTACATACATCATAGCCTCCTTTAGGAAATCATCATACGCCGCAGGAAAATCAAATAGCAACTCTAAAACAAGATTAGCACATCCATTGGCGGGAACAGGTCTGGCAGGGGGTGATTTTTTAGCCCTGAGAAGGGGTATACATTTAAACTGGTTGGTTGAAGCCCTGAGATGTATTCGTGCTGAGCTGCAGGGTTTCTGGGAAGGGGTTGTTTAGCTACTAGGTGGTCAGGGAAGATTTCAACACACATCTAATGGGCAGTTCTGGGAATTGTCTTAACTGCCACAGGAACTTCAGGTTCTGAGTGCAGCTTGGAAACTTTACAAAACCTGGTTCTTTACGTTTCAATTTAAATTTCTTTTATTCTTTCATTTTCCACTCCTTTTTCTGACTACTTTTAATCTTAAAAGTAATGAATCATAATTATTGCGGGTTCTCAGATTCTATTTCTGCCAGTGGATAGTATTTTTATCTGATTACCATGAGTTTTTTCCTGCCCAATCTGAACCTGGAGAAAGGAAACTATGCAGTTTAGCAAACAAGGTCCCACATTTAGTAACACCATAAGGATGATCAGGGGTCCAGCTAAGTCTGATAAAAGTTTAGTTAACCAAGAGGACTGGGTAAACCATGACGCAAAACACCCTTGTTGAATCTCCCTTTCTCTCTGGTGCTCTTCAAGGCATTTTCTCAATTTACTCATGGATTCTTTAAAACTCCACTATGGTCAGCATAAAAACAGCATTCTTCTCTCAGTGAAGCACAGATGCCCTCCTCCCTCATGAAGAGAAGGTCTAATCCTTGCCTTTTCTGTAAAACAACCTCAGAGAGAGAGGTTAAGGATTCCTGCAAAACTGTGATGGAGGTCTCTAACGTTTTCAAGTCTTGATCTATTGCTGTTTCTAATCGGGCCATTTGTTGTGACCCACGGATCATAGCAGCTGTTCCCGTACCCACTCCTGCAGTAACTCCTATCCCCAGTAGGATGGCTAGAGTAAGAGACACTGGCTCCCGGTGAAATCAGGTTGTTAGTCCCCCTAGTAGACCTTCAAATTATTCTGCATCATCATAGAGCACCCTGGGGAGTATCTGCACCATTACACAATAATTTACAGAGCTATCTAATACATACCTGGGCTGAAATGCAAGGAGTTCTGATTGTGTGGAGTTCAGTACCATAATGGTTCCTTTAATTAGTTCCCAGGGGGAGGAGTCAGCTGTATTCTGGACTGCGAAAGTAGGCAAAGACCGAAACCAGGAAGTATGAGATGGTAGAGGGGTTCTGGTAGATCTAGGCATGGGAGGTTTAGGAGGTTTAATTCCTGGCTTGAGGGGATTGGGCCCTATTGCTGTGGGCTTTTCTTCCTTTTTAAGCTGGATGGTGAACCAGAGAGCAAAGTCATAACCAGGGCCATAAATATAAAATCACATTCCCCTAGTATTTCCCATAGGCCATGTTGTTCTGAGGTATCCCCTTCCTTTGGAAGTGAAAGTTATTTGAGGGAGTAACATAGACTATTCTTTCCACAGCGAGTTTTTGACACCGCTTGGCTAGCGGCACATTTCTTGGAATCAATCCAGGTGTCATTTGGTCCTACCTGAATCATACTGTCTGGAGAGTTTGGGTTCCACCATGCACTCCCGTTTGTTCACATCCCCAAAATCTACAATAAAAGTCAATGGGTCCTCCACAGGTTTGGGCCTGTTTGCAACTTCGGAAATCAGCTGGGCACACATAAAAATCAAGACTGGCTAGTTTACACCTCAGTTGGGGAGATGACATCCATAATTCATGGGGTAAGGTGGTCTATGTTGCCCTGGTTTGGGTTTGAGTGGGATATGTGTGGGGTCCTCTATGTCAGGGAGATCCCAGTCAGAGAGGCCTATAACAAGCTGACAAATGTCTCGGTGGAGAGATGGCCACCTAGTCCATAAGGCGGCTGTATGTGAAATAGACCACACTACTTGCCCAGTAGGATTTATAACTTGCCATTGTTGCTGAACAGGCTGATGGGGATTAGGAATGCTGGTGGCCAGGGGAAGAATCCATAGCCCTATCCACACGACAGACACGGAACTTGAGAGGGTTACCAGTCAGTTTCAGTTTCCAGCCGGAATCTGTACAGGGCACAGGCTTGAGATGTGAGGCATGTATCCAGGAAGTGATCCCATCCAATTTCACCACTGTAGGTGTTATAAGAAACACCTGGTATGGTCCTTTCCAGCGGGGTTCCAGGGATGACACCTGATGCCGTCTCACGTAGACTAAGTCTCCCACTTGATTACAATGTGGGGTTTCTTTGTCTCCAGGCTGATAAGCAGTGGCCAACTATTTCCACAGGTATCGCTGGGTGCTGGGTTTGTTCAAGGGCTTTAAGTCTGTCAAGCAAGGGTGTGTGAAAGGAATCATTAAGTCTCGAGTTGGGGTTACGTCCCTTACTGGAGGAGGGGCACCATAGAGAATTTTATAATTGGTGAGGTTACACAAAGAGGCATAGAGGTTATTTCTTGCAGGAAACAGTGCATAAGATAGGAGCATAGTCCAATATTTTATGCCGGTCTCCAGGCTTAATTTCGTTAAGGTCTCTTTGATGGTTCTATTCATCCTTTCTTCCTGTCCTGAGCTCTGGGGTCTATAAGCACAATGTAACTCCCAATTAATCCCCAGGGTCCTGGCGAATCCCTGACTTACTTGGGCTACAAATGCCGGTCCATTGTCGGACCCTATTACCTTAGGCAAGCCGGACCTTGGAAAAATGTCTTCTAGGATCTTTTTGAACACCATCTGAGCCGTTTTTTTCGTCATGGGGAAGGCTTCGACCAATCCTGAAAAAGTACCTACAAAGACTAGGAGATATTTAAGTCCATAACTTGCTGGCTTAATTTGAGTAAAGTCCACTTCCCAGAATTGTCCTGGTCTGGTTTCTCGTAAGTGCTTCCTGCAGGAAGCTTGGATGGGTAAGTATTAACTAATTGACAGACTTGACAAGCTCTAGTCACCTGCTCAGCTATTTCTTTCCTCTTTGAGTCAGTCAATAATAAGTCCTTTCTTCGGTCCTTTAAGAGTGCCTACAACTTCTTTGAGTCTAAGTGGGTGAGCTAGTGTAAGTCTTTGACATAAAGGTGGGCTTTTTGAAATTGTAAACTTGGCTCTGTAGGGTCCCAGAGTTCTGTATCTGTCTCCTCAGATTATAAGTTGCCTGAAGGTTCCGGAGCTGCCAAGTCTCCTGATTTTTGTTCCCCCCCATGTGGAAAAAGTTAACAGAGTCACTTCGTTTAGGGCTGGCAATTAAGCTTCCTCATCTGCCCTTCTGTTTCCAACCACCACGGGGTCATTTCCCTTCTGGGGCCCTGGACAGTGCCCTATAGCTAGTTCTTTAGGGCCCTGCACTGCTGAGAGAAGGTGGAGGATCTCATCTTCATTCTTTATTTCTTTCCTGGAAGAGGTTACTATTCTCTTTGCTGGTTAATAGCCCTGTGCACATGAGCAGTGGCAAATGCATAGCGGCTGTCAGTGTATATGGTTGCCCTTTTGCTTGTTGCTAGTTCCAATGCTTTCGTAAGAGCAATCAGTTCTGCTTTTTGGACTGATGTCCCTTCTGGGAGACCAGAGGACCAGATGACATTAGTTTTGCTAAGTACTGCTCGTGCAGCCCGCCGCTTACTGTCTTGGAGAAAGCTGCTGCCGTCCGTAAACCATACGACTTCAGGGCGAGGCAGTGGCTGATCCTTCAAGTCTTGTCGTATACTGGTTTTCTCTGCCAGTATGTTTTGACACTCATGAGCGACGGGTCCTGATGATACTTCTGGCAGCAGTGTAGCCGGGTTGAGTGGAGCAGGGGGTCCCAGCATTATACTGTCTTTGTCAAGCAAGAGGCTCTGGTAGTGCTTAATTCTGGAGTTTGATAGCCACCTCTCTGGAGGCTGGCAGATGATGCTCTCCAGGGCATGGGGGACTATAATGGTGAGCTTCTGTCCCAACGTTCATTCATGAGCATCTTTTATTAGAAGGGCTGCCACTGCTATAGCTCTTAAGCAAAGGGGCCACACGCTAGCCACTGGGTCCAGTTTTTTTTATAAGAATGCTACTAGCCATTTCCAAGGTCCCAATGTCTGAGTGAGCATTCCCCGTGCTATTCCTTTCTTTTCTTCTATGTAGAGATTGAAGGGTTTATCTACATCTGGTAGTGCTAAGGCTGAAGCAGAGAGCAGCACCTTTTTTTTTTGACATTATCAATAGCTTGTTTGTACTCAGGGGTACATTGGAAGTGGGCATCCCCTTTTATCAGAGTGTATAAAGGTGCAGCCAGAGATGCGAACACAGGAATCCATAACCTGCAAAAGCTGGCAGTCCCAAAAAACGCTCTGAGTTGTCTCTTATTAGAAGGGGGAGGTATCTGCACAACGGTTTGTTTTCTGGGCTCAGTGAGCCATCGTTTGCCACCCCTAAGAGAATAACCCAGGAAGATTACTTCTTGCTGACAAAAGTGGGCCTTTTGGCAGAAGCCCTATATCCAAGCCGAGCAAGCTCGAATAATAGTGCTTGGGTCCCAGACTCAGAGTTCTCCTTGGTGTCGGCTGCCAGTAGCAGATCATCCACATATTCGAGTGGGGTGACTTCAGGGTGGGCAGTTCTGAAGTCGTTGTAGTCCCTGTGGAGGGCTTCATCAAAGAGAGTGAGGGAGATTTTGAACTCCTGTGGGAATCTAGTCCTGGTTAATTGGCCAGATGTTCCAGTTTTTGGGTTTATCCACTTGAAAGCAAACAACAACTGACTGTCCTTATGTAGGGGCAAGCAGAAGTAAGCATCTTTTAAGTCCAGCACAGTGTACCATTCCCGCTCCGGATTCAGAGTGCTAAGCAAATTATATGGGTTGGGTACTGTGGGGTGAATGTCCTGCACTCTGTTGTTGATCTCTCTAAGGTCTTGAACAGGATGGTAGTCCCCAGTTCCTAGCTTTCTAACTGGTAGCAGCGGGGTATTCCAGGCTGATTGACAGAGCCTTAAGACCCCAAGAGTCAGGTATTTCTGAATATGGGGCCTTATCCCATCCTTAGCTTCTTTGCTTAGGGGATATTGTTTAACACTGATTGGAGAGGCAGAGGCTTTTAATTATACTTCTATTGGAGGTTGTTTAAGGGCTAGACCTAACCCAGCAGTTTCTGCCCAGACATTAGGATAATCTTTTATCCATTTCTGTGCGAGTTTGCTTTGTTGATCAGTTCTAGGGGACACGAAGAGTGATGTTCACCTTCTACAGACATAGTCAAAGCTGCGACTATGGGAGCTTTTACTGAAGGCTTTAGAAACTCCACTTGGGGACCATCAGGGATAAAGGTTATTCTAGACCAGAGTTTGGTAAGCAGATCCCTGCTCATCAATGGGGCTGGACATTCTGGGATTACTAGAAAAGAGTGTGGACTTTTCCATTTACTAGGTTCATAATCCTCTTTTTTGTCCAAGCCTGATATCTACTGCCATTAGCAACTTGAACTAGGGACCATTTATTTATTTATAGGGGGCCCAGTGGGGTCTTATGGGCTGAGTATCCTGCTCCTGTATCCATTTCAAAGTTCACTGGAATCCCCTCCACTTCAAATGTTACCCTGAGATCGGGGAGGGGATCCAAGCCCCGACTTTCTTAGTCCTCTTCTAGAGTCAGCATGGCGGGCTCGTGTGGCTGCTCCTTTTTGGGCCACTCTTTGGCTCAGTGTCCTTTTTCTTTTCAGTAGGCACATTGATCTGATGCCAGGGGCAGCCTTTGGCGTGGGCCCAGCTATCCCTTTCTGTCTCCCTGCATTTAACCTTCTGGAGTATTTTTTGCTGTGAACAAAACCTTAGCCAATGCTTTAGTCTGCCTTTTGCTCCTTTCATCCTTCTTTTGTTCCCTTTCCTTCTCTCTCCTCTGTTCCTTCTCCTCCTCAATTTCTCTCTTATAATATACTGTCTCAGGTTCTCTGACTAAATCTCTTAACATCATATCTTGTAATCCATCTAGACATTGTAACTTTCTCTTAATTTCTAGGGCAGCCTGCTCGATAAAGGCCATTGCAACAGATGCCTTTTGGTCATCTGCCTGAGGATCAAAAGAAGTATATTTCCTTTATGCTTCCATAATTCTCTCCTGAGACATACAGGGAGACTCATTAGGCCCTTGGATAATCTCTCTTACATTGGCCAAATTAGTCGGCCCTCTGGCGGTCGCTTGGTGACCCGCTATACCCGCTATTAGAGCCCGGCGATAAGTGGACAGATGCTACCTACCTTCAAAGTTGTTGGGTTCCCAGTTGGGACGGTTCATTGGCCCGTAGGGACGGAGAGGGAGCATCACAGGGGATTCTGAGTTTTCTATTATCCATCACCGCCGGGTTCCTTTAGGTGGCCCAGCTTTCTCCAGGGGAGGAGGGGCTGCTGCTGCTGCAGGGAAGTCCCCTGGAGGGCTTGAGTCTGGCCCAATTGCCTCTAGCAGCTGAGAGGCTGAGTCAGCGGCGGGAGGATCATCTGGAACATGTTGGGGGTTGGGGAGCGAGGGTAGAGAATGAGGAGGGGGAAGAGTATCCAGTCTTGTGACTCAGGGAGAATGGTGGGGAGAGCGGGAGTTGTGGAAGGTTTGAATGATATAATCATGAGGGAAGGGGTATATGTCTGTTGATCTGGGTGGCCACGTGGCCCCAGCTAAAAGACAATATCTCTGACTTTTCGGATTAGAGGGAAGTGGAAGGATCCTTCTGGTGGCCATCCGATTCCCAGGATGAGCCATTCTGAAGCTCAGAGAGTCTGCCAGCTCTGGCGTTTTACTGAAAAAGAAAGATTCTGGGCCCTTGAGCGGACATCAGTCCAATGATCAAGGGTCAGGGACAGAGGCATAGAAGTGCTTTGTCCCATAATGGAAGTTACTCAAACAGGGACAGTGAAGACACAAACTCGACACACACAATGACAAAGAGTAAACGTTTACCATGAGTCCAAGACAACGATTAGAACTGAGTAACTGGCAAAACCTGATGGGTTAGACAATAAATACAGACAGTAAACTCAACCTGAGTTCAGGACAATGAACAAAACTGAGTAGCTGGCAAAAGCTTTTGGGCTGGAAAACCGAATCCTGAAGCAAAATATAACCCAGTTGAGGAAACTACTACTCCTTGATTTCCCTAGTCCTCTCGAGTGCCCCCAGGGACGTGACCTTTGGCTCTGTGACACTTCTGTCAGCCAACATAGGAGAGACCTAATGCCCTCACCCACAGCAACTTTGCCACGCCTTAAACGGAAACCCAAAACAAGAAACAGGCGCCTTACTTACCCTAAGAGAAGTCAGTTGGCGTCTTTGGTCCGCTGCTGCCGAATATCTCACCTGGGGCCTCCAGATGAAAAGGTGGGGCGAAGGTCGGAGAAAAACACCACCAAGAGACTTTCTCATGAAACAGAAAAGGGTTTATTGGGGGTCCAGCATGCTGGGGCTCAGAGCTCACATCAGAAAAGCAAACAACAAAGAGCCCAGAGAACAATTTGAGCAGAGTTTATATACATTCTTTAGAGAGGGCAGGGACTTTACATACATCATAGCCTCCTTTAGCAAATTACCATGTACCCTGGGAAAATCAAATAACAACTCCAAAACATGATTAGCACATTCATTGGAGGGAACAGGTCGGGCAGGGTGTGATTGGTCAGCCTTGTGAAGGGGTAGACATTTAAACTGATTGGTTGAAGCCCTGAGATGTATATGTGCTGAGCTGCACGGTTTCTGGGAAGGAGTTGTTAAGTAACAAGGTCGTCTGGGAAGATTTCAACTCACATCTAATGGGCACATCAAAGAATTGTCTTTACTGACTCAGGAATTTCAGGTTCTCAGTGCAGCTTGTAAACTTTACAAAACCTGGTTCTTTACGTTTCAATTTCAATTTCTTTTATTCTTTCTGAACTTTACAAAGGAAGGCCAGAGACTTCATCCACAATGGCTGCTCTTTTTGCCATTTTGGTTTTGGATGCATGCATGGGATCTTTTTTAGATCCATTTTGTGCTGATATTCTAAGCCACAGCCTCACACAGGGTCAAGAGGCTGATTAAGACACATCCCTTTCCAAAGCAATTACTTCTCTGAGGTCAGTTACAGAACTTAGTCTCTGAGCAGAATCACACCAGAGTTCAAGCCCAGATGGACCCAGTCATCTCTTCCAACCGCCACACAAATGACCACAATTAAAACCAAAACACTCCCCCAAGGCCCTCATCTTTTTTCATATATACACTCATCATAACGTCTGGCTGGAGGTTTCCATGAATGGCGCAGTCCAAGAGAGTGTCCAAAATAAGTTCACTTGCCCCTCATTTGCCTAACCTCAGGGTAGCCTGGACACCCTTCCAGTGAACCAGAATTGATCACATAGGTCTGCCGTTAATACTGCTCTGGTTCTCCAATTTGATGCCTACTGACTGTCAGGTATAGATTCCTTATGTGATTTGGAGTCATGAGAAAACTGAAGCACCTCTGCAGGGCTTGGAAGAACTCATTTGACACAAAAGATCACTATTCTCACTTGATGGACATCAGGAAAATAACAGAGGAAGGTGAGAGACTTCATCCACAATGACTGATATTTTTGCCATTTTGCTTTTGGATGCACACATTGGATCTTTCTTTAGATCCATCAGGCACTGAGAATCTAAGCCATAGCTTCACAAAGGGCCAAGAGGCTGATTCAGACACATCCCTTTCCAAAGTAATTAAGCAAAGAGCCACAGGTGATGCCCATTTATTTCCATTTTAAAACTGTTTTCTTCAGGCTTCACAAAGGGTGGCCTGAGGCAAAGACCTTCCTGACACTCAGGACAACAGAACAATAGGTTAGCAAAAGGCCCAAAGCATGGTTTCTCCACTGAGACTTTCCTGGTCACACTGATATCTGAGTTTTCTGAGATGCTGCCATTCCCTTCAGCTAACCAGTACATGGCCATGTCACAGAGCTTGGAGGTGGTACATATCTTTGACACAAAAATATGAGCCTATTCTGGAGAGTGGCCAAAATTCAGGAAGAAAACAGGAAATTAAGAAGGTTGTAGGTGTTGCCTTTCTATAAGGCGAGCCACAGTCCATTCATAAATTGGGAAGAATGAATGCTGGGAAGCTTTCTACTAGACAGGACACATCTATGGATGCATGCTCTTTTCTAATGTCTACAACCACAGACACACTGGGATACACAGACCTAGAAACACTCACCTTGTCAAAGGACTTTCTAGAAACAGTTCACTCCAAACCAAACAAACAGCCTTTCCTACCTATTCTCAGAACATGAGACAAAACCACAAACTCACAACCACACTCAAAAAGTCACCTCCTTCCCCCAAGTAAGTCTGTGACTATCCAAAGTGTCCTCTGACTGGTGGGCCATACTATGTTTCCCCAAAATGGCCTGTCCTGTCTCAGATCTGTTCTCCTTGTCCAACTCTGTGAAGTTGTCAGGAGCCTGTGCTGACCACTACCTGCTGTCTCAGGAAAGGCCCATTTTCAGAGGTCTACTTGAATTTGGCCATCCTCAAATCTTTAGGTACCAAGAAAGACAGACTCTGTCCTTGTTAAATCCAAACAAGTGAGCCTACTGGGAATGGGACGGGTACTGGCTCTTTGTGCCTGGCTTCCTGGATCCCAAGTTCAGAGAGTTCCATCCCCCAAGAAGTGAGGTAGGTCAATTCCTTCAAGAACGGAATGAGGTCACTGCCTTGGCAACAACTTTGTCCTAACAGTTGCATTCAAGGGTCCCTTGAGATGGAGGCTGCCACTACTTCCTGTGACACTTTCAGAAGTTAGAATTGTATATCAACCATAGGCACCCAAGAGAAGCTCTCCACACAGGGTTGGTTTGGTCCATCTTCTTTATATCAAGAGGAGAGAGGCTGATTCAGATACATCCCTTCATCCTGACTAGGTTGTTTGCCTTGGAAGATGACTTTTGCTCTCTCAGGCCCTTCATAGCTGCCTAAATCTTCTCCAGGGATCATTTCTGCATCAACCTTTGAGGTTCTGAGCAGGTGGAAGATCCCGTACATTCCTGTATTGTAAGACCAACTCTGTCCCTGCTCTTCTGCAAAGTTAGATTGAGGAACAGTGTATGGTTAGGGTTAATAACATATTCTATTTGGGTTAGAAATTATTCTGCTGGACAAATAATGGTATTGGGTACCTGCGATATTCACAAGAATATATAGGTGAAATATAAGTATGAAACCAAAATTCTAGGTACGATTTGAAGCCAGAAGGACATTGGGCCCTTTAGTGGTATACTTAGCTTTGAATTATGTTCTGCACAGATGTCTCAGATAAATCAATATGCAATGGCATAGGACCTTGTACCTTGGATGATTGAATGTTCAAGAGAACATCCAGTCAAAAAGGAATAGTCGGTAGGAATAGGAAGATGGTCAGTAGGTTTAGAAAAAAGAGTGAGTATAGGATTTGGACAAAAGGTTCATTAGCAATAGGGTTTTGGGTAGAGAGTGAAAGTAAATATGAGCACATATAAAGAGTCAGTCACAATGATGAACTGGGGAAAAATATGTAGGAAAGCAGATATTAATAGAGACATTAGGAAATCAGACAAAGTATAATGTGAGTGATAGGATTAGGCATTTTCAATATGGTTGAGGTGGAATATATAATCTTAGGAAGAAAGAAATATGTAGTCACCAATAGGATTGACATTTGAGAGCATTAGGCAACCAGGACATGGTTGTTTTTAGTAATCCATGCTCACTTTTCATTTTGCTTTGGTGAAAGGTTAATAAAATAGGTATTTGTCACTTCCTGTTTTTCTTTATGCTTAACAAAACACTGTTGAAATCTTGAGAACTGTTTGCTAATTTTGTTCCCAAAATGTGCTGTCCCCAACTGCCAAACTGCAGAGTGTACTCCCTCACCCGGTTGCACAAAAACTGCCCACTTGCCCTGACCCATCAATTAATTTCCCTCCCTGCCCTCTCCAAAAAATTATATAAGCTCTGTTTAAGTTGTTCTCAGGGCTCTCTGCTCTAGTCAAGTGAGCTCTGAGCCCCAGCATGCTGGAACCCCAATAAACACTTTGCTGTTGCTGAGTGAAAATGGTATACTGTTCTGTACTTAAAAGATGCTTTCTTTTGCTTGCCTCTGCATAAAGATAGTCAGTTGCTGTTTGCTTTCGAGTGGGTAGACCCAGATAACGGAACTTCTGGTCAACTAACTTGGACTAGACTCCCACAGGTGTTCAAAACCTCCCCCAGTCTCTTTGATGAAGCCCTCCACAGAGATCTCAACAACTTCAGAATTACGCACCCCAAAGTCACCCTGCTTCAATATGTGGATGTCCTGCTACTGGCAGCTAACAACAAGGAAAACTGTGAGTCTGGGACCCAAGCACTATTATCCGAGCTTGCTCAACTCGGGTATAGAGCTTCTGCCAAAAAGGCCCAAATTTTCCAGCAAGAAGTAATCTTCCTGGGTTATTCCCTTAGAGGCGGAAATGATGGCTCACTGAGCCCAGAAAACAAACCGTTGTGCAGATACCACTTCCATCTAACAGGAGACAACACAGAGAGTTTCTTGGGACTGCTGCCTTTTCAGGTTATGGATACCTGGGTTTGTGTTCTTAGCTGCTTCTTTATACCCGTTGTTAAATAAGGATGCCCAATTCCAATGGACCCTTGAGCACCAGCAAGCTTTTGATAACATTTAAGAACACTGACACTGAACTCCTCAACTTCACTGAGCCCAGCCTGCAATTTCAGAAAGCCCTACACTACGTTAAAAATGTACATCAACTTACTCACCTTGGTTCAAAGAAACTGCAGGCATTCCTGAAAGATCAGGAACAGAGATTTCGACTAACTTACTCACAGTGAAAAAAAATAACTGAACGGGTAACAAAAGCCTGTCGGTTCTGTCAATTGGTTAATGCTTACCCTTCCAAGCTTCCTGCAGGAAAGCACCTATGATGAACCAGACCAGGACAATTCTGGGAAGTAGACTTTACTGAAATTAAGCCAGCAAGGTATAGACTTAAATATCTCCTAGTCTTTGTAGATAAATTTTCAGGATGGATTGAATCCTTTCTCACAAAAAAAAAAAAACAACAAAAAAAAAAAACGGCTCAAACGGTGGTCAAGAAGATCCTGAAAGATATTAAGATATTTTTTCAAGACAAGGCCTGCCTAAGGTAATAGGGTCTGATAATTGAACGGTGTTCATGGCCCGGGTAAGTGAGGGCTTAGCCAGGACCCAGGGGATTAATTGGAAGTTACATTGTGCTTCTAGACCCCAGAGCTCAGGACAGGAAAAAAAAATTGAACCATTAAAGAGACCTTAACGAAATTAAGCTTAGAGACCGGCATAAAATATTAGACTATGCCCCTGCCTTATCCACTGTTTCATGCAAGAAATACTCCCTCTGTTTCTTGGTGTAAACTCACCCCCTATGAATTTCTCTATGGTGCACCTCCTCCAGTAAGGCATGTAACCCCAACTCTAAGACCTAATGATGCCTTCCACACCCCCTTGCTTGACAGAATTAAATCTCTTGAAAGAACTCAATGATACCGGTGAAAACAGCTGACAACTGTCTTGCAACCTGGGGACAAGGGGACTCCACATTGATATCAAGTAAGGGACTTCATCTACATAAGACAACATCAGGTGTCATCCCTGGAACCCTGCTTGAAAGGACCATACCAGGTGCTAATTATAACACCTACAGCGGTAAAAGTAGACGGAAACACTTCCTGGATCCATGCCTCTCATCTCAAGCCTGCGCCCTGTCCAGACTCTGTCTGGAAACTGGGAAAGACTGGTAACCATTTCAAATTGCATATTCGCTATGTGGATAAGGCTGTAGACTCTCCCCTTGGCCACCAGTACACCTAACGCTCATCAGCCCGTTCAGCAGCGATGGCTTATCACAAATCCTACTAGACAAGAAGTATGCTCTAACTCGTATACAGCTCCCTTAGGGACCTGGTGGCTAGCTCTCCACCCAGACATTTGTCAGCTGGCTATAAGTCTTTCCTATTAGGATATCGCTGATGAAAATCCCACTAAAATTCAATTAAATCCCTTCCATACCATAGATAATGGAAACAATCATTAGGGATTTAGGGACACGTGAGCCAGATGCAGGTTGGCTAGACTAGATTAGTATGTTTGCCCAGCAGACTATCAAAGCCACAAACAGCCATGGCTGTGTGGAGGGAAAGCCAACTTCTTCTGTAAGTGATGGGTATTTGAGCATACAGGGGCTGCCTGGTGGAACGCAAAATCCTCATCAAATTCAATACACAGCATTGGCCATATTACCAATTAGACAACCAAAACTGATGGCCCCCAGAGGAGTCTCTAGATCCTCAAATTCTGTGTTACCTTTTTAACTTCTGCAAGTGCTCAAGAGGATGAAAGGAAATTCCCCTATGTGGAGGCCTTTTACCTCATTCGCTCACTTCCTGAACTATGCATCTCCAATAGATCCTCACCCTCAGGCTTCTGCTCCAGACTCTCTACTGTCAGTCCCACCTCAGCAACCTGATTTCTCCCCTCCAGTTACTAGATCAAAAACCCAAACCTCCGCCAGTTCTCAGATCATTGCTCCCTTGCTGAGGTAGCAGGTACTGAGGTACCCCTCTAAACACTCACTCCTCTCTTCTCCTGTCAGTGCCTACACCCGGTCTCCCCAGGTCCTCTAACCAGGTAACCCAAAGCTCAAACCAGCTGAGAAGAGCCCTCAGACCCCTATCCAAGATGTAATAAAAATGGCCTTTAAAGTTGCTTTGTCATCACTGAAAACAGGTTACTAAGAATTTAAAATCCCTCCCAGGCTTTCTGGGATACTCACTCCCGTCTTCCCCTCTGTTCTACCTGTTCTACTGCTCAAGATTTTGTTCCTAGGAAAATCCCAAACCCCTTTTCCATTATGCTTTTTCATCTCTCTTTTCTCATTCTCAGATCCCCGGAGCTGCTCTCATTCCTCGCCTTCCCCGTCTTTCCCCTCTATACCAGGCCCACAGAAAAATCTTAACTGAACTTCTCCAGAGGTCTTCACCATGGATGACTTTAGAACTTTCAGCAAAAGAGTCCCTATAAAAGAGTTCAGTGTAGATAAACTTGCTCTTTTTCTGTTGCCCTGTTATACTTGGCCACTGCTTGGAAAAATCAGCACTTCTAAGCTAGACAACCCCTTAATAGTTTTTCACACAATATGTGAACAAGGCCTCTGGCCTTGAGCTGGGGCTTCAAAGAGATGGCTACATATCTAAAATAAAAAATACCAACTGGGCTTCATGGTAACAGCTGAAGGAGGATAAAAGAAAAGGAAGAAAAAGCTCTCTCCCTCCCAGGTGTCCTTGAAAAGTTAACTTGCCCAGAACAGAGGAAATAACAGAAAAAAAAATCTTTTTGTGAAGTTCTGCCGACTGTGAACTTCTGAGCCCCTTTTCTTTCATGTTGGGTACAAAATTCTGAAACTACCTAACCTTGGGGTTCAGGGCGTTAATTGATTACAACAGAAGCAATGCACTCTGAATCCGGTTGCAACCAAATAGCACTGTTTCCCTGTTTTCGGTGCTATCTTAGGTGCCTTGCCTTGTCTGTCCCTACAACAGTATAATTCTATATACTTAAACATTGTTTATGTTTTCATGAAATGGTCAACAGATGTGATTAATTGTGTAATGGTGCAGATGTTTCCCAGAGTGCTCTATAATGATGCAGGTTCATTTGAAATTCAAACAGGCGGGCATACAACACGGTTCCGCTGGGAACATATATCCCTAACTTTAGCCATCCTATTAGGAATAGGAGTTGCTGCAGGGGTGGGCACAGAAACCCCTGCCCTAGTCCATGGGACACAACAAATGACCCAATTAGAAGCAGCAATAGAACAAAACTTAAAGATAGTAGAAACCTCCATCACAGCTTTGCAGGAATATTTATCCTCTCTGTCTGAAGTTGTTTTACAGAACAGTCGAGGGTTGGACCGCCCATTCATGAGAGAAGGGGGCCTTTGTGCTGCATTGAGGGAAAAATATTGTTTTTATGCCGACCATACTGGAGTTGTAAAAAAAAATCTATGAGTAAATTAAAAAGACACCTTGAAGAGCGTCACTGAGAGAGGCCCAAAAAGGGTGGTTTGATTCTGATCCATACATTCCCTCTGGTTAACTATGTTTTTATCAACCATGGCTGGTCCAATAATAATCCTCATATTACTGCAAAGTATAAAACCCTGTTTGCTCAAACGTGTAATTTTTTTTCTCCAAGCTCAAATTGGACAAGTTAAACTTATGGTAATAACCCACTTGCAGACATAGAATGTGACACCAGCCTTGATCACTTTTATAATTATAAGTAGCCAGAAGAAGAAGTGGGGAATGAAAGGTTAACAAAATAGGTACTTGTAACTTCCTATTTTTCTGTATGCTTAACAAAACACTGTTGAAATATTGAGAACTGTTTGCTAATTTTGTTCCCAGAATGTGCTGTCCCCAACTGCCAAATTGCAGAATGTATTCCCTCACCCGTTTACATGCAAACCGCCCACTCACCGTGACCCATCAATAAACTTCCGTCCCTGCCCTTTCCAAGGAAAGAATATAAGCTCTGCTTAAGCTGTTCTCAGGGCTCTCTGCTCTATTTCTGTGAGCTCTGAGCCCCAGCATGCTTGACCTCCAATAAACCTTTTGCTGTTGCATGAGACAGTCTCTTTGTGGTCTCTACCTCTGATGCTCGCACGAACATTACTTGAATGATTGAATGTATAAGAGAAAATCCAGTCAAAAAGGGATAGCCAGTAGGATTAAGAAGATAGTCGGTAGGTTTGGGAAGAAGACTGAGTATAGGATTTGGAACAAAAGTTCTTTAGCAATAGGGGTTCTGTTAGAGAGTGAATATAAATGTCAGCACATGAGAACAGTCACAATAATGAACTGAGAAAATATGTAGGAAAGCAGATATCAATAAAGACATTACTAAATCAGGCAAAGTATAAAGTGAGTGATACAATTAGACATTTTCAACAGGGTGAGTTTGAATATATAATCTTAGGAAGAAACAAATATGTAGTCACCAATAGGATTGACATTTGAGAGCATAAGGCAACCTTGACATGGATGATTTTTGTAAACCATGCTCACTTTCTATTTAGGCTTTGGTACAATCTAAGTGTGACCTTTGCATTTGTGTCCAGAATTTTACTGTGATAAAATATATATGTAGATCTGGTGACACAAGTATTTCTTCCACCATTTCTGGGAGCAATATTTTGAAGGCATATAAATGGGTATTGGGTGTACAAAGAGGTGTACACTTTGTCCATGAATATAGAGATAATGCATGAATAGACCATACAGTGAATAAATAATATAACTGTTTCCACTTTAAATTATGGATTGAATTGATATTTGAAAATATATAAGAAATCTTATATTGATTTACAATCATTCATTCTAACCAGTTATACATCTAATATTAATATTATGGTTATGGTTTATCATGAAGATATGTTAGTTTTGCTTCAAAAGCGATTATGGAAATCCAAAATAATGTGTTTGGATAGAGTCAGTCACAATGCTGGCAATATGTGAACAAGGCCTCTGGCCTCAAATTGAGGCTTCACAGAGATGGCTACATTTCTAAGATAAAGAAGTTACCAACTGGACTCCATGGTAACAGCTGGCAGGGAGAAAAAAGAAAAAGAAGAAAAAAGCTCTCCCCCTCCCAGGTGTCCTTAAAATGTTAACTTGCCCAGAACAGAGAAAAAAAAAAACAGAAACAAAAACTGCTTTCTCTGAACTTCTGCAGACTGTGAACTTCTGAGCCGCTCCCTTACATGTTGGGTACAAAATTCTGAAACAACCTAAACTTGGGGTTCAGGGAAGTAACTGATTACAACAGAAGCAATGCCCTTTAAATCTGTTTGCAACCAAATAGGACTGTTTCCCTGTATTCGGTGCTATCTTAGGTGCCTTTCCTTGCCTTGTCCATCCCTTTTCTCATTTAAAGACCAGTCAAGAAACATGGAGAAATACATGTGTTCTGAAGCAGAAAGTGATTGATAGTGAAACAAATGCCTATAAATTTCCTAACTTGTGGATGAAATTTATATCCTATGATGTGCATTAATTGAAGAAATACTAATCTACCAGTGTTGAATAAAAATGAACGTCAAAATACACATCATGTCCGATTGGAATCTACTTGCATTAATATTAAACTGGGTCAGTTACTGTAGAAATATTAGGATTCTTATGCACCATTCACTGAAGTTAGTTTTCAGTACTAGGAAACAAATATGTATTTCAGGTGAATGAATATTTCTAAGAATAATCTTGTGAAAAGTTGATTATAAATCCACATACATGAATATGAATGAATTTGATGAGTGTAAAATAAGACACATATTTCATTTGTTGAAAAATCTGGAGAGTATATATATATATATATATATATATATATATATATATATATATACACACACACACACACATTAAAAACAGCAATATATATGCCAATTGAAATTTATAATGAAATATATATCATCGACAGATAGAAAAATATTTATTTTACTGAACATGGATTTATGAATAATATTGTTCAAGTAGGAAGATCACCCATAATTTAAATTTTCGGTTCCAACATCGTTTAAGAGGAGTGATCCCTTACAATTTGTATCTGCCAAGTCAGCCACCTCACAAGAATGTACGTGTGGTACCAGGTAGGATTCTATCTGTGCATATAAAAATACAGGTGGTGAATAGGCTACAGAGAAAGGGAGAAAGGAATTCATAGGTGGTTAACTTTAAAAAAAACATGAAGAACTATTTCAACAAAAAATTGACTAGATTTATAAATCCTACCCTATATAATGCAAAAGGTAAGTCCAACTATACACCATGCTTCCTCTTAAATGGTTGTATTTTCATTCTGTTTGGGTTATTTTTCTCCATCATATTAGTATTAGTAGTCAGAATATAGTAGGGTAGGGGTTAGTGTCAGGGATTCAGTATTTCGAATGGAAAATTGGAAAATGAATACAATGTGTATGTAAACATGTGCTACACAAAAATGTTTCCACTCTTATCCAGAACAATGCCTTGACAGTACCTTCGCTCCAACTAAAACATCATTAGAGAAGAAGAGTTAGAAAATCAGTGAAAACACATCTTGAATGGAATATCCTCAGGATTTTGAAATCTTGGAGGTGGTAGAGGAGTTTGCAAAAGTAAGGGACAGGGTGAACACTCCACAAACATGGAGTTCTGTTGGACTAAAGACTTCTTGAGAAACTGCCTCTGAATTTGGGCACTTGAAATATATCTTGTTGTCACAAGCTTTAGCTTCCTTTGTAGTGAGACCATCAAACCTGGGTCTGCATCTATGTGACCTGGAGGACACGGTTTCTTATTTTCTAATGAAAATGAGGCAGCAGTGCTGAATTCTCACTTTGTAGGTAACCTGTGGACACTGGGGGCTAAGTGTCTCCCAGTGTGGGCTGTGAAGCCATTTGGTCATCCTCCAATTTTTGTGGTGTTTGTTGCTGCTGCATTGGGGATTTGGTATTTGCTTCACGAAATACAAGGAGTTCAACTGTGTCACAGTGCTGGAGGGAGTTCTGTGACGAGTGGTGGGTCAGGGTCTGCAGGAGAATGCACCAACCAGGCTTCTATCCCACATAGCTTGCCCCCTTGACCATAGCAACCTGATTCTGATCATTGCCCTGAAAGCTCTCCATATAACAAGATACCTTTACACAGAAGTATCTACTGGCTGCACCATGTCAGTAACAAGCCATTTGGAAGCCAAATGCAGATCCACATTGCCCCACCACATGTTTTATCACACACCTGCCAAGCACTGTTCTAGGCCCACTATTCAGCAGGCTCCAACGTACTGGCATCTCTATTCAACACAATTTTCATGAAACCTAGTGAATACAGGCACTGTCTGGTGTACTCAAGATCAGCATCAGGACATCCAAAGGTTCTCCAGTGCCACCTGGTCTTGGGAATTTCAAAAATTTGATGGTATCTGTTTAGCCATTTTTCAAGGATGATGTTGGAGGCACTGTGGGTTTCAATATATTCAGGACCTGTTAAATGGTGAGGAAGCTCATTTCAATGAAAGCTCTGGGGAACTCTCAAGGGCAAGGCTTCCCAAAGAGTGGCCAAAAGCTCGCATGAAGCCAGGCCTATTGAGTTCTACAATGTGAGGTCCATGTGTTTTTTGACTCTCAACTATGGCTGCCAAGTCTTTCAGAATAAAATAATGTGATTTCCTCACTGAGATTCCCAGTGATCTGTGGAAAGTCAATCTGGGCCTAGATCTCAGTTTCCAATGGTCACTCTCATGTGTGGTCTCCTAAAATCCCAAAACAATTGATGGCAATACTTCTCTGAGGTCAGTTCCAGAACTCAGTCTCTAAGGGGAATCACACCAGAGTTCAAGCCCAGGTGGACCCAATCATCTCTTGCAACTGCCACACAAATGACCACAATTAAAACCAAAACACTCCCACAAGGCCCTCATCTTCTTCATAACCTTTGGCTGGAGTTTACCATTAGGGGCTCAGTCAAAGACAGTGTCCAAAATAAGCTCTCTTGTCCCTCATTTGCCTAAAATCTCAGTGGCCTGGACACCCTTCATGTGAACCAGGAGTAATCAAATAGGTCTGCCATTAATACTTTTCCACTTCTACAATTTGAGGCTTTCTGACTGTGGGGTTTAGATTCTTTATGTGATTTGGAGTCATGAGAAAATCCAAGCACACATGGGCAAGCTTTGCAGGGATTTGGAGAATTCTTTTGACCCAAAGGATCCCTATTCTCACTTGATTGAAGTGAGAAACCCTACAGAGGAAAGCTAGAGACTTCATCCACAATGACTGCAATTTTTGCCCTTTGATTTTGGATGCACACATGGGATCTTTCTTTAGATTCATCAGGTGCTGATATTCTAAGCCACAGCCTCACACAGGGCCAGGAGGCTGATTCCGACACATCCCTTTCCAAAGCAATTAAGCAAAGAGCCACAGGTGATGCCCATTCATTTCCATTTGAAAACTGTTTCTTAGGGCTTCACAAAGGGGTGGCTGGAGGCAAAGACCTTCCTGACATTCAGGGCAAAAGAAAAATAGGTAAGCAAAAGGCCCAAAGCAGGGTTTCTCCACTGTGACTTTTCTGGTCTAACTGATATCTGAGTTTTCTGAGGTGCTCGCCAGTCCATTCAGCTATCCAGTACATGGCCATATCACAGAGCTTGGAGGTGGTACATATCTTTTACTCAAAACCATGAGCCTATTCTGGAGTGTGGCCAGAATTCAGGAAGAAAATAGGAAATTAGGAAGATAGCAGGTGTTGTCCATCCATAAGGCAATCTTCTGCCTAATCATAAATTGGGCAGGATGAATACTGGGAAGCTTTCTACTAGACAGGACACATCCATTGATGCATTCTATTTTCTAATGTCTACAACCACGGACACAGTGGGACACACAGACATAGAAACACTCGCCTTGTCACATGACTTACTAGAAACAGTCCATACCAAACCAAACAAACTGCCTTTCCTATCTATTCTCAGAACATGAGACAAAACCAAAAACTCACACCCACAACCACAAAGGCACCTCCTTCCCCCAAGTAGGTCTGTGACTATCCAGAGGGTGGTCTGACTCGTGGGCCATAATATATTCCCCCAACATGGCCTGTCCTGTCTCAGATCTGGTCTCCTTAGCCAACTCTGTGAAGTTGTCAGGAGTCCGCGATGAGCCACTACCTGCTTTCTCTGGAAAGGCCAGTTTTCAGAGCTTTCCTGGCATTTGGTCATCCTCACAACAGTAGGACCAAAAAATAATGTCTCTTTCCTTGTTCAATCAAAACAAGCGAGCCCAATGGGACTGGGACTGGGACTGACTCTGGGTTCCTGGCTTCCTGGATCAAAAGTTCACAGTGTTCCATCACCAAAAGTGTGGTCATTTCTTTAAGGAACTGAATGAGGTCACTGCCTTGGCAAACACTTTGTCCTCACAGTTGCTTTCAATTGACCAATGAAACGGAGGCTGCCCCTACTTCCTTTGAAATTTTCACAAGTTAGAATGGTAGATCAACCATAGGCTCCTGGAACAGCTCTCCACACAGGCCTGGTTTGGTCCATCTTCTCTACATTAAGAAGAGAGAGGCTGATTCAGACATATCCTTTCATCCTGACCAGGATGTTTGCCATGGAAGATGACTTTTGCTCTCTCAGGTCTTTCATAGCTGCCTACATCTTCTCCAGGGATCATTTCTACATGGACCTTTGAGGTTCTCAGCAGGTGGAAGATCACCTACATTTCTGTATTGTAAGTCAAACTCTGTCCCTGTTCTTCTGTAAAATTAGATTGAGGGAACGGTGCATTCTTAGGGTTAATAACATGTTCCATTTGGGTTAGGAATCATTCTGTGAGATGAATAATGGTATTGGAACATTTATAAGAATATATTGGTGAAATATAAGTATGAAAACAGAAATCTAGGTAAGACTTGAAGCCCAGAAGGGCATTTTGCCCTTGATTGGGATACTTAGCTTTGAATTACATTCTGAACAGTTGTCTCACATAATTCGATATCGAATGGCAAAAGACCTTGTACCTTGGATGATTGAATGTAGAAGAGAACATCCACTCAAACTGGGATAGTCAGTAGGTTTAGGAAGAAGAGTGAGTATAGGTTTTGGAACAAATTTCATTAGTAATAGGTTTTTGGTTAGAGAGTGAACGTAAATGTCAGCACATGAGAAGAGTCAGTCACATGATGAACAGGGGAAAATATGTAGGAAAACAGATATCAATAGACACATTAGGAAATAAGGCAAAGTATAATGTGAGTGATAGGATTAGACATTTCCAACAGGGTTGAGTTTGAATATATAATCTTAGGAAGAAACAAATATGTAGTCACCAATAGGATTGATATTGAGCATTAGACAACCTGGACATGGATGTTTATAGTAATACATGTTCAATTTCCATTTAGGCTATGGTACAAACATAAGTGTGAGCCTTGCGTTTTGTGTCCAGAATATCACTGTGATAAAATATATATGTAGATCAGGTTACATGAGTAATTCTTCCACCATTTTTTGAAGCAATATTTTGAAGATGTATAAATTAGTATTGGGGGTACAAAGAGATGTACCCTGTGTATATGAATCTAGAGAAAATGCATGAGTAGACCACACTGTGAATTAATAATATAACTAGTTCTACATAAAATAATGGATTGAATTGATATCTTAAAATATATAAGAAATCTTATATTGAAATACTATCATTCATTCCAACTAGTTATACATCTAATGGTAATATTATGGTTATGGTTTATCATGAAGGGTGTGATTTTTGCTTCAAAAGTGATTATGTAATTCAAAAATCATGTGTTTAGAAAGTAGTCTCTTGAAACGACCAGTCAAGAAACATGGAGGAATACATTTGTTCTGAAGCAGGAAGTGATTGAAAGTGAAACAAATGCCTATAAATATGCTAACTTGTGGATGAAATATATATCATATGATGTGCATAAACTGAAGAAATAGCAACGTACAAGTCTTGAATAAAAATGAACGTCAAAATACATGTCATGCCCCATAGGAATCTACTTGCATTGATGTAAAACTGAGTCTGTTACTGTAGAAATATTAGGATTTGTATGCATCGTTCACTGAAGTTAGTTGTCTGTATTAGGAAACAAATATGTATTTCAGGTGGATGAATATTTCTGAGTATAATCTTGTGAAAAGTTGATTATACATCCACATATATGAACATAATAGAATTTAGAGAGTGTATAATAAAACACATATATTTTGAAAAATCTGGATAGGAGATATATATATATATATATATATATATATATATATATATATATATATATATATATATATATATACAAAAAAAACAAAGACATTAAAAAGTAGCAATATGTATGCCAATTGAAATTCATAGTGAAATATATATCATCCACGGATGCAAAAATATTTATTATACTGAACATGGATTTATGTATAATGTTGTTCAACTAGGAAAATTAATCCAAAGTGTATGCAAAATTGTGATACAAAAAATCTTTCCACTCTCATCCTGAACAATGCCTTGACTTACCCTCACCTTAAGTAATTCACAATTATATGAAAAGAGGTAAAAAATCTGTGAGTACATATCTGGAATTGAATATGCTCATGATTTCACAACTTTGCAAGTGGTTGATGAGTTTCCAAAAGTAAGGAACAGGGTAAACACTTCACAAACATGGAGCTCTGCTGGACTAAAGACTTCTTGAGAAACTGCCCCTGAGGTTGTGCACTTGAAATATATGTTTTTGTCAGGAGCTTTACCTACCTTTGTTGTGAGACCATCAAAGCTGGGTCTGCATCTATGTGACCTAGAGGACATGGTTTCTTATTTTCCAATGAACATGAGGCACCAGTGCTGAAGTCTGTCTTTGTAGGTAAACTGTGGCCACTTCGGGCAATGTGACTCCCCGTGTGGACTTTGAAGCCATTTGGTCATCCTCCACTTTTCGTGGTGTTTCTTGCTGCTACACTGGGAGTTTGGTATTTGCTTCATCACATACAAGGAGTTCAACTGGCACACAGTGCTTGAGGGAGTCTTGTAACGTGTGGTGGGTCAGGCTCTGCAGGAAAATGCACCAACTAGGCTTCTATCCCACATTGCTTATCGCCTTGACCATAGAAACCTGATTATGAACATTGCCCTAAAACCCCTGCATATAACAAGATGCCTTTTCATATAATGGTCTCTTGGCTGCACCAAGTCAGTCACAAGCCATTTGGAAGCCAATGGCAGATCCACATGGCCACAACACAGATGTATTACCACACATCTGCCCACCACTGCTCTAGGCCCACTACTCAGCAGCCTCCAACTTACTGGCATCTCTGTACTACACAATTTTCATGAAACCCAGTCAATCAAGGCACTGTCTGTTATACTTATGATCAGCAACAGGACATCCAATGGTTCTCCAATGCCACCTGGTCATTGGGAATTTCAAAAATTTCATGGTGTTTATCTATGCATTTTTCAAGAATGAAGTTGGAGGCACTTTGGGGTTTCCATTCATCTAGGAACCATTACATGGGGAGGAAGCTAATTTCAATGAAAGCTCTGAGGAACTCTCATAGGCAAGGCTTCCCAAACAGTGGCCAAAAGGTCACATGAAGCCAGGCCCATTGAGGTCTACAACGTGAGGTCCATGTTTCTTTTGACTCTAACTATGGCTGCCAAGTTTTTCAGAATAAAATCATGTGATATCTTTGCTGAGATTTTCAGTTCTCTGTGGAAAGCCATCCTGGGCCTAGATCTCAGGTTTCAAGGGCAACTCTCATGTGTGGCCTCCTACAATCCCAACACAATTCATGGCAATACTTCTCTGTCGTCAGTTCCCAAACTCAGTCTCTAAGGGAAATCACACCAGAGTTCAAGCCCATGTAGACCCAGTCATCTCTTCCAACCGTAACACAAATGACCACAATTAAAACCAAAACATTTCCACATGGCCCTCATCTTCATCCATATAGACACTCATCATAAACTCTGGCTGGAGGTTTCCATGAGGGGCGCAGCCCAAGACAGTGTCCAAAATATGCACCCTTGCCCCTCATTTGTCTAAATTTACGGTGGCCTGGAAACCCATCCTGTGAACAAGGAGTGATAATATAGGCCTGCTGTTAATACTGCTCTGCTTCTCCAATTTGAGGCCTACTGAATGTCAGGTATAGATTGCTTATGTGATTTGGCATCATGAGAGAACCCAAGCACTTCTGAAGGACTTTGAAGAACTCATTTGACCCAAAGGAATCCTATTCTCACTTGATGGAGTTCAGGACCTAACACAGGAAGACAAGAGACTTCATCCACAATGACTGATCATTTTGCCATTTTGGTTTTGGATGCACACATGGGATCTTCTTTAGATTTATCAGGAGCTGAGAATCTTAGCCACCCCCTCAATCAGGGCCTAGTGTCTGATTAAGACACATCCCTTTCCAAAGCAATTAAGCAAAGAGCCACACGTGATACCCATTCATTTAAATTTGAAAACTGTTTCTTCAGGCTTCTAAAAGGGGTGGCCTGAGGCAAAGACCTTCCTGACATTCAAGGCAACAGAACCATAGGTAAGCAAATGGACCAAAGCAGGCTTTCTCCACTGAGACTCTACTGCTCACACTAATATCTGAGTTTTCAGAGATGTTCCCATTCCCTTCAGCTATCAAGAACATGGACATGTCACAGAGCTTGGAGGTGGTACATATCTTGGACAATAAATCATGAGCTTATTCTGGAGAGTGGCCAGAATTCAGGAAGAAAACAGGAACTTAGGAAGTTAGTAGTTGTTTCCTATCCATAAGGCAAACCACAGTCCATTTATCAATTGTGAACGATGAATGCTGGGAAGCTTTCTACTAGACAGGACACCTCCATTGATGCATTCTCTTTTCTAATGTCTAAAACCACGGACACAGTGGATACACAGACATAGAAACACTTGCCTTGTCAAAAGAGTAACTAGAAACAGTCGACTCCAAACCAAACCAACCACCTTTTCTACCTATTCTCAGAACATGAGACAAAACCATAAACTCACACCCACACACATAAAGGCACCTCCTTCACAAAAGTGGGTGTGTGACTATCCAGAGTGTCCTCTGACTGGTGGGCCATACTATGTTCCTCTCGAAATGGCCTTTCCACTTTCAGATCATGTCTCCTTGGCCAACTCTGTGATGCTGTGAGGAGCCTGCAGTTAGCCACTACCTGCTATCTCAGAAAAGGCCCCTCTTCAGAGCTCAACTGGCATTTGGCCATCCTCACATCAGTAGGTACCAAGAAAGTCTTACTTGTACTTGGTAAATCCAAACAAGTGAGCCCACTGGGACTGGGACTGGGACTGGCTCTCGGTGCCTGGCTTCTTGCATCACAATTTCAGAGAGTTCCATCACCAAGGAAGTTAGCTAGGTCACTTTCTTCAGGAACTGAATGAGGTCCCTCTCTTGGCAACAACTTTGTCCTAACAGTTTCTTCCAAGGGTCCCTTTAGATGGAGGCTGCTCCTACTTTGTTTGACAATTTGACTAGTTAAAATGGTATATCAAAATAGGCACCTGGGAACAGCTCTCCACGCAGGCCTGGTTAGGTCCATCTTCTCTACATTAAGAAGAGAAAGGCTGATGCATACACATCCCTTCATCCTGTTCAGGTTGTTTGCCATGGAAGATGGCTTTTGCTCTCTCAGATCCTTCATAGCTGCCTACATCTTCTCCAGGGAACATTTCTGCATCGAACTTTGAGGTTCTAAGCAGTTGGAAGATACCATACATTACTGTATTGTAAGATGAACTCTGTCCCTGCTCTTTTGTAATTTTAGATTGAGGCAACAGTGTATGGTTAGGGTTAATTACAGGTTCGATTTGGGTTAGGAATCATTCTGCGGGATGAATAATGGTCTTGGGAACCTGCAATATTTATAGGAATATAGAGATGAAATATAAGTATGAAAACAGAAATCTAGGTAAGATTTGAAGCTCAGAAGTGCATTGGGCAACTGATTGTGATACGTAGCTTTGAATTACGTTCTGCACACATGTTTCAGAAAAATCGATATACAATAGCATAGGACCTTGTACCTTGGATGATTGAATGTAGTAGAGAACATCCACTCAAAAAGGGATAGTTGATAGGATCAGGAAGATAGTCAGTATGTTTCGGAAGAAGAGTGAGTATAGGATTTGGACCAAAGTTCATAAGCAATAGGGTTTCGGTTAGAGAGTGAATGTCAATGTCAGCACATGTGAAGGGTCAGTCACAATGTTGAACTAGAGAAAATATGTAGGAAAGTAGATATCAATAGAGACATTAGGAAATCAGGAAAAGTACAAAGTGAGTGAAAAAATTAGACATTTTCAATGGTATTGAGGTTGAATATATAATCTTAGGAAGAAACAAATATGTAGTCACCAATAGGATTGACATTTGAGAGCATTAGGCAACCTGGTCATGGATGTTTTTAGTAATCCATGTTCAGTTTCCATTTAGGCTTTGGTACAGTCATACGTGTGAATTTTGCATTTTGTGTCCAGAATATTACTGTGATACCATGCATATGTAGATCAGGTGATATGAGTATTTCTTCCACCATTTCTGGGAGCAATATTTTGAAGATGTATAAATTAGTATTGGGGATACAAAGAGGTGTAACCTGTGTCTATTAATATAGAGATAATGCATGAATAGACCATACTGTGAATAAATAATATAACTGGTTCCACTTTACAAAATGTATTGAATTGATATCAGAAAATATATAAGAAATCTTTTATTGATATAAAATCATTCATTCCAACCAGTTATACATCTAATAGTGATATTATAGTTATGGTTTATCATAAAGTGTGTGTCCGTTTTGCTTTAAAAGTGATAAAGGAAATCGAAAATAATGTGTTTGGAAAGAAATCTCATGAAAAGATCAGTCAAGAAACATGGAGGAAAACATGTGTTCTGAAGCAGGAAGTGATTGAAATTGAAACAAATGCCTATATATTTGCTAAATTGTGGAGGAAATATATATCCTATGATGTGCATAAACTGAAGAAATTGTAATGTCCCAGTGTTGAATAAAAATGAACGTCGATATACACATCATGTCCCATAGGAATCTACTTGCATTGATAATAAACTGTGTCAGTTACTGTAGAAATGTTAGGATTTGTATGCACCATTCACTGAAGTTAGTTTTCAGCACTAGGAATCAAATATGTATTTCAGGTGGATGAAATTTTCTGAGAATAATCTTGTGAAACGTTGATTATAAATCCACTTTCATGAACATGAATGAAATTAGGAACTGTATATAAGACACATATATTTCATATTTTGAAAAATATGGAGAGAGTGTGTGTATATATATATACACACACACACACACAGAGAGAGAGAGACATTAAAAATAGCAATATATGCCAATCAAAATTCACCATGAAATATATATCATCCACAGATCCAAAAATATTCATTTTACTGAACAAAGATTTGTGTATAATTTTGTTCTCTAGGAAGCTCACCCATAGGGTGAATTTTCAGTTCCAACGGCGTTTATGAGGAGTGATCTCTTCTCTCAATTTGTATCTGCCAAGTCAGCCACCTCACAAGAATGTACGTGTAGTACCAGGTAGGATTCTCTATGTGCATATAAAAATATATGTGCTGAGTAGGCTACAGAGAAAGAGAGACAAGAATTCACATATTTGTTATCTTTAAAATCACATGGACAACTATTGCAACAAAAATTGTCTAGATTAATAACTCCTAACCTTTATAATGCAAAAGGCAAGTCCAACTATACACCATGCCTCCTCTGAACTGTTTGTATTTCTATTATGTTTGGGTTATTTTTCTGCCTCATATTAGGATTAGTAGTCAGACACTAGTAGGGTATGGTTTAGTGTCAGGGATTCAGTATTTCAAATGGAAAATTGGAAAATGAATCCAATATGTATGCAAATATGTCCTACACAAAAGTCTTCCCACTCTCATCCAGAAAAATCCATTGACATTATCTTCACCCTATGTAAGATGCAATTCGAAGAGAAGAGTTAGAAAATCTGTGAATACATATCTGGAATGGAAAATGCTCAGGAGTTCACAACCTTGGAGGTGGTAGAGGAGTTTCCAAAAGTAAGTGACTGCGTAAACACTCCACAAACATGGAACTCTGCTGGCCAAAAGCCTTCTTGAGAAACTGCCTCTGAGTTTGGACACATGAAATATATCTTGTTGTCCGGAGCTTTAGCTTCATTTCTGGTGAGACCATCAAAGCTGGATCTGCATCTATGTGACCTGGAGGACATCGTTTCTTATTTTCCATTGAACATTAGGTACCGGTGTTGATTTCTCTCTTTGTTGGTAAACTGTGGCCACTGGAAGCTTAGTGTCTCCCTGAGTGGACTGTGAAGCCATTTGGTCATCCTGAACTTTTTGTGGTGTTTCTTGCTGCTGCACTGGGAGTTTGGTATTTGCTTCACGAAATACAAGGATTTCAACTAGGATATAGTGCTAGAGGGAGTTCTGTGATGTGTGTTGGGTCAGGGTCTGCAGGAGAATTCACCAACCAGGGTTCTATCCCACATAGCTTGCCCCCTTGACCATCGCAACCTGATTCTGAACATTGCTCAGAAACCTCTCCATATAACAAGATGCCTTTTCATATAATAGTCTGCTGGCTGTACCAAGTCAGTCACAAGCTATTTGGAAGCCAATGGCTGATCCACATGGCCACACCACAGTTGTATTAACACACACCTGCCCACCACTGCTCTAGGCCCACTACTCAGCAGGCTCCAACTTACTGGCATCTCTGTTCCACACCATTTTCATGAAACCCAGCCAATCAAGGCACTGTCTGTAACACTAATGATCAGCAAGAGAACAACCAATGGTTCTCCAGTGCCACTTGGTCATTGGGAATTTCAAAAACATCATGGTATTTATCTATCCATTTTTCAAGAATGAAGTTGGAGGCACTTTGGGGTTTCCATTCTTCCAGGAACCATTACATGGGGAGGACTCTCATTTCAATGAAAGCCCTGAAAAACTCTCACAGGCAAGGCTTCCCAAACAGTGGCCAAAAGGTCACATGAAGCCAGGCCCATTGAGGTCTACAATGGGAGGTCCATGTGTCTTTTGACTCTTAACTATGGCTGCCAAGTTTTTCAGAATAAAATCATGCGATATCCTTGCTGAGAATTTCAGTTCTCTGTGGAAAGCCACCCTGGGCCTAGATCTCAGGTTTCAAGGGCAACTCTTATGCGTGGCCTCCTAAAATCCCAACACAATTCATGGCAACACTTCTCTGAGGTCAGTTCCAGAACTCAGTCTCTAAGAGGAATCACACCAGAATTCAAGCCCATGTGGACCCTGTTATCTCTTCCAACCGCCACACAAATGACCACAATTAAAACCAAAACATTCCCACATGTCCCTCATCTTCATCAATATAGACAGTCATTATAAACTCTGGCTGGAGGTTTCCATGAGGGGCGCAGCCAAGACAGTGTCCAAAATATGCACCCTTGCCACTCATTTGTCTAAATTCATGGTGGCCTGGACACCCTTCCTGTGAACCAGGAGTGATCAAACAAGCCTGCCGTTAACGCTGCTCTGCTTCTCCAATTTGAGGCCTACTGACAGTCAGGTATAGATTCATTATGTGATTTGGCATCATGAGAGAACCCAAGTACTTCTGCAGGACTTTGAAGAACTCATTTGACCCAAAAAAAATCCCTATTCTCACTTGATGGAGGTCAGGAACCTATCGGAGTAAGGCAGGAGACTTCATCTACAATGACTGATCTTTTTGCCATTTTGGTTTTGGATGCACACATGGGATCTTCTTTACATCTATCAGGAGCTGAGAATCTTATCCACAGCCTCAAACAGAGCCTAGTGTCTGATTAAGACACATCCTTTTCCAAAGCAATTAAGCAAAGAGCCACAGGTGATGCACATTTATTTCCATTTGAAATCTGTTTCTTCAGGCTTCACAAAGGGGTGGCATGATGCAAAGACCTTCCTGACATTCAAGGCAACAGAACCAAAGGTAAGAAAATGGACCAAAGCAGGGTTTCTCCACTGAGACTTTACTGCTCACACTGATATCTGAGTTTTCTGAGATGTTCCCATTCCCTTCAGCTATCAAGAACATGGACATGTCACAGAGCTTGGAGGTGGTACATATCTTGGACAATACATCATGAGCTTATTCTGGAGAGTGGCCAGAATTCAGGAAGAAAACAGGAACTTAGGATGTTAGTAGGTGTTTCCTATCCATAAGGCATACCACGGTCTATTCATCAATTGTGCAGGATAAATGCTGGGAAGCTTTCTACTAGACAGGACACCTCCATTGATGCATTCTCTTTTCTAATGTCGACAACCACGGACACAGTGGATACACAGACATAGAAAGTCGCCTTGTCAAAAGACTTACTAGAAACAGTCGACTCCAAACAAAACCAACCACATTTCCTACCTATTCTCAGAACATGAGACAAAACCGCAAACTCACATCCACAAACAAAGGCAACTCCTTCCCAAAAGTAGGTCTGTGACTATCCGGAGTGTCCTCTGACTGGTGGGCCATACTATGTTCTCCACAAAATGACCTCTCCTGTCTCAGATCTTGTCTCCTTGGCAAACTCTGTGATGCTGTGAGGAGCCAACGGCTAGCCACTACCTGCTATCTCAGGAAAGGCTTCTCTTCAGAGCTCTCCTGGCATTTGGCCATCCTCACATCAGTAGGTACCAAGAAGGTCTGACTCTGTACTTGGTAAATCCAAACAAGTGAGCGCACTGGGACTGGGACTGGGACTGGCTCTCGGTGCCTGGCTTCTTGCATCAAAATTTCAGAGTGTTCCATCACCAAGGAAGTTAGGTAGGTCACTTCCTTCAGGAACTGAATGAGGTCACTGCCTTGGCAACAACTTTGCCCTAACCATTGCTTCCAAGGGTCACATTGGATGGAGGCTGCCCTTACTTCCTTTGACAATTTGACTAGTTTCAATGGTATATCAAAATAGGCACCTGAGAACAGCTCTCGACGCAGGCCTGGTTAGGTCCATCTTCTCTACCTTACAAAGAGAGAGTCTGATGCATACACATTCCTTTTTCCTGTCTAGATTGTTTGCCATTGAAGATGGTTTTTGCTCTCACAGGTCCTTCATAGCGCTGACATCTTATCCAGGGATTATTTCGGCATCGAACTTTCAGGTTCTCAGCAGTTTGAAGATACCCTACATTCCTGTATTGTAAGACGAACTCTGTCCCTGCTCTTTTGTAATGTTAGATTGAGGCAACCGTGTATGGTTATCGTAAATAGCAGGTTTGATTTGGATTAGGAATCATTCTGCAGAATGAATAATGATCTTGGGAACCTGCAATATTTATAGGAATATAGAGATGAAATATACGTATGAAAACAGAAATCTAGGTAAGATTTGAAGCTCAGAAGTGCATTGGGCAACTGATTGCGATACGTAGCTTTGAATTACGTTCTGCATACATGTTTCAGAAAAATCGATATACAATGGCATAGGACCATGCACCTTGGATGATTGAATGCAGTAGAGAACATCCACTCAAAAAGTGATAGTCGATAGGATCAGGAAGATAGTCAGTATGTTTTGGAAGAAGAGCTAGTATAGGATTTGGACCAAAGTTCATTAGCAATAGTGTTTCCGTTAGAGAGTGAATGTCAATGTCAGCACATGTGAAGGGTCAGTCACAATGTTGAACTGGAGAAAATATCTAGGAAAGTAGATATCAATAGAGACATTAGGAAATCAGTCAAAGAGTATCAAGTGAGTGAAAAAAATTAAACATTTTCAACAGTTTTGAGGTTGAATATATAATCTTATGAAGAAACAAATATGTAGTCACCAATAGGATTGACATTTGAGAGCATTAGGCAACCTGGTCATGGATGTTTTTAGTAATCCATGTTGAGTTTCCCTTTAGGCTTTGGTACAATCATACGTGTGACTTTTGCATTTTGTGTCCAGAATATTACTGTGATAACATGCATATGTAGATCAGGTGACATGAGTATTTTTTCCACCATTTCTGGGAGCAATATTTTAAAAATGTATAAATTAGTATTGGGGGTACAACGAGGTGTACCCTGTGTCTATGAATATAGAGATAATGCATGAATAGACCATAATGTGAATAAATAATATAACTGATTACACTTTAAATAATGTATTGAATTGATATCAGAAAATATATAAAAAATCTTTTATTGATATATAATCATTCATTCCAACCAGTTATACATCTTATGATGATATTACAGTGATGGTTTATCATGAAGTCTGTTTCAGTTGTGCTTCAAAACTGATAAACGAAATCGAAAATAATGTGTTTGGAAAGAAGTCTCATGAAAAGACCAGTCAAGAAACACGGAGGAATGCATGTGTTCTGAAGCAGGAAGTGATTGAAAGTGAAACAAATGCCTATATATTTGCTAACCTGTGGTGGAAATATATATCCTATGATGTGCATAACAGAAGAAATTGTAATGTGCCAGTGTTGAATTAAAATGAACATCAATATACGCATCATGTCCATTGGAATCTACTTGCTTTGATGATAAACTGTGTCAGTTACTGTAGAAATATTAGGATTTGTAAGCACCATTCACTGAAGTTAGTTCTCAGGATGAGGAAACAAATATGTATTTCAGGTGGTTGAATGTTTCTGAGAATAATCTTGTGAAAAGTTGATTATATATCCACATACATGAATATGAATGAATTTAGAGAGTGTTTAATAAGACACATTTTTTTCATATTTTGAAAAATCTAGAGAGTGTATATATATGTAAAACTCATGGAGAAATATTACCATTAAAATTTGACAAGATTTATAATACATACCCTTGATAAAGCCAAAGGCAAATCCAAGTATATACCATGCCTCCTATGAAAGGCCTGTATTTCTATTCTGTTACGTTTCTTTTTATCCATCATATTAGCATTAGTAGTCAGAGTCTATTAGGGTATGTGTTAGTGTCAGGGATCATTATTTCAAATGAAAATAGAAAAATGAATCTAATGTGTATGCAAATATGTGCTACACAAAAATCTTGCCACTCTCATCCAGAACAATTCCTTGACATTTACTTCCCTCCAAGTAAGACACAATTAGTGGAGAGGAGTTCGAAAACCTGTGATTACATATGTGGAACTGAAAATGTTCAGGAGTTCACAACATTGGAGGTGGTAGAGCAGTTTCCAAAAGTAAGGGAGAGGTTAAACACTCCACAAACTTGAAGCTCTTCTGGCCTAAAGACTCTTTGAGAAAATGCCTCTCAGGTTGGGCACATGAAATATATGAAGTTGTCAGGAGATTTAGCTTCCTTTGTTGTAACACCATCAAATGTGGGTCTGCATCTATGTGACCTGGAGGAAATGGTTCCTTATTTTCTAATGAACATGAGACAGCAGTTCTGAATTCTCTTTTTCTTGGTAAGCTGTGGCCACTGGGAGTTAAGTTTCTCCCCGTGTGGTCTGTGAAGCCGTTTGGTCATCCTCCATTTTTGTGGTGTTTCTTACTGCTGCACTGGGAGTTTGGAATTGGCTTAATGAAATACAAGGAGTTCAACTGGCACACAATTCTGGAGGGAGCTCTGTCATGTGTGATTGGTCAGGGTCTTCAGGAGAATTTTCGAAACATGGATCTATCCCACATAGCTTTCCCCCTTGACTATAGCAACCGAATTCTGAACATTGCCCTGAATCATCTCAATATAACAAGATGCCTTTACATATAAGGGTCTGCTGCCTGCACCATGTCAGTCACAAGTATTTTGGAAGCCAATGGCCGAACCACGTGGTCCCACAACAGATATTTATTCACAACCATATAGTAAACTGCTCTTGCCCCAATACTCAGCAGGCTCCAACTTATGACATCTCGGTTCTATACCATTTTCATGACAACCAGTCAATCAAGGAACTGTCTGGTACACTCATGATCAGCAACAGGACATCCAAAGTTTCTCCAGTGCCACCTGGTCATGGGAATATTAAAAATTTCATGGTATTTATGTAGCCATTTTTCAAGGATGATGTTGGAGGCACTGTGGGTTTCAATTCATTCAGGAACCATTAAATGGTGAGTAAGCTCATTTCAATGAAAGCTCTGGAGAACTCTCACAGACAAGGCTTCCCAAAGAGTGGCCAGAAGGTCACATGAAGCCAGGCTCATTGAGGTCTACAATGTGAGGTACATGTGTGTTTTGAGTGTCAACTATGACTTCCAAGTCTTTCAGTAAAAAAATCATGTGTTATCCTGGCTGAGATTCCCAGTGCTCAGTGGAAAGCCACCCTGGGCCTAGATCTCAGTTTCCAAGGGCTAATCTCATGTGTGGCCTCCTATAATCCCAACACAATTCATGGCAATACTTCTCTCAGGTGAGTTCCAGAACTCAGGCTCTAAGGAGTATCAGAGCAGAGTTCAAGCCCTGGTGGACCAAGTCATCTCTTCCAACCGCCACACAAATGACCACAATTAAAACCAAAACACTCCTACATGGCCCTCGTCTTCTTCCATAAAGACACTCATCATAACATATGGCTGGAGGTTTCCATGAGGGGCACAGCCCAAGACAGTGTCCAAAATAAGCTCCCTTGCCCCTCATTTGCCTAAAGTCAGGGTGGCTTGGACACCCTTCTTCTGAACCAGGAGTGATCTGTAAGGGTAAAAGAAATTGAAATTAAAGTGTTAAAGTTAAAGTGTAAAAGACCGGGTGTTGTAAAGTTTCTAATCTTCAAGGCCTGGTTTAAAATGTAAAGGACCAGGTATTTTTAAGTTTCCATGCTACACGCAAAACCTGAAATTCTTGTAAATTGTAGGACAATTTCTGAACTGCCCAGTAAATATTCCCCCTGACCGCCTGGTTGTTTAATAACCTAGGACCCTGTGTGGCCTACCACATATGCATCGCAGGGCCTAAATCAATCAATTTCAATGTGTACCCCGCTTTGGAATTGACCTATCACTCCCACCTGACGTGTTCAAGCCAATGAATGAACTAATCATGTTTAGGATTTGTTGTTTCATTTTCCCACAGTGTATGATGATTTGCTAAAGGAGACTGTGATATATGTAAAGTCTCACACTCCCCAAATTGTGTACTTAAGCACTGCTCAACCCCTGCTCGGGGATCTGGGCTGCTCTCCCTTCTTGAGTGAGCACAGAGCACCAGCATGCTGGATTGGATCCTCAATAAATGTCTTTTGCTGTTGCATGAGCCTTGGTCTCATACATGAACATGAATGAAATTAAGGAGTGTATAATAAGACACATATATTTCATATTTTGAATAATCTATAGAGTGTAGATTTTTCACAAAACACATACAGAGATATTAAAAAGTAGCATTATATATGCCAATCAAAATTCATCATGAAATACATATCATACACAGATCCAAAAATCTTTATTTTACTGAACATGGATTTATGTGTAATGTTGTTCAACTAGGAAGCTCACGCAAATGTTGAATTTTCAGTTCCTACAGCATTTAGGAGGAGTGATCTCTTCTCAAAATTTGTATCTGCCTAGTCAGCCACCTCACAATAATGTACGTGTGGTACCAGGTAGGATTCTATTTGTGCATATAAAAATACATGTGCTGAATAGGCAACAGAGAAAGGGAGACAGGAATTCACATATCTGATACCTTTCAAAACACATGGAGAACTATTTCAATTAAAAATTAACCAGATTTTTAACAACTACCCTTTATCATGCAAAAGGCAAGTCCAACTATACACTATGCCTCCTCTGAATTGCTTGTATTTCTATTCTGTTTGGGTTATTTTTCTCCATCATATTAGCATTAGTAGTCAGAGTCTATTAGGGTATGCTTTAGTGTCATGGATTCAGTAATTCAAATGAAAATAAAGGAAAATGAATCCATTGTTTACGCAAATATGCACTACAAAAAATCTTTCCACTCTCATTCAGAGCAATGCCTTGACATTACCTTCACCCCAAGTAAGACACAATTAGAGGACAAGAGTTAGAAAATCTGTGAATACATATCTGGAATGGAAAATGCTCAGGAGTTCACAAGCTTGGACATTTTAGAGGAGTTTTCAAAATTAAGGGACAGGATAAACAGTCCACAATCATGGAACTCTGCTGGTCTAAAGACTTCTTGAGAAACTGCCTCTGAGGTTGGGCACTTGAAATATATTTTCTTTTAAGGAGCTTTAGCTTCCTTTGTAGTGATACCATCAAAGATGGGTCTTCATTTATCTGACCTGGAGGACATGGTTTCTTATTTTCCAAAGAACATGAGGCAGCAGTGCTCAATCCTACCTTTGAAGGTAAACTGTGGCCACGGAGGGCTAAGTGTCTCCGGGTCTTGACTGTGAAGCCAATTGGTCATCCTACAATTTTCGTGGTGTTTCTTGCTGCTGCACTGGGCTTTTGGTATTTCCTTCATGAAATACAAGGAGTTCAACTGGGACACAGTGCTGGAGCGAGTTCTGTCACGTGTGGAGGGTCAGGGTCTACAGGAGAATTCACCAACCAGGCTTCTATCGCACATAACTTGCAACATTGTCCATAGCAAACTGATTTTGAACATTGTCCTGACACCTTTCCTTATAAGAAGATGCCTTTACATATAAGGGTCTGCTAGCTGCACCATGTAAGCCACAAGCCATTTAGAAGTCAATGGCAGACTCACATGGCCCCACCACAGATATTTTATTATACACCTGCACACCACAGCTCTGGGCCCTCTTCTCAGCACTCTCCAACTTACTTACATCTCTGTTCTACACAATTTTCGTGAAACCCAGTCAGTCAAGGCACTGTCTGGTACACTCATGATCAGCAACAATACATCCAAAGGTTCTCCAGTGCCACCTGGTCAGGGGAATTTCAAGGTATTTATGGAGCAATTTTTCAAGGATGAAGTTGGAGGCACTGTGGGTTTCAATTCATTCAGGAACCATTAAATGTTGAGGAACCTCATTTCAATGAAAGCTCTAGAGAACTCTCACAGGTAAGGCTTCCCAAACAGTGGCCAAAATATACATATATTTCATATTTTGAAAAACCTTGACAGTGTATATCTATATCTATATCTATATCTATATCTATATCTACACACACACACACACACACAAACACACACAGACATTAAAAACTAGCAATATATATGCCAATCGAAGTTCATCATGAAATATATATCATCCACGTATTCAAAAATATTCATTTTAATGAACATGGATTTATGTATAATGTTGTTCAACTAGAAAGCTCACCCATAGGTTGAATTTTCAGTTCCAACAGCGTTTAGGAGGACTGAACTTTTCTCACAATTAGTATCTGCCAAGTCAGCCACCTCAGAAGAATATATGTGTGATACAAGGTACAATTCTATATGTGCATATAAAAATATATGTGCTGAATAGGATACAGAGAAATGGGGGAGACAGGAATTCACATATTTGATAAGTTTAAAAATACATGGACAACTCTTTCAACAAAAAAATTGACTAGATTTATAACTCCTACCCTATATAATGGAAAAGGCACTTCCAATGGTACACCATGGCTCCTCTGATGTGTTTGTATTTCTATTCTGTTTGGGTTACTTTTCTCCATCAAGTTAGGATTAGTTGTCAGAGTCTTGTAGGGTATGGGTTAGTGTCAGGGATTCAGAATTTCGAAAGGAAAATTGGAAAATGAATCCAATGTGTATGCAAATATCTGCTACACAAAAATCTTCCGACTCTCATCCAGAACAATGCCTTGACCTTAAGTTCGTCCCAAGTAACACATGTAGAGAAGATGAGTAAGAAAATCTGTGAGTACATATCTGGAATTGAATATGCTCAGGAGTTCACAACCTTGCAGGTAGAAGGGGAGTTTCCAAAAGTAAGGGACAATGTAAACACTCCACAAACATGGAGCTCTGCTATCCTAATGACTTCTGGAAAAACTGCCTCAGATGTTGGGCTCTTGAAATATATGTTGTTGTCAGGAGCTTTAGCTTCGTTTGTAGTGAGACCATAAAAGCTGGGTCTGCATCTATGTGACCTGGAGTAGATGCTTTCTTATTTACCAATGAAAATGAGGCAGCATTGATGAATTCTCTCTTTCTGGGTCAACTGTGGCCACTTGGGGCTCAGTGTCTCCTCATGTGGACTCTGAAGCCATTTGATCATCCTCAAATTTTTGTGATGTTTTTTGCTGCTGCACTGGGAGTTCAGTATTTGCTTCACGAAATACAAGGAATTTAACTGGGACACAGTGCTGGAGGGAGTTCTGTCACGTGTGGTGGAACAGGGTCTGCAGGAGAATGCACAAACCAGGCTTCTTTCCAACATAGCTTGCCACCTTGACCATAGCAACCTGATTCTGAACATTGCCCTGAAACTTATCCATATAACAAGAATCATTTACATATAATGGTCTGCTGGATACACCATGTCAGTCACAAGGCATTTGGAAGCCATTGGCAAATCCAGATAGAAGCACCACAGATGTTTTATCTCACACATGCCCACCTTTGCTCTAGGTCCACTATTCAGCAGGCTCCAACTTACTGGCATCTCTGTTCTACACCATTTTCGTGAAACCCAGCCAATCAAGGCACTGTCTGGTACACTCATGATCACCAACAGGATATCCAATGGTTCTCCACTGCCTCCTAGATATGGGAATTTCAAAAATTTAATGGTATTTATCGAGCCCATCTTTCAAGGTTGAAGTTGGAGTCACTGAGTGTTTCATTTAATTCAGTAATCATTAAATGGTGAAGAAGCTCATTTCAATGAAAACTCTGGAGAACTCTAACTGCTAAGGCTTCTAAAAAAGTGGCCAAAATGCCACATGAAGCCAGGCCCATTGAAGTCTACAATGTTAAGTGCATTTGTGTTTTGACTCTCAACTATGGCTGCCAAGTGTTTCAGAATAAAATTATGTGATACCCTGGCTGAGATTCCCAGTGCTCTGTGGAAAGCCACCCTGGGAATAGATCTCTGTTTCCAATGGCGACTCCCATGTGTGGCCTCCTAATATCCCAACACAATTCATGGCAATACTTCTCTGAGGTCAATTCCAGGACTCAGTCTCTATGGGGTATCACACCAAAGTTCAAGCCCAGGTGGACCCAGTCATCGCTTCCAACTGCCACACAAATAACCACAGTTAAAACCAAAACACTCCCACATGGCCCTCATCTTCTTCCATATAGACACTCCTCATAATCTCTGGCTGGATGTTTCCATGAGGGGCGCAGCCCAACACAGTGTCCAAATAAGCTCGCTTGCCCATCATTTTCCTAAAGTCAGGGTGGATTGTACACCCTTCCTGTGAACCAGGAGGGATCAAATATGCCTTCCAGTAATACTGCTCTGCTTCTCCAATTTGAGGCCTACTGACTGTCGGTATAGATTTTTTATGTGATGTGGAGTCATGAGAAAACACAAGCATGTATGCAATTGCCTTTGCAGGGCTTTGAAGAACTCATTTGATTCAAAGGATCCCTATTCTCACTTGATGGTGGTAAGGAACCTAACAGAGGAAGGCGAGAGTCTTCATCAACAATGACTGATCTTTTTCCCATTTTGGTTTTGGATGCACACATGGGATCATTCTTTAGATCCATCAGGTGCTGAGAACCTAAGCCACAGCCTAACACAGGGCCAAGAGACTGATTCAGACACATCCATTTCCAAAGCAATTAACAAAGAGCCACAGGTGATGCCCATTTAATTCCATTTTAAAACTGTTTTCTTCAGGCTTCACAAACTGTGTCCTGAGGCCAAGACCTTCCTCACATTCAAGGGAAGAAAAGAATTGGTTAGCAAAAGGCCCAAAGCAGAGTTTCTCCACTGAGGCTTTCCTGGTAACACAGATATCTGAGTTTTTTGAGATGCTAGCCATTCCCTTTAGCTATCCACTACATGGCCTTGTCACAGAGCTTGGAGGTGGTACATATCTTGGACACAAAACCATGAGCCTATTCTGGAGAGTGGCCAGATTTAGGAAGAAAACAGGAACTTAGGAAATTAGTAGGTGTTTTCCATCCATAAGGGAAGCCACAGTCCATTCATCAATTGGGCAGGATGAATGCTGGGAAGGATTCTACTAAACAGGACACATCCATTGATGAATTCTCTTTTCAAATGTCGACAACCACGGACACAGTGGGATACACAGACATAGAAACACTCACTTTGTGAAACGACTTACTAGGAACAGTCCACTCCAAACCAAACAAACCACCTTTTTTACCTATTCTTAGAACATGAGACAAAACCACAAACTCACACTCACACCCACAAAGGCACCTCCTTTCCCCAAAGAGGTCTGTGACAATCCGGAGTGTCCTCTGACTTGTGGGCCTTTTTATGTTCCCTGAAATGTCCTGTCCTGTCTCAGATCTGGTCTCCTTGGCCAAATCTGCGAAGTGGTCAGGAGCCAGCTGTGAGCAACTACCTGCTTTCTCAGGAAAGGCCCCTCTTCTGAGCTCTCCTGAAATTTGGCCATTCTCACATCAGTAGGTACCAAGAAAGACTGACTCTGTTCTTTGTAAATCCAAATAAGTGAGCCCACTGGGAATGGTACTGGGACTGCCTCTGGTTGCCTGGCTTCCTGGATCCCAAGTTCAGAGAGTTCTATCACCAAGGAAGTGAGGAAGGTCACCTCCTTTGTGAACTGAATGAGGTCACTGCTTTGGAAACCACTTTGTCCTAAAATTTGCTTCCAAGGTTCCCATGAGATGGAGGCTGCCCCTATTTCCTGTGATACTTTCACAACTGAGAATTGTATATCAACCATAGGCAGCCGGGAACAGCTGTCCACACTGGCCTGGTTTGGTCCATCTTCTCTACATTAAGAAGAGTGAGGCTGATTCTGACACATCCCTTCATCCTGACCGGGTTGTTTGCCATGGAAGATGACTTTTGCTCTCTCAGGTCCTTCATAGCTGCCTAAATCTTCTCCAGGGATCATTTCTGCATGGAACTTTGAGGTTCTCAGAGGTGGAAGATCCCCTACATTCCTGTATTGGAAGACCAATTCTGTCCCTCCTCTTCTGTAAAGTTAGATTGAGGGAACATTGTATGGTTAAGGTTAATAACAGGTTCCATTTTGTTAGGAATCATTCTCTGGGATGAATAATGGTATTGGGATTTTGCGATATTTTCAAGAATATATAGGTGAAATATAAGTATGAAAAAAGAAATCTAGGTAATTTTTGAAGGACAGAAGGGAATTGGCCCCATGATTGGGATTCTTAGCTTTCAATTATGTTCTGCACAGGTGTCTCAGATAAATTGATATACAGTGGCATAGGATCTTGTCTTTTGGATGATTGAATGTCGAAGAGAACATCTGGTCCAAAAGGGATAGTTGGTGGATTAGGAAGATATTCGGTAGGTTTAGAATGAAGAGTGTGTATAGAATTTGGACCAAAAGATCTTTAGCAATAGGGTTTTGGGTAGAGACTGAAAGTAAATGTCAGCACATGTGAAGAGTCAGTCACAGTGATAAACTGGGGAAAAAATACAGGAAATCAGATATCAATAGAGACATTAGGAAATCAGGACAAGTATAAAGTGAGTGATAGGATTAGAAATTTTCAACAGGGTTGAAGTTGAATATGTAATTTCAGGAAGAAACAAATATGTAGTCACCAATAGGATTCACTTTGAGAGCATTAGGCAACCTGGATATGGATTTTTTTTTTAATCCATGCTCACTTTCCATTTAGGATTTGGTACAATCATAAGTGTGACCTTGCTTTTTGTTTCCACAATATTACTGTGATTAATGTATATATAGATCAGATGACATGAGTATTTCTTCCACCATTTCTGGGAGCAATATTTTGAAGACATATAATTTAGTATTGTGGGTACAAATAGGTATAGGCTGTGTTATACGAATATAGAGATAATACATGAATAGACCATACTGTGAATAAATAATATAACTGGTTCCAAATTTAAATAATGTATTGAATTGATATCTGGATATATACTGGAAAACTTATATTGATATTCATACCATCATTCGTACCAGTTATACATCTAATGGTAATATTAGTGTTATGGTTTATCATGAAGTGTCTGTGAGTTTTGCTTCTAAAATGATTATGGAAATCAAAAATAATGTGCTTGGAAAGAAGTCTCATTAAAACAACAGTCACGAAACCTGGGGGAATACATATGTTCTGAAGCAGGAAGTAATTGAAAGTGAAAAAAAATCCTATGAATTTGTGAATTTGTGAATGAAAAATGTATTCTATTATGTGCAAAAACTGAAGAAATATTAATGTACCAGTTTTGAATAAAAATGAACGTCAAAGTACATATCATGTCCCATAGGAATCTACTTGCATTGATGTTAAACTGAGTCATTTACTGTAGCAATATTAGGATTTGTATGCACCATTCACTGAAGTTAGCTTTCAGTACTAGGAAACAAATATATATTTCAGGTGGATTAATATTCCAGAGAATATTCTTATGAAAAGTTTAATAAAAATCCACATTCATTAACATCAATGAATTTAGGGAGTATATAATAAGACACATACATTTTTGAAAAATCTGGAAAGTTTATACATATATATATGCACACACACACACACACACACATATACATTAAAATGTAGCAATATTAATGCCAATCGAAATACATCATGAAATATATATCATCCACAAATCCAAAAATCTTCACTTTTCTGAACATCAATTTAAGTATAATGTTGTTCAACTAGGAAGCTCACCCATAGTTTGTTTTGTAAGTTCCAACAGCATTTAGGAGGAGTGATCTCTTCTCACAATTTGTATTTGCCAAGTCAGCAACCTCACAAGTATCTACGTGTGATACCAGGTAGGATTCTATATGTGCATATAAAAATACATGTGCTGAATAGGGTACAGAGAAATGGAGACAGGAATTCTCATATTTGTTAACTTTAAAAACACATGGAGAAGGGAGGGGCAGAGCCGCCAACCACGCCTGTAAGATAGGCGGACCTGCGAGCCACCGGTAGAACAGGCCTAGCGGCCCGCAATCGTACAATACACATCGCCCTGGTTGGGGGTTGGGCAGAGCCGCTGCGCGCCTGCAAGGAACGCGGACATGCGACCCACAGGGAGTACAGGCCCAGCAACCCGCGGAGGGGCAGAGACACCCCTTGCGACTTCAAGATAGGTGAACCTGTGACCCATCGGCAGAAGAGGCCCAGCTGCCTTCAGAGGGGCAGAGCCGGCCCCCGCGCCTGCGAAGTAGGCAGACCTGCGAACACCGACAGACCAGGCGCTAGGCCCCGCCATGGTGCTAGACACATAACCAGGTTTGGGGAGGGGCCGAGCCACTGCCCGTGCCTGGAAAGCAGGTGGACCTCTCACCCTCTGGCAGAACAGACCCAGCAACCTACCAGCCTGGTAGATATATCGCCCCGGTTTAGGGAGGGGCAGAGCTGCCACTCGTGCCTGCAATGTAGACAGCCCTGCAATCCACAGACAGAAGAGGCCCAGCGGCACGCGGAGGGGCAGAGCCGACACCTGCGCCTGCAAGGTAGGTGGACCTGTGACCCACTGGCTGAACAGGAGAAGCACCCGAAGAGGGGTAGAGCAACTGCCCGCTCCTGCAAGGTAAGCGGACAGGCTACCGACCGGCAGAACAGGTCCAGAGGGCTGCTGGTGTGGTAGGCACATTGCCCCAATTGGAGGAGGGGCAGAGCAACCGCCCACACCTGTGAGGGAGACTTTTCATGAATACAATAGCAATATAAACATTTAGGGGTAAAATTCAATAACACAAAAGTTCCACCAAACAGAAAAAAACGCGAACAGTAGGAAAAGACAAGGAAAGAAAGGACCACAAGCAATGCAGGTCAACTCAACATTAGAAGAGGTAATATCTGCAGCAGATGGAATGTCAGATAAAGAATTTAGGATATACTTGCTTCCGATGATCTGAGTCAACAGGGAGACATTAGACAGCAAAATCAGACAATGAAAGATCACTTCAACAATAAATTACATAAACAAATCCAAGAAGCAAAAGATCAACTATACAGGGAGATAGAGGTTATAAAAAAAAACAAACTGAAATCATAGAAATGCAGGAAGCAATAAACCAACTTAAAACTCAATTGAGAATACTACCAGCAGAGTAGATCACGTAGAACATAGAACATCAGACAATGAAGACAAAGTATTTCAACTTGAAAAGAACATAGACAGCTCAGCAAGACTGTTAAGAAACCATGAGCAGAAAATCCAAGAAATATGGGATAACATGAAGAGACCAAACTTAAGAGTAATTGGGATACAGGAAGGTATACAGGTGCAAAACAAAGGAATGAGCAATCTATTCAATGAAATAATATGAGAAACCTTCCCAGACATGAAGAATGAGACAGAATCCCAAATCATAGAAGCCTACAGGATGCCGAATGTGCAAAATCATAAGAGATAAAGATCTAGACATTTATAATGAAGATGCCAAACATACAGAATAAAGAGAGAATTTTAAAAGCTACAAGAGAAAGGAAGCAGATTACATTTAGGGGTAAACCAATCAGGATAACAGCTGATCTTTCAACACAGACTCTGAAAGCTAGAAGATCCTGGAATAACATTTTTCAAACACTGAAAGAAATTGGGTTCCAACCAAGAATTGTGTATCCAGCGAATTTAAGCTTCAGGATGGAAGATAAAATTAAAACCTTCCATGATAAACAAAAGTTAAAAGAATTTGCAGCTAGAAAACCCTTTCTTCAAAAGATCCTTGGCAAAACATTATAGGAAGACAAAATGGAAAATAACAATGAAAACCAACAGTGGGAGGTAGTACAGTAGAGGGGGGAAAAATAATCAAAGAGGAAAAAAAAACATGGTTAGTAACATAAATTAACAAATATGGCTGGAATAACAACCCATATCTCAATAGTAACCCTAAATGTTAATGGCTTAAACTCAGCAATTAAGAGACACAGGCTAGTAGAATGGATCACGAAAGAAGACCAAACAATTTTCTGCCTGCAGGAGACGCATTTGATAGGAAAAGAGAAACATAGACTGAAGTTGAAAGGTTGGGAGAAATCATATCACTCATATGGACTTCGCAAACAAGCAGGAGTGTCCATACTCAGATCAAATAAAATAGATGTCAAGCCAAAGTTAAGCACAAGGGATAAAGAGGGACACTACATACTGCTCAAGGGAACCATACACCAACAAGACATAACAATCATAAATATATATGCCCCAAACAATGGTTCAGCTATGTTCATCAAAAAAACTCTTCTCAAGTTCAAGAGTCTGATAGACCACAATACAATAATCATGGGAGACTTCAACACACCTCTCTCACTACTGGACAGATCTTCCAAACAAAAGTTGAATAAGGAAACTATTGAACTGAATAACACAATTAATAACATAGACTTAATAGACATATATAGAATATACCACCGAACATCAAGCAGTTACACTTTTTTCTCAGCAGCACATGGATACCTCTCAAAAATAGATCATATATTATGTCACATGGCAACTCTTAGACAATATAAAGGAGTATAGATAATACCAGGCATCTTATCTGATCATAATGGAATGAAACTGAAAAATCAACAATAAAAGAAGGAAGGAAACTTCATGCATCACTTGGAGAATGAACAATACGTACTGATTGATCAATGGGTTATAGAAGACATCAAGGAGGAAAATAAAAAATTATTAGAGATAAATGAAAAAGACAGACGGAACATATCAGAATCTATGGGACACATTGAAAGCAGTTCTAAGAGGAAAATTCATTGCTTGGAGTTCTTTCCTTAAAAAAAGAAAAAAAAAACAACAAATAAATGATCTCATAGTTCATTTCAAAATCCTAGAAAAAAAAAGAGCAAAACAACAGCAAAAGAAGTAGAAGGCAAGAAATAATTAAAATCAGAGATGAAATTAATAAAATCAAAACAAAAGAATCAATTGAAAAATTTGACAATACTAAAAGTTGAAAAATAAATAAAATTGACAGACTCTTAGCCATGTTAACAAAGAGAAGAAGAGAGAGAACTCAAATTACTATCATACTGGATGAAAATGGCAATATCACAACAGACACTTCTGAAATACAGAAGATAATCAGAAATTATTTTGAATCCTTATACACCAATAAATTAGAAGATAGTGAAGGCATTGATAAATTTCTTAAGTCATATGATCTGCCCAGATTGAGTCAGGAGGATATAGACAACCTAAGCAGACCAATATTAATTGAGGAAATAGAAGAAACCATCCAATGACTACCAACTAAGAAAAGAACAGGACCGAATGAGTATACAGCAGAGTTTTTCAAAACCTTTAAAGAGGAACTAATACCAGTACTTTTCAAGATATTTCAGGAAATAGAAAAAGAGAGAGAACTTCCAAATTCATTTTAGGAGGCCAATATCACCCTGATTCATAAAACAGACAAAGACACTTCAAAGAAACAAATCTACAGACCAATATCTCTAATGAACCTAGATGCAAAAATCCTCAATAAAATTCTGGCGAATCAGATACAAAAACATATTTAAAAAATTGTGCAACATGATCAAGTAGGATTCATCCCTGGGATACAAGGCTGGTTCAATATACGGAAATCAATAAATGTTATTCACCACATCAATAGACTTAAAAATAAGAACCATATGATCACCCCAATAGATGCAGAAAAAGTATTCAACAAAGTACAGCATCCCTTTATGTTCAAAACTCTAGAAAAACTAGGGATAACAGGAACATACCTCAATATTGTAAAAGCAATCTATGCTAAGCCTCAGGCTAGTATCATTCTGAATTGTGAAAAAATTGAAAGCATTCCCTCTAAAATCTGGAACAAGACAGGGATGCCTTCTCTCACGACTTCTGTTCAACATAGTTCTTGAAACACTGGCCAGAGAAATTAGACAAATGAAAGAAATTAAAGGCAAAAAATTAGGAAAAGAAGAACTTAAATTATCACTATTTGCAGATGACATGACTCTATACCAAGCAGACCCAAAAGGATCTACAAAGAAACTATTAGAGTTAGTAAATGAATTCAGCAAAGTGGCATGATATAAAATCAACAATCATAAATCAAAGGCATTCCTGTATATCAGCAACAAATCCTCTGAAATGGAAATGAGGACTACCACTCCATTCAGAATATCCTCAAAATAAAAATAAAATACTTCTGAATCAACGTAACAAAAGATGTGAAAGACTTACACAATGAAAACTACAGAACAATAAAGAGAGAAATAGAAGAAGATCTTACAAGATGGAAAAATATACCCTGTTCATGGATAGGCAGAATTAACATCATCAAAATGGCGATATTACCAAAAGTTCTCTATAGGTTTAATGCAATGCCAATCAAAATCCCAAGGGCATTTCTTGTAGAAATAGATAAAACAATTATGAAATTCATATGGAAAAATACAAAACCCAGTATATCAAAGACAACTCTAAGCAGAAAGTGTGAATCAGGCGGTATAGCGATACAAGTCCTCAAATTATACTACAGAGCAATAGTAACAAAAAGAGCATGGTACTGGTACCAAAACAGGTGGGTGGACCAATGGTACATAATAGAGGACACAGAAATCAATCCACAAAATTACAGCTATCTTATATTTGATAAAGGAGCTAATTGCATGAAATGAAGGAAGGATAGCATCTTTAAAAAATGGTGCTGGAAAAACTGGAATTCCATATGTAACAAATGAAACTGAATCCCTTTCTCTCTCCATGCACAAAAGTTAACTCAAAATGGATCAAGGAGCTTGATATCAAATCAGAGACACGGCATCTGATGGAAGAAAACTTTGGCTATTATCTACATACTGTGGGGTCGGGCTCCAAATTCCTCAATAGGACACCCATAGCATAAGAGTTAATAACTAGAATCTACAAACTGGACTTACTCAAACTAAATAGATTTTTCTCAGAAAAAGAAACAATAAGAGAGGTAAAAAGGGAGCCTACACCCTGGGAACAAATCTTGACTCCTCACACTTCAGATAGAGCCTTAATATCCAGAGTTATACAAAGAAATCAAAAAAATTAACAATAAGAAAATGAATTACCCAATCAACAAATTGGCCAAGGACCTGAACAGACACTTCTCAGAGAAGGACATACAATCAATCAATAAGTACATCAAAAAATTCTCACCATCTCGAGCATTCACAGAAATGCAAAACAAACCAACCCTAAGATACCATTTCACTGCAGTAAGCTTAGCAGCCTTTATGAAGTCAAACGACAACAAGTTCTGGCGAGGATGTGGGGAAAAGGGTACACCTGTACATTGCTGGTGGGACTGCAAATTGGCGCAGCCAATTTGGAAAGCAGTATGGAGATTTCTTGGAAAGCTTGGAATGGAACCACCATTTGACCCAGCAATTCCCCTTCTCGGTCTAATCCCTATAGACCCAAAAAGAGCATGCTACAGGGACACTGATAAATCTATGTTCATAGCAGCACAATTCACAATAGGAAGACTGTGGAACCAACCTAGATGCCCTTCAATAGATGAATGGATTAAAAAAATGTGGCATTTATACACAATGGAGTATTACTCTGCATTAAAAAATGACAAAATCATACAATTTGCAGAGAAATAGAAAGTATTATGCTACGTGAAGATAGCCAATCACTAAAAAACAAATGCCAAATGTTTTCTTTGATATAAGGAGAGTAACTGAGAACAGAGTTGGAAGTAAGAGCATGAGAAGATGATTAACATTAAACAGGGGTGAGAGGTGGGAGGGAAAAGGAAAGAAAAGCAAAATTGCATGGAAATGGAAGGAAACCCTCATGGTTATACAAAATTAAATACAAGATGAAGTGAGCGGAAAGGGGACGAAAACAAGGGGAAGAAATGAATTACAGCAGATGGGGTACATTGAGAGGATTGGAGGGGAGGGGATGGGAGATAGTAGAGGACAGGAAAGGCAGCAGAATACAACAGACACTAGTATAGCAATATGCAAAACAGTGGATGTGTAACTGATGGGATGTTGCAATCTGTATACGGGGAAAAATGGAAGTTCATAACCTACTTGAATCAAAGTGTGAAATATGACATGTCAAGAACTATGTAATGTTTTGAAGAACAAACAATAAATATCAAAGGAAAAAAACACATGGAGAACTATTTCAATTAAAAATTGACTAGGTTTATAACACCTACACTTTATCATGCAAAAGGCAAGTCCCACTATACACCATGCCTCTTCAGAACTGCTTGTTTTTCTGTTCGGTTTGGGTCATTTTTCTCCATCATATTAGGATTAGTAGTCAGAGTTTTGTAGGGTACGTGTTAGTGTCAGGGATTCAGTTTTTGGAATGGAAAATTGGAAAATGAATCCAATGTGTATACAAATATGTGCTACACAAAAATCTTCCCACTTTCATCCAGAACAATGCCTTGACGTTACCATCTCCCCAAATAAGAAACAATTAGAGGAGAAGAGTTAGAAAATCTGTAAATACATATCTGGAATGGAAAATATTTAGGAGGTCACAAACTTGGAGGTGGTAGAGGAGTATCCCAAAGTAAGGTACAGGGTAAACACTCCACAAATATGGAGGTGTGCTGGCCTAAAGACTTCTAGAGAAACTTCCTCTGAGGATGGGCACTTGAAATATATGTTGTTGTCAGTAGCTTTAGCTTCCTTTGTAGTGAGATCATCAAAGCTGGGTCTGCATCTATGTGACCTGGAGGACATTCTTTCTTGCTTTCCAATGCACATGAGGCAGCAGTGCTGAATTCTCTCTTTGTATGTAAACTGTGGCCACTGGGGTCTAAGTGTCTCCCCGTGTGGACTGTGAAGCCTTTTGTTCATCCTCCACTTTTCGTGGTGTTTCCTGCTGCAGCACTGGGAGTTTGGTATTTGCCTCACGAAATACAAGGGGTTCAACTGGAACACAGTGCTGGAGGGAGTTTTGTCACTTGTGGTTTTTCAGGGTCTACAAGAGAATGCACCAACCAGGCTTCATTCCCACATAGCTTGCCCCCTTGTCTATAGCAACCTGATTCTGCACATTGCCCTGAAAACTATCAATTTAACAAGACACCTTTACATATAAGTGTCTGGTCACTGCACCATGTCAGTGACAAGCCATTTGGAAATCAATGGCAAATCCACATGGCGCAACCACAGATGATTCATCACACACCTGCACACCACAGCTCAGGTCTCACTACTCAGGAGGGTCCAACTTAATAGCATCTCTGTTCTACACCATTGTCATAAATCCCAGTCAATCAAGGCACTGTCTGGTACACTCATGATCAGTAAAAGTGCATCCAAATTTTCTCCAATACCATCTGGTCATGGGAATTTCAAAAATTTCTTGGTATTTATCTAGCCTCTTGGTAAATCCAAACAAGTGAGCCCACTTGGACTGGGACTGGGACTTTCTCTGGGTGCCTGGCTTCTTGGATCACAAAATTCAGAGATTTCCATCACCAAGGAAGTGAGGTGAGGTCACTTCCTTCAGAAAATGAATGAGGCCACTGTCTTGGCCACCACTTTGTTGTAACAGTTGCTTCCTAGTGTCTCAGGAAAAGGAGGCAGCCTCTATTTCCTGTGACACTTTCACAAGTTAGAATGGTATAGAAACATAGGCACCTGGTAACAGCTCTCCACACATGCCTGGTTTCATACATCATCCCTACATTAATAAGAGATAGGCTGATTGAGACACATCCTTTCATCCTGATCGGGTGGTTTGCAAAGGAAGATGACTTTTGCTGTTTCAGGTCCTTCATTGCTGCCTACGTCTTCTCCAGGGATCATTTCTGCATGGATTTTGAGGTACTCAGCAGGTGAAAGATCTCCTAACTTCCTGTATTGTAATACTAACTTTGTCCCTGCTCTTCTGTAAAGTGAGATTGAGTGAACAATCTCAGTTTACAGAATGGTTAAAGTTAATAGCATGTTCGATTTGGGTTATGAATCATTTTGCTGGATGAATAATGATATTGGGAACCTGCGATATTTATAAGAATATGGAGGTGAAATATAAGTATGAAAACAGAAATCTAGGTAATATTTGAAGCCCAGAAGGACTTTGGGCCCTTGATTGGGATACATAGCTTAAATTATGTTCTGTGTGACCTTTGCATTTTGTGTCCAGAATATTACTGTGATAATATGTATATGTAGCTAAGGTGACATGAGTATTTCTTCCACCATTTCTGTGAGCAATATTTTGAAAACTTATAAATTAGTACTGGGGATACTAATAGGTTTACCCTGTTTTGATGAATATAGAGATGATGCATTAATAGACCCTACTGTGAATAAATTATATAACTGGTTCCAAATTTAAATAATGGATTGTATTGATATCTGAAAATAAATAGGAAATCTTATATTGATATACATACATTCATTCCAACCAGTTATATATTTAATGGTAATGTTAGGGTTATCATTTATCATGAATAGTGTGTGAGTTTTGCTTCAAAAATGATTATGGAATCGAAAATAATATGTTTAGAAAGAAGTTTAGTAAAAAGACCAGTCAAGAAACATGGAGGAATATATGTCTTCCAAAGGAGGAAGTGATTGAAAGTGAACCAAATGTTTATAAATTTGTGAACTTGTGAATGAATGGATATATCTAATGATGTCCATAAACTGAAGAAATAATTACATACCAGGTTTGAATAAAAATGAACTTTAACAAACACAATAGAAACATTAGGGATTCTGGAAAAGTATAGTTCACAGTGAAAGGTTAATAAAATAAGTACTTGTCACTTTCTGTTTTTCAGTATGCTTAACAAAACACTGTTGAAATCTTGAGAACTTTTTGATAGTCTTATTCCCAGAATGTGCTGTCCAAATCTGCCAAACTGCAGAATGTACTCCCTCAACCGGTTGCACACAAACCGCTCACTTGCCCGGACCCATCAATAAACTTCCCCCCCTGCCCTCTCCTAGGAAAATATATAAGCTCTGCTTAAGCTGTTCTCAAGGCTCTCTGCTCTATTCAAGTGAGCTCTGAGCCCCAGCATGCTGGACCCCCAATAAACCCTTTGCTTTGCATGAGACAGTCTCTTGGTGGTCTGTTCACCCGATTGTCACCGGACCTTTAAATATGGAGGTTCCACCGAGATCCGGCAGCCGTGGACAAGCGACCCCAACGAACTCCTCTCGGGGTAAGTAAGGTGCCTCTTTCTGGTTTCAGGTTTCAGGTCAGGGCTTGGCAAAATGGATGTCGATGAAGAGCGTGAGCTCTCTCCGATGGTGGCTGACAGTCATGTCACAGAGCCACAGGCCAAGTCCCTGGGGGACGTCATAGAGGACTCAGAAAATCGAGGAACAATAGTCTCCATGACTCAGTGATATTTTGTTTCAGATTCGGTATTGCCAACCCATCGGGTTTTGCCAACTACTCAGTCCTGGTCTCAGTGTTGGACTTCCATATCCTGTCTTTATTGTCTTGTCTTGTCTGTGTCATGTGTTGTTGCTTTTACTGTTTGTGTATCTTTCATTATGGGACAGAGCACTTCAATGCCTCTGTCTCTGACCCTTGTTCACTGCAACAAAGTTTGCTTAAGGGATCAGAATCTTTCTTTTTCAGTAAAATGCTGGACCTGGCAGACTCTCTGTGATTCAGAATGGCTCACCTTTGGATTTGGATGGACCCTAGAAGGATCTTTCTACTTCCCACTAATTTAAAAAGTTAGAGATATTGTCTTTCAGCCAGAGCCACATAGATTCCTGTGAAGACAGATGGACACTGCCTACCAACCCGGTGACGAGGGGAATCAACATCAATATCAAGAAAGAGACTTTGTCTACATTAGACGACATCAGGTGTCATCCCTGGAACCCTGCTGGAAGGGACCATAGCAGGTGCTACTTATAACACCTACAGCAGTAAAGGTAGACAGAATCACTTCCTGGATCCATACCTCTCATCTCAAGCCTGTGCCCTGTCCAGACTCTGGCTGGAAACTGTAAAAGACTGGTAACGCTTTCAAATTGTGTATTTGCCATGTGGATAAGGCAATAGACTCTCCCCTTGACCACCAGTAGTCCTAACCCTCATCAGCCCATTCAGCAGCGATGGCTGATCACAAATCTTACTGGACAAGAAGTATGGTCTATCTCGCATACAGCCCACTTAGGGACATGGTCGCCATCTCTCCACAGAAACATTTGTCAGCTGGCTATAGGTCTTTTCCATTGGGATATCCCTGATGAAGTGGATCCCACTAAAATTCCATTAAATCCCTTCTCTACCATAGATAATGGAAACAAATATTATGGATGTAGAGACACGCGAGCCAGATGCAGGTTGGCTAGCCTAGATTACTATGTTTGCCCGGCGGACTATCAAAGCCACAAACAGTCAAGGCTGTGTTGGGGGAAAGCCGGCTTCTTCTGTAAGTCATGAAGATGTGAGCATAGAGGGACTGCTTGATGGAACCCAAACTCCTCATCAAATTCTGTACACAACATTGGCCATATTACCAATTAGATAACCAAAATTGATGGCCCCCAGAGGGGTCTCTGGATCCTCAAATTCTGCGTGACCTTTTTAACTTCTGCAAGTGCTGAAAAGGGTAAAAGGAGATTCCCCTATGTGGAGGCCTTTTCCCTCCTTTGCTCACATCCTGAACTATGCTTCTCCAATAGATCCTCACCCTCAGCCTTCTGCTCTAGACTCTCTGCTCTTACTCTCACCTATGCAACCTGATTTCTCCCCTCCAATTACTAGATCAAAAACCCAAACCTCCGCCTGTTCTAAGACCGTTGCCCCCTTCTTGAGGTAGCAGGTACTGAGGTACACCTCAACCAACTCACTCCTCTCTTCTCCTGTCATTGCCCGCACTGGGTCCCACCAGGTCCTCTTACTACCTAACACAAAGCCCAAACCAGCTGAGAAGAGCCCTCACACCCTTATCCAAGATGCAATGTAAATGGCCTTTAAAGTTGCTTTTTCATCACTGAAAACATGTTACTAAGTATTTAAAGTCCCTCAGATGCTTTTTGGGATACTAACTCCCATCTTACCCTCTGCTGTACCTGTTGTACTGCTCAAGATTTGTTCCTAGAAAATATCCAAAACCCCTTTTCCATTATTCTTTTACATTTCTCCTACCTCATTCTCAGATCCACGGAACTGCTCACAGCCATGCCTTCCCCGTCTTCCCCTTCTGTACCAGGCCCACAGAAAAGTCTTAACTGACCTTCTCCAGAAATCTCCAACATAGCTGAATTTAGGAATTTCAGCAAAAGAGTCCCAATAAAAGATTTCTAAGTAGATAAAATTCCACTTTTCATGTTGCCCTATTCTACTTGGCCACTGGCTAAAAAAATCTGCAATCCTAAGCTAGACACCCCCATACTAATTTTTCACAAAATATGTGAACAAGGCCTTGGCCTTGAGCTGAGGCTTCACATAGATGGCTACATTTGTAAGATAAAGAAGTCACCAACTGGGCTCCATGGTAACAGTTGGCAGGGGGAAAAATAAAGGGAATATAAAGCTCTCCCTCACCCAGGTGTCCTTGGAAGGTTAACTTTCCCAGAAGAGAGAAAAAAAAAAGAAGACAAATGGCTTCTTGTGAACTTCTTAAGACTGTGAACTTCTGAGCCCCTTCCCTTATATGTTGGGTACAAAATTCTGAAACTACCTAAACTTGGGATTCCGGGGATTTAATTGATTACAACAGAAGTAATGCCCTCTGAATATGGTTGCAAACAATTAGGACTGTTTTCCTGTCTTTGGTACTATCTTAGGTGCCTTGCCTTGTCCATCCCTACAACAGTATAATTCTAAATACTTAAAACATTGTTTATGTTTTCATGAAGTGGTCAAAAGATGTGATTAATTGTGTAGTTGTGCAAATGTTTCCCAGAGTGCTCTATCATGACACAGGTTCATTTGAAGATCAAATAGGGGGGCATAAAACCTGGTTCCACTGGGAACATATATCCCTCACTTTCGCCATCCTATTAGGAATACATGTTGCAGCAGGGGTGGGCACAAGAACCACTGCCTTGGTCCATGGGACAAAACAAATGACCCAAATAGAAGCAGCAATAGGCCAAAACTTAAAGATATTAGAAACCTCCATCACAGCATTGCAGGAATCTTTAACCTATCTCTCTGAAGTTGTTTTACAGAACAGTCGAGGATTGGAATTTCTCTTCATGAGAGAAGAGGGCCTTTGTTTTGCATTGATGGAAGAATGTTGTTTTTATGCCAACCATACTGGAGTTGTAAAAAAATCTATGAGTAAATTAAAATGACGATCTGAAGAGCGTCAACGAGAGAGAGAGGCCCAAAAAGGGTGGTTTGAATCTTGGTTCACAAAGTCCCCCTGGTTAACTACGCATTTATCAACCCTGGCGGGTCCAATAATAATCCTCACATTAGTGCTAACTATAAAACCCTGCTTGCTCAACCATGTAATTTATTTTCTCCAGGCTCAAATTGGACAAGTTAAACTAATGGTAATACCCCACTAGCAGACATGGAATGTGACACCACCCAATGATCATATTTATGATTAAAAGTAGCCAGAAAAAGAAGTGTCGAATGAAAGGTTAATAAAATATGTAGTTGTCACTTCCTGTTTTTCTGTACACTTAACAAAACACTGTTGAAATCTTGAGAAATTTTTGCCAATCTTGTTCCCAGAATGTGCTGTCCACAACTGCCAAACTGCAGAATGTACTCCCCCACCAGGTTGCATGCAAACTGAACACTCGCCCTGACACATCAATTAACTTCCCTCCCTGCACTCGCAAGGAAAAGTTTATAACATCTGCTTAAGCTGTTCTCAGGGCTCTCTACTCTTTTCAAGTGAACTCTGAGCCCCAGCATGCTGGACCCCCAATAAACCCATTGCTGTTACATGAGATAGACACTTGGTGGTCTCTTCTTCCGACGCTCGCCCGACCGTTACTTGGATGATTGAATGTAGAATAGAACATCCAGTCAAAAAGGGATAGTCGGTAGGATTAGGAATATAGTCCGTAGGTTTAGGAAGAAGAGTGAGTATAGGATTTGGACCAAAAGTTCTTTAGCAATAGGGTTTCGGTTAGAGAGTGAATGTAAATGTCAGCACATGTGAAGAATGAGTCACAATGATGAAATGCGGAAAATATGTAGGAAAGCAGATATCAATAGAGAAATTAGGAAATCAGGCAAAGTACAAAGTGAGTGATAGGATTAGACATTATCAACAGGGTTGAGTTTCAATATATAATCTTAGGAAGAAACAAATATGTAGTCACCAAAAAGATTGACATTTGAGAGCATTAGGCAACCTGGACATGGATGATTTTAGTAATCCATGTTCACTTTCCATTTAGGCTTTTGGGAGAATCCTAAGTGTGACCTTTGCATTTTGTGTCCAGAATACTACTGTGATAAAATGTATGTATAAATCATTTGACATGAGTATTTCTTCCACCATTTCTGGGAGCAATATTTTGAAGATATACAAATTATTATTGGGCGTACACAGAGGTGTACCCTGTGTCTATGAATATAGAAGTAATGCATGAATTGACAATACTGTGAATAAATAATATAACTGATTCCACTTTAAATAATGGATTGATAGAATTGATATTTAAAAATATATAAGAAATCTTATATTTATATAGAATCATTCATTCCAATGAGTTATACATCTAATGGTAATATTAGGGTTATATTTTATCATGAAAGGTGTGTGAGTTCTGCTTCAAAAGTGAGTATGGAAATGGAAAATAATGTGTTTGGAAAGAAGTCTCATGAAAAGACCAGTCAAGAAACATAGAGGAATGCATGTGTTCTGAAGGAGGAAGTAATTGAAAGTGACAAAAATGCAAATAATTTTGCTAACTTGTGGGTGAAATATAAGTATGGAAAAAGAAATCTAGGTATGATTTGAAGCCCAGAAGGGCATTTGCCCCTTGAGTGGTTTAATTAGCTTTGACTTATGTACTGCACATATGTCTCAGATAAAGCGATATACAATGGAACAGGAATTTGCACCTTGGATGATTGAATAACGAAGAGAACATCCAGTCAAAAAGGATTTGTCGCTAGGATTAGGAAGATAGTCGGTAGGTTTAGGAAGAAGATTGAGTATAGGATTTGAACCAAAAGTTCTTTAGCAATAGGGTGTCGGGTAGATATTGAATATATATGTCAGCACATTTGAAAAGTCAGTCACAATGATGAACTGGGGAAAATAGTAGGAAAGCAGATATCAATAGAGATTAAGAAATCAGGCAAATTATAAAATGAGTCATAGGTTTAGACATTCTCAACAGGGTTGAGATTGAAAATGTAATCTTCAGAAGAAACACATATGTAGTCACCAATATGATTGACATTTGAGAGCATTAGGCAACCTGGACATGGATGAGTTTAGTAATCCATGTTCACTTTCCATTTAGGCTTTTGGGAGAATCCTAAGTGTGACCTTTGCATTTTGTGTCCAGAATACTACTGTGATAAAATGTATGTATAAATCAGTTGACATGAGTATTTTTTCCACCATTTCTGGGAGCAATATTTTGAAGATATACAAATTATTATTGGGCGTACACAGAGGTGTACCCTGTGTCTATCAATATAGAGATAATGCATGAATAGACCATACTGTGAATAAATAATATTACTGGTTCCACTTTACATAATGGATTAAATTGATATCTGAAAGTATACAAGAAATCTTATATTGAAATACAATCATTCATTCCAACCAGTTTTATATCTAATGATAATATTAGGGTTATGGTTTATCATGACGGTTGTGTGAGTTTTGCTTCAAAATTGATAATGGAAATCAAAAATAATGTGTTTATAAAGAAGTCTCTTAAAAAGAGCAGTCAAGAAACATGGAGTAATCCATGTGTTCTGAAGCAGGAAGTGATGGAAAGTAAAACAAATGCGTATAAATTTGCTAAATTGTGGATGAAATATACATCCTATCATGTGCATAAACTGGAGAAATAGTAATGTACCAGTTTTGAATGAAAATGAACGTCAAAATACACATTATATCCCATAGGAATCTTCATGCATTGATGTTAAACTGGGTCAGTTACTGTAGAAATATTTGATTTTTTTTGGTGTCATAATACACTTTATTTTAGCACTAGCATGCCACAGAATGTAGAGGAAAGAGCAATAGATTTTCAGTTATAGCACTAATAATCTAACATTTAATGACTATTTTGGGGAGTCTAGAAATTGCATAAGGCTATGTAACATAATTGTTTTTTATTTAACATTCATAAAAACTTGGAATTTTGGTAATATTTCTCCTTTTTCATTTTTTATTTTTTCAGTTGTTCATAGACCTTCATTTTATTTATTTGTATGTGGTGATGAGAATATAACCCAGTGCCTCACACATGCTAGACAAGCATGTTAACACTGAGCCAGAAACCCAGCTCCTCCACTTTATCTTATCATCAAACACTCCTCACCCTCTTCATTACTCACTTTCTTAATCGTTTTCCCCCTTCTCTCTATTCTTTTTCACTTTCCCTCCTTATGTATTTTTCTCTCATGTCATTACAAACACTAGTATGCTATGAAATTTACATTTAAAACTGATTTTATAGTCATTCTTTTTTCTTGAGAAAATTTAAAAATTATAATCACCTGATAGATATATTACAATACATTTATTATACATATGCATCTATATTCATTCACATGTATTACATATATATATACATATATATTTAAAATTACTTTGATTAGCCTTTTAGAAATAATATATACCAAGTCTTTCTTAATTTTCAAGTCTTCCAGAATTAACATCTTACAGTGAAAATCAAATAAACATGTTTAAGTTAACAGGTATCATTCTTATTTATGAATACTGATAATTTAAGGTTTTATATCACATTAAGTTGTAATATGGCATATTAACTCTTATGAATTAGAGAATTTTTTTTTTGAACAACCTATTATTTAAGGACCATATGCCCTGACATTTCAAATGGCCTTCTTGTGATTTCAATTTCTATCAATTGTGTGTTAATTAAAAAATACTTATTTTAGTAATTTTCATATTCATAATTGATATAAAGTCAATTGTTAAATCCTTTTTGTAAGTAGTTACTTATTACAGTGGGGGCAGTATTAATAATTCTAAATCTTTATAAGAAAAATGGTACAAAGATATTTTCAGGCAAAATTAAGAATAATTGCGATCTCTAAATGTTTGATTACTGATACATATAATACAGAGCTTTTGATGAGTCTCTTTCCCAGTAAAACCTAAAATGCAAAGATACAGTTGGGTATGTATGTCCAAATAAAGATAAGAAAAAATACACATTATCAGTTAGAAACTATTAAATAAAAGATGAAAAGAACAATCCAACACATTGTACCAACTTGTCAGTTGAGTTAGTATTCTGGAAGAATAGCCTAAGACTAGAACTGGTCCATGACAAAATATTCACTAAAAAATGAAATATGAAAAATATAGGAAATACTATGAATTTTTCAGGAGGGTAGGTGGATTAACCTTTAATCTCTATTATGTGCATTTTTAAAACCAGTTTTCTGGTACAATAAAATTGTGATAGATACAACTAAACAAAACAAAGTTTCTGCTTAGCAAAATGAATGCATCTCAACACTTTTTTAGCTGATATCTTCCCACTCAATTTTAAACCTTTATTTATTTATTTTTTATTGGTTGTTCAAAACATTACAAAGCTCATGGTATATCATCTTTCATACATTTGACTCAATTGGGTTATGAACTCCCAATTTTCCCCAAATACGAGTTGCAGAATCACAATGGTTACACATTCATATTTTTACAAAATGTCATATAAGTGACTGTTGTATTGTGCTACATTTCCTATCCCCTACTATCTTCCCTCCCCTCCCCTCCCATCTTCCCTCTCTACCTCATCTGCTGTTTTTCACTTCTCTCCCTATTCCACCCCCCTTTCCCCTCACTACCTCTTATATGTAATTTTGTGTAACATTGAGGGTCTCCTACCATTTCCATATGGTTTCCATTCTCTCTCCCTTTTGCTTTCCTCTCTCGTCTTTGATTAATGTTAATCTTTTCCTCAAGTTCTTTCTCCCTGTTCTATTCTTAGTTGCTCTCTTTATATCAAAAAAGACATTTGATTTTTGTTTTTTAAAGAGTGGCTACCTTCTCTTAGCATAATCTGCTCTAATGCCATCCATTTCCCTACAAATTCTATGATTTTGTCATTTTTTAGTGCTGCATAATACTCCATTGTGTATAGATGCCACATTTTTTTTATCCATTCATATATTGAAGGGCATCTAGTTTGTTTCCACAGTCTACCTATTTTGAATTGTGCCACTATGATCATTGATGTGGCAGTATCCCTATAGTACGCTCTTTTAAGATCCTCAGGGAATAGTCTGAGAAGGGCAAAAGCTGGTTCAAAGGGTGGATCCATTCCCAGTTTTCCCAGGAATCTCCATTCTGCTTTCAAAGTTTGCTTCACCAATTTGCAGTCCCACCAGCAGTGTACAAGTGTACCCTTTTCCCCACATCCTCGTCAACACTTGTTGTTCTGTGATTTCATAATAGCTGCAAATCTTACTGGAGTGAGATGGTATCTTAGGGTGGTTTTGATTTGCATTTCTCTGACTGCTAGAGATGGTGAGCATTTTTTCATGTACTTGTTGATGGATTGTATGTCTTCCTCTGTGAAGTGTCTGTTCAGTTCCTTGTCCCATTTGTTGATTACATTATTTGTTATCTTATGGTTTAATTTTTTGAGTTCTATGTATATTCTGGATATTAGGGCTCTATCTGAAGTGTGAGGGGTAAAAATTTGTTCCCAGGATGTAGGCTCTCTATTTACCTCTCTTATTGTTTCTCTTGCTGAGAAAAAACTTTATAGTTTAAGTAAGTCCAATTTGTTTATTCTTGTTATTAACTCTTGGGCTATGGGAGTCTTATTATGGAATTTGGAGCCCGACCCCACAGTATGAAGATCGTAACCAACTTTTTTTCTATCAGACGCAGTGTCTCTGATTTTATATCTAGCTTCTTGATCCATTTTGAGTTAACCTTTGTGCATGGCAAGAGAAAGAAATTCAGTTTCATTTATTTGCATATGGATTTCCAATTTTCCCAGCACCATTTGTTGAAGATGCTATTCTTTCTCCATTGCATGCTTTTAGCCTCTTTATCAAATATAAGAAAGTTGTAATTTTGTGGATTGGTTTCTGTGTCCTCTATTCTGTACCATTGGTCCACCTTCCTGTTTTGGTACCAGTACCACACTGTGTTTGGTACTATTGCTTTGTAGTACAGTTTGAACTCTGATATCGCTATAACTCCAGATTCACACTTACTGCTTAGAGTTGCTTTCACTATTCTGGGTCTTTTGTTTTACCATAAGAATTTCATGATTGCTTTATCTTTTTCTACAAGAAATGCTGTTGGGATTTTGATTGGCATCACTTTAAACCTGTAGAGAACTTTGGGTAATATTGCCATTTTGATAATGTTATTTCTGCCTATCCATGTACAGGGTTCATTTTTCCATCTTCTAAGATCTTCTTTTATCTCTCTCTTTAGAGTTCTGTAGTTTTCATTATATAAATCTTTCACCTCTTTTGTTAGGTTGATTCCCAAGAATTTTATTTTATTTGAGGATATTGTGAATGGAGTGGTTTTCCTCATTTCCATTTCAGAAGTTTTGTTGCTGATATACAAAAATGCCTTTGATTTATGTGTGTTGATTTTATATCCTGCCACTTTGATGAATTCATTTATTTACTCAAGCCGTTTCTTTGTAGACCCTTTTGGGTCTGTTAAATATATTATCATGTCATCTACAAATAGCGATAATTTAAATTCTTCCTTTCCTATTTTTATGCCTTTATTTTCTTTTGTCTGTCTAATTGCTCTGGCTAGTATTTCTAGAACTTAATTGAATAGAAGTGGTGATAGAGGGCATCCCTGTCTTGTTCCAGATTTTAGAGGGAATTTCTTCAGCTTTTCTCTATTTAGGATGATGCTAGCCTGATTTTTAGCATATATAGCTTTTACCATGTTGAGGTAAGTTCCTTTTATCCCTAGTTTTTATAGTGTTTTGAACATAAAGGGATGCTGTAGTTTGTCGAATGCTTTTTCTGCATCAATGGAGATGATCATATGGTTCTTGTCTTTAAGTCTATTCATGTGGTGGATTACATTTATTGATTTCCATATATTGAACCAGCCTTGCATCGCAGGGATGAATCCTACTTGATCATGAAGCACAATTTTTTTGATATGCTTCTGTATTCGATTCGCCAGGATTTTATTGAGAATTTTTGCATCCAAGTTCATTAGAGATATTGTTCTGTAGTTTTCTTTCTTTAAAGTGTCTTTGTCTGGTTTCGGGATCAGGGTGATGTTGGCCTCATAGAATGAATTTGGAAGAGCTCTTTCTTTTTGTTTTTCTTGAAATAGCTTGAATAATATTGGTATTAGTTCTTCTTTGAAGGTTTTGTAGAACTCCGCTGTATACCCATCGAGTCCAGGGTTTTTTTTGGTTGGCAGTACTTTGATGGTTCTTCTATTTCTTCCTTTGTTATTGGTCTGTTTAAATTGTGTGTGTCTTCCTGACTCAATCTGGGCAGATCGTATGACTTAAGAAATTTATCAATACCTTCACTATCTTCAATTTTATTGGAATATAGTGTTTCACAATACTTTCTAACTATCTTCTTTATTTCTGTAGTGTCTGTTGTGATATTGCCTTTTTCATCCCGTATTTTAGTAATTTGAGTTCTCTCTCTTCTTCTGTTCATTAGTATGGCTAAGGGCCTGTTGATCTTATTTATTTTTTCAAAGAAGCAACTTTTAGTTTTATCAATTTTTTCAATGTTTTTCTTTGTTTCAATTTTGTTGATTTCTTCTCTAAATTTGATTATTTCTTGTCTTCTACTACATTTGCTGTTGTTTTGCTCTTCCTTTTCTAGGTTTTTGAAGTGTAGCATGAGTTCATTTATTTGCTGGTTTTTCTTTTTTTGAGGAAAGAACTCCAATAAATGAATTTCTCTCTTAAAACTGCTTTCACTGTGTCCCATAGATTCCGGTACATTGTGTCTGTATTGTCATTTGTCTCTAAGAATTTTTTTATCTCCTCCTTTATGTCTTCTGTTACCCATTGATCATTCAGTAGCATGTTGTTCATTTTCCATGTGATGCAGGATTTTTCCTTCCTTCTTTTATCATTGATTTCCCGTTTCATTCCATTATGATCAGATATGGTGCATGGTATTATTTCCATGCCTTTATATTTACTAAGAATTGCCCTATGGCATAATATATGGTCTATCTTTGAGTAGGATCAATGTGCTGCTACTGAGAAGAACGTGTATCCACTTGATGATAGTTGATATATTCTATATATGTCTGTTAAGTCTAGGTTATCGATTGTGCTGTTGAGTTCTATAGTTTCTTTATTCAGTTTCTCTCTAGAGGATCTGTACAATGCCAAGAGTGGTGTGTTGAATTCACCCATAATTATTGTGTTGTAGTCTATGTGACTCTTGAACTTGAGGGGAGTTTGTTTTATGAACGTTGCAATTCCATTGCTTGGTGCATACAAATTGATAATTGTTAGTCTTGTTGGTGGATGGTTCCTTCTAAAAGAATATAGTGTTCTTCTTTATCCCTTTGATTTACTTAGGTTTGAAGTTGATTTTATTCCATATGAGTATGGCCACTCCTTCTTGCTTCCGAGGGCCGTGTGAGTGGTATGATTTTTCCCAAACTTTTACCTTCAGCCTGTGTATGTCTTTTCCTAAAATATGGGTCTCCTGAAGACAACATATTGTTGGATTTTTTTTTCCACGTTACTAGCCCATGTCTCTTGATTGGTGAGTTTTGGCCCTTAACATTTAAGGTTACAATTGAAATATGATTTGTACTTCCAGTCATGTTTATTTATTTATTATATTTTAGTTTGGCTAGTTTTTACTTTTTTGGTTATTTTCCTCCCCCTTTACTGAAATACCTCCTGCTGTTAGTTTTGGGCACTATTTTTCAATTCTTCTTCTTGTAGTATTTTGCTCAAAATGCTTTGCAGTGCTGGTTTTCTGGCTGCATATTCTTTTAGCTTTTGTTTATCATGAAAGACTTTAATTTCATTTTCAAATCTGAAGCTTAATTTTGCTGGGTACAGTGTTCTTGGTTGGAATCCATTATTTTTCAGCATTTGAAATACATTGTTCTAGGATCTTCTCTCTTTCAAAGTCTGTGATGAAAAATCAGTCGTTAACCTAATTGGTTTACCCCTGAATGTAATCTGCCTCCTTTCTCTTATAAGCGTTTAATATTGTCTCCTTGTTCTGTATGTTGGCTATCTTCATAATTATATGTCTTGGATTTGGTCTATTATGTTTTTGAATGTTTGGGGTCCTGTAGGCTTCCAGGATTTGGCAATCCAATCCATCTTTCATCTCTGGGATGTTTTCTAGAATTATTTCATTTAATATGTTGTCCATTCCTTTGGTTTGAATCTCTATGCCTTCTTCTATCCCGATGACTCTCATGTTTTTTTTTTTTTTGACATCCCTTATCTCTTGAATAGATTTAAGCATCTTTTCTGTGTTGACTATATTCTTTTCAAGTTGATAAACTTTGTCTTCATTTTCTGATTTTCTGACTTCTACTTGATCTACTCTATTTGTAATATTCTTGTTTGAGTTTTTAATTTGGTTTATAGTTTCCTGCATTTCTAGAATTACTGTTTGAATTTTTTTAATATCTCTATTTTTTGGTAAAGCTCATTTTTTGCCATTTGAATTTGTTTGTTTAATTCATTTTCAAAATATACTTTTATTCCTTGGACTTGCTGCCTCATGTCTTCTCTAATATTTCTTTCCATCTGAGTTAAGTATGCCTTGATTTCTTTCCCTATCCCTGTTTCTGGTGCTTCTAGGTCCTCCTGTAGAATTAAGTTGTCCTGCATTGTTTGTACTCCTTTTATTCCATTGTTTTTTCATGATGTTCACGTTACTTTCCAGCTCTATTTGATTGCTGTGTTTCTGCTTTATTCTAGAGATTTGTTTTGGTGTTGTATGTCTCTGTTATCTCTCCTTTGTGTTGGTAGACTATGCATGCTAAAGTGGATTCCGCTTGGAAGAAATTCCGAACGCCGAGCTCCAGTGACGTCACCTCTCTGTTTTGGCAGGCCCAAGGCTCCTTGCTGAGGTGTCCGTATAGGGGGTGGGACTGTACTGTCACTTGTTGGTTTCAGCTCTGGGTCACTGGCGGGCAGGCCGTCTCCAGCTGCCCAGTCGTGTGGTCGGTGGCCGGCGGGCAGGCGGTCTCCAGCTGCCCAGTCACTTGTGCAGCAGGTGGGCTGTCACTGGCGGGCGGGCGATCTCTAGCCACCCAGTGGTGCGGTCGGTCGCCGGTGGCAGGGCGTTCTCAAGCCGCCTAGTCACGCGGGCAGCGGGTGGACTGTCGCCTGTGGGCCTGCAGTCCCCCGCTGCCCAGTCACAAGGGCCTGGCCTCTAGTCCTCTGGTTTCTCCTGCTAGTCCTGGTTTTTCCTGCAAGACCAGATTTCCCCTGAGTGATGGCTCTCGGCAGTTCAAACTGTACTCTGGGCCTGCCGTTTGTTGGTTGTGGAGGGTGTCTATTGGGAAGCCAGACACTCTATTGTTTTGATTTTTTCCACTTGCCCTTCCCCCAGCACTGGTTAGACAGGTTTTATTTTCACAGTTGATGAGAGGGGGAGTTGAAGGTCAGTTGCCTCTTGTTTTCCCCCATCTTTATGCAGGCTCGCTCTGATAATCTCTCCCCCGGAAATCCTAGGAGAGATTTTATGCGAATTCCCCGATATATGGGAGATGAGCTGAATAACACACTCCTGTTTTATTGTTGTAATCTGTAGGAGAGTGGCTGAGGTTACTTCAGCTCTCCAAGATGATGGCCATTGGTTTCCTTGGAAGAGTTTCCATTGTGGGAGATAGAACTGTACCGCTTCCTTCCCTGTCTGAAATCCTGAACTCAGCTCAGGGCTCAGTGGGGGCTCTACCGGCAGGATTCCACAGAATCCTTATCAACGTTTCTCCCTGCTTATTGGACCCATCTCGGTGGTGCCGCACTGTCTTTAGCCACTGGGTGGGCCGCGCGGATCAGTCAAATGGGATCTCGGGTCGCACATTTGGCTCGTGTTTGAGACTCAATTACCGGACCATGGTGCTAGAAATCCTTCTTCTAGGTTTTGGTGCACCCCCATTTTGCTGTAATTTCCTAACAAGATAGTTTTTTTGTCACTCTAACTCGTTATTCACCTGTGCAGTGGTGCAGTACACTTGGTGTGATGCACTCTATTCGTGGCCATCTTGCAATGACGAAATATTATGATTTGTATGCACCATTTACTGAAGTCAGTTTTCAGTTTTAGAAAACAAATATGAATTTCAGGTGTATGAATATTTCGGAGAATAATCTTGTGAAAAGTTGATTATAAATCCACATACATGAATATGAATGATTTTAGGGAGTGTATAATAAGACACATATATTTTATATTTTGAAAAATCTGGAGAGTATATATATATATATATATATATATATATATATATATATACACACACAAACACACACACACACACACACACAGACATTAAAAAGAAGCAGTATATATGCCAATCGAAATTCATCATGAAATATATATCTTCCACATATCCAAAAATATACATTTTACTAAAAATGGATTTATGTATAATGTTGTTCAACTTGGAAGCTCACACTAGGTTGAATTTTCAGTTCCAACAGCGTTTAGGAGGAGTGATCTCTTCTCACAATTTGTATGTGCCAAGTCACCCACCTCAGAAGAACGTACGTGTGATACCAGGTAGGATTCTATATGTGCATATAATAATACATGAGCTGAAAAAGGCTAAAGAGAGACAGGAATTGACATATTTCTTAACTTTAAAAACACATGGTGAACTATTTCAATAAACATTGACTTATTTATAACTCCTATCCTATATAATGAAAAAGGGAAGTCCAAATATACACCATGCCTCCTCTAAACTGCTTGTATTTCTATTCTGTTTGAGTTACTATTCTCCATCATATTAGGATTAGTAGTCAGAGTCTAGTAGGGTATGGGTTAGTGTCAGAGATTCATTATTCCGAATGGAAAATAGGAAAATAAACCCAATGTGTTTTCAAATATGTGCTACACAAAAATCTTCCCACTCTCATCCAGAACAATTCCTTGATATTACCCTCTCTTGAAGTAATGCACAATTAGAGGAGAAGAGTTAGAAAATCTGGGAATACATATCTGAAACGGAATATGCTCAGGAGTTCACAACCTTGGAGGTGGTAGAGGAGTTTCCAAAAGTAAGGGACAGGGTAAACACTCCACAAACATGGAGCTCTGCAGGCCTAAAGACATCTTGAGAAACTGCCTCTGAGTTTGGGCACTTGAAATATATGTTGTTGTCAGGAGCTTTAGCTTCCTATGTAGTGAGAGCACCAAAATTGGGTTTGCATCTATGTGACCTGGAGGACATTGTATCTTATTTTTCAATGAACATGAGGCAGCAGTGCTGAATTCTCACTTTGTAGGTAAACTGTGGCAACTGCGGTCTAAGTGTCTCTCCGTGTATACTGTGAAGCCATTTGGTCATCCTCTAGTTTTCCTGGTGTGTCTTGCTGCTTCACTGGGAGTTGGGTATTTGCTTCACGAAATACAAGGAGTTCAACTGGGACATAATGCTGGAGGGAGTTCTGTCACATGCGGTGGGTCAGGGTCTGCAGGAGAATGCACCAATCAGGCTTCTATCTCACATAGCTTGCCCCCAGGCCCATAGCAACCTGATTCTGAACATTGCCCTGACCCTCTCAATATAACAAGATGCCTTAACATATAAGGGTCTGCTAGCTGCACCATGTCAGTCACAAGCCATTTGGAAGCCAATGGCAGATCCACATGGCCCCAACACAGATGTTTTATCACACACCTGCCCACCACTGCTCTAGACCCGCTACTAAGCAGGCTCCAACTTACTGGCATCTCTGTTCTACACCATTTTTCATGAAACCCAGTCAATCAATGAATTGTCTGGTATACTCATGATCAGCAAATGGACATCAAAAGGTTCTCCAGTGACACCTGGACATGAAAATTTCAAAAATTCCATGGTATTTATCTAGCCATTGTTCGTGGATGAATTTGGAGGCACTATGATTTTCAATTTATTCAGGAACCATTAAATGTTGAGGAAGCTCATTTTAATGAAAGCACAGGAGAACACACACAGGCAAGTCTTCTCAAAGAGTGGCCAAATGGTCACATGAAGCCAGGCCCATTGAGGTCTACAATGTGAGGTCCATGTGTGTTTTGACTCTCAACTATGGCTGCCAAGTTTGTCAGAATAAAATCATGTGATATCCTTGCTGAAATTCCCCGTGCCTTGTGGAAAGCCTTCCTGGGCACACATCTCAATTCCAAGGGTGACTCTCATGCATGGCCTCCTAAAATCCCAACACAACTCATGGCAATACTTCTCTGAGGTCAGTTCCAGAACTCAGTCTGTAAGGAGAATTACAGCAGAGTTCAAGCCCAGGTGGAGCCAGTCATCATTTCCAACCGTCAAACTAATAACCACAATTAAAACCAAAACACTTCCGCATGGCCCTCATCTTCTTCCATATAGACACTCATTATAACCTCTGACTAGAGGTTTCCATGAGGGGCGCAGCCCAAGACAGTGTCCAAAATAAGCTCCCTTTCCCCTCATTTGCCTAAAGTCGGGGTGGCCTGAACACCTTCCTGTGAACCAGGAGTAATCGAGTAGGCCTTCCGTTAATACTGCTCTGTTTCTCCAATTTGAGGAATACTGACTGTGGGGTTTAGATTCTTTATGTGAATTAGAAACATGAGAAAACCCAAGCACCTATGGGCTTCCCTCTTCAGGGCTTTGAAGAACTCATTTGACCCAAAGGATCCCTATTCTCACTTGATGAAGTTCAGGAACCTTAAAGAGGAAGGCGAGAGACTTCATCCACAATGACTGCTCTTTTGGCCATTTTGGGTTTGGATGAAAACATGGGATCCATCAGGTGCTGAGAATCTAACCACAGCCTCACACAGGGCCAAGAGTCTGATTCAGACACATCCATTTCCGAAGCAAATAAGCAAAGAGCCACAGGTGAATCCCATTCATTTCCATTTGAAACTGTTTTCTTCAGGCTTCACAAAGGCGTGGCCTGAGGGAAAGACCTTCCTGAAATTCAGGGCAACAAACAAGAGGTAAACAAAAGGCACAAAGCAGGGTTTCTCCACTGAGACTTTCCTGGTCACACTGATATCTGAGTTTTCTGAGATGCTCGCCATTGCCGTCAGTTATCCAGAACATGGCCATATAACAGAACTTGTAGGTGGTACATATCTTGGACACAAAACCATGAGGCTATTCTGGAGAGTGGCCAGAATTCAGGAAGAAAACAGAAACTTTGGAAGATAGGAGGTGTTACCCTTCGATAAGGCAAGCCACAGTCCATCATAAATTTGGCAGGATGAATGCCTGGAAGCTTTCTACTAGACAGGACACATCCATTGATGCATTCTCTTTACTAATGTCTACAATCACGGACAGAGTGGGATGCACAGATATAGAAGCACTTGACTTGTCAAACGACTTACTAGAAACAGTCAACGCCAATCCAAACAAACAGCCTTTCCTACCTATTCTCAGGACATGAGACAAAACCAGAAACACACATCCACACCCACAAAGGCACCTCTTTTGCCCAAGTAGGTCTGTGACTATCCGGAGTGTCCTCAGACTGATGGGCCATATTATATTCCCCCAAAATGGCCTCTCCTGTCTCAAATCTGGTCTCCTTGGCCAACTCTGTGAAGTAGTCAGGAGCCATGGGTGAGCCACTACCTGCTTTCTCAGGAAAGTCCCCTCTTCAGAGCTTTCCTGGCATTTGGCCATCCTCACATCAGTAGGAACTAAGAAAGACTGACTCTGTCCTTGGTAAATTGAAACAAGTGAGACCACTGGAACTGGGACTGCGAGTGCCTCTGGGTGTGTCTCTTCCTGGATCACAAGTTCAGAGAGTTCCATCTACAAGGAGGTGAGGTGAGGTCACTTCCTTCCGAAACTGAATGAGGTCACTGCCTTGGCAACCTCTTTGTCCTAACAGTTACTTCTAAGGGTCCCATGAGATGCAGGCTGCCCCTACTTTCTGTGACACTTTCACAAGTTAGAATGGTATATCAACCATAGGCACCTGTGAACAGCTCTTCACAAAAGCCTTGTTTGGTCCATCTTCTCTATATTTAGAGGTTGATTCAGACACATCCATTCATCATGACCAGGTTGTTTGCCGTAGAATTTAACTTTTGCTTTCTCATGTCCTTCATAGCTGCCTATATCTTATCCAGGGGTCATTTCTGCATGGACCTTTGATGTTCTCAGCAGGTGGAAGATCCCCTACATTCCAGTATTGTAAGACCAACTCTGTCCCTCCTCTTTTGTAAAGTTAGATTGAGGGAACAGTGTATGTTTAGGGTTAATAACATGTTTTATTTGGGTTAAGAATCTCTCTGCCGGATGAATAATGGTATTGGGAACCTGTGATATTTACAAGAATATATAGCTGAAATATAAGTATAAAAACAGAAACCTAGGTAAGATTTGAAACGAGAAGGGCATTGGGCCCTTGAGTGGGATACTTTGGTTTTAATAATTTTCTGTATATATGTCTCAGATAAATTGAAATACAATGGCTTAGGACCTTATACCTTGGACGATTGATTGTCGAATTGAACATCGAGTCAAAATGCAATAGTCAGTAGGATTAGGAAGATAGTCAGTAGGTTTAGAAATAAGAGTGAGTATAGGATTTGGACCAAAATTTCTTTAGCAATAGGGTCTAGGGTAGACAGTGAATGTATAGGTCACCAAATGTGAAGTGTCAGACACAATGATGAACTGGGGAAAATATGTAGGAAAACAGATATCAATTGAGATATTAGGAAATCAGGCAAAGTATAAAGTGAGTGATAGGATTAGACATTTTCAACAGGCTCGAACTATAATATATAATCTTAGGAAGAAACAAATATGTAGTCACCAATAGGATTTACATCTGAGAGCATTTGGCAACCTGGACATTGTTGTTTTAGTAATCCATGCTCACTTTCCATTTAGGGTTTGATACAATCATGATTGTGACCTTTGCTTTTTGTGTCCAGAATATTACTGTGATAAAAAATATATATAAATATATATATATAGATAAGGTGATATGAGTAATTCTTCCACCATTTCTGGGAGCAATATTTTGAAGAGGTATAAATTAGTATTGGGGGGACAAAGAGGTGTACACTGTGTCTTCGAATATAGAGATAATGCATTAATAGACCATACTGTGAATAAATAAAATAACTGGTTCCAACATTAAATAATGCATTGAACGGAAATGTGAAAATATACAGAAAATCTTTTATTGATATACATACATTTATTCCAACCAGCTATACATCTAATGGTAATATTAATGTTATGGTTTATCTTGAAGAGTGTGTGAGTTTAGCTTCAAAATTGATTATGGAAATCGAAAATGATGTGTTTGGAAAGAAGTCTCATGAAAAGACCAGTCAAGTAACATGGAGGAATACATGTGTTATGAAGCAGGAAGTGACTGAAAGTGAAACAAATTCCTATAAATTTGTGAACTTGTGGATGAAATATATATCTTATGATGTGCAAAAACTGAAGAAATAGTAATAATGTACCAGTGTTGAATTATAATGAACGTCAAAATAGAAATCATGTCCTATAGGAATCTATTTGCATTGATGTTAAACTGGGTCATTTACTCTAGAAATATTAGGATTTGTAAGCACCATTTATTGAAGTTACTTTTCAGAACTGGGAAACAAATATGTACTTCAGGTGGATGAGTATTTCTGAGAATAATCTTGTGAAAAGTTGATTGTAAATCCACATACATGAACATAAATGAATTTACGGAGTTATATAAGACACATATATTTCATATTTTATAAAATGTGAAGAGTGTGAATATATATATAAATATATATATATATATATATATTTGTATATATATATATTTATATATGTATATATATATATATATATATATATATATATATTTATATATATTAAAAAACCACAAAAATACATTAAAAAGTATCAATATCTATATGCCAATCGTAATTCATCATGTAATATAAATCATCCACAGATGCAAAATTATTTATTTTACTAAACATGGATTTATGTATAACATTGTTCTACTAGGAAGCTCACCCATTGTTTGAATTTTCAGTTCCAACAGCGTTTAGGAGGAGAGATCTCTTCTCACAATTTGTTTCTGCCAAGTCAGCCAACTCATAAAAATGTACGTGTGATACCAGGTAGAATTCTATATGTGCATATAAAAATACATGTGCTGAGTAGACTACAGAGAATGGGAGACAGGAATTCACATATTTGTTAACTTTAAAAACACATGGAGGACTATTTCAATTAAAAATTGACTAGATTTATAAAACCTACCCTTTATCGTGCAAGAGGGACGTCCTACTATAAACCATGCCTTCTCTGAAATGCTTGCATATTCATTCTGCTTGGGTATTTTTCTCCATCATATTAGGATTAGTAGTCATATTATAGTAGGGTATGAGTTAGTGTCAGGGATTCAGTATTTCGAATGGAAAATAAGAAGAAGAATCCAATGTTTATCAAATATGTGCTTCACAAAAAATTTTTCTACTCTCATCCAGAACAATGCCTTGACATTACCTTCGCCCTAAGTAAGACACAATTAGAGGAGAAGAGTTAGAAAATCTTTAAATACATATCTGAAATAGAAAATGCTCAGGAGTTCACAACCTTGGAGATGATAGACCAGTTTCCAAAAATAAGGGACAGTGTAAAAACTCCACAAACATGGAGATTTGCCTGCCTAAAGACGTCTGGAGAAACTGCCTTTAGGTTGGGGACTTGAAATACATGTAGTTGTCAGGAGCTTTAGGTTCCTTTCTAGTGAGACCATCAAAGATGGGTCTTCATCTCTGTGATTTGGAGGATATGGTTATAATTTCCCAATGAACATGAAGCAGCAGTGCTGAATTCTCTTTGTAGTGAGAGCATCAAAGGTGGGTCTGCATCTATGTGACCTGGAGGACATGGATTCTTATTTTACAATGAAAATGAGGCAGCAGTGCTGAATTCTCTCTTTGTATGTAATCTGTGGCCACTGGGGGCTAAGTGTCTCCCCACGTGGACTGTGAAGCCATTTCATCATCCTCCACTTTTCACAGTGTTTCTTGCTGCTGCACTCGGAGTTTGGTACTTGCTTCAGGAAATACAATGCGTTCAACTGGGACACCATGCTGGAGGAAGTTCTGTCAAATGTGGTGGGTCAGGGTCTGCAGGATAATGCACCAACAGGGCTTGTATACCACATAGGTTGCCCCCTTGACCAAAGCAACCTGATTCTGAACATTGCCCTGAAACCTCTCCATATAACAAGATGTCTGTACATTTAAGGGTCTGCTAGCTGCACCATGTCAGTCACAGCGATTTGGAAGCCAATAGCAGATCCACATGACCCCACAACAGATGTTTTATTACACACTTGCTCACCACTGCTCTAGTCCCACTACTAAGAAGGCACCAACTTAATGGCATCTCTGTTCTCCACAATTTTCATGAAATCCAGTCAATCAATGCACTGTCTGGTACAGTCATGATCAGCAACAGGACATCCAAAGGTTCTCCAGTGCCATCTGGTCATTGGAATTTCAAAAATTTTATGGTATTTATCTAGTCAATTTTCAAGGATGAAGTTGGAGGCACTGTGGGTTTCAATTCATTCAGGAATCATTCAATGGTGAGGAAGCTGATTTCAATGAAAGTTTTGGAGAACTCTCACAGGCAAGTCCTCCCAAAGAGTGGCCAAAAGGTCACAAGAATCCAGGCCCACTGAGGTCTACAATTGAGGTCCATGTGTGTTTTGACTAGTAAATATGGCTTCAAAGTCTTTCAGAATAAAATTATGTGATATCTTGGCTGAGATTCCCAGTGCTCTGTGGAAAGCCACCCTGGGCCTAGTTCCCAGATTCCAAAGGCGAATCTCATGTGTGGCCTCCGAAAATCCCAACACAATTCATGGCAATACTTCTTTGATGTCTGATCCAGAACTCAGTCTTTCAGGGGAATGACACCAGAGTTCAAGCCCAGGTGGATCCAGTCATCTCTTCCAACTGCCACACGAATGACCACAATTTAAACCAATATACTCCCACATGGCCCTCATCTTATTAAATATAGACACTCATCATAACCTGTGGCTGGAGGTTTCAAAGCGGGACACATCCCAAAAGAGTGTCCAAAAAAATCTCCCTTACCCCTCATTTGCCTAAAGTCAAGGTGGCATGGACACCCTTCCTGTGAACCTGGAGTGATCCAATAGACCTGCCGTTAATACTGCTCTGCTTGTTCAATTTGAGGCCTACTGATTCTCAACGATAGATTTTTTATGTGATTTGGAGTTATAAGAAAACACAAGCATCTCTTCAGGGCTTCAAAGAACTCATTTGACCCAAATGATCCCTATTCTCACTTGATAGAGGTCAGGGACCTAACAGAGGAAGTCAAGAGACTAATCAACAATGACAGATTTTTGGCCATTTTGCTTTTGATTGCACACATGGAATCTATCTTTAGATTCATCATGTGCTGAGAATCTAAGCCACAACCTCATACAGGGCCAAGAGGCTGATTCAGACACATCCCTTTCCAAAGCAATTAAGCAAAGAGCCACAGGTTATGCCCATTTATTTTCATTTGAAAACTGTTTTATTCAGGCTTCACAAAGGGGTGGCCTGAGGCAAAGACCTTCCTGAAATTCAGGGCAACAGAACCATAGGTAAGCAAATGAACCAAACCAGGGTTTCTCCATTGAGAGTTTTCTGGTCACACTGATATCTGAGTTTTCTAAGATGTTCCCATTCTCTACAGCTCTCAAGTATATGGACATGTCACATATCTTGGAGATGGTACATATCTTGGACACAAAACCATGAGCCTATACTAGAGAGTGTCCAGAATTCAGGAAGAAAACATTAACTTAGGAAGTTAGTAGGTGTTGCCCATCCATAAGGCACACCACAGTCCATTCATCAATTAGGCAGAATAAATACTGGAGAGTTTTCTACTAGACAGGACACATGCATTGATGCATTCTCTTGTCTAATGTCTACAACCACAGACACAGTGGGATACACAGACATAGAAACACTACCCCTGTCAAACGACTTATTAGAAACAGTCCACTCCAATCCAAACAAAGAGCCTTTCCTACCTATTCTCAGAAATTGAGAGAAAACCACAAACTCACACCCACACGCAAAAAGGCACCTCTTTAACACAAGTAGGTCTGTGACTATCCAGAGTGTCCTCTAACTGGTGGGCCATACTATGTTCCCCTGAAATGGCCTGTCCTGTCTCAGATCTGGTCTCCTTGGGCAACTTTGTGAAGTTTTCAGGAGCCAGTGGTGAACCAATACCTGCTTTCTCAGGAAAGGTCCCTCTTCAGAGCTCTTCTGGCATTTGACAATCCTCATATCAGTAGGTACCAAGGAAGACTGACTCTGTCCTTGGTAAATCCAAACAAGTGAGACCACTGGAACTGGGACTGGGACTGGCTCTGGGTGCCTGGCTTCCTGGATCTCAAGTCCAGAGATTTCCATCACCAAAGAAGTGAGGTGAGGTCACTTCCTTCAGGAACTGAATGAAGTCACTGCCTTGGCCACCACTTTGTACTTACAGTTGCTTCCAAGGGTCCCATGAGATGGAGGCTGCTCCTACTTCCTGTGACACTTTCACAAGTTAGAATGGTATATCAAGCATAGGCACCTGGGAACAGCTTTCCACGCAGGCATGGTTTGATCAGTCTTCTCTACAATAGGAAAGGAGAGGCTGATTCAGACACATCCCTTCATACTGACCAGGTTGCTTGCCATGGAATATGACTTTTGATCTCTTAGGTCCTTCATAGCTGCCTGCAACTTCTCCAGGGTATCATTTCTGCCTGGAACTTTGATGTTCTCAGCAGGTGGAAGACCCCCTACATTACTATTGTAAGACAAACTCTGTCCCGGCTCATCTGTAAACTTAGTTTGAGGGAACAGTGTATGTTTAGGGTAATAACAGGTTCGATTTGGGTTAGGAATCATACTGAGGAACAAACAATGGTATTGGGAACTTGCGATATTTACAAGAATATATTGGTGAAATATATGTATGAACACAGAAATCTAGATAAGATTTGAATCCAAGAAGGGCATTGGGCTGTTGATTGGAATACTTAGCTTTGAATTATATTCTGCATAGATGTCTCAGATAAATCAATATACAATGGCTTAAGATCTTGTACCTTGGATGATTGATTGTAGAAGAGATCATCCAGTCAAAAAGGTATAGTTGGTAGGATTAGGAAGATAGTCAGTAGATTTAGAAAAAAAGAGTGAGTATAGGATTTCGACCAAAAGTTCTTTAGCAATAGGATTTCGGATAGAGAGTGAATGTAAATGTCAGCACATGTGAAGAGTCAGTCACAATGATGAACTCGTGAAAATATGTAGGAAAGCAGATATCAATAGAGACATTAGGAAATCAGGCAAAATACAAAGTGAGTGATAGGATTAGTCATTTTCAACAGGGTTGAGGTTCAATATATAATCTTAGGAAGAAACAAATATGTAGTCACAAATAAGATTGATTTGAGAGCATTAGGCAACGTGGACATGGATGTTTTTAGTAAACCATGCTCACATTCCATTTAGGCATTGTTGAAAGGTTAATAAAATAGGTACTTGTCACTTCCTGTTTTTCTGTATGCTTAACAAAACACTGTTGGAAACTTGAGGACTGTTTGCTAATCTTGTTTCCAGAATGTGCTGTCCCCAACTGCCAAACTGCAGAATACACACCCTCACCCGTTTGCACGCAAACCTCCCCCTTGCCCTGACCCATCAATAAACTTCCCTCCCTGCCCTCTCCAAGGAAAGTATATAAGCTCTGCTTAAGCTGTTTTCATTGCTCTCTGCTCTATTCAAGTGACCTCTGAGCCCCAGAAAGCTGGTCTCCCAATAAACCCTTTACTGTTGCATGAGATATTCTCTTGGTGGTCTCTTCCTCTGTCGCTCACCCGATCTTTACATCTGGAGGCACCAGCGAGATCCAGCAGTGGCGGACGAAAGACCCCCAAGGGGCTCCTTTCAGGGTAAGTAAGGTGACTCTTTCTGGTTTCAGGTTTCAGGTTAGGGTTTTGCAAAACCGCTATCGGTGTTGAGCATGAGCTCTCTCTGACGGTGGCTGACAGACGAGTCACAGAGCCACAGGCCACATCCCTGGGGGACGCCCCAGAGGACTCAGGAAATCAAGGAACAATAGTCTCCTCGACTCTGTGATATTTTGTTTCGGATTCGGTATTGCCAGCCCATCAGGTTTTGAGGGCTACTCAGTCCTTGTCTCAGTATTGGACGTCCATTGTCTGTCTTTATTGTCTTGTCTTGTCTGTGTAGTATGTCGTTGCTTTCACTGTTTGTGTATCTCTCATTTTGGGACAGAGCACTTCAACACTTCTCTCCCTGACCCTTGATCACTGGACCAAAGTCTGCTTAAGGGCCCAGAATCTTTCTTTTTCATTAAAACGCTGGACCTGGCAGACTCTCTGTGCCTCAGAATGACACACCTTTGGAGTTGGATGGCCCCCAGAAGGATGTTTCTACTTCCCACTAATTTGAAAAATCAGAGATATTGTCTTTCAGCTGAGGCCACATAGCCATCCAGATCAACAGCCATATATCTTAACTTGGCATGACCTCTGCAAATCTCCTCCTCCATGGGTGAAGCCTTTCCTTGTCCCTGCCTACGCTCCTACTCCTTCCACCACGATTCTATCTCTCAAACCCTCTGCTCCTCCTCCTCCACCCTCTGTTCTCCCTGAGTTTCAAGATTCTACTGGACTCTCCTCCTCCTTCTTATCCCCTGCCCTTGTCCCCAACCCCCAACAACCTCTAAGTGATTCCCCTGCTGACTCTGATTCTCTGCCATTGGAGGAAGTTAGGCCGGCCCAGTGCCCTCCAGATGACTCCCCCGCATCACACACAGCCCCTCCTTCCCTGGAGGAAGCTGGCCCGGCTAAAAGAACTCAAAGAACTCCCTGGGGTTTTCAAACTTGCCTACTTGGGATGACTGCCAACAAATCCTAGGGACTCTCTTTACGACAGAGGAATGAGAGAAAAACCTCCTGGAAGTTAAAAAATATATTCTCGGACCAGATGTGTGACCAACACAACTTCCCAACATAATCAAAGCCAGCTTCCCCTTGAATTGACCCAACTGAAACCCCAACACCTTTGAAGGTAGGGAGCATCTGTCCACTTATTGCCAGGCCCTAATAGTGGGTTTCCAATCGGCCGCTAGGGAACCACCTAATTTGGCCAAGGTAAGAGAGATAATTTAAGGGCCTGATAAATATCACTCTATGTTTCTAGAGAGAATTATGGAGGCATATAGGAGATTTACTCCTATTGATCCTCAGGCAGAGGATCAAAAGGCATCTGTCATGATGGCCTTCATTGGGCAAGCTGCCCTGGATATTAAAAGAAAGTTACAACTCTTAGAGGGATCACAAGATATGACTTTGGGAGATTTAGTCAGAGAAGCCGAGAAAGTATACTATATGAGAGAAACAAAGAGAAAGAAAGGGAGCAAAGGGAAGATGAGAGATGCAAAAGACAGACTAAGGCATTGACTAAGGTCCTGGTCACAACAATAAATAGGCCAGAAATTAACAAACAGGAAGACAGGAACGGAAACCTGGGCGCACGCCAGAGGCCACCCCTGGCCTCAGATCATTGTGCCTACTGTAAAGAAAAAGGTCACTGGGCCAAAGAGTGACCTAGAAAAGAGACAGCCACGACAGCCAGCCATTCTGACTCAAAAGGATGACTAAGAACGACGGGGCTCAGATCCCTTCCCCGAGCTCAGGGTAACTTTTGAAGTGGAGAGGACCCAGGTAAACTTTGAAGTGGATACAGCAGCAGTATACTCAGCCCTTAAGGCCCCACTGGCACACTATCAAATAAAATGTCTCTACTTCAAAGGGCTAATGGCAGTAAATATCAGACATAGACAACTAAGAGGACCATGGACATGGGGAAAGGAAAAATCCATCACTCCTTCCTAGTAATCCCAGAATGCCTGGCCCCATTGATGGGCAGAGATCTGCTCAGTAAGCTCCAGGCCAAAACAACTTTTAACCCCGAAGGCCCCAAAATGAAATTTCTAAATCCTTCAGTAAAAACTCCTATAGTCTTGGCTTTATAAATGTCAGTAGAAGATGAACATCCACTCTTCACACCCCCCAAGACTGCTCAAACAAGCAAGCTACCCCAGAAATGGATAACAGATTACCCAGATACCTGGGCAAAAACGGCTAGGTTAGGCCTAGCTGTGAAACAACCTCCAAGAACAGTGGAGTTAAAAACCTCAGCCTCCCCAATCAATATCAAACAATATCCTCTGAGCAGAAAAGCTAAAGATGGGATAAGGCCCCATATTCAGAAATATCTGGCCTTAGGGTCCTAAGGCCCTGTCAATCTGCCTGGAAGACTCCCCTGCTCCCAGTAAAAAAAGCCAGGAACCGGGGACTATCCCCCGTTCAAGACCTAAGAGAGATTAATAACAGAGTGCAGGACATTCACTCCACGGTAACTAATTCGTACAATCTGCTTATCACTCTGAACCCTTAGCAGAAATGGTATACTGTTCTGGACTTAAAAGATGCTATCTTTTGTTTGCCTCTGCATAAAGATAGTCAGTTGCTGTTTGCTTGCTAGTGGGTAGACCCAGAAACTGGAACGTCTGATCAAGTAACTTGGACTAGACTCCCACAGGGGTTCAAAAACTCTCCCACTCTCTTTGATGAAGCCCTCCACAGAGATCTCAACAACGTCAGAACTACACACCCCAAAGTCACCCAGCTTCAATACGTGGATGACCTGCTCCTGGCAGCCAACACCAAAGAAAACTGTGAGTCTGGGACCCAAGCACTATTATATGAGCTTGCTCAACTCGGGTATAGAGCTTCTGCCAAATAGGCCCAAATTTGCCAGCAAGAAGTAATCTTCCTGGGCTATTCCCTTAGGGGCAGTAAACGATGGCTCACTGAGCCCAGAAAACAAACGGTTGTGCAGATACCACCCCCATCTAGCAGCAGACAACACAGAGAGTTTCTTGGGACTACTGGGTTTTGCAGGTTATGGATTTCTGTGTTTGCGTCCTTAACTTCTTCTTTATACCCGCTGTTAAATGGAGATACCCAATTCCAATGGACCCCTGAGCACCAGAACGCTTTTGATAACATCTAACGACACTGGCACTGAATTCCTCAACTTGACAGAGCCAAGCCTGCAATTTCAGAAAGCCCTACACTACGTTAAAAATGTACATTAATTCACACACCTTGGTTCAAAGAAACTGCAGGCATTCCTGAAGGATCAAAAACAGAGTTTTCCACTAACCCACTCACAGCAAAAGGAAATAACTGAACAGGTAACAAAAGTCTGTCCGGTCTGTCAATAGGTTAATGCTTATCTTTCCAAGCTTTCCGCAGGAAAGCACCTATTAGGAACCAGACCAGTACAATTCTGGGAAGTGGACTTTACTGAAATTAAGCCAGCAAGGTATGGACTTAAATATCTCCTAGTCTTTGTAGATATATTTTCAGGATGGATTGAAGCCTTCCCCACAAAAAAAGGCACAATTGGTGGTCAAGAAGATCCTGAAAGATATTTTTCCAAGACACGGCCTGCCTAAGGTAATAGGGTCTGATAATGGCCCGGCGTTCATGGCCCAGGTAAGTCAGGGGTTAGCCAGGACACTGGTGATAAATTGAAAGTTACATTGTGCTTATAGACCCCATAGCTCAGGACAGGTAAAAAAAATAAATAGAACCATTAAAGAGACCTTTACGAAATTAAGCTTAGAGAGCAGCATAAAAGATTGGACTATGCTCCTGCCTTATGCACTGTTTCATGCAAGAAATACTCCCTCTATTTCTTTGTGTAACCTCACCCCCTATGAAATTCTTTATGGAGCCCCTCCTCCAGTAAGGGACCTAACCCCAACTCTAAGACCTAGTGATCCCCTCCACAACCCCTTGTTTGACAGACTTAAAGCTCTTGAAAGAACTCAGCGATACCTGTTGAAACAGCTGGCCACTGCCTACCAACCTGGTGAAGAGGGGACTCCACATCGATATCAAATAAGAGACATCCTCTACATAAGACAACATCAGGTGTCATCCCTGTAACCCCGCTGGACAGGACCATACCAGGTGCTACTTATAAAACCTACAGTGGTAAATGTAGAAGGAATCAATTCCTGGATCCTAATTCTTATCTCAAGCCTGCGCCCTGTCCAGACTCTGGCTGAAAAACTGGAAAAGACTGGAAACCCTTTCAAATTGCATATTCGCCATGTGGATAAGGCTATAGACTCTCCCCTTGTCCACCAGTAGTCCTTACCCTCATCAGCCCGTTCATCAGCGATGGCTGATCACAAATCTTACTAGACAAGAAGTATGGTCTATCTCGCATACAGCCCCCTTAGGGACCTGGTGGCCATCTCTCCACCCAGAATTTGTCAGCTGGCTATACGTCTTTCATATTGGGATATCTCTGATGAAGAGGATCCAACTAAAATTCCATTAAATCCCTAGTGTACCACAGATAATGGAAACAAACATTATGGATCTAGGGACACGCGAGCCAGATGCAGGTTGGCTAGCCTAGAATACTATGTTTGCCCGGCAGACTATCAAAGCCACAAACAGCCATGGCTGTGTGGGGGAAAAGCGGACTTCTTCTGAAAATAATGGGGATGTGAGCATACAGGGGCTGCCTGGTGGAACCCAAACTCCTCATCAAATTCAGTACACAGCATTGGCCATATTACCAATTAGACAACCAAAACTGATGGCCCCCAGAGGGGTCTCCAGATCCTCAAATTCTGTGTGACTTTTTCAACTTCGGCAAGTGTTCAAAAAGATCCATCAATTGGGAATTTCCTTCCAAGGAAATTCCCCTATGTTTATGCATTTTCCCTCCTTTGCTCACATCCTGAACTATGCTTCTCCAATACATCCTCACCCCCCGCCTTCTGCTCCAGACTCTCTGCAGTCACTCTCACATGAGCAACCTGATTTCTCCCCTCCAATTACTAGATGAAAAACAAAAACCTCCGCTGGATCTCATACCATTGCCTCCTTGCTGAGGTAGCAGGTACTGAGGTACCCCTCCACCCACTCACTCCTCTCTTCTCCTGTCAGTGCACGCACCGGGTCCCACCAGGTCCTCTTACCAGCTAACACAAAGCTCATACCAGCTGAGGAGTGCCCTAAGACGCCTATCCAAGATGTAATGAAAATGGCCTTTAAAGTTGCTTTGTCATCACTGAAAACAGGTTACAAAGAATTTAAAGTCCCTCAAAGGCTTTTTGGGATACTCACTCCCATCCTCCCCTCTGCTCTACCTGTTCTACTGCTCAAGTTTTATTGCCAGGAAAATCCCAAACCCCTTTCCCATTATTCTTTTATATCTCTTTTTCCTCATTCTCAGAACCACGGAGCTGCTCTCACCCCCCACCTTCCTTGTCTTTCCCTCTGTTCCAATCCCACAGAAAAATCTTAAATGGCCTTCTCCAGAAGCCTTGATCATGGCTGACTTTAGGACTTTCAGCAACAGAGGCACTATACAAGAGTTCAGTGTAGATAAACTTCCTCTTTTTGTGTTGCTTTGTTCTACTTGGCCACTGGCTGGAAAAATCAGCACTCCTAAGCTAGACACCCCCTTACTATTTTTTCACAAAATATGTGAACAAGGCCTCTGGCGTTGAGCTGGGGCTTCCAGAGATGGCTACATTTCTAAGATAAAGAAGTTACCAACTGGGCTCCATGGTAACAGCTGGCAGGAAGAAAAAAGAAGAAGAAAAAAGCTCTCCCCCTACCAGGTGTCCTTTAAAAGTTAACTTTCCCAGAGCAGAGGAAAAAAAACAGAAAAAAAAACTGCTTTTTGTGAACTTCTGCAGACTGTGAATTTCTGAGCCCCTTACGTTACATATTGGGTACAAAATTCTGAAACTACCTAAACTTGGGTTTCAGGGGATTAAAAGATTACAACAGAAGCAATGCCCTCTAAATCTGGTTACAACCAAATAGGACTGTTTCCCTGTCTTCTGTGCTATCTTAGGTGCCTTGCCTTGTCCGTCCTTACAACAGTATAATTCTATATACTTAAACATTGTTTATGTTTTCATAAAATGATCAACATATGGCTGTTGCATGAGACAGTCTCTTGTGGTCTCTTCCTCTGATTAAGTATGTAATGGTGCAGATGTTTCCCAGAGTCCTCTATCATGACGCAGGATCATTTAAAGTTCCAATAGGGGCGCATACAACCTGGTTCCACCAGGAACCCATATCCCTCACTTTCTCCATCCTATTAGGAATAGGAGTTGCTGCAGCGGTGGGCACAGGAACCACTGCCCTAGTCCATGGGACACAACAAATGACCCAATTAGAAGTAGCAATAGACCAAAACTTAAAGATATTAAAAACCTCCATCACAGCTTTACAGGAATCTTTAACCTCTCTCTCTGAAGTTGTTTTACAGAACAGGCAAGGGTTCGACCTCCTCTTATTGAGAGAAGGGGCCTTTGTCCTGCATTGAGTGAAGAATGTTGTTATTATGCCGACCATACTGGAGTTGTAAAAGAATCTATGATTAAATAAAGAAGACGCCTTGTAGAGCATCAACAAGAGAGAGAGGCCACAAAAGGGTGGTTTGAGTCTTGGTTCACAGAGTCCCTCTGGTTAACTACGCATTTATCAGCCCTGGCTGGTCCATTAATAAACCTCATATTATTGCTAACTGTGAGACCCTGTTTGCTCAACCGTGTAGTTTCCTTTTTCCAAGCTCAAATTGGACAAGTTAAACTTATGGTAATAAGAAAACAATATACCACACTAGCAGACATAAAATGTGACACCACCAATGATCACTTTAATGATTAAAAGTAACCAAAAGAAGAAGTGGGGAATGAAAGGTTAATAAAATAGGTACTTGTCCCTTCCAATTTTTTGGTATGCTTAACAAAACATTGTGGATATCTTGAGAACTGTTTGCTAATCTTGTTCCCTGAATGTGCTGTACCAACTGCAAAACTGCAGAATGTACTCCCTCACCTGTTTGCATGCAAACTGCCCACTCGCCCTGAGCCATCAATAATCTTCCCTCCCTGCCCTCTCCAAGGAAAGTATATAAGCTCTGCTTAAGCTGTTCTCAGGGCTCTCTGCTCTATTCAAGGGAGCTCTGAGCCCCAGCATGCTGGACCCCCATAAACCCTTGGCTGTTGCATGAGACAGTCTCTTGTGGTCTCTTCCTCTGACACTCGCCTGACCATTACATTGGTAAAATAATAAGTGTGACCTTTGCTTTCGTGTCCAGAATATTACTGTGATAAAATGTACATGTAGATAAGGTGACTTGAGTATATCTTCCACCATTTCTGGGAGCAATATTTTGAAGATGTACAAATTAGTATTGGGTGTACAAATAGGTGTACCCTGTGACTATGAATATAGAGATAATGAAAGAATAGACCATACTGTGAATAAATAATATAATGGGTTCCAAATTTAAATAATGCATTCAATTTATATCTGAAAATATAAAGGAAATCTTATATTGATACACATACATTCATTCCAACCACTGATACATCTAAAGGTAATATTAGGTTTATGGTTTATCATGAAGAGTCTGTGAGTTTTGCTTCAAAACTGATTATGGAAATTTAAAATAATGTGTTTGGAAAGAAGTCTCATGAAAAGACCATTCAAGAAACACGGAGGAATCCATGTGCTCTGAAGCAGGAAGTGATTGAAAGTGAAACAAATGCCTATAAGTTTGCTAACTGGTGGATGAAATATATATCCTATGATGTGCATAAATTGAAGAAATAGTAATGTACCAGTGTTGAATAAAAATGAACATTAAAATACACAACATGTCCCATAGGAATCTACTTGCATTGAGGTTAAACTGGGTCAGTTACTGTATAAATATTAGTATTTGTATGCAACATTAACTGAAGTTAGTTTTCAGTACTGGAAACAAATATGTATTTCGGGGGGATGAATATTTCTGAGAATAATCTTGTGAAAAGTTCATTATAAATCCATATACATGAATATGAATGAATTTACGGAGTGGGTATAAGACACATATATTTCATATTTTGAAAAATCTGGAGAATATATATATATATATATATATATACTTCTTGTGTGTGTGTGTGTGTGTGTGTATATATATATATATACACACACACACACACAAACACACACACAGAGATATTAAAAAGAGCAATATATATGCCAATCGAAATTCACCACGAAATATATATTATCCACAGATCCAAAAATATTCTTTTTACTGATCATGGATTTACGTATAGTGTTATTCAACTAGGAAGCTAACCCATAGGTTGAATTTTCAGTTCCAACACTGTTTAGGAGCAGTGATCTCTTCTCACAATTTGTATCTGCCAAGTCAGCCACCTCACAAGTATGCATGTTTCATACCAGGAAGGATTCTATATGTGCATATAAATATACATGTGCTGAATAAGCTACAGAGAAACGGAGACAAGAATTCACATATTTCTTAACTTAAAAACACATAGAGACCTATTCCAACAAAAAATTGACTAGATATATAACTCCTACCCTATGAAATGCAAAAGGAAAGTCCAAATATACACCATGCCTCCTCTGATCTGCTTGTATTCCTATTCTGTTTGGGTTATTTTTCTCCCTCATATTAGGATTAGTAGTCAGAGTCTAGTAGGGTATGTGTTAGTGTCAGGGTTTCAGTATTTCGAATGGAAAATTAGATAAGGAATCCAATGTGTATGCAATATGTGCTACACAAAATTATTCCCACTCTCATCCAGAACAATGACTTGACATTACCTGTGTGGGTAAACACTCCACAAACATGGAGCTCTGTTGGCCTATAGACTTTTTGAGAAACTGCCTCCAAGATTGGGCACTTGAAATATATGCTATTCTCAGGAGCATTAGCTTCCTTTCTATTTAGACCATCAAAGCTGGGTCTGCATCTATGTGACCTGGAGGACATGGTTTCTTATTTTACATTGAACTTGAGGCAGCATTGCTGAATTCTCTCTTTGTAGCTAAACTGGTGCCACTGGAGGCTAAGTTTCTTCCCATGTGGACTGTGAAGCTATTTGGAATTCCTCCACTTTTCGTGGTTTTTATTGGTGCGCATTGGGACTTTGGTATTCGCTTCATGAAATACAACAAGTTCAACTGGGAGACAGTGCTGGAGGGAGTTCTGTCATGTGTGGTGGGTCAGGATCTGCAGGAGAAAGCACCAACCAGGCTTCTATCCAACATAGCTTGCCCCCATTGTCCATAGCAACCTGATTCTGAAAATTGCCCTGAAATCTCTCCAAATAACAAGATGCCTTTACATATAAGGGTCTGCTGGCTGCACCATGTCAGTCCCAAGCCATTTAAAAGCCAATAGCACATTCACGTGGCCCCACCACAAATGCTTTATCACACACTTGCACACCACTGCAATAGGCCCACTACTCAGCAGGCTCCAACTTACTGGCATCTCTGTTCTACACCATTTAAATGAAACACAGTCAATCAACGCTTTTGCTGGAACACTCAAGATCAGCAGCAGGACATCCAAAGGTTCTCAAGTGCCACCTGGTCATGGTAATTTAAAACATTTCATGGTATATATCTTCCCCGTTTTTCAAGGATGAAGTTGGAGGCACTGTGGGTTCAAATCATTCAGGGACCATTAAGTGTTGAGGAAGCTAATTTCAATGAAAGCTCTGGAGGACTCTCACAGGCAAGGCTTCCCAAAGAGTGGCCAAAGGTCACATGAAGCCAGGTACATTGAGTTCTACAATGTAAGGTCCATGTGTGTTTTGACTTTCATCTATGGCTGCCAATTATTTCAGAATAAATCATGTGATATCCTGGATGAGATACCCAGTGCTCTGTGGAAAGCCACCCTGGGCCTAGATCTCAGTTTCCAAGGGTGACTCTCATGTGTGGCCTGCTAAAATCCCAACAAAATTCATGACAATACTTCTCTGAGTTCAGTACCAGAACTCATTTTCTAAGGGGAATCACTCCAGAGTTCAAGCCCAGATGGACACAGGCATCTCATTCAACTGCCATGCAAATGACCACAATTAAAACCAAAACACTCCTTCATCGCCCTCATATTCTTCCACATAGACACTCATCATTACCTATGGCTGGAGTTTTCCATGAGGGGTGCAGCCCAAGACAGTGTCCAAAATAAGGTCCCTTTCCCCTCATTTGGCTAAAGTCATGGTGGGCTGGACACCCTTTCTGTGAACCAGGAGTGGTCAAATAGGCTTGCCTTTAATACTGCTCTGCTTCTCCAATTTGAGGCCTAATGACTGTGAGGTATAGATTCTTAATGTGATATGGAGTCATGAGAAAACCCAAGCACCTATGGGCTAGCCTCTGCAGGGCTTTGAAGAGCTCGTTTGAAAGAAAGGATCCCTATTCTCACTTGATGGAGATCAGTAACCTAACAGAGGAAGGCAAGAGACTTCATCCACAATGACTGAACTTTTTGCTATTTTGGTTTTGGATGTACACATGGGATCATTCTTTGGATGCATCAGGTGCTGAGAATCTAATCCACGGCCTAACACAGGGCCAAGAACCTGATTTAGACAAGTCCCTTTCCAAAGCAATTAAGCAAAGAGCCACAGGTGATGCCTATTCAATTCCATTTAAAAACTGTTTTCTTCACGCTTCACAAAGTGGTGGCTTGAGGCAAAAACCTTCCTGAGATTCAGGGCAACAGAACAATAGGTAAGCAAAAGGCCCAAAGCAGTGTTTCTCCACTGATATTTTCCTGGTCACACTGATATCTGAGATTTCTGAGATGCTCCCCATTCCCTTCAGCTATCCAGTGCACGGCCATGTCCCAGAGCTTGGAGGTGGTACATATCTTGCACACAAAACCATGAGCCTATTTTGGAGAGTGGCCAGAATTCCTGATGAAAACAGGGACTTAGGAAGGAAGTAGGTGTTGCCCATCCCTAAGTCAAGTGACAGTCCATTCATAAATAGGGTAGGATGAATGCTGGGAAGCTTTCTACTAGACAGGACACATCCGTGATGCATTCTCTTTTCTAATGTCTACAACGAAGGACACAGTGGGATACACAGATATAGAAACACTCACCTTGTCATAAGTCATACTAGAATTTGTCCACTCCAAACCAAACAAACCGCCTTTCTTACCTATTCTCAGAACATGAGACAAAACCACAAACTCACACCCACACCCACAAAGGCACCACCTTCCCCCTAGTATGTCTGTGACTATCCAGAGTGTCCTATGACTGGTGGGCCCTACTATGTTTTCCTGAAATGGCCTGTCCTGTCTCGGGTCTGGTCTCCTTGGCCAACACTGTGAAGTTGCCTGGAGCCAGCGGTTAGCCACTACCTGCTTTCTCAGTAAAGGCCCCTCTTCAGAGCTCTTCTGGCTTTTTCCATCCTCACATCAGCAGGTACCAAGAAAGACTGACTCTTTCCTTGGTAAATCCAAACAAGTGAGTCCACTGGGACTAGTACTGCAACTGGCTCTGAGTGCCTGGCTTCCTGGATCCCAAGTTCAGAGAGTTCCATCACCAAGGAAGAGATGTAGGTCACTTCCTTTACGAACTGAATGAGCTAACTGCCTTGGCAACCACTTGGTCCTAAGAGTTGCTTCCAAGTGTCCCATGAGATGGAGGCTGCCCCTACTTACTGTGACACTTTCACAAGTTAGAATGGTATATCAACCATAGGCACCAGGGAACAGCTCTCCAAACAGGCCTGGTTTGGTCCATCTTCTCTATATTAAGAACAGAGAGACTGATACAGACAAAACCCTTCATCCTGACAAGGTTGTTTGCCATTGAAGATGACTTTTGCTCTCTCAGGTCCTTCATAGCTGCCTACAACTTCTCCAGAGTTCATTTCTACATGGATCTTTGAGTTTCTCAGCATGTGGAAGATCTCCTACATTCCTGTATTGAAAGACCAACTCTGGGCCTGCTCTTCTGTAAAGTTAGATTGAGGGAACAGTGTATGGTTAGGGTTAATAACAGGTTCGATTTGGGTTAGGAATCATTCTGCGTGATGACTAATAGTATTGGGAATCTGCAATATTTACAAGAATATATAGGTGAAATATAAGTATGAAAATATAAATCTAGGTAAGATTTGAAGCCTAGAAGTGCATTGGGCCCATGATTGGTATACTTAGCTTTGAATTACATTCTGCACAGATGTCTCAGATAAATCGATATAAAATGGGATAGGACCTTCTACCTTGTATGATTGAATGTCGAAGAGAACATCCAGTCAAAAAGGCATAGTCGGTAGGATTAGGAAGATAGCCTGTAGGTTTAGAAAAAAGAGTGATTATGGCATTTGGACAAAAGTTCTTTAGCAATAGATTTTTGGGTAGTGAGTGAATGTCAGTGTCAGCACACGCGAAGGGTCAGTCACAATGATGAACTGGGGAAAATAAGTAGGAAAGCAGATATCAACAGAGACATTAGGAAATCAGGCAAAGTATAATGTAAGAGGGTTAGACATTTTCAACATGGTTGAGGTTGAATATATAATCTTAGGAAGAAAGACATATGTTGCCTCCAATATGATTAACATTTGAGAGCATTAGGCAACCTGGACATGGTTGTTTTTAGTAATCCATGCTCACTTTCCATTTTGCTTAGGTGAAAGGTTAATTAAATAGGCACTTGTCACTTCCTGTTTTTCTGTATGCTTAACAAACCACTGTTGAAATCTTGAGAACTGTTTGCTATTTTGTTCCCAGAATGTGCTGTCCCCAACTGCCAAACTGCAGAATATACTCCCTCACCCGGGTGCACGCAAACCGCACACTCGCCCTGACCAATCAATAAATTTCCCTTTCTGCCCTCTCCAAGAAAAGTATGTAAGCTCTGTTAAAGCTGTTCTCAGGGCTCTCTGCTCTATTTAAGTGAGCTCTGAGCCCCAGCATGCTGGAACCCCAATAACCTCTTTCCTGTGGCAGAGTGAAAATTGTATACTGTTCTGTACTTAAAAGATGCTTTCTTTTGCTTGCCTCTGCATAAAGATAGTCAGTTGCTGTTTGCTTTCGAGTAGGTAGACCCAGAAACCGGAACGTCTTTTCAACTAACTTGGACTAGACTCCCACAGGGGTTCAAAAACTCCCCCACTCTCTTTGATGAAGCCCTTCACAGACATCTCTACAACTTCAGAACTACACACCCCGAAGTCATTCTGCTTCAATATGTGGATGTCCAGCTACTGGCAGCCAATACCAAAGAAAACTGTGAGTCTGAGACCCAAGCACTATTATCTGAGCTTGCTCAACTCGGGTAGAGAGCTTCGGACAAAAAGGCCCAAATTTGCCAGCAAGAAGTAATCTTCCTGGGGTATTCCCTTAGGCACGGTAAATGATGGCTCACTGAGCCCAGGAAACAAACCGTTGTGCAGATACCACCCCCATTTAACAGGAGACAACATAGAGAGTTTCTTGGGACTGCTGGCTTTAGCAGGTTATGGACCTGGGTTTGTGTTCTTAGCTGCTCCTTTATACCCGCTGTTAAATGAGAATGCCCAATTCCAATGGACCCTTGAGCACCAGCAAGCTTTTGATAACATCTAAGAACACTGACAATGAACTCCTCAACTTCAGTGAGCCCAGCCTGAAATTTCAGAAAGCCCTACACTACGTTAAAAATGTACATCAACTCAATCAACTTGGTTCAAAAAAACTGCAGGCATTACTGTAGGATCAAGAACAGAGTTTTAGACTAACTCACTCACAGTGAAAGGAAATAATTGAATGGGTAACAAAAGCCTGTCAGTTCTGTCAATTGGTTAATGCTTACACTTCCAAGCTTCCTACAGGAAAGCACCTATGAGGAATTAGACCAGGACAATTCTGGGAAGTGAACGTTACTGAAATTAAGCCAGCAAGGTATGGGCTTAAATATCTCCTAGTCTTTGTAGATACATTTTCAGGATGGATTGAAGCCATTCCCACCAAAAAAAAATAAAAGAAAACCGGCACAAATTGTGGTCAAGAAGATCCTGAAAGATATTTATCAAAGACACGGCCTGCCTAATGTAACATTGTCTGATAATTGAAGACCCTTCATGGGCCAGGTAAATCAGGGGATAGCCAGGACCCTAGGGATTAATTGGAAGTTACATTGTGTTTATAGACCCCAGAGATCAGGACACGTAAAAAAAATAAATAAAACCATTAAAGAGACCTTAACAAAATTAAGCTTAGAGACCGGCATAAAAGATTAGACTATGCTCCTGCCTTATGCACTGTTTCATGCAAGAAATACTCCCTTTGTTTCTTTGTGTAACCTCACCCCCTATGAAATTCTCTATGGGGCCCCTCCTCCACTAAGAGACCTAACCCCGACTCTAAGACCTAAGGATCCCTTCCACACACCCTTGCTTGACAGACTTAAATCTCTTGTAAAAACTCAGATATACCTGTGGAAACAGCTGGCTACTGCCTTCCAACCTGGGGATGAGGGGAATCCACATTGATATCAAGAAAGAGACTTCCTCTACATAAGATGACATCAGGTGTCATCCCTGGAACCCCGCTGGAAAGGACCATTCCAGGTGCTACTTATAGCACCTAAAGCAGTAAAAGTAGAGGGAATCACTTCCTCCATCCATGCGTCTCATCTCAAGCCTGTGCCATGTCCAGACTCTGGCTGGAAACTGGAAAAGACTGGAAACCCTTTCAAATTGCATATTCGCCACGTGGGTAAGGCTATAGACTCTCTCCTTGGCCACCCGTAGTCCTAACGCTCATCAGCCCCTACTGCAGCAATGGCTGATCACAAATCCTACTAGATAAGAAGTATGGTCTCTCTTGCATACAGCCCACTTAGGGACCTGGAGGCCATCTCTCCACCCAGACATTTGCCAGCTGGCTATAAGTCTTTCCTATTAGAATATCCCTGATGAAGTGGATCCCATTAAAATTCCATTAAATCCTTTCCGTACCATAGATAATGGAAACAAACATTATGGTTGTAGGGACAGGCAAGCCAGATGCAGGTTGGCTAGCCTATATTAGTATGTTTGCCCGGCAGACTATCAAAGCCACAAACCGCCACGGCTGTGTGGGGGAAAAGCCGACTTCTTCTGTAAGTCATGGGGATTTGAGCATACAGGGGCTGCCTGGTGGAACCCAAAATCCTCATCAAATTCAGTACACAGCATTGGCCATATTACCAATTAGACAACCAAAACTGATGGCCCCCAGAGGAGTCTCTAGATCCTCAAATTCTGTGTGACCTTTTTAACTTCTGCAAGTGCTCAAAAGGGTGAAAGGAAATTCCCCTATGTGAAGGCCTTTTTCCTCTTTCACTCACATCCTGAACTATTGCTTCTCCAATAGTTCCTCAAACTCAGCCTTCTGCTCAATACTCTCTGCTGTCAGTCCCACCTCAGCAAAACTGATTTCTCTTCTCCAATTACTAGATCAAAAACCGAAACCTCCGCCGGTTCTCAGAGCATTGCCCCCTTGCTGAGGTAGCAGGTACTGAGGTACCCATCCACCCACTCACTTCTCTCTTTTCCTGTCAGTGCCCACACCGGGTCCCACCAGGTCCTCTTACCACCTAACCCAAAGCTCAAACCAGCTTAGGAGAGCCCTCAGACCCCTATCGAAGATGTAATGAAAATGGCCTTTAAAGTTGCTTTGTCATCACTGAAAACAGGTTACTAAATTTTAAAGTCCCTCACAGGCTTTTTGGGATACTCACTCCCGTCTTCCTTTCTGCTCTACCGTTTCTACTGCTCAATTTATGTTGCTAGGAAAATCCCAAAATTCTTTCCCATTATTCTTTTACATCTCTCCTTCCTTATTCTGAGATCCACGGAGCTGCTCTCACCTCCCGCCTTCCCCATCTTCCCTCTTTGTACCAGGCCCTCAGAAAAATCTTCACTGAACTTCTCCAGAAGTCTTCACCATGGCTGACTTTAGGACTTTCAGCAAAAGAGTCTCTATAAATGAGTTCAGTGTAGATTAACTTCCTCTTATTCTGTTGCCCTGTTCTACTTGCCTACTGGCTGGAAAAATCATCACTCCTAAGCTAGACACCCCCTTAATAGTTTTTCACAGAATATGTGAACAAGGCCTCTGGCCTTGAGCTGGGGCTTCACAGAGATGGCTACATTTCTAAGATAAAAAGTTACAAACTGGGCTCCATGGTAACAGTTGGCAGGGGGATAAAAGAAAAGGAAAAAAAAAGCTCTCTGCCTCCCAGGTGTCCTTGAAAAGTTAACTTGCCCACAATAGAGGAAAAAACAGAAAAAAAAAAAAGCTTCGTTTTGTGAATTTCTGCAGACTGTGAACTTCTGAGTTCCTTCTCTTTCATGTTGGGTACAAAATTCTAAAACTACCTAAAGTTGGGGTTCAGGGAGTTAATTGATTACAACAGAAGCAATGCCCTCTGAATCCGGTTGCAACGAAATAGGACTGTTTCCCTGTCTTTGGTGCTATCTTAGGTGCCGTGCCTTGTCCGTCCCTACAACAGTATAATTCTATATACTTAAACATTGTTTATGTTTTCATGAAATGGTCAACAGATGTGATTAATTGTGTAATGGTGAAGATATGTCCCAGATTGCTTTATAATGACCCAGGTTCATTTGAAGTTCAAACAGGGGGGCATACAACCCGGTTCCACTGGGAACATATATCCCTCACTTTAGCCATCATATTAGGAATTGGAGTTGTGGCAGGGGTAGTCACAGGAACCACTGCCCTGCTCCATGGTACACAACAAATGACCCAAATAGAAGCAGCAAGAGACAAAAACTTAAAGATAATAGAAACCTCCATCACAGCTTTGCAGGAATCTTTAACATCTCTCTCTGAGGTTGTTTTACACTGAAGTTGAGGGTTGGACCTCCCCTCCATGAGAGAAGGGGGCCTTTGTGCTGCATTGATGTAATAATGTTGTTTTGATGCCGACCATACTGAGGTTGTAAAATAAAAGGATGCCTTGAAAAGCGTCAACAAGAGAGAGAGGCCCAAAAAGGGTGGTTTGAGTCTTGGTTCACACAGTCCCCCTGGTTATCTACGCTTTTATCAACCCTGGCCTGTCCAATAATAATCCTCATATTATTGCTAACTATAAAACCCTGTTTGCTCAACCATGTAAGTTCTTTTCACCAAGCTCAAATTGGACAAGTTAAACTTATGGTAATACCCCACTAGCAGACATAGAATGTGACACGCCCCAATAATCACTTTTATGATTAAAAGTAGCAAGAAGAAGAAGTGCGGAATGAAAGGTTAATAAAAAAGGTACTTGTAACTTCCTGTTTTTCTGTATGCTTAACAAAACACTGTTGAAATCATGAGAACTGTTTGTAATCTTGTTCCCAGATTGTGCTGTCCCCAACTGCCAAATTGCAGAATGTATTCCCTCACCCAGATTCACATTAACCGCCCACTCTCTCTGACCCATCAATAAATTTCTGTCCCTGCCCTCTCCAAAGAAAGTATATAAGCTCTGCTTAAGCTGTTCTCAGGGCTCTCTGCTCTATTCATGTGAGTATATTCAGAAGGAGTATAAAGTGAGTGACAGGATTAGACATTTTCAACAGGCTTGAGGTTGAATACATAATCTTAGGAAGAAACAAATATGTAGTCACCAATAGGATTTATATTTGAGAGCATTAGACAAAGGTGAAATGGATGTTTTAGGAATCCATGCTCACTTTCCACTTAGGATATGGTACAATCATAAGTGAGAACTTTGCATTTGTGTCCAGAATATTACTGTGACAAAATGTATGTGTGGATCAGGTGCATGAGTATTTCTTCCACCATTTCTGGGAGCAATATTTAAAGACTATAAATTATTATTGGGGGTGCAAATAGATGTACCCTGTGTTTATGAAAATAGAGATAATGCATGAATAGACCATACTGTGAATAAGTAATGTAACTGGTTCCAACTTTAAATAATGGATTGAATTCACATCTGAAATTATACAGGGAATCTTATATTGATATACAATCATTCATTCCAACCAGTAATACATCTAATGGTAATATTAGGGTTATGGTTTATCATGATGTGTGTGAGTTTTGCTTCAAAAGTGATTATGGAAATTGAAAAAAATGTGTTTGGAAAGAAGTCTCATGAAAAGACCAGTCAAGAAACCTGGAGGAATGCATGTGTTCTGAAGCAGGAAGTGATTGAAAGTGAAACAAATGCATATAAATTTGTGAACTTGTGGATGAAATATATATATTATGAAGTGCAAAAACTGAAGAAATATTAATGTACCAGTGTTGAATGAAATTGAACGTCAAAAGACTCATCATGTCCCATAGAAATTCACTTGCATTGATGTTAAACTGGGTCAGTTACTGTAGAAATATTGATATTTGTAACCACCATTCGCTGTAGTGAGTTTTCTGTTATACAAAACAAATATGTATTTCAAGTGGATGAATATTTCTGAGATAAATCTTGTGAGAAGTTGATTATTAATCCACATACATGAAAAAGAATGAATTTTGAGAGTGTATATAAGACACATGTAATTCATATTTTGAAATATTTTTAGAGTGTATATATATATATATATATATATATATATATATATATATATATATATAAACACACACACACACACACACATACATCACATACATACACACAAAATACACACAGACATTAAATAGTAGCAATATATATGAAAAACGTAATTCATCATAAAATATATACCAACCACAGATGGAAAAATAATATTTATTTTACTGAAAATGGATTTATGTATAATGTTCTACTAGGAAGCTCACCCATAGGTTGAATTTTTAGTTCCAACAGCGTTTACGAGAAGTGATCTCTTCTCACAATTTGTATCTGCCAAGTCAGGCACCTCACACAAATGTATGTGTGATACCAGGTAGGATTCTATATGTGCATATAAAAATACACGTGCGGAATAGGCTAGAGAGAAAGGGAGTCAGGAATTGACATATTTGTTCATTTTTAAAACACATGGAGAAATATTTTAATAAAAAATTCACTAGATTTATAACACCTACCCTTTATCTTGCAAAAGGCAATTCTAGTATACACCATGCCTCCTCTGAAATGCTTGTATTTCAATTCTATTTGGGTTATTTTTCTCCATCATATTAGTATTAGTAGTTAGAATCTAGTAAGCTATGGGTTAGTGTCAGGGATTCAGTATTTCGAATGGAAAATTGGAAAATGAATCCAATGTATATGCAAATATGTGCTGCACAATAATCTTCCCACTCTCATCGAGAATAATGTCTTGACATTACCTTGGCCTCAAGTAAGACACAATTAGAGGAGAAGAGTTAGAAAATCTGTGAATACATATCTGGATTGGAAAATGCTCAGTAGTTCACCACCTTGGAGGTTGTAGAGGAGTTTCCAAAAGTAAGGGACACGGTTGATACACCCAACCTAAGCTTTTATTAAAATTAGGAGCCATCTTTCCACAAAACCATGAAAAGATAATTTTGGCTTTAGTATAAATTACTGCAAATTCTGAACCTGCTTGAAATGCCTGCCCGTGCCTTGAACTCCCCCATGCCTAGCTCTCTGACCAGATCGCAGCCCTCTCTGAAACTTCAGTGACACCTCATAAATAATGGCCTTCCCTGACCATACAACGACCCTCTCTGAGGCTCTAATGGTCCTCATAATTTCTGATTCTAGGGCCAGCAAAAAAAAATGTAAACAAAAATTAGTGTGATGCTTATCAAAATTCTGTTTTCTGTAACGCCCCTTTTGTGTAACTTTCTGGGCTATAAAGCTGGGCTGTAGGAGAGGTGGGTTTGCTGTCTTGTTTCCACTATTTTGAGAGGAAGATGCAGCCCAGCCACTGAAAATAATAAGCTTGTCTTAATTTGACTTTAATTGGAGTCAGTGGTCTTTTCTTGAATCGTGGTCTAACATTTTGTAGTTCCGCAGCGAGATGAACCTGCCCCAACAGATCACAAGACCAGACTGCTGGAAATTCTGAAGCTGGCCTTCCCTCCAGGGCTCCGTCCTGGAGAGGCAAGTTCCAAGGCCTTGGAGTGAGCTTTTGTTCCGGGGAGAACTGCAGTGAACCACCGCACTAAAACAATTAGCAAGCTCATGGTGGAGGAGGCCTCCATTGGTAAGTAGCACCTATATAACATTTGATATCGGGTAAAGGGAGATCTCTTCTGATGACAGAGAGGTGGCCTGTGGAGGCACACATATACTCCTGTCTGGGACAGTAACGAGAATCATTCTGTCCTCTGTTCTATTCTGTAGTGAATTCCTCTGAAAGGGTAGAGAGGTGCCTACAGACACACAGAAGTTCCTATCCCGGAGCATTAGCAAGATGTTCCATTGCTCCTCTGTTTTTCTGTTTCTGCGCCGAGTTTCTGGTTTTTTTGTGTGTTTTTTTTCTGTGTTCTACATGTTTTTTGTTTGATTGTTTTTGTGTGTTTTGTTGTATGATTTCTGTGGAAAAAACTTAAGGATATTGGACATGAAAATGGGTAATAAAGCATGTAAGGCTGACATCCCTTTGAACTGTGTTTTAAAGAACTATGATGAACTTTACCCCCCTTTGTTAAGCAGGATAAGAGAAGCCACTAGCTGGCTGCCTGGAGCACACACACTGCACAGGGCAATGCCTGCTGGGGACGTAAGAACTGAGTATCTCCCAGGTTAACAATTGAAACTCCTTTAAAACCCCTTGTCCCTTCAGACAAAGAGAGTTACAACCTTTGGGCAGAGACCCCTGTGTTTTTCCTTTGTTAGCAAAGCAGTAAAACTCCCTTTTTCTTTTTCTCAAACCCTGTCCTCATTATTAAATTGGCATGAATTGACTTCAAATTCAGGAAGTGAACTTTAAGTTACAAATTTTGGTAACCCCCACCGCCCCGGAAATTTTTGAGAGCTGACTACTGAAATGTTAGGAGATGGAGCGTGCTTGGGGTGGAACGAAACCAGAAGAGCTAATCCTGTAAGTATAAGGAGGGACTGAGCGACTCCCAGTAGCTGCCAAAGCCCTGTTTTTTTCAGAGAATTACCTCCTTCCTTCCCTGCACTGTAAGGATTATGCCACCTGTGTTTTTTTAAAAAAGAGAAAAAGAAAAAGGGGACACTAAATGCAGTAAAGTAACCATGGAGACCCTTGATATTACATTTCAGGTTGTCCCTCTGTGAAAACATCTGGTTCCCTTGTGGGGACATCTATGGTTCCACTGGTGTAGTTGATTTTTCTCTTATCTGCTCTGTTTTAAAGGCTTCTGTCTGTCAGCCATATTCTGGAGCTCCTTTCTGTCTGTCTTGTGTCTTTTTTTCTGGCCCTTTAAGACATGTGCAATGATATGTTGATATTATAAATTGTTTCTTGGGAATGATCTTAGCTGAATGTGTGTCTAAATGATGATGTTTTATTGTAACAATCTGGTATCTGAATGGGTTTTTAAAGCATTGCACAATCTTGCAGTTAAAAGTCGGGTTTAGGTAATTGTTTAGTTTATGATTTCAGATAATTCATGTCAGAGAACTTAAATACTTAGGATGGAAAACTAAACAACACAACTTCCAAGTTGGCAAGTAACTTCCCAATCATTCAGGCTATTTTTCACCAATTTTGAACTGGGTAGCCTGGGAAAATGTCACTGTGTGTAGCAGTGCATTAAATTGGACAAGGATAGTAAATCATAGTATGGTATCTGTTGACAAAAAAAAGATGTAAAGATATAAAATTTTGTGAATTGTATCTTAAACTTGTATGATAATTTTCAACATCCAAACCTGAATATTATGGTTGAAATGCCTTAGGCCTGAGGTGTCTGCTCAGATTAGCAGCTTTTCCCTGTTCCTTCTGGACCTCAGCCAGGACTTATGTTGAAATGCAAATGAAAGAAGCCTGCTAACTTAGTAGGAGACTGATCTGAGGCCTAAGAGAAAAAAAAAGTTAAATTGTATGGTATTTACTAATTAATTACCAGTCATTTTTTCTAGAACTCTTATTTTTTTCCTTAGATTCTTTATTTTTTTGAGCTCATGATTTTGATCCTACAGACCTAGGTTAATGTTTTTCTGATCAGTTCTATCTTTGACCAACTGTGGAGTTTTTGAAACATTGCAATGGATATTTCACCTGTGAAAAGCTACAAGACCTTTACTATTATTATGTGTACACACTGTTGTTATGTGTTGTATATCTATATATACATATGTCCGTATATCATATATATGATACACAAATTAACATATATAAAGTGCACTCATAAAAACAACGCTCATAAAAACAAATTTTACAAAGTGCATCTAAAGATCTTTAATTCACGTGATTTAAATTGTTGGATTTAAATTGGATAAACAGATAAAAATAAATGTCTTTAAAACTCAGCTTACAAGTTTTTCTAGGTGTTCAAAAATCTAATAAAATATTAATGTCTACAAAAATTCTAATATGACTTGGTTCTAGGACTTTTCCTTCAACAAAAAAAAATGGTTTACAATCTTCAATATATTTGTCTAATATTTTGATAAATAAGTAAAGTAAATTTGATATGGGATTACTCATTCATGAGTACTTTTGTTAGATATCTGATTGATTTACTAAGGTCTGTAGAAGTGTGTAATAAAGTCTGTATAAGATTGTAAAAATCAGTCATGTGTTAAAGAGACAAAAATTTCTGAAAACTTAAGTTTACCCATGACATTGTGTTTTATTAAGTTTTATTTTTTCTAGAGCAAGCAATCATAAAAATTAAACAACTGATTAAATAAGAACTGTTATTTTAGAGCCCTGTACTGCCATTTCTTTAAAAGCTAAACTTGCTTAATGTAGAAACATCAATGTAATTGTGATGCTATTAATGTGCTCCTATCTTTCAGGTATACAAGTCTGTAAGGTAGAAACTTTAAAAGAGCATTATACCAAGCTGGTGTTCTGAAGTTGTATAGTAAAAAAAATATATTGGGCATTCATTTACCTGTTTTCAATAAGATATGTAAAGTTTTATGTTACTTTTTACATTGGGGAACAATTTAAATGTATTTTTATGTTAATGAGAGCCTTATCTATGCAAAGGTTAAAAACTTTCAGTGTTTATTAAATTCATGTTTTAAATGTGATATCCTATGGTGTTAGCTAATGTTCATGTGACCTCAAACAATTTATATAAAATTTGTAAAATGATATTTAAAAAAACAAAGTTCATCTTTAGAACTAAAACACTTAATATTTATAAAGAGCCCTGCCTTACCTGAGATAAGGCTCTGTGTCCCATATTACTACATGTGAGAATGACTACGAAAGCTGTAGGTAAGATTATGTTTCATTTAAAGTTATGTTCAAAAGTTGTTTTGTTTTCTGTTAAGATTACTAGGATCTCAAACAGGAGATATAATGTATAACTCAGCTAAAAAATTCAGGGGAGCTATTACACGAACTAAGTATTTTTACACTTGTTAAAAAATTTTATTTTGTAATTTCCTTATAAGTGATCTAAAGATTCCCTGTTGGTGTTTTACAGAAGTGTTGCTTTAAGAACACAGCATGGGTTAATTTAAGATAATAAGTCATCACCTACAAGACACCTACAATACAGACCAATTAATAAAAAGATAAATAATTATAAACTTATAGACATTAAACCCCAGTACTCTTAATATAAGGCTGTTAAAATTTATTTGCTGGATAATTAAGATTAGGATTTAAAATTAAATTTACATGAAAAGAGCCAAGAAAACCAATATTTGGCTCTTGCCCTCTGAGTCAGTCTGAATCCATTGAACAGGGGACTTCTCTAAAAGCTTTGCAACTCTGGGCCTCATAACCTCCCAATCAGGGAGATTAATGAGACCACTGGAAAACAGAAAGCAATCAGTGCATTTTCTATGAAGAAGAGAGTCATCAGAGAAGGGAGACATCTTTGATGCTTCCGAGGGAAGCCCCATGGTCAAGCAAGACCTGGACCCACCTAGCGCAAATGGCACCAGCAGAACTGAGAAGCTGCTCTCAAGTTTCCCCAGGAATGACTTTCATAAAACTCAGCTAATGTTAACAATAGATAGAAACAAAAGTCAGTTTGACAGCTTCATCTTAAACACTTAGCAAAGAGAGTTAAACCCAAAATACAGTCATTCCTGACATTTTAAATAATAATAATTATAATAATAATAATAATAATATTTTAAGGTATTCACTTTATGTTATCCTCCCAAAATAAGTAAGACTGGAGGCCACAAAGAAGGATTCTCAGTCAGCAATGCCTGATAACTATAAAAAGTGACTATCAAGAGGAGCTGCCAGAGGCACAAATTTTAAGTTTAAGGCCTACAGATATTCCTAACCTACACAGGTAGGCTTGGTGTTTGCTAGTATGATTATCCAGCCCTGAGTAACAGAATTAAAGGTTTCTCTATTACACACAGAGGTCATACTAGTAAAAGAATTTTGCAAGATCAGATGACATTAAATTATTAAACTGTATCTTATGGGGAGGGACAAATGTAACACTAAATGTTAAATATTAAGTTGACATTCTGATAACTGGGGATATTAAAGCCTGCTGAGGGAACTTCTATACAGTGACATGTTCCAGCTGCTGCAACATTTTTTCAGTACTCATGGTTTTTGTTTCTCACATAGAAGAACCCATCCCCAGATGACTTTACAACCTGTTCTTCCCCAACCAGACTTCAAACCGAACTGATTTCTAAAAGGCAACCCATGTCCCTCAACTGACTTCTAAAAGACAAGTCATGTCCCATATGCTGTGCCCACTCACGTCACCCTCTCTCAGCTCTGAAGACGCCAAAATGAGTGACGCCTCTCGTCTAACAACTATGGAGCCAAAAATAAATAGACTATCAATATAAGTAATTAATTGTGTCAGGTAAAATCAGGAATCCAGTTTTGGGTGAGTTCTAAAAATTTGGAGACTGTTACCTGAGGAATTAAAATTCCCTCATTGCTCTTTTCCTACCCTATCAAAGATTTGGAAGGGGCACATTAGAAAGGGGGAATGATAGACCCAACATGATCATTTATTAAAATTGGGAGCCATCTTGCCACAAAACCATGAAAAGATAATTTTGGCTTTACTATACATTACTGCAAATTCTGAATCTGCTTTGAATGCCTGCCCATGCCTTGAACTCACCCATGCCTGGCTCTCTGACCAGATAGCAGCCCTCTCTGAAACATTAGTGACACCTCATAAATATTGGCCTTCCCTGGACAGACAACGACAGTCGTTGAGGCTCTAATGGTCCTGATAAATTCTGATGAGGGGCCAGCAAAAAACAAAAAAATGTAAACTAGCATTAATGTGATGCTTCTCCGAGTTCTCTTATCTGTAACCCGCCTTTGTGTAACTTTCTGGGCTATAAAGGTGGGCTGTAGGAAAGGTGGGGTTGCTGTCTAGTTTCCACCATTTTTAGAGGGAGAGGAAGCCAGTGGAAATAATAAGCTTGGTTTAATTTGATTTTAATTGGAGTCAGTGGTCTTTTGTCATGTCCTGGTCTAACAGGTAAACACTCCACAAATATGGAGCTCTGCCGGCCTAAAACTTCTTGAGAAACTGCCCATGACCTTGGGCACTTGAAATATATGTTGTTGTCAGGAGCTTTAGCTTCCTTTGTAGTGAGACCATCAAGGCTGGGTCTGCATATATGTGACCTGGAAGATATAGTTTCTTATTTTCAAATGAACATGAGGCAGCAGTGCTGAATTCTCTCTTTGTTGGGAAACTGTGGCCACTGTAGGCTAAGTGCCTCCCCGTGTGGACTGTGAAGCCATTTGCTCATCTTCCACTTTTCATGGTGTTTCTTGCTGTTGCACTGGGAGTTTGGTATTTGCTTCACAAAATACAAGGAGATCAACAGGGACTCAGTGCTGGAGGAATTTCTCATACGTGTGGTGGGTCAGGGTCTGCAGGAGAATACACCAACCAGGCTTCTATCCCACATAGCTTGCCCCCTTAACCATTGCAACCTGATTGTGAACATTGCCCTGAAACCTCTCCATATAACAAGATGCCTTTATATGAAGAGGTCAAACGTATAAGGGATTACGCGCTGCACCATTTCAGCCACAAGCCATTTGGAAGTCATTGGCAGATTTACATGGCCCCACCAGAGATGTTTTATCACACACCTGTGCACCACAGCTCTGTGTCACTATTCAGCAGTCTCCATCTGAGTTTGCCTAGATCTCAGTTTCCAAGGGCGACTCTCATGAGTGGCCTCCTAAAATCCCAACACAATTCATGGCAATTCTTCTCTGAGGTCAGTTCCAGAACTCAGTTTCTAAGGGGAATCACACCAGAGTTCCAGTCATGGTGGCCACAGTCATGTCTTCCAACCGCCACAAAAATGATCACAATTAAAACCAAAACACTCCCACATGGCCCTCATCTTCTTCCATATAGACACTCATCAAATTCTCTGGCTGGAGGTTTTCATAAGGGGCGCAGTCCAAGACAGTGTCCAAAATATGCTCCCTTGCCCCTATTTTCTCTAATTCAGTGTGGCCTGAACACCCTTCCTGTGAACCACGAGTGATCAAATATGCCTGCCCTTATTACGGCTTCACTTCTCCAATTTGAGGCCTAATGACTGCCAGTTATAGATTCTTTATGTGAATTGGAGTCATGAGAAAACCCAAGCATCTATGGTCTAGCCTCTGCAGGCATTTGAAGAACTCATTTGTCCCAAAGGATCCCTATTTTCACTTGATGGATGTCAGAAATATTACAGAAGATGGCGAGAATCTTCATACACAATGACTGCTATTTTGACCATTTTGGTTTTGTAGCACACAGGGAATCTTTCTTTAGATCCATCAGGTGCTGAGAATCTAAGCCACAGCCTCACACAGGACCAAGAGGCTGATTAAGAAACATCCCTTTCCAAAGCAATTAATCAAAGAGCCACAGGTGATGCCAATTCATTTCCATTTGAAAACTGTTTTGTTCAGGCTTCACAAAGGGGTGGCCTGAGGCAAAGACCTTCCTGACATTCAGGGCAATGGAACAATAGGTAAGCAAATGGCCCAAAGCAAGGATTCTCCACTGAGACTTTACTGGTCACATTCATATCTGAGTTTTCTGAGATCCTCCAATTCCCTTCAGTTATCATGTACATGGCCATGTCACAGAGCTTGGAGGTGATACATATCTTGGACACAAAACCATGAGCCTAGTCTCGAGAGTGGCCAGAATTCAGGAAGAAAACAGCAAGGTAGTAAGATAGTAGGCATTGCCCATCCATAAGGCGAGTCAAAGTCCATTCACAAATTGGGCAGAATGAATGCTGGGAAGCTTTCTACTAGACAGGACACATCCATTGATGCATTCTCTTTTCTAATGTCTACAACCACGGACAAAATGGGATACACAGACATAGAAACACTAGCCTTATCAAACAACTTACTAGAAAAAGTCCACTCCAAACCAAACAAACCGCCTTTTCTACCTATTCTCAGAACATGAGAAAAAACCACAAACTCACACCCACACGCAAAAAGGCACCTCCTTCCCCCAAGTAGGTCTGTGACTATCCGGAGTGTCCTCTGACTGGTGGGCCATACTATGTTCCCCTGAAATTGACTATCCATTCTCAGATCTGGTCTCCTCGGCCAACTGTGTGAGGTTGTCAGGAGCCTGTGGTGAGACACTACCTGCTTTCTCAAGAATGGCCCTGGCATTTGGCCATCCTCACATCAGTAGGTACCAAGGAAGAGTGACTCTGTCCTTAGTAACACAAAACAAGTGAGCCCACTGGGACTGGGACTGGGATTGGCTCTGGGTACCTGGCTTCCTGGATCCCAAGTTTAGAGAGTTCCATTACCAAGGAAGTGAGGTAGATCACTTCCTTTAGGAACTGAATGAGGTCACTGCCTTGCCAAACACTTTGTTCTAACAGTTGCTTCCAAGTGTTCCATGAGCTGGAGGCTGCCCCTACTTCCTGTGACACTTTCACAACTTAGAATGATATATCATTCATAGGCACCAAAGAACAGCTCTGCACAAAGGCCTGGTTTGGTCCATCTTCTCTACATTAAGTAGAGAGAGGCTGATTCATACACTTCCCTTCATCCTGACCAGGTTTTTTGCCATGGAAGATGACTTTTGCTCTCTCACGTCCATCATAGCTGCCTACATCTTCTTCAGGGATCCTTTCTGCATGGAGATCTGAGGTTCTCAGCAGGTGGAAGATCCCCTACATTTCTGTATTTTAAGATCAGCTCTGTCCCTGCTCTTCTCTAAAGTTAGATTGAGGGAACACTGTGTAGTTAGGGTTAATGTCAGGTTTGATTTGGGTTAGGAATCATTCTGTGGGATGAATAATGGTACTGGGAATCTGTTATATTTATAAGAATATAGACGTATTATTCAAGTATGAAAAACAGAAATCTAGGTAAGATTTGAAGCCCAAAAGAGAATTGGGCCCTTGATTGGGATACTTAGCATTGAAATACTTTCTGCACAGATGTCTCAGATAAATCGATATACAATGGCATAGGACGTTGTACCTTGGATGATTGAATGTCAAAGAGAACCTCCAGTCAAAAAGGGATAGTTGTTAGGATTAGGAAGATAGTCGGTAGGTTTAGAAAGAAGAGTGAGTATAGGATTTGGACCAAAGTTCTTTATCAATAGAGTTTCAGTTAGAGAGTGAATGTTAATGTCATTCCATGTGAAGAGTCAGTCACAATGATGAACTGGGGAAAATATGTAGGAAAGCAGATATCAATAGAGACATTATGAAATCAGACAAAGTATTAAGTGAGTCATAGGATTAGGCATTTTCAACAGGGTTGAGGTTGAATATATAATCTTAGGAAGAATCAAATATGTAGTCACGAAGAGAATTGACATTTGTGAGCATTAGGCAACCTGGACAAGAATGTTTTTAGTAATCCATGCTCACTTTACATTTAGGCTTTGGTGAAATTACATAAAATAGGTAGTTGTCACTTTCTGTTTTTCTGTATGCTTAACAAAACACTGTTGAAATCTTGAAAACTTTTTGCTTATCTTGTTTCCAGAATGTCCTGTCCCGAACTGCCAAACTGTAGAATGTATTCCCTCTCCCGTTTACACGCAAACCGCCCACTCGCCCTGACCCATCCATAAACTTCCCTCCCTGCCCTCTCCAAGGAAAGTATATAAGCTCTGCTTAAGCTGTTCTCAGGGCTCTCTGCTCTATTCAAGTGAGCTCTGAGTCCCAGAATTCTGGACCCTTGGCTGTTGCATGAGACAGTCTCTTGGTGGTCTCTTCCTCCAACGCTCGCCCGAACTTTACATCTGAGGGCCGCAGGGAGATCCAGCAGTGGTGGATGAAAGACAGACAATGGGCTCCTCTCAGTGTGAGTAAGGTGCCTCTTTCTGGTTTCAGGTTTCAGGTTAGGGATGGGCATAATGGCTATCGGTGATGAGCATGAGCTCTCTCTGAGGGTGGCTGACAGACGTGTCACAGAGCCACAGGTCATGTCTCTGGGGGACGCCCTGGAGGTCTCGGGAAATCGAGTAACAATAGTCTCCTCGACTCAGTGATATTTTGTTTTGGATTCGGTATTGCCCGCCCATCAGGTTTTGCCGGCTACTCTGTCCTGGTCTCAGTACTGGACGTCCATTGCCTGTCTTTATTGTCTTGTCTGTGTCGTGTGTCATTGGTTTCACTGTTTGTGTATCTTTCATATGGGACAGAGCACTTCAACGCCTCTGTCCCTGACCCTTGATCAGTGGACCAAAGTCTGCTTAAGGGCTCAGAATCTTTCTTTTTCAGTAAAACGCCGGACCTGGTAGACACTCTGTGCCTCAGAATGACCCACCTTCGGAGTCGGATGGCCCCCTGAAGGATGTTTCTACTTCTCACTAATTTAAAAACTCAGAGATATTGTCTTTCAGCCAGGGCCACTTAGCCATCCAGATCAACAGCAATTTATCTTAACTTAGCAGGACCTCTGCAAATCTCCTTCTCCATGGGTGAAACCTTTCCTTGAACCTGCCCCCGCTCCTACTGCTTCCCCCACGATTGTATCTCTCAAACCCTCTGCTCCTCCTCCTCCACCCTCTGTTCTCCCTGAGTCTCAAGACTCTACTGGACTCTCCTCCCCCTCCTTATGCCCTGTCCTCGTCCCCCAACCCCCAACTCCCTCTAAGTGATTCCCCTGCTGGTGACTCAGACTCTCCACCATTGGAGGAATCTAGGCCAGCCCAGCTCTCTCCAGATGACTACCCCGTGGCACACACAGCCCCTCCTTCCCTGGAGGAAGCTGGCCCTGCCAATAGAACTCAAAGAACTTGCCGGCAGTGAGTAAATTTTGAAGTGGACACAGGGGCAGTATACTCAGCTCTTAAGACACCATTGGGCCATCTATCAAATAAAATGACTCTAGTTCAAGGGCCTAATGGCAGTAAATATGGGGCTTAGACAACTAAGAGGACCATGGTCCTGGGGAAAGGAAAAATCCATCACTCCTTTCTAGTAATCCCAGAATGCCCCCCCCATTGATGGGCAGTGATCTGCTCAACAAGCTCCAGGCCAGAATAACTTTTATCCCTGAAGGCCCCCAAGTGAAATTTCTAAAACCTTCAGTAGAAACTCCTATAGTCACGGCTTTAACTATGTCAGTAGAAGATGAACATCAACTCGTCACCCCCCCCCCCCAAGACTGATCAAACAGGCAAGCTACCCCAGAAATGGATAACAGATTTTGCAGATGCCTAGGAAAAAACTGCTGAGTTAGGCCTAGCCATGAAACAACCTCCAATAACAGTGGGGTTAATAACTACAGCCCACCCAATCAATGTCAAAAAATATCCTCTGAGCAAGAAAGCTAAAGATGGGATAAGGCCCTGTATTCAGAAATATCTGGCCTTAGGGGTCCTAAGGCCCAGTCATTCAAACTGGAACACACCCCTGGTACCAGTAAAAAAATCCAGGAACTGGGGTCTATCGCTTCGTTAAAGACCTAAGAGAGATCAACAACAGAGCGCAGAACATTAACCCCACGGTACCTTATCTGTACAATCTGCCTAGCACTCTGAACCCTGAGCGGAATTGCTATACTGTTCTGTACTTTAAAAAAATGCTTTCTTTTGCTTGCGTCTGCATAAAGATAGTCATTTGCTATTTGCTTTCGAGTGGGTAGACCCAGAAACCAGAACGTCTGGTCAACTAACTTGGACTAGATTCCCACAGGGGTTCAAAATTTCCCCCACTCTCTTTGATGAAGCCCTCCCCAGAGATCTCAACAACTTCAGAACTACGCACCCTGAAGACACCCTGCTTCAATATGTGGATGACCTGCTACTGGCAGCCAACACCAAGGAAAACTGTGAGTCTGGGACCCAAGCACTATTTTCCGAGCTTGCTCAACTCGGGTATAGTGCTTCTGCCAAATAGGCCCAAATTTGCCAGAAAGAAGTAATCTTCCTGGGATATTCCCTTAGGGGCAGTAAACGATGGCTCACTGAGCCCAGAAAAGAAACCATTGAGCATATACCACCCCCATCTAATAGCAGACAATTCAGAGAGTTTCTTGGGACTGCTGGCTTTTGCAGGTTATGGATACGCGGGTTTGCGTCTTTAGCTGCTCCTTTATACCCGCTGTTAAAAGGAGATGCCCAATTCTAATGGACCCCTGAGCACCAGCAAGCTTTTGACAACATCTAATGACACTGAAACTGAAATTCTCAACTTCACTGAGGCCAGCCTGCATTTTCAGAAAGCCCTATGGTACGTTAAAAATGTACATCAACTCACTCACATTGGTTCAAAGAAACTTCAGGCATTCCTGAAGAATAAAGAACAGAGTTTTCCACTAACCAACTCAGAGCGAAAGGAAATAACTGAACAAGTAACAAAAGCCTGTCAGGCCTGTCAATTGGTTAATGCTTACCCTTCCAAGTTTCTTGCAGTTAACCACCTACAAAGATCCAGACCAGGACAATTCTTGGAAGTGGACTTTACTGAAATTAAGCCAGCATGGTATGGACTTAAATATCTCCAAGTTTTTGTAGGTACATTTTCAGGATGGATTGAAGCCTTCCCACAAAAAAAAGGCACAAATTGTGGTCAAGAAGATCCTGAAAGATAATTTTCCAAGATACGGACTGCCTAAGGTAATAGGGTCTGAAAATGGATTGGCGTTCATGGCCTTGTAAGTCAGGGGTTAGCCAGGACCCTGGGGATTAATTGGAAGTTACAATGTGCTTATAGACCCCAGAGCTCAGGACAGGTAAAATAAATAAATAGAAGCATTAAAGAGACCTTAACAAAATTAAGCTTAGATATCAGCATAAAAACTTGGACTATGCTCCTGCCTTATGCACTGTTTCATGCAAGAAATACTCATACTCCCTCTGTTTCTTTGTGTAATCTCACGCGCTATGAAATTCTCTATGGTCCCTCCTCCAGTAAGGGACATAACCCCAACTCTAAGACCTAATGATCCCTTCCGCACCTCCTGAGTTGACAGAGTTAAAGTTCTTGAAAGAAGACAGTGATATCTGTGGAAACAGCTGGCCACTACCTACCAACCTGGGGACGAGGGGACTCCATATCAATATCAAGTAAGAGACTTCATCTACATAAGACGACATCAGGTGTCATCCCTGGAACCCCGCTGGAAAGGACCATACCAGGTGCTACTTATAACACCTACAGTGGTAAAGGTAGAGGGAATCACTTCCGTGATCCATGCCTCTCATCTCAAGCCTGCGCCCTGTCCAGACTCTGGCTGGAAAATAGAAATGACTGGTAATCCTTTCAAATTGTGTATTCGCCATGTGCATAAGGCTATAGACTCTCCCCTTGGCCAATAGTAGTCCTAAACCTCATCAGCCTGTTCAGCAGCGATGGCTGATCACAAATCATACTGTACTAGAAGTATGCTCTATCTTGCATACAGCCCCCTTAGGGACCTGGTGGCCATCTCTCTACCCAGACATTTGTCAGCTGGCTATAGGTCTTTCCTATTGGGATATCCCTGATGAAGGGGATCCCACTAAAATTCCATTAAATCTTTTCCGTGCCATACGTAATGGAAACAAACATTATGGATGTAGGAACACGTGAGCCAGATACAGGTTGGCTAGCCCAGATTACTATGTTTGCTCAGCGGACTATCAAACCCACAAACAGCCATGGCTGTGTGGGGGAAAAGCCGACTTCTTCTGTAAGTCATGGGATGTAAGCATACAGGGGCTGCCTGGTGGAACCCAAACTCCTCATAAAATTCAGTACTCAGCATTGGGCATATTACCAATTAGACAACCAAAACCGATGGCCCCCAGAGGGGTCTCTAGATGCTCAAATTCTGCATGACCTTTTTGACTTCGGCAAGTGCTCAAATGGTGGAAGGAAATTTCCCTATGTGGAGGCCTTTTCCCTCCTTCACTCACATCCTGAACTATGCTTCTCTAATAGATCCTCACCCTCTGCTTTCTGCTCCAGACTCTCTGCTGTCACTCCCACATAAGCAACCTGATTTCTCCCCTCCAATTACTAGATCAAAAACCGAAGCCTCTGCCGGCTCTTAGACCATTGCCCCCTTGCTGAGGTAACAAGTACTAAGGTACCCATCCACCCACTCACTCCTCTCTTCTCCTGTCAGTGCCCTCACCAGGTCCCACCAAGTCCTCTTACCAACTAAACCAAAGCTCAAAAAGCTAAGGAGAGCCCTCAGCACCCTATCCAAGATGTAATGAAAATGGCCTTTAAAGTTTTTTTTGTCATCAGTGAAAACAGGTTACTTAAAATTTAACATCGCTCAGAGGCTTTTTGGGATACTCACTCCTGTCTTCTCCTCTGCTCTACGTGTTCTACTGCTCAACATTTTGTTGCCTGGAAAATCCCAAACTCCTTTCCCATTTTTCTTTTACATCTCTCCTTTCTCATTCTCAGACCATTCTCTTAAACCTCTCTCTCTGAATTTGTTTTACAGAACAGGCGAGGGTTGGACCTCCTCTTCATGAGAGAAGAGGGCCTTTGTGCTGCATTGAGGGAAGAATGTTGTTTTTATGCCGACCATACTGGAGTTGTAAAAAAAATTATGAGTAAGCTAAAAAGATGCCTTGAAGAGCATCAACAAAGGAGAGGGGCACATAAAGGTTGGTTTGTGTCTTTGTTCACATAGTCCCCCTGGTTACCTACGCTTTTATCAACCCTGGCCAGTCCATTAACAATCCTCATATTAATGCTAATTGTAGGAACCTGTTTGCTCAACCGTGTAGTTTCTTTTCTACAAGCTCAAATTGGATAAGTTAAACTTATGGTAATCAGACAACAATATACCTCACTAGGAGACATAAAATCAGAGACCCCCCAATGATCACTTTTATGATTAAAAGTAACCAGAATGAGAAGTGGGGAATGAAAGGTTAATAAAATAGGTACTTTTAATACCTGTTTTTCTGTATGCTTAACAAAACACTGTTGAAATCTTGAGAACTGTGTGCTAATCTTGTTCCCAGAATGTGCTGTCCCCAACTGCCAAACTGCAGAATGTACTCCCTCTCCCATTGGCACGCAAACCACTCACTCGACCTGACCAATCAATAAATTTCCCTCCCTGCCCTCACCAAGTAAAGTACATAAGCTCTGCTTAAGATGTTCTCAGGGCTCTCTTCTCTATTCAAGTGAGCTCTGAGCCCCAGCATGCTGGACCCCCAAAAAGCCCTTTGCTGTTTCATGAGACAGTCTCTTCCTGGTTTCTTCCTCCAATGCTCGGCCGACCTTTACATTGGTACAATCATAAGTGTGAACTTTCCTTTGTGTGTCCAGAATATTACTGTAATAAAATGTATATGTAGATCAGGTGACAGGAGTATTTCTTCCACCATTTCTGGGAGCAATATAATGAAGATGTATGAATTAGTATTGGGGATAGAAATAGGTGAACCATGTGTCTATGAATATAGAGATAATGCATGAATAGACAATACTGTGAATAAATAATATAACTGGTTCCAACTTTAAATAATGGATTGAATTGATATCTGAAAATATACAGAAAATCTTATATTGATATAATACATTTAATCCTACCCGTTATATATCTAATTGTAATATTAGGGTTATGGATTCTCATGAAGAGTGTGTGAGTATTGCTTCAAAAGTGATTATGGAAATTGAAAATAATGTGTTTGGAAAGAAGTCTCATGAAAAGACCAGTCAAGAAACCCGGAAGGGTACATGTGTTCTGAAGCAGGAAGTGATTGAAAGTGAAACAAATGCCTAAATATTTGCTAACTTGTAGATAAAATATATATCCTATGATGTGCATTAATTGAAGAAATAGTAATGTACAAGTGTTGACAAAAATTAACGTTAAATACACATCATGTCCCATAGGAATCTACTTGAATTGATGTTAAACTGGGTCAGTTACTGTAGAAATATTAGGATTTGTATGCACCATTCACTCAAGTTAGTTTTCAGTACTAGGAAAGAAATATGTATTTCAGGTGGATGAATATCTCTGAGAATAATCTTGTGAAAAGTTGATTATAAATCCACATATATGAATATTAATTAATTTAGGGAGTGTATAATAAGACTCATACATTTCATATTTTGAAAAATCTGGAGAGTGTGTGTGTATACACACATACACACACACACACACACACTGAGACATTAAAAATAGCAATATATATATATATATATCAATCGAAATTCACCATGAAATATATATCATCCACAGATGCAAAAATATTCATTTTATTGAAGATAGATTTATGCATAATGTTGTTGAACTAGCAAGTTTACCCATACATTGAATTTTCAGTTCCAACAGCATTTAGGAGGAGTGATCTCTTCTCACAATTTGTATCTGCCACGTCAGCCACCTCACAAAAATGTACGTGTGATACCAGGTAGTATTCTATATGTGTATATAAAAATGCATGTGCTGAATAGGCTACAGAGAGAGGGAGACAGGAATTCACATATTTGTTAACATTAAAAACACATGGAGAACTATTTCAAGAGAAAATTGACTATATTTATAACACCTACCCTTTTTTATGCAAAAAGCAAGTCCAACTCTACACCATGCCTCCACTGAACTGCTTGCATTTCTATTCTGTTTGGGTTATTTTACTGCATCATATTAGGATTAGTAGTCAGAGTCTAGTTTGTTATGGGTTACTGTCCGGGATTCAATATTTCAAATGGAAAACACGATAATGATACAATGTGTATGCAAATATGTGCTACACAAAAATCATCCCACTCTCATCCAGAACAAAGCTTTGACATTCCCTTCGTCTGAAGTAAGTCACAGTTAGAACAGTGGTGTTAGAAAATCTGTGAATACATATCTGGAATGGAAAATTCTCGGGAGTTCACAACCTTGGAGGTGGTAGAGGAGTTTCCAAAAGTAAGGGACATGGTAAACACTCCTCAAACATGGAGGTCTGCTAGCCTAAAGACATCTTGAGAAACTTCCTCTGAGGTTGGGCACTTGAAATATATGTTATTTTCAGGAGCTTTAGCTTTCTTTGTAGTGGGACCATCAAAGCTGGGTCTACATCTATGTGACCTGAAGGATATGGTTTCTTATTTTCCAGTAAACTTGAGGCAGCAGTTCTGAATTCACTCTTTGTAGGTAAACAGTGGCCACATGGGTCTAAGTGTCTCTCCGTGGGGACTGTGGAACCATTTGGTCATCCTCCACTTTTCGTGGTGTTTTTTGCTGCTTCACTGGGAGTTTGGTATTTCCTTCACAAAATACAAGAAGTTCAACAGGGGCACAGTGCTAGACGGAGTTCTGTCACTTGCGGTGGGTCAGGGTCTGCAGGAGAATGCACCAACCAGGCTTCTTTCCCACATAGCTTGCCAACTTGTGCATAGAAACTTGATTCTTAACATTGCCCTGAAACCTCTCCATATAAAAACATGCTTTTACATATACGGGTCTCCTGCCTGCACCATGTCAGTCACAAGCAATTTGGAAGCCAATGGCAGATCGACATGGCCACAACACAAATGTATTATCACACAACTGCACACCACTTTCTAGGCCCACTACTCTGCAGGCTCTAACTTAATGGCATCTCTGTTCTACACCATTTTCATGAAACCCAGTCAATCAAGGAATTGTCTGGTACACTCTTGATCAGCAACAGGACATCCAAAGGTTCTCCAGTGCCACCTGGTCATGGGAATTTCAAAAATTTGATGGTATTCATCTAGCCATTTTTCAAGGATGAAGTTGGAGGCACTGTGGGTTTCAATTCATTCAGTAACCATTAAATGGTGAGGAAGCTCATTTCAATGAAAGCTCTGGAGAATGATAACAGGCAAGGTTTCCCAAAGAGTGTCCAAAAGGTCACATGAAGCCAGCGCTGTTGAGGTCTACAATGTGAGGTCCATGTGTGTTTTGACTCTCAACTATGGCTGCCAAGTTTTTCAGAATAAAATCATGTGATATTCCGGCTGAGATTTCCAGTGCTCTCTGGAAAGCCACCTGGGCCTAGATCTCAGGTTCCAAGGGTGACTCTCATGCATGGCCTCCTTAAATGCCAACACAATTCATGGCAATACTTCTCTGAGGTTAGTTCCAGAACTCAGTCTCTAAGGGAAATCACACCAGAGTTCAAGAGCAGGTGGACCCAGTCATCTCTTCCAACTGCGACACAAATGACCACAATTTAAACCAAAACACTCCCACATGACCCTCATCTTTATCCATATAGACATTCATCATAACCTCTGGCTGTATGTTTCCATGAGGGGTGCAGCACAAGACAGTGTCCAAAATAGACTTCCTTGCCCCTCATTTGCCTAAAGTCTGGGTGGCCTGGAAACACTTCCTGTGAAACAGGAGTGATCAAATAGGCCTGCCCTAAATACTGCTGTGCTTCTCCAATTTGAGGCCTACTCACTGTCATGTATTGATTATGTATGTGATTTGGAGTCATGAGACAACACAAGCAACTATGGGCTAGACTCTGCAGGGATTTGAAGAGCTCATTTGACCCAAAGTATCCCTATTCTCACTTGATGGAGGTCAGGAACCTTACAGAGGAAGGCGAGAGACTTCATCCACAATTACTGCACTTTTTGCCATTTTGGTTATGGATGCAAACATGGGATCTTTCTTTAGATCCATCAGGTGCTGAGAATCTAAGCCAAAGCCTCACACAGGGCCAAGTGGCTGATTCAGACACATCCCTTTCCTAAGCAATTAAGCAAAGAGCCACAGGTGATGTCCATTCATTTCCATTTGAAAACTGTTTTGTTCAGGCTTCACAAAGGTGTGGCCAGAGGCAAAGGCCTTCCTGACCTTAAGGGCAACAGAAGAATAGGTAAGCAGTAGGCCCAAATCAGGGTTTCCCCACTGAGACTTTCCTGGTCACATTGATATCTGGGTTTTCTGAGATGCTCCAATTCCCTTCAGCTATCCAGTACATGGCTATGTCACAGAGATTGGAGGTGGTAAATAATTTGGACACAAAACCATGATCCTATTCTGGAGAGTGGCAAAATTCAGGAAGAAAAGAGAAACTTAGGAAGATAGTAGGCATTGCCCATCCATAAGGCAAGCTGAATTCCTTTCATAAATTGGGTAGGATGAATTCTGGGAAGATTTCTACTACACAGGACACATTCATTGATGCATTCTCTTTTCTAATATCTACAACCAAGGTCACAGAGAGATGGACAGACATAGAAACACTCGGCTCCTCAAAGGACTTACCAGACACAGTCAACTCCAAACCAAACAAACCACCTTTCCTACCTATTCTCAGAACATGAGACAAAATCACAAACTCACACCCACACCCACAAAGGCACCTCGTTTTCACAAATAGGTCTGTGACCATCAGGAGTGTCCAATGACTCGTGGGCCCTACGATGTTTTCCCGAAATGGCTTGTCCTGTCTCAGATCTGGTCTCCTTGGCCAACTCTGAGGAGTTGTGAGGAGCAAGCGATGAACAACTACATGCTTTCTGAAAAAGTACACTCTTCAGAGCGCTGCTGGCATTTGGCAATCCTCACATAAGTAGGTACCAAGGAAGACTGACACTGTCCTTGGTTATTTCAAAAAACTGAGCCCACTGGAACTGGGACTGGGACTCGCTCTGGGTGCCTGGATTCCTGGATCCCAAGTTCAGATAGTTCCATCACCAAGAAAGTGAGGTAGGTCACTTCATTCAGGAACAGACTGAGGTCACTACCTTGGCGACCACTTTGTCCTAACAGTTCCATTCAACGGTCCCAATAGATGGAGGCTACCCCTACTTCCTGTGACACTTTCACAAGTTAGGATGGTATATCAACCATAGGCACCCAGGAACATCTCTCCACACAGGGCTGGTTTGGTCCATCTTCTCTACATTAAGAAGAGAAAGGATGATTCAGACACAAACCTTCATCCTGACCAGGATGTTTGCCATGGAAGATGACTTGTGCTCTCTCAGGTTCTTCATGGCTGCCTACAACTTCTCCAGGGATTATTTCTGCATGGACCTTTGAGGTTCTCAGCAGGTGGAAGATCCCCTACATTCCTCTTTTGTAAGACCAACTCTGATCCTGCTCTTCTGTAAAGTTAGATTGAGGGAACAGTGTATGTTTAGGGTTAATAGCATGTTCAATTTGAGTTAGGAATCATTCTGTGGGATGAATAATGGTACTTGAAACCTGTGATATTTACAAGAAAGGGGAAATATAATTATGAAAACAGAAATCTAAGTAAGATTTGAAGCCCTGAAGGGCAAATTGGGCCCTTGAGTTGGATACTTATCTTTGAATTATGTTCCGCACAGTTATCTCAGATTAATCCATATACAATGGCATAGGACCTTGTACCTTGGATAATTGAATGTAGAAGAGAACATCCAGTCAAAAAAAGATAGTCAGTAGGATTAGGATGATCGTCGGTAGGTTTAGGAAGAAGAGTGAGTAAATGATTTGGACCATAAGTTCTTTCGCAAGAGGATTTCGAGTAGAGAGTGAATGTAAATGTCAGAACATGTGAAGACTCAGTCACAAAGATGAACTGGGGAAAATATGTAGGAAAGTAGATATCAATAGAGATATTAGGAAATCAGGAAAAGAATAAAGTGAGTGATTGGATTAGACATTTTCAACAGGCTTGAGGTTGAGTATATAATCTTAGGAGGAAACAAATATATAGTCACAAATAGGATTTACAATTGAGAGCATTAGGCAACCTGGAGATGGATGATTTTTGGAATCCATGCTCACTTTCCATTTAGGATTTGGTACAATCATAAATGTGACTTTGCATTTTGTGTCCAGAATATTACTGTGATAAAATGTATATGTACATCAGGGAACATGAGTATTTCTTCCACCATTTCTGCAAACAAGTTTTTGAAGACATATAAATTAATTTTGGGAGTAAAAATAGGTGTGCCCTGTGTCTCTGAATATAGAGAAAATGCATGAATAGACCATACTGTGAATAAATAATATAACTGGCTCCAACTTTAAATAATGGATTGAATTGATATCTGAAAATATACAGGAAATTTTATATTGATATACATCCATTCATTACAACCAGTTATACATCTAATGGTAATTTTAGGGTTATGCTTTATCATGAAGAGTATGTGAGGTTTGCTTTAAAATTGATTATGAAAATCGAAAATAATGTGTTTGGAAAGAAGTTTCATGAAAAGGCCAGTCAAGAAACCTGGAGGAAATCATGTGTTCTGAAGCAGGAAATGATGGAAACTGAAACAAATGCCTATAAATTTGTGAACTTGTGGATGAAATATATATATTATGATGTTCAAAAACATAAGAAATAGTAATATACCAGTGTTGAATGAAAATGAACCTCAAAATACACACCATGTCCCATAGGAATCTACTTGCATTGATGTTAAACTGAGTCAGTTAGTGTAGCAATATTAGGATCTGTAACCACCATTCACTGTAGTGAGTTTGTTGTACTAGGAAACAAACATGTATTTCACGTGGATGAATATTTCTGAGAAAAACCTTGTGAAAAGTTGATTATAAATCCACATACATGAACATGAATGAATTCAGGGAGTGTATATAAGACACATATATTTCATATTTTGAAAAATCTGGACAGTAAAAATATATATATATATATATATATATATATATATATATATATATATATATATATATATATACAAAACACACACACAGAGACATTAAAATGTAACAATATATATGCCAATCGAAATTCATCATGAAATATATATCCTCCAGAGATGGAAAAATTTATATTTTAATGAAAATGGATTTATGTATAATATTCCACTAGGAAGGTCACCCATAGGTTGAATTTTAAATTCCAAAAGTGTTTAGGAGGGCTGATCTCTTCTCACAATTTGTATCTGCCAATGGATGCACTCACAATAATGTACTTGTGATACCAGGTAGGATTCTATATGTGCATATAAAAATACATGTGCTGAATAGGCTACAGAAAAAGGGAGACAGAAATTCACATAGTTGTTAACTTTAAAAACTCATGGAGAACTATATCAATTAAAATTGACAAGATTTGTAACACCTACAATTTGTTATGCAAAAGGCAAGTCAAAATATATGTGATACATCCACTGAACTGCTTGTATTTCTATTCTGTTTGGGTTATTTTTCTCCATCATATTAGGATTATCAGTAAGAGTCTAGTTGGGTATGGGTTATTGTCAGGGATTCAGTATGTCAAATGAAAAATAGGAAAATGTATCCAATGTGTATGCAAATATGTGCTACACAAAAATCTTCCTACTCTCATCCAGAAAAATGCCTTTACATTAACTTCACCCCAAGTAAGACACAATTAGAGGAAAATAGTTAGAAAATATGTGAATACATATCTGCAATGGAAAATAATCAGGAGTTCACAACCTTGGAGGTGGTAGAGGAATTTCCAAAACTAAGGGACAGGGTATACACTCCACGTACATGGAGCTCTGCCGGAATAATACTTTTTGAGAAACTGCCTCTGTGGTTGGACACTTGAAATATTTGTTGTTCTCAGGAGCTTGTCAGAAACTATGTTCCTTTGTAGTGAGAACATCAAAGCTGACCCTGCATCTATGTCCAATGAACATGAGACAGCAGTGCCGAATTCTCCATTTGTATGTAAACTGTGGCCACTGTGGGTAAGTGTCTCCCCGTGTGGACTGTGAAGCCATTTGGTCATCCTCCACTTTCCATGGTGTTTCTTGCTCCTGCACTGGGAGTTTGGTATTTGCTTCATGAAATACAAGGAGTTCATCTGGGACACAGTGTTGGAGGGAGTTATGTCACATGTGGTTTGTCAGGGTCTGCCGGAGAATGCACCAAACAGGCTTCTATCCCACATAGCTTTCTCCTTGACCATAGCAACCCTATTCTGAAGATTGCCCTGAAACCTCTCCATATAAAAAGATGCCTTTACAAGAAAGAGCCTGCTGGCTGCACCATGTCAGCCACAAGGTATTTGGAAGTCAATGGGAGTTCCACATGTCTCAACCACAGATATTTTTTCACACACCTGCACACCACAGCTCTTGGCCCACTACTCTGCAGGCTTCAATATACTGGCATCTCTGTTCTACACCATTTTCATGAAACCCAGTCAAACAAGGCACGGTCTGGTACACTCATGATCAGCAACAGAACATCCAAAGGTTCTCCAGTGCAACCAGGTCATGGGAATTTCAAAAATTTCATGGTATTTATGTAGCCATTTTTCAAGGATGAAGTTGGAGGCACTGTGGGTTTCAATTCATTCAGGAACCATTAAAAGTTGAGGAAGTTCATTTCAAAGAAAGCTCTGGAGAACTCTCACAGGCAAGGCTTCCAAAGGAGTGGACAAAAGGTCACATGAAGCCAGGCCCATTGAGTTCTCCAATATGAGTTCCATGTGTGTTTTGACTCTCAACTATTGCTGCCAAGTATTAAAGAATAAAATCCTGTGATATCCTGGCTGAGATTCCCAGTACTCTGAGGAAAGCAACCCTGGGCCAAGCTCTCTGTTTCCAAGGGCGACTCTCATGCGTGGCCTCTTAAAATCCCAACACAATTTATGACAATACTTCTCTGAGTCAGTTCCAGAACGCAGTCTCTAAGGGGAATCACACCAGAGTTCAAGCCCAGGTTGACCCAGTCATCTCTCCACACCGCCAAACAAATGACCACAATTAAAACCAAAACACTCCCACATGGCTTCCATCTTCTTCCATGTAGACACTCATCATAACCTCTGGTTGGAGCTTTCCATGAGGGGCACATTCCAAAGAGTGTCCAAAATAAGCTCCATGTCCCTCATTTGGCTTAAGTCAGGGTGGGCTGGAAACCCTTCCTGTGAAACCGGAGTGATCAAATATTCCTGCCCTTAATACTGCTCCGCTTCTCCAATTTGAGGCCTTCTGACTGTGGGGTTTAGATTCTTTATGTGAATTGGAATCAGGAGAAAAGACAAGCCCTTCTGCAGAGATTTGAGGAACTCATTTGACCCAAAGGATCCCTATTCTCACTTGATGGATTTCAGGAACCTAACAGAGGAAGGCAATAGAATTCATTCACAATGACTGAACATTTTGCCATTTTTGTTTTGGATGCACACATGGAATCTTTCTTTAGATCCATCAGGTGCTGAGAATATAAGCCACAGCCTCACACAGGGCCAAGAGGCTGATTCAGACACATCCGATTCCAAAGAAATTAAGCAAAGAATCCAAGGTGATGCCCATTCATTTACATTTGAAAACTGTTTTCTTCAGGGTTCATAAAGGGGTGCCCTGAGGCAAAGACGTTCCTGAAATTCAGGGCAACAGAACAATAGGTTAGCAAATGACCCAAAGCAGGGTTTCTCCACTGAGAGTTTCCTGGTCACACTGATATCTGAGTTTTCTGAGATACTGGCCATTCCATTCAGCTATCCAGTACAAGGCCATGTCACAGACGTTGGAGTTGGCACCTATCTTGGACACAAATCCATGATCCTATTCTGGAGAGTGGCCAGAATTCAGGAAGAAAAAATGGGACTTAGGAAGGTAGTAGGTTTTGCCCATCCATAAGGAAAGCCACACTCCATTCATAAGTTAGACAGGATGAATTCTGGGAAGTTTTCTAGTAGACAGGACACATCCATTGTTGCATTTTCTTTTCTCGTGTCTACAACCACGGACACAGTGGGATACACAGACATAGAAACACTCACCTTGTCAAACGACTTACTAGAAACAGTTCACTCCAAACAAACAAACAAACAAAAAAAAAAAACCGCCTTTCCTACCTATTCTCAGAACATGAGAGAAAACAACAAACCCACACTCACAAAGGCACCTCCTTCCCCCAAGTAAGTCTTTGACTATCCGGTGTGTCCTCTGACTGGTGGGCCATACTATGTTCCCCCGAAATGGCCTGTACCCTCTCTTGTTTCCTTGGCCAACACTGTGAAGTTGTCAGGAAAAAGTGGTGAGCCACTACCTGCTTTATCAGGAAAGGTCCCTCTTAAGAGCTCTCCTGGCATTTTGCCATCCTCACATTAGTAGGTACCAAGAAAGACTAACTGTCCTTGGTAAATCCACACAAGTGAGCCCACTGGGACTGGGACTGGGAATGCATCTGGGTGCCTGGCTTCTTGGATACCAAGTTCAGAGAGTTCCATCACCAAGGAAATGAGGTACATCACTTTTTTGGAACTGAATGAGGTCACTGCCTTGGCAACCCCTTTGTCCTAACAATTGCTTCCAAAGGTCCAGTGAGATGGTGGCTGTCCCTACTTTCTCTAACACTTTCACAAGTTAGAATGGTATATCAATCATAGGCACCCGGGAACAGCTCTCCACACAGGCCTGGTTTGGTCCATCTTCTCCACAATAAGAAGAGAGAGCCTGATTCAGAAACATCCTTTCATCCTGACCAGGTTGTTTGCCATGCAAATTGGCCTTTGCTCTCTTAGGTGCTTCATACCTGCCTACAACTTCTCCAGGTATCATTTCTGCATGGACCTTTGAGGTTCTCAGCAGGTTGAATGTCCCCTACTTTCCTGTATTGTAAGAACAACTCTGTCCCTGCTCTTCTGTAAAATGAGATTGAGGGAACAGTGTATGTTTAGGGTTAATAACAGGTTTGATTTGGGTTAGAAATCATTCTGCTCCATGAATAATTGTATTGGGAACCTGCGATATTTACAAGAATGTAGAGGTGAAATATAATTATGAAAACAGAAATCTAGGTATGATTTAAAACCCACAAGGGCATTGGGCCCTTGATTGGGATACTTATCTTTGAATTATGTTCTGCAAAAATGTCTCAGAAAATTTGATATACAATGGTACAGGACCTTGTACCTTGGAAGATTGAATGTAGAAGAGAACATCCACTCAAAAAAGGATAGTCATTAGGATTTGAAAGATAGTCGGTAGGTTTAGGAAGAAGAGTGAGTATATGATTTGGACCAAAAGTTCTTTAGCAATAGGGATTCAGTTAGAGAGCGAATGTATATGTCAGCACATATGAAGAGTCAGTCACTATCATGAACTGGGGAAAATATGTAGAAAAGCAGATATCAATAGAGACATTACTAAATCAGGCAATGTATAAAGTGAGTGAGAGGATTAGACATTTTCAACAGGGTTGAGTTTGAATATATAATCTTAGAAAGAAAGAAATACGTAGTTACCAATAGGATTGACATTTGAGAGGATTAGGCAACCTTCAAATAGATGTTTTTAGTAATCTATGTTCACTTTCCATTTAGGCTTTGGTAGAATCATAAGTGTGACCTTTACAATTTTTGTCCAGAATATTACTGTGATAAAATGTATACATAAATCAGGTGACATAAGTATTTCTTCCACCATTTCTGGGAGCAATATATTGAAGACGTATAAATTAGTATTGGGGGTAAAAATAGGTGTACCCTGTGTTTATGAATATAGAGATAAAGCATGAATAGACCATACTGTGAATAAATAATATAACTTGTTCCAACTTTAAATAATGGTTTGAATTGATATCTGAAAAATTACAGGAAATCTTATATGGATATACAATCATTCATTCCAACCAGTTATTCATCTAATGGTAATATTAGTGTTTTGGTTTATCATGAAGAGTGTGAAGAGTTTTGCATCTAAAGTGATTATGGAAATCGAAAATAATGTGTTTGGAAAGAAGTCTCATGAAAAATCCAGTCAAGAAACCCTGACAATACATGTGTTCTGAAGCAGGAAGTGATTAAAGTTGAAACAAATGCCTATAAATTTGCTCACTTGTGGATGAAATATATATCCTATGATGTGCAAAAACTGAAGAAATAATAATGTACCAATGTTGAATAAAAATAAACATCAAATTACATATCATGTCCCATAGGAATATACTTGCATTGATGTTTGACTGGGTCAATTACTGTAGAATTATTAGGATTTGTATACACCATTCACTGAAGTTAGTTTTCACTACTAGTAAACAAATATGTATTTAAGGTGGATGAATATTTCTAAGAATAATATTGTGAAAAGTTGATTATAAATCTAAGTCCATGAACATGAATGAATTTAGGGAATTTAAATAAGACACATATATTTCATAGTTTGAAAAATCTGGAGAGTGTGTATATATATATATATATATATATATATATATATATATATATATACACATATACATATATACACAAAACACACACACAGACATTAAAAAGTACTAATATATATGCCAATCAAAATTCATCTTTAAATATATATCATCCACATATGTAAAAATATTTATTTTACTGAACATGAGTTTACATATAATGTTGTTCTATTAGGAAGCTCCCCTATAGGTGGAATTTTCAGTTCCAACAGCGTTTAGGAGGAGTGATCTCTTCTCACAATTTGTACCTGCCAAGTCAGCAACCTCACAAAAATGTACCTATAATACCAGGTAGGATTTTATAAGTGCATATAAAAATACATGTGATGATGAATAGGCTACAGAGAAAGGGAGAGAGGAATTCACATAGTAGTTAATTTTAAAAACACATAGAGAACTATTTCAATTAAAAATTGACTAGATTTATAACACCTACCGTTTATCATGCAAAAGGAAAGTTCAACTATATACCATGCCTCCTCTAAACTGCTTGTATTTGTATTCTGTTTAGGTTATTTTTCTCCATCATATTAGGATGAATAGTCAAAGGCTAGTAGGGTATGGGATAGTGTCATGTATTCAGTATTTCAAATGGAAAATTGAAAAATGGATCCAATGTGTATGCAAATATTTGCTACACAAAAATCTTTTCAATCTCATCCAGAACAATGCTGTGACATTACCTTCGCCCCAAGTATGACACAGTTAGAGGAGAAGAGTTAGAAAAATCTGTGAATATATATCTGCATGAAAACTGCTCAATTTTCACAACTTTGGGGGTGGTAGAGGAGTTTCCAAAAGTAAGGGACAATGTAAACACTCCACAAATGTCGAGACCCCTTGCCCACAAGGAAGACGCAACTCAGGAATCTTCTTTCAGCAGTTTATTCAGGCCCTCGATATTTCTTCTTCTTCCTTGTTGGATGCCCCTCCCAGCCTTAATAAAGCATCCCAAGCCCCAATGCAAAGCCGCCACGTGGAACTTTCTCACAGGGTGCTGAAAAACCATGCACCAACTCTCCCAAACAAGGAGTTGTTTGTTACAGACCACAGTGGAGCCAGCGCCATCCTGCAATGGCGACCATAATTGCAGAAGTGGCTCACCACAGTTCCCCCTTTCTGTTTTCTGAAAACAATACAGGCGAGAGTAGAGGTCCTATCCCACTGTGCAGAAGTGGCTGCATAGTATGGCTCAGTCCTAAGGAGGGCCCTTCCCCAGATCTGAAGCCATATCAGCCGACGCCTTTTTCGTGGGGCGGGGCGTGGACATCAAACCCGCATGCAATAGGACATGCTCTCCTTGAGGTCCACTTCAAGGATCACTCAAGTGCAGTGCCTTGCCTCGCATCCTGTATCATGATGAAGGTGGACGAAGGGGGACAGCTGAGGCTGAACTGTGGCTGTACACAACGACAAACGAGTTGACAGCACCCTGAAAGAAAGGCACGGACTTTAAGGCGATAGAGAAGCATTAGTGTGGAAACCCACCTGCGTGCAATGGCAGCAAGACCGGCAGAGTGCAACGGCTTTCCAACACTAAGAGAATAACGAGGAAAGACATGCCGATCCCAGTGCAATGTTATAATAACTTGGGGTGCAACGACCATGTAAAAGATTTACTGTTTAAGATGCGCAAGCCAGACTTGAGGTGAATTGCCATTTTCTAAAGCTGCAAGAGCTTGGATGATCATAGCCTTATCGTGAGCATTGCGGGCCTTGAGGCAACAGAGAAACCACAAACAGAGAAACATACCGAAGCAACACATTGCACCAAAAATGCCTACCCCAACCCACTGTTTAAAAAAGGAAAAAGCAGAAGATATCCAATCGGTGAATTGACCCAAAGTCACGGGATCAACACGGGTGTTATTCAAGACACCTATCTGGGTTAGTTGAGACTGGATCATGTCTTCCGCTTCCATGGACCAATTTCCAGCCAAATATTCGCCAATGATGAGGGAAACATTCTTGGAATCATTAAATCTGACAGAGGTTATGCATAAATGTGCACGTTGGTCAACACAACCCAAAAGCACTAAGTCAGCCAATTCTTCTACCTGAGCTTGGAGTAAATCTATTCTTTGGTTGGCAGCTAAAATCCCTGACAAAATATGTTGATTAATTGTATTTTGGGATTCAAGTATGGTGGAAGTTTGTTGGACAACTTGATTAATGGTGGCAGCAGTTTGTACTTGATTGGCCATAGCCACTCCGGCCGTAACCGCTGCAGCAGCAGATACCGCCACGGCTGTCACTATAGCCGCTGTGATTCCAAAATCTCTGTGGACTCTAAGTAGCTCAACAATAGGGAATTTATCAGGATCCGCAGTGACCGGGATTGGGACAAAAGTTGAAATTTTCATAACCACTGCTACAGTCCAGGAACCATTCCAACACTCAGATAAGAGACTGGTAGTATGAGAACAATCCAGCATCCCCGACAAGGTGGCCTTAGCCAAAAGGAATAAGAAGGGGGATTGGACACAGACCATTGCAGGAGGCATTGTGGCATTATACAACAGAGAGTTGAATGAAACAGATGTAAGTCTATTACCTCGTTCACTTTCCCTAACAGTACCAGAAACATTAGTCAGCCAACTTTTGGCTCCTACCAACTGAGCCAATGCAGAAATATCGGCTGAAGCCCCCTTTTTATTGGAAATCAGCCATTGAAACCAGGACCAACCTACTCCTGTAGAGGAGCTGGCACTATTGTTAAAGTTATAAACATACCTCTTAAGAGAGGGGGAAAGGGAGAAACCTTTAGCAACTTGATGTTTCTCCCAAGAATGATCCTGACAAGGCGTAAATGTTGGGGGGAAACCAAGATTAGGGGAACAGTAAGGAGAGGCCTTGAAATGAGTGGCATCATGAATACTACTAGAAGAAGGAGGCACTGGGATTAGTACCTCGGAGATAATAGCCAAGGTAGTTATGTTAAGAGCAGAGCTACTGTTTGCGGGGGTTCCTGAGCCTGATTGCGTCCCCGAAGCTACCTTGCTCAATACAGCACTGAAAATGCTCCCTGAGACCTGATTGGACCACAATGGGTCCTCCCAGTTAGTCAAATTTTTGGTCTTAAGGCTAATGCAATTAGCGTTTTTAAGTCTGAAACAAAAAACTCCTGTTAGATTAACTTGAGATTGATTAAAAATTCTCTCCATGTCCCCTCTAGGAGAGGCACAGGGAGCAGACATCTCACATGAGGTAGAAAAAAGAGTGGGGAGGACACTAGAATTACCATGAACCGGCATCGGCATTGGCCATGCCCGTGCCACTGCCCACCACCGCATTGGTGTCGCCTGTGCCATCGGCACCAGCACCAGAGCCAGAGCACTTAGCAGAATGTAGATCCTCATCACAGAATTGTTGTGGTATCTCTTGTTGATGGTCAGTTGATGTCGAGACTCTTCTTGTCAAGCGTTCAGGGACCCACAACGGTTCCGTACGATCCTGGGGAAAAACACATACAGATCCTCGTGCCCATGTCAGCACGGGGTCAGGGCCGTTCCATTGGCCCGTAAGAACATCCTTCCACTTAACATAGCCAATCACAGAGGGCTGAGGGGACACATGTCTATCGGCGGCAAAGCCACCATGAATATCCAAATTCGAAAAATTAATGGTAAAGAGAGCTAAGGACAGGCGTTCTTTAGGAGTGTGTTCAGCTCCTATTCCCCCTTTTTGTTTTTGTAAAGTTTCCTTTAAGGTGCGATGAGCACACTCAACAATACCTTGTCCTTGAGGATTGTAAGGCAAACCATGAGTAAGTTGCACTCCCATAGTAGAACAAAAAGCTGTAAATTGTCTGCCAGTATAAGCAGGTCCATTATCAGTCTTAAGGGATGCAGGTGCACCCCATGCTGCCCATGCCTCTAAACAGTGAGTAATGACATTACGTGCCTTTTCTCCTGATAAAGCAGAAGCATGGATAATTCCAGAGCACGTATCAACAGAAACATGCACATACTTAAGGTTACCAAAGTCAGGTATATGTGTCACATCCATTTGCCAAACAACCAATGGCTTTAATCCCGGTGGGTTTACTCCATAATTAGGGGGATGAAGAAATGTGACACAGTGGGGACATTGCAATACTATCTGCCGAGCATCTGCTCTTGAAATGGAAAAATGCCTGTGCAGCATTAATGCATTAACATGGAAGATTTGGTGAAACAACTTAGCCCCCTCTAAGGAGGAAGCCAAGCATATCAATTGACCTCTAGTGGTTAAGTCCGCACGCACAGGCATTACCCTGGGATAATGTACCAGGAAGAGAGGTGTGAGCCCTGATGTGCATTGGATAAAAAGAAGCAGTGCGGTTAGAGATAAGCTGTTGAAGCTGAGTAAAGTAAGCAGACACATTGTGGGCATCACTAATAGCTCCCACGGCCTCCAGGAATTTTAGTGCGTGTACCACATACCGGGAGTCCGAAATAAGATTAAAAGGAAAAGAACACTGTTTAAAAACTTCAATAACAATTTGTAGTTCTATCCATTGTGGATTTCCAGGAGCAAATTGATGCTGGATAGGGGGAGAGTCATTAAATTACATAAGCTCCCATTCCAGACTTGGAACCATCAGTAAAAATGTTAACAGCCCCCGGAATTGGACTGGATGAAGTTACCTTAGGGAAAATGATGGGATGTTCTTTAACAAAATGGAGTAATGGATGAGAAGGGTAGTGATTATCAATACCCCCTTGAAACGAGCAACACAGAATAGCCCAGTTGTCTAGAGTAGCACATAAAAACATTAAGTTGAGCTTTAGTGTAGGGTATGATAAGAGAAGAAGTGATTGGCCGAAAAATTGAATGCTTTGTTTAATCCCTTTAAGTGCCAACGCTGCAACAGCATCAGGATAATATTCTAAGGATTTTCCTGGGGATACATGTGGGTGGATCCAATAGTAAAGGCCCATCTTGCCACAGTACTCCAGTAGGCTGCCGCATAGTGGCAAGCACGCATAACTGGAAAGGTTTATCACTCTGGAGCCTGCATAGAGTGGCATGCTCTATAGCTTGTTCTATTTTATAAGGGCCGCTCTAGCCTCAGTAGTGAGGCTACGAGGGGAAGCAAGATCTGGATCACCGTTAAGAGTAGCATACAAAGGCTGGAGCACAATATTAGGAATATGTAAATATCCTCTTATCCAATTAATGTCTCCCAGCAATTTTTGAAAATCATTTAGAGTTTGGAAATCTTGAGTCCTGATGGTAATTTTTTGTGGTTTTAATTTGTCATACCCAATTGTCGCTCCCAAATACCTGATAGAATCCCCTGTTTGAACCTTTTCAGGTGCGATGTGCAGTCCATGTTGAGCCAACAGCATCACGAGTTCTTTATAAGCCTCATTAACTGTCTGTTCTAATTTTGCGGCCAATAACACATCATCCATATAATGAATGATCTTGGTGGAGGAATACTTATGTCTGAGAGGTGCGAGTGCCTTCCCCACATACATTTGGCACATCGTGGGACTGTTAGCCATCCCCTGTGCCAACACCACCCACTCAAACCTTTGATCTGGTTCCTCGTGATTACACGAGGGAAGGGTGAAAGCAAAACGTTGTGAATCTTTAGGATGCAAAGGAATGGAAAAGAAACAGTCTTTAATGTCAATAACAATTATATCCCAGCCTTGAGGAACAGAGGAGAGCAGAGGCAGCCCTCTTTGAATGGGTCCCATAAGTTGCATCTGAGCATTAACTGCTTGTAGATCATGCAGTAGGCGCCACTTCCCTGATTTTTTCTTAATGACAAATATGGGAGTATTCCATGGAGAAGTAGAAGGTTGGATGTGACCCAAATCAAGTTGTTCTTTGACTAGATCATGGGCTGCTGCCAGTTTAGCCGAGGGAAGAGGCCACTGAGGCACCCAAACAGGCTCCTCGGTGAGCCATGTTATGGGTATTTGAGCCCCAGTGGCCCCTAGGAAAAACCCAGACCAAACCTGTTAAGCTTTTGATGAGCTAGCACAGGATGCTTACGCCCCTGTAGGTGCCTATTAGGGTCCCCAAAAAATCTTTCCAGCGGCCTCCACCATCCTTGCTACAAAATCTGAAAAGGGTTCTGTAGAGCCCTGCAGAATCTTAGTCAAGTAACCAGACACCTCTCCTCTATTTGGAAGTGACTTCCATGCCCGAATGCAAATGTTGTTAATTTGATCATATGCCTAAGGAGGGAATCCTGTCTGTTGATTAGCAAATCTGCCTTGTCCTAAAAGCATATCCTTGTCCCAATGGGGGTGTCCCGCCACATAGTTTTGGGCGGCCTGCTCAACAGCGCCCTCTAGCAGAAAGGCTCTCCAGTCCAAATATTTACCTGGAGAAACACAAGCCCGAACAAGGCTAGCCCAATCTGAAGGAGTCATACAAAATCTAGCAAGTCCCTCCACCTGAGTAAGGGTGAAAGCGGCATCCACGCCATAAGTGCGGAAAGATTCCGCCAAGGTTTTAATTTTCTTAAAGTCTAAAGGCTCATGATATCTTCCCCTGTTATTGTCCTGAAATACAGGGTATGCAAGTCCCATATCTGTATTAACTGTCCTCCAAACTTGTGCATGAAAATATCTCCCGGAATTTTGGCTCCCCCCCACATACGGGGGTGGGGCAACCAGCACCATATCTTCTTTGAGATATTCTACCTCCTCCTCCTCAGAGTGTTGTTGACCGATATTGGATCCCGTCCCCTTTTTACAGTAGGCCTGCGTGCCCTGTATCCCTTTTTTCTTTTTCTTCACTTTTATCTTTCGTAGTTGTTGTAACAATATATCAAGGTCCTCAGAACTCTCTGAGCCGCTTGTGTTCTCAGGCATTTTTAATTCAGCCAAGTCTGGGTAGAGCCTTCTCCTATTTGTAGTTTCAGGCTCTTTTGCCTTCTCACTACTCTTACTCCCAATGTTCTCTGCCACTTCACTATGTGATCCTTCAGACTTTTCCTCATGTAGTTGCTCAAAAACTTCTTGTCCTTTAGTAAGTGCTTCCTGACATCTGCCATCTGCGAGGCAACTACGGATCATCTTCCAAAGGGGTATCACCCCACCCTCTAATATGCCCTGCTCAGAAGCAAAGTCAAGATCTGTGCCTAACTTATCCCAGCTAGGTATAGTAAGGCTGCCCGAGAACGCAAACCACGGTGCAGCAATATCTGTCTTCCGTAAAAATCTCTGTAAATTACTACGTTTCACTTCTAGGCCCTTGCAACGTAACAGGTTATCTAGGGCCAGGAGAAGCGGACTTGAAGATACGGCACTCATGACACAACAGAAGACACACAAAAAACAAAAGTGAAAGTAAGAGCGAAAGTACACAGTGCAGCTGCAATAAGATGTAATGCTCTCTCTGGCTTTACAGAGGAGCTGCCGCTTTGATAGCGGGTCCCACTTACCTGGGACTAATCCCCGCTTTGACCGCGGGTCCCACTTACCTGGGACTAACCTCCGCTTTGACCGCGGGTCCCACTTACCTGGGACTAACCGGTGCACCACCCCTGACTGCTGAAAGTTCTGGTTCCCGGGTTTTCAGCACCACTTGTCGCGACCCCTTGCCCGCAAGGAAGACACAACTCAGGAATCTTCTTTCAGCAGTTTATTCAGGCCCTTGATATTTCTTCTTCTTCCTTGTTGGATGCCCCTTCCAGCCTTAATAAAGCATCCCAAGCCCCAATGCAAAGCTTCCACGTGGAACTTTCTCACAGGGTGCTGAAAAACCATGCACCAACTCTCCCAAACAAGGAGTTGTTTGTTACAGACCACAGTGGAGCCAGCACCATCCTGCAATGGCGACCATAATCTGCAGAAGCGGCTCACCACACACAAACATGGAACTCTGCTGGCCTAAAGTCTTCTTAAGAAACTCCCTCTGAGGTTGGGCACATGTTATATATGTTGTTCTCAGGAGCTTTAGCTTCCATTGTAGTGAGACCATCAAAGCTGGGTCTGCATCTATGGGACCTGGAGGACATGGTTACTTATTTTAAAATGAACATGAGGAAGCATTGCTAAATCCTCTCTTTGTAGATAAACTGTGGCCACTGGGGGCTAAGTGTCTCCCCATGTGCACTGTGAACCCATTTGTTCATACTCCATCTTTCGTGGTGTTTCTTGCTGCTGCACTGGGAGTTTGGTATTTGCTTCACGAAACAAGGAGTTCAACTGGGACACAGTGCTGGAGGGAGTTCTGTCACGTTTGGTGGGTCAGGGTCTGCAGGAAAATGCACCAACCAGGCTTCAATCCCACAAGCTTGCCTCTTTGAGCATAGTAACCTGATTCTGAACATTGCCCTGAAACTCCTCAATATCACAAGATGCCTTTTCATAGAAGGGTCTGCTGGCTGCACCATATCAGTCTTAATCCATTTGGAAGCCAATGGCATATCCACATGGCCACACCACAGATTTTTTATCACACACCTGCCCACAATTTCTCTAGGTCCACTACTCAGCAGCCTCCAACTTACTAGCATGTCTTTTCTATATTATTTTCATGAAACCCAGTCAATCAAGGCACCTTCAGGTATACTTATGATCAGAAACAGGACATCCAAAGGTTCTCCAGTGCCACCTGCTCATGGGAATTTTAAGCATTTCATGGTATTTATCTAACCATTTTTCAAGGATGAAGTTGGAGGCACTGTGGGTTTCAATTCATTTAGGAACCATTAAATGGTGAGAAAGCTCATTTCAATGAAAGATCTGGAGAACTCTCACAGGCAAGGCTTCCCAAAGAGTGGCCAAAAGTTCACATGAAGCCAGGCCCATTGAGGTCTACAATGTGAGGTCCTTCTTTGTTTTGACTCTCAACTATGGTTGCCAAGTCTTTCAGAATAAAATAATGTTATATCCTGGCTGAGATTTCCAGTGCTCTGTGGAAAGCAACCCTGGGCCAAGACTCATTTTCCAAGGGCGACTCTCATGCGAGGCCTCCTAAAATCCCAACACAATTCATTGCAATACTTCTCTGAGGTCAGTTCCAGAAATCAGTCTCTAAGTGGAATCACACCAGAGTTGAAGCCCAGGTGTAACCAATCATCTCTTCCAACCGCCACACAAGTGATCACATTTAAAACCAAAACACTCCCACTTAGCCCTCATCTTCTTCCATAAAGACACTCATAATAACCTCTGGCTGGAGGTTTACTTGAGAGGAACAGCCCAAGACAGTGTCCAAAAGAAGCTCCCTTACCCCTCATTTGCCTAAAGGCCCGGACTCCCTTCCTGTGAACCAGGAGTGATTAAATATGCCTGCTGTTAATACTGCTTCACTTCTCCAATTTGTGGCCTACTGACTGTGGAGTTTAGATTCTTTATGTGAATTGGAGTTATGAGAAAACTCAAGCACCAATGGGCTAGAGTCTACAGAGCTTTGAAGAACTCATTAGACCCAAGGAATCCCTATTCTCACTTGACGGAGGAAGGAACATTACAGAGGAAGGTGAGAGACTTCATGCACAATGACTGCTCTTTTGGCCATTTTCGTTTTGGATGCACACATGGGATCTTTCTTTAGACCCAACAGGTGCTGAGAATCTAAGCCACAGCCTCACACAGAACCAAGAGGCTGATTCAGACTCATCCCATTCCAAAGCAATTAAGCAAAGAGCCCAAGGTGATGCCCATTCATTTCCATCTGAAAACTGTTTTCTTCAGGCTTCACAAAGGGGCGACCTGAGGCAAAGACCTTCCTGACATTCAGGGCAACGGACAAATAGGTAAGCAAAAGACCCAAAGCAGGGTTTCTCCACTGAGACTCTCCTAGTCACACTGATATCTGAGTTTTCTGATATGCTCCCATTCCCTTCAGCTATCCAGTACATAGCCATGTCACAGAGCTTGGAGGTGGTACATAACTTGGAAACAAAATCATGAGCCTATTCTAGAGAGAGGCCAAAATCAGGAAGAATACAGGAGCTTAGGAAGATTGTAGGTGTTGTACATCTATAAGGCAAGCCACAGTCCATTCATAAATTAGGGAGGATGAATGCTGAGAAGCTTTCTACTAGACATAACACATCCATTGATGCATTCTCTTTTCTAATATCTACAACCACAGACACAGTGGGATACACAGACATAGAAACACTCGCCTTGTCAAAGGACTTACTAGACACAGTCCATTCCAAACCTAACAAACTGCCTTTCCTACGTATTCTTAGAACATGAGACAAAACCACAAACTCACACCCATACCCACAAAGATACCTCTTTCCCCCAAGTAGGTATGTGACTATCCAGAGAGTCCTCTGACTGGTGGGCCATTTTTTGTTCTCCCGAAATGGCCTGTCCTGTCTAAGATCTGGTCTACTTGGCCAACTCTGTGAAGTTGTCAGGGCCCAGCAGTGAGCCACTACCTGCGTTCTTAGGAAAGGCCGCTCTTCAGAGCTCTCCTGGCATTTGGCCATACTCACATCAGTATTTACCAAGAAAGACGGACTCTGTCCTTGGTAAGTCTAAACAAGTGAGACCACTGGGACTGAGACTGGGCCTGCCTCTCGGTGCTTGGCTTCCTGGATTCCAAGTTCAGAGAGTTCCATCACCAAGGAAATTAGGTAAGGTCACTTCCTTCAGAAACTGAATGAGGTCACTGCCTTGGCAACCACTTTGTCCTAACAGTTTCTTCAAACGGTCCTTTGAGATGGAGGCTGCCCCTATTTCCTGTGACAATTTCACAAGTTAGAATGTTATATTAACCATAGGCACTTGGAACAGCTCTCCACACAGGCCTGGTTTGGTTTATCTTCTCTACATTAAAAAGATAGAGGCTGATTCAGACACATCCCTTCGTCCTTACCAGGTTTTTTTTGCCATGTAATAGGACTTTCGCTTTCTCAGGTCCTTCATAGTTCCCTACATCTTCTCCAGGGATCATATCTACATGGACCTTTGAGCTTCTCAGCAGGTGAAAGATTCCCTATATTCCTGTATTGTAAGACCAACTCTGTGCCTGCTCTTTTGTAAAGTTAGATTAGGGAACAGTGTATGATTAGGGTTAATAACAGGTTTGATTAGGGTTAGGAATCATTCTGCTGGATGAATAATGGTATTGGTATTCTGTGATATTTAATAATATAGAGGTGAAATATAAGTATGAAAACAGAATTCTAGGTAAGATTTGAAGCCCAGAAGGGCATTGGTCACTTTAGTGGGATACTTACCTTTGAACTATGTTCTGCACAGATGTCTCAAATAAATAGATTAACAATGGCAAAGGACCATGTACCTTGGTTGATTGAATGTCTAAGAGAACATCCAGTCAAAAAGGCATAGTCGATAGGATTAGGAAGATAGTGTTGGTTTAGATAGAAAAGTGAGTATAGGATTTGGACCAAAAGTTCTTTAGCAATAGAGTTTTGGTTAGAGAGTGAATGTAAATGTCGGCACATGTGAAGAGTCGGTCACAGTGATGAACTGGAAAAAATATGTAGGAAAGCAGATATCAATAGAGACATTAGGAAATCAGGCAAAGTATATAGTGAGTGATCGGATTAGACATATTCAACAGGCTTGAGATTGAATATATAATCTTAGGAAGAAACAAATATGTAGTCACCAATAGGATAGATATTTGAGAGCATTAGGCAACCTGGACATGGGTGTTTTTAGTAATCCATGCACACTTTCTCTTTAGGATTTGGTACAAACATAAGTGTGACATTTGCTTTTTTTGTGTCCAGAATATTACACTGATAAAATATATATGTAGATCAGATGACATGAGTATTTCTTCCACCATGTCTAGGAGCAATATATTGAAGACATATAAATTAGTATTGGGGGTACAAATAGGTGCACCCTTTTTCAATGAATATAGAGATAATGCATGACTAAACCATACTGTGAATAAATAGTATCACTGTTTTCAACTTTAAATAATGGATTGAATTGATATCTGAAAATATACAGGACATTTTATATTTATGTACATACATTCATTCAAACCAGTTATATATCTATTGGTAATATTAGGGTTATAGTTTATCATGAAGTGTGTGTGAGTTTTGCTTCAAAATTGATTATGGAAATCGAAAAAAATGTGTTTGGAAAGAAGTCTAATGAAAAGACCAATCAAGACACCTGGAGAAATACATGTGTTCAAAAGCAGGAATTGATTGTAAGTGAAACAAATTCCCATAAATTTGTGAATTTGTGGATGAAATATATATCCTATGATGTCCATTATATGAAGAAATATTAAGTACCAGTGTTGAATAAAATTGAACGTCAAAATACACACCTTGTCCCATCGGAATCTACTTGCATTGATGTTAAACTGGGTCAGTTACTGTAGAAATATTAGTTTTTGTATGCACCATTCATTCAACTTAGTGTTCAGTACTAGGATACAAATATGTTTTTCAGGTGGATGGATATTTCTGAGAATAATCTTGTGAAAAGTTGATTATAAATCCAAGTCCATGAACATGAATGAATTTAGGGAATTTAAATAAGACACATATATTTCATAGTTTGAAAAATCTGGAGAGTGTGTATTTGTATATATATACACATATTTATATATACACAAAACACACACAGAGACATTAAAAAGTAGTAATATATATGCCAATCAAAATTCATCAATAAATATATATTATCCACAGATGACAAAACATATATTTTACTGAACATGGATTTATGTATATTGTTGTTCTACCAGGGGACTCAACCATAGGTTGAATTTTCGTTTCCAACAGCGTTTAAGAGGAGTGATCTTTTTTCAGAATTTGTATCGGCCAAGTCAGCCACCTCACAAAAATGTACCTGTGATACCAGGTAGGATTCTATAAGTGCATGTAAAAATACATGTGATGAATAGGATACAGAGAAAGGGATACAGGAATTCACATATTTGTTAATTTTAAAAACACATGAAGAATTATTTCAATTGAAAATTTACTAGATTTATAACACCTAGCGTTTATCATGCAAAAGGCAAGTCCAACTATACACCATGCCTCCACTGAACTTCTTGTATTTCTATTCTGTTTGCATTATTTTTCTCCATCATCTTAGGATTAGTTGTCAGACTCTAGTAAGGTATGTGAATATTTCTCAGAATAATCTTGTGAAAAGATTATTATAAATCCACATTCATGAATATGAAAAATTTAGGAAGTGTAAAATAAGACACATATATTTCATATTTTGAATAATCTGGAGAGTGTGTGTGTGCGTGTGTGTGTGTGTGTATATATATATATATATACACACACACTCATGCACACACACACACACACACACACACACACACACATATACACAGACATTAAAAAGTAGCACTATATGTCAATTGAAAATCACCAAGAAATATATATCATGCACAGATTCAAATAAATTCATTTTACTGAACATGGATTTATGTATAATGTTGTTCAACTAGGAAGCTCACACATAGGTTGAATTTTCAATTCCAACAGCGTTTAGGAGGAGTGATCCCTTGTCAGAATTTGTATCTGCCAATTCAGCCACCACACAAGAATGAACGTTTGGTAACAGGTAGGATTCTATATGTGCATATAAAAATACAGGTCCTGAATAGGCATTAAAAACATATGGAGAACTATTTCCAAAAAAAATTGACTGGATTTATAACTCCTACCCTATATTATGCAAAAGGCAAGTCCAACTATACACCATGCCTCCTCTGAACTGCTTGTAGTTCTATTCTTTTTGGGTTATTTTTCTCCAACATATTAGGATTAGTATTCAGAATCTAGTAGAGTATGTGTTAATGTCAGGGATTCAGTATTTTGAATGGAAAATTGGAAAATTTATCCAATGTGTATGCAAATATGTGCTACACAAAAATCTTCCCACTTTCATCCAGAACAATGCCTTGACATTACCTTCACCCCAAGTAAGACACAATTAGAGGAGAAGTGTTAGAAAATCTGTGAATACTTATCTGGAATGGAATATGATAAGGAGTTCACAACCATGGACGTGGTAGAGGAGTTTCCAAAAGTAAGGGACAGGGTAAATACTCCACAATAATGGAGCTCTGCTGGCCTAATGACTTCTTGAGAAACTGCCTCTGAGTTTGGGCACTTGAAATATAAGTTGTTGTCAGGAGCTTTTGCTTTTTTTCTAGTGAGATGATCAAAGCTGGGTCAGCATCTATGTGACCTGGAGGACATAAATTGTAATATTCCAATGAACATGAGGGAAGAGTGCTGGATTCTCTTTTTGTGGGTATACTGTGGCCACTGATGGCTAAGTGTCTCCCTGTGTGGACTGTATAGTCATTTATTGCTCTTCCACTCTCCATTGTGTTTCTTGCTCCTGCACTGGGAGTTTGGTATTTGCTTCACCAAATACATGGAGCTCAACTGGGACACAGTGCTGGTGGGAGTTATGTCACGTGTGGTGGGTCAGGTTCTGCAGGAGAATGCACCAACCAGGTTTCTAACCCACATAGTTTACCCCCTTGAACATAGCAAGCTGATTCTGAATATTGCCTTGAAACCTCTCCATATATCAAGATGCCTTTAAATAGAAATTTATGCTGGCTGCACCATGTCAGTCCCAAGCAATTTGGAATCCAATGGTAGATCCTCATTCCCCTACCACAGATGTTTTATCACACATATGCCAACCACTTCTCTAGGTCCACTACTCAGCAGGATCCAACCTATAGGCTTCTCTGTTCTACACCATTTTCAGGAAACCCAGTCAATCAAGGCACTCTCTGGTATACTCATGATCAGCAACAGGACACCCAAAGTTTCTCCAGTGCCACCAGGTCTTTGAAATTTCAAAAATTTAATGGTATTTATATAGCCATTTTTCAAGGATGAAATTGGAGGCACTGTGGATTTCAATTCATTTAGGAACCCTTAAATGGTGAGAAAGCTCATTTCAATGAAAGATGTGGAGAACTCTCACAGGCAAGGGTTCCCAAAAAGTGGCCAAAAGGTCATATGAAGTCAGGCCCATTGAGGTCTACATGTGAGGTCCATGTGTGTTTTGACTCTCAATTATGGTTGCCAAGTCTTTCAGAATAAAATCATGTGATATCCTGGCTGAGATTTCCAGTCTCTGTGGAAAGCGACCCTGATCGCATTTTCCAAGGGCAATTCTCATGCGAGGCCTCCTAAAATCCCAACACAATTCATGGCAACACTTCTCTGAGGTCCGTTCCAGCACTCAGTCTCTAAGGGGAATCACACCAGTGTTCAGGCCCAAGAGGACCCAGGCATCACTTCCAACCGCCACACAAATGACCGCAATTAAATCAAAACACTCCAACATGGGCCTCATATTCTTCCATATAGACACTCATCATAACCTCTGGCTGAAAGTTTCCATAAGGGGTGCAGCCCAAGACAGTGTCCAAAATAAGCTCTTTTGCCCCTCATTTGCCTAACATCAGGGTGGACTGTACACCCTTCCTTTGAACCAGGAATGATCAAATAGCTCTGCCGTTAATACTGCCCTGCTTCTCCAATTTGAGGCCTACTGACTGTCAGGTATTGATTCTTTCTGTGATTTGGAGTCATGACGAAACCCAAGCCCCTATGGACTATCCACTGTAGGGCTTTGAAGAACTCTTTTGACCCAAAGGATCCCTATTCTCACTTGATGGAAGTCAGGAACTGAAAAGTTCAGACGAACGTCTTAGTAAAAGACCACCAAGAGACTGTCTCATGCCACCGCAAAAGGGTTTATTGTGGGTCCAGCATGCTGGGGCTCAGAGCTCACTTCAGAGGAACAAAGAACAAAGAGCCCCAGAACAACTTGAGCAGAGTTTATATACATTCTATGGAGAGGGCAGGGTTTTTACATACATCATAGCCTCTTTTAGAAAATCATCTTATACCCCAGCAAAATCAAATAACAACTCTAAAACATGATTAGCACATTCATTGGCGGGAACAGGTCGTGCAGTGGGTGATTGGTCAGCCCTGAGAAGGGGTTAACATTTAAACTGATTGGTTGAAGCCCTGAGATGTATATGTGCAGATCTGCATGGTTTCTGGGAAGGGGTGTTAAGTATCTAGCTGGTCAGGGAAGATTTCAACACACATCTAATAGGAAGATCTGGGAATTGTCTTAAGTGCCACAGGAATTTCAGGTTCTGAGTGGAGCTTGAAAGCTTTACAAAACCTGGTTCTTTACATTTCAATTTCAATATATTTTATTCTTTCATTTCCCACTCCTTTTTCTGACTACTTTTAATCTTAAAAGTAATGTTTCATAATTATTCTGGCGTCTCAAATTCTATTTCTGCCTGTGGAGCATATTTCTGTCTGATTAGCATGAGTTTTACCTACCCAATCTGAGCCTGGAATAAGGAAACTATGCGGTTAAGCAAACAAGGTCCCACAGTTAGCAACACCTTAAGGATGATCAGGGGTCAAGCTAAGTCTGATAGGAGTGTAGTTAACCAGGGTGACTGGGTAAACCATGACTCAAACCACCCTTGTTGAATCTCCCTTTCTCTCTGGCGCTATTCAAGTTATTTTCTTAATTTACTCATGGATTATTTTGCAACTCTAGTAGGGTCAGCATAAAAACAACAGTATTCTCTCAGTGCCGCACAGAGACCCCCTCCCTCATGAAGAGGAAATCTAGTCCTCCCCTGTTCTGTAAAACAAATGCAGAGAGAGAGAGAAAGGTTAAGGATTCCTGCAGCACTGTGATAGAGGTTTCTAACGTCTTCAAGTCTTGATCTATTGATGTTTCTAATTGAGCCAATTGTTGTGACCCACGGATCATAGCAGCTGTTCCCATACCCACTCCTGCAGGACCTCCTATCCCCAATAGGATGGCTAGAGTAAGGGACAATGGCTCCCGGTGAAATTGGGTTGTTTGTCCCCCAAGTAGACCTTCGAATGATTTTGCATCATGATAGAGCACCCTGGGGAGTATCTGCACCATTACACAATAATTTACAGAGCTGTCAAATACCTGGGCTGAAAAGCAATGAGTTCTGACTGTGTGGAGTTCAGTACCATAAACATTCCTTTAATTAGTTCCCAGGGGGTGGAGTCAGCTGTACTCTGGACTGGGGAAGTAGGCAAAGACGGAAACCGGGAAGTATGAGATGGTAGAGGGGTTCTGGTAGATCTAGGCATGGGAGGTTTAGGAGGCTTAATTCCTGGCTTGAGGGGATTGGGCCCTATTGCTGTGGGATTTTCTTTCTTTTTAAGCTGGAGGGTGAACCAGAGACCAAAGTCATAACCGGGGCCATAAATATAGAATTGCATTCCCCACGTATTTCTCATAGGCCATTTTGTTCTGAGGTAGCCCCTTCCTTTGGAAGTGAAAGTTATATTGAGGGGGTAACATAGACTATTCTTTCCACAGCGAGTTTTTGACACCACTTGGCTAGCGGCACATTTCTTGGGATCAATCCAGGTGTCATTTTATCCTACCCAAATCTTGCTGTCTGGGGAGTTTGGGTTCCACCATGCAGCTTCCGTTTGTTCACAACCCCAAGATCTAAAATAAAAGTTACTGGGTCCTCCACAGGTTTGGGCCTGTTTGCGACTTTGGAAATCTGCTGGGCACACATAATAGTCTTGACTGGCTAGTTTACACATGAGCTTGGGGAGATGACATCCATAATTCATGGGGTAAAGTGGTCTATGTTGCCCTGGTTTGCATTTGAGTGGGATCTGTGTGGGGTCCTCTATGTCAGGGAGATCCCAGTCAGAGAGGCCTATGGGAAGCTGACAAATGTCCGGGGGGAGAGAGGGCCACCAATTCCATAAGGGGGCTGTATGTGAAATACACCACCCTACTTGCCCAGTAGGATTTATAACTTGCCATCGTTGCTGAACAGGCTGATGGGGATTAGGACTGCTGATGGTCAGGGGAAGAATCCATAGCCCTACCCACACGACGGACACGCAACTTGAGATGGTTACCAGTCTGTTTCAGTTTCCAGCCAGAGTCTGTACAGGGTGCAGGCATGAGATGGGTGGTATGGATCTATGAAGTGATCTCATCCACTTTCACCACTGTGGGTGTTATCAGCAGCACCTGGTATGGTCCTTTCCAGCGGGGTTCAGGGATGACACCTGATGCCATCTCACGTAGATGAACTCTCCCACTGGATATCAATGTGGGGTTCCCTCATCTCCAGGCTGATTAGCAGAGGCCAACTGTTTCCACAGGTATCGCTGTGTGCTGGTTTTGTTCAAGGGCTTTAAGTCTGTCAAGCAAGGGGGTGTGAAAGGAATCATTAAGTCTCCTAGTTGGGGTTAGGTCCCTTACTGAAGGAGGGGCACCATAGAGAATTTCATAAGGGGTGAGGTTACACAAAGAGGAAGACTTGGTATTTCTTGCACAAAACAGTGCATAACTTAGGAACAGAGTCCAATTTTTCATGCCAGTCTCCAAGCTTAATTTCGTTAAGGTCTCAATGATGGTTCTATTCATCCTTTCTACCTGTCCTGAGCTCTGGGGTCTATAAGCACAATGTAACTTCCAATTAATCCCCAGGGTCCTGGCAAATCCCTGTCTTACCTGGGCCATGAATACCGGTCACTTATCCGACCCTATTACCTTAGGCAGGCTGAACCTTGGAAAATGTCTTCTAGGATCTTTTTGACCACCAGCTGAGCCATTTCTTTCTTCATGGGGAAGGCTTCGACCCATCCTGAAAAAGTATCTACAAAGACTAGGAGACATTTAAGTCCAATCCTTGCTGGCATTATTTCAGTAAAGCTCACTTCCCAGAATTGTCCTGGTCTGATTCCTCATAAGCGCTTCCCTGAAGTAAGCTTCGATGGGTAAGTATTAACTAATTGGCCAACTTGACAAGCTGTAGTCACCTGCGCAGTTATTTCTTTCCTCTGTGAGTCAGTCAATAATAATTCCTTCCTTTGGTCCTTTAAGAGTGCCTATAACTTCTTAGAGTCTAAGTGGGTGAGCTGGTGTATGTCTTTGAGATAAAGGTGGGCTTTTGAAAATTGTGTACTTGGCTCTGTAGGTTCCCAGAGTTCTGTATCTGTCTCCTCAGATGATAAGTTGCCTGAATGTTCCGGTGCGGCCAAGTCTCCTGATTGTTGTTCCCCCCGGTGTGGAAAAAGTGAACAGAGGCACTTCGTTTAGGGCTGCCAATTAGCTTCCTCATCTGCCCTTCTGTTTCCAACCGCCACGGGGTCGTTTCCCTTCTGGTGCCCTGGACAGTGCACTATGCCTAGGTCCGTAGGGCCCTGCACTGCTGAGAGAAGGTGGAGGATCATATCTTTGTTCTTTATTTCTTTATTTCTTTCCCAGCGGAGGTTAATAGCTGCCTTTGCTGGTAAATAGCCCCGTGCACATTTGCAGTGGCAAATGCATAGCGGCTATCAGTGTATATGGTGGCCCTTTTGCCTGTTGCTAGTACCAATGCTTTCGTAAGGGCAATCAGTTCTGCCTTTTGGACTGATGTCTCTTCTGTGAGACCAGAGAAACAGATGACATTAATTTTGCTAACTACTGCTGCTCCAGCCCACCACGTACCATCTTGGAGGAAGCTGCTCTCGTTCGTAAACCATACGACTTCAGGGTGAGGCAGTGGCTGGATCCGTCAAGTCTCGTCCTATACTGGTTTCTCTGCCTCTTTTTGGGGCACTCTTTGTCCAAGTTTTCTTTTTCTTTACAGTAGGCACATTGATCTGAGGCCAGGGGCAGCCTTTGGCATGGGCCCATGTATCCCTTCATGTCTCCGTGCTTTTTAACTTCTGGTCTATTTGCTGCTCTGACCAAAACCTTAGCCAATGATTTAGTCTGCCTTTTGCTCCTTTCATCCTCCTTTTGTTCCCTTTCCATTTCTCTCATCTGTTCCCATTCCTCCTCAGTTTCTCTCTTATAATATACTTTCTCAGTTTCTCTGACTAAATCTCTTAAGGTCATATCTTGTAATCCATCTAGACGTTGTAACTTTCTCTTAATATCTAGGGCAGCCTGCTGGATAAAGGCCATTGCAACAGAGGTTTTTTTGTCCTCTGCCTGAGGATCAAAAGGAGTATATTTTCTATTTGCTTCCATAATTCTCTCCAGAATCATAGAGGGAGACTCATTAGGACCTTGGATTATCTCTCTTACCATGGCCAAATTAGTCGGCCCTCTGGCGGCCACTCGGAGCCCCGCTATTAGAGCCCGGTGATAAGTGGACAAATGCTACCAACCTTCAAAGGTGTTGGGGTCCCAGTTTTGTCGGTTCATGGGCTCATAAGGACGAAGAGGGAGCATCACAGTGGCTTCTGAGTTTTCTATTTTCCGTAGCTGGCGGGTTTCTTCAGGTGGCCCAGCTTCCACCAGAAAAGGAGGGGCTGCTGCTGCTGCAGAGAAGTCCCTTGGAGGGCTTGGGTCTGGCCCAATTGCCTCTAGTGGCGGAGAGGCTGAGTCAGTGGTGGGATAATCATCTGGAATGTGTTGGTGGTTGGGGAGCGAGGGTAGAGGATAAGGAGGGGGAGGATTGTCCAGTCTTGTGACTCAGGAAGAATGGGGGGAAGATGGGGAGGGAACGGAAGGTTTGAATGATAGGATCCTGGGGAAGGGGTATATGGCTGTTGATCTGGGTGGCCACGTGGTCCCGGCTGAAAGACAATATCTCTGACTTTTCGGATTAGAGGGAAGTAGAAGGATCCTTCTGCGGGCCACCCGACTTTGAGGATGGGCCATTCTGAAGCACAGAGAGTCTGCCAGGTCTGACATTTAACTGAAAAATAATGATTCTGGGCCCTTGAGCGGACATCAGTCCAATGATCAAGGGTCAGCGACAGAAGCAAGAAAGTGCTTTGTCCCATAATGGTAGTTACTCAAAAAGAGACAGTGAAGACACAAACGCAACACAGACAAAGACAAACAGTAAACGTTTAACATGGGTCCAAGACAAATATTAGAACTCAGTAACTGGCAAAACCTGATGGGTTAGACAATAAAGACAGACAGTAAACTCAACATGAGTTCGGGACAATGAACAAAACTGTGTAGACAGCAAAACCTGATGGGCTGGCAAACCGAATCCTGAAGCAAAATATAACCGAGTTGAGGAAACTAATATTCCTTGATTTCCCTCATCCTCTGGAGTGTCCCCCAGGGACATGGCCAGTAGCTCTGTGACACGTCTGCCAGCCACCGTCAGAGAGAGCTAATGCTCTTCACCGACAGCCACTTTGCCAAGCCCTCACCTGAAACCCGAAACCAGAAAGAGGTGCCTTTCTTACCCTGAGAGGAGTCCCTTGGGGTCTTTCGTCCGCTGCGCCGGATATCTCACCTGGGGCCTCCAGATGAAAAGGTGGGGCGAACATCAGAGGAAAAGACCACCAACAGGCTTTCTCATGCAACACCAAAGGGTTTATTGGGGGTATAGCGTGGTGGAGCTCAGGGCTCACTTCAGAGGAGCAAAGAACAAAGAGCCCTAAGAACCACTGGAGCGGAGTTTATATACATTCTTTAGAGAGGGTAGGGACTTTACAAACATCATAGCCTCCTTTAGCAAATCATCATATTCCACGGGAAAATCAAATAACAACTCTAAAACATGATTAGCACATTCATTGGCGGGAACAGGTTGGGCAGGGGGTGATTTGTCAGCCCTAAGAAGGGGTATACATTTAAATTGATTGGTGGATGCACTGTGATGTATACGTGGTGAGCTGCATGGTTTCTGGGGAGGGGCTGTTAAGTAACTAGGTCCTCAGGGAAGATTTCAACACACATCTAATGTGCAAATCCGGGAATTGTCTTAACTGCCACAGGAATTTCAGGTGCTGAGTGCAGCTTGGAAACTTTACAAAACCTGATTCTTTACATTTCAATTTCAATTTCTTTTATTCTTTCAGAACCTTACAGAGGAAGGCGAGAGAGTTCATCGACAATTACTGCTATTTTGGCTATATTGGTTTTGGATGCACACATGGGATCTTTCTTTAGATCCATCTGGTGCTGATAATCTAAGCCATAGCCTCAAACAGGGCCAAGAGGCTGATTAAAACATATACATTTCCAAAGCAATTACTACTCTGAAGTCAGTTACAGAACTCAGTCTCTTAGGAGAATCACGCCAGTGTTAAAGCCCAGGTGAACACAGTCATCTCATCCAAAAGCCACACAAGTTACCACAATTAAAATCAAAACAATCCCACATGGCCCTCATCTACTTCCATATAGTCACTCATCATAACCTCTGGCTGGAGGTTTCCTTAAATGGCACAGCCCAATAGAGTGTCCATAATAAGCTCCCTTCCCCTCATTTGCCTAAATTCAGGGTGGCCTGGACACCCTTCCTGTGAACCAGGATTGATCACATAGTTCTGCCATTAATACTGCTCTGTTTCTGCAATTTGAGGCCTACTGACTGTCAGGTATAGATTCCTTATGTGATTTGGAGTCATTATTAAACCCAAGCACCTTTGCAGGGATTGGAAGAACTCATTTGACCCAAAAAATCCCAATACTCCCTTGATGGGGGTCAAGAACCAAACAGAGGAAGGCAAGAGACTTCATCCACAATGACTGATTTTTTGCCATTTTGGTTTTGGATGCACACATTGGATCTTTCTTTAGATCCATCCGATGCTGATAATCTAAGCCACAGCCTCACACAGGGCCAAGAGGCTAATTCAGAGACATTCCTTTCCAAAGTAATTAAGCAAAGAGCCACAGGTGATGCCCATTCATTTCCATTTTAAAACTGTTTTCTTCAGGCTTCACAAAGGGTGGCCTGAGGCAAAGACCTTCCTGACATTCAGGGCAACAGAACAATAGGTAACCAAAAGGGCCAAAGCAGGGTTTCTCTACTGAGACTTTCCTGGTCACACTGATATCTGAGTTTTCTGAGATGCTTGCCAATCCCTTCAGCTATGGATTACATGGCCATGTCACAGAGTTTGGAGGTGGTACATATTTTGGACACAAAACCATGAGCCTATTCTGGAGAGTGGCCAGAATTCAGGAAGAAAACAGGAACTTAGGAATACAGTACATGTTGTCCATCGATAAGGCAACCTGCAATCCATTCCTAAAATGGGTAGGATGAATGCTGGGAAGCTTTCTACTAGACAGGACACATCCATTGATTCATTCTCTTTTCTAATGTCTACAACCACGGACACAGTGGGATACACAGACATAGAAACACTCGCCTTGTCAAAAGACTTTCTAGAAACATTCCACTCCAAACCAAGCAAGCCGCCTTCCCTACCTATTCTCAGAATATAAGACAAAACCACAAACTCACACCCACACTGAAAAAGGCACCTGCTTCCCCAAAGTAAGTCTGTGACTATCCAGAGTGTCCTCTGAATGGTGGGATATACTATGTTCCCCAGAAATGGCCTGTCCTTTCTCAGATCTGGTCTCCTTGGCCAACTCTGTGAAATATCAGGAGCCCGCGGTGAGCCACTTCTTGCTTTCTCTGGAAAGGCCAGTCTTCAAACTTTCCTGGCATTTGGCCATCCTCACATCAGTAGGTACCAAGAAAGACTGACTCTGTCCTTGGTAAATTTAAACAAGTGATCCCACTGTACTGGGAATTGGACTGCTTCTGGATGCCTGACTTCCTGGATCCCAAGTTCACAGAGTTCCATCACCAAGGAAGTGAGGTGAGGTCACTTCCTTCAGGAACTGAATGAGGTGACTGCCTTAGCAACCACTTTTTCCGAACAGTTGCTTCCATACTTCCTCTGACACTTTCACAAGTTAGATAGGTATCTCAACCATAGGAACCCAGGAACAGCTCTCCATAAAGGCCTTGGTTGGTCCATCTTTTCTACATTAAGGAGAGAGGGTGAATGAGACACAACCCTTCATCCTTACCAGGTTGTTTTCCATGGAATATGACTTTTGCTCTCTCACCTCCTTCATAGTTGCCTACATGTTCTCCAGGGATCATTTCTGCATGGACCTTTGAGGTTTTCAGCAGGTGGAAGATCCACTACATTCCTGTATTGTAAGACCAACTCTGTCCCTGCTGTTCTGTAATGTTAGATTGAGGGAACAGTGTATGGTTAGGGTTAATAACATGTGTGATTTCGGTTAGGAATCATTCTGCTGGATGAATAATGGTATTGGGAACCTGCGATATGTATGAGAATATATAGGTGAAATATATGTATAAAAACAGAAATCTAGGTAAGATTTGAAGCCCAAAAGAGCATTGGGCCCTTGATTGGAATACTTAGCTTTGAATTAGGTTGTGCACAGATGTGTCAGATTAATCAATATACAATGGCATAGGACCTTGTACCTTCGATGATTGAATGTCGAAGAGAACATCCAGTCAAAAAGGGATAGTCGGAAGTGAAAGGTTAATAAAATAGGTATTTGTCACTTCCTGGGAAGAATTTTGTGTTTATTCCGAGCATAATGTAGTTGTAAAAAAAAAAAATGATTAAATTAAAAAGACACCTTGAAGAGCATCAATGAGAGAGTGAGAGGACCAAAAAAAGTGGTTTGAGTCTTGGTTCACCTAGTCCCCCTGTTTGACTACTTTTTTATCAACCCTGGCCTGTCCGATAATAATCTCCATATTATTGCTAACTATAAAACCCTGTTTGCTCAACCGTGTAATTTCTTTTCTCTAAGCTCAAATTGGACAAGTTAAACTTATGGTAATACCCCACTAGCAGACATAGAATGTGACACCCCCCAATGATCACTTTTATGATTAAAAGTAGCTAGAAGAAGAAGTGGGGAATGAAAGATTAATAAAATATGTACTTGTCACTTTTTTTTTTCTGTATGCTTAACAAAAGACTGTTGAAATCTTGAGAACTGTTTGCTAATCTTGTTCCCAGAATGTCCTGTCCCCAAATGCCAAACTGCAGAATGTACTCCCTCACCCGGTTGAATGCAAACCGCCCACTCTCCCTCACCCATCAATAAACTTCGCTCCCTGCCCTCCCCAAAGAAAGTATATAAGCTCTGCTTAAGCTCTTCTCAGGGCTCTCTGCTCTATTCAAGTGAGCTCGGACCCTCTGCATGCTGACCCCCTATAAACCCTTTGCTGTTGCATGAGATAGTCTTTTGGTGGTCTCTTCCTCCGAAGCTCGCCCAATGTTTACTTTGATGATTGGGTGTAGAAAAAAACATTCAGTCAAAAAGGGATAGTCGGTAGGATTAGGAAGATAGTTGTTAGTTTTAGGAAGAAGAGTGAGTATAGGTTTTGGAAAAAAAATATTCTTTATCAATAGGGTTTTGTTTAGAGTTTGAATGTAAATGTTAGCCCATGTGAAGAGTCAGTCAAAATAGTGAACCGGAGAAAATATGTAGGAAAACAGATATCAATAGAGATATTACGAAATAAGGCAAAGTATAAAGTGGGTGATAGGATTAGACATTTTCAATAGGGTTGAATTTTAATATATGATCTTAGGAGAAACCAATATGTAGTCACTAATTGGATTGATATTTGAGAGCATTAGGCAACCTGGACATGGCTGTGTTTAGTAATCCATGTTCATTTTCAATTTAGGCTTTGGTACAATAATAAGTGTGAACCTTGCATTTTGTGTCCAGAATATCACTGTGATAAAATGTATATGTAGATCAGGTGACATGAGTAATTTTTCCATCATTTCTGGGAGCAATATTTTGAAGATTAATAAGTTAGTATTGGGGGTACAAAGACGTCTACCTTGTGTCTATGAATATAGAGCTAATTCATGAATAGACCATACTGTTAATAAATAATATAACTGGTTCCACTTTATATAATGCATTGGATTCGTATCTTAAAATATATAAGAAATCTTATATTGATATACATACATTCATTCCAACTAGTAATACATCTAATGGTAAAATTAAGGTTATGGTTTATCATGAAAAGTGTGTGAGTTTTGCTTCAAAAGTGATTATGGAAATCAAAAATAATGTGTTTGGAAAGAAGTCTCATGAAAAGACCAGTCAAGAACCATGAAAAAATACATGTGTTCTGAAGCAGGAAGTGATTGAAAGTGAAACAAATGCCTCTAAATTCGCGAACTTGTGGATGAAATATATGTCCTATTATGTGCATAAACTGAAGAAATAGTAATGTACCAGTTTTGAATAAAAATGAACGTCAAAATACACATCATGTCCCATAGGAATCAATTTGCATTGATGTTAACCTGGGTCAGTTACTGTATTAATTTTAGGATTTGTAGGCACCATTCACTGAAGATAGTTTTCAGTACTAGGAAACAAATATGTATTTCAGGTGGATGAATATTTCTGACGATAATCTTGTGAAAAGTTGATTATAAATTCACATATATGAATATGAATGAATTTAGGAAATGTATAATAAGACACATGTATTTCATATTTTGAAAAATCTGGAAAGTTTGTATATATATATATATATATATATATATATATATATACACACACACACACACACACATGCACACAGACATTAAAAAGTAGCAATATATATGCCAATTGAAATTCACCATGAAATATATATCATCCACAGTTTCAAAAATATTCATTTTACTGAACATGGATTTATGTATAATGTTGTTAAACTAGGAAGCTCACAGAGAGTTCGAATTTTAACTTCCAACAGCATTTAGGAGAAGTGATCTCTTCTCACAATGTGTATCTGCCAAGTCAACCACTTCACAAGAATGTATGTGTTGTACCTTGTAGGATTCTATATGTGCATATAAAAATACATGTGCAAATAGGCTACAGAGAAAGGGAGACAGGAATTCACATATTTGTTAACTTTAAAAACACATGGAGAACAATTTCAACAAAAGTTGACTAAATTTATAACTCCTACACTACATAATGCAAAAGGCAAATTCAACTATACACCATGCCTCCACTGAACTGCTTGTATTTCTATTCTGTTTGGATTATTATTCTCCATCATATTAGGATAAGTATTCAGAGTCTAGTAGGCTAAGGGTTAGTGTCAGGGATTCAGTATTTCGAATGGAAAATTGGAAAAGGTATCCAATGTGTATGTAATTATGTGCTATGAAAAATCTTCCCACTCTTATCCAGAACAATGCCTTGACATTACCTTTGCCCCAAGTAAGAAACAATTACAGGAGAAGAGTTCGAAAATCTGTATATATATATATATATATATATATATATATATATATATATATATATATATATATATATATATGGAATGCAATATGCTCAGTTGTTCACAAACTTGGAGGTGGTAGATGAGTTTACAAAAGTAACGAACAGGGTAAACCCTCCACAAAAATGGAGCTTTGCTGGCCTAAAGACTTCTTGAGAAACTGCCTCTGAGGTTGGGAACTTGAAATATATGTTGTTGTCAGGAACTTAATCTTCATTTGTGGTGAGACAATTAAAGCTGGATCTGCATCTATGTGACCTGAAGGATCTTGTTTCTTATTTTCCAATGAACATGAGACAGCAGTGCTGAATTCTCTCTTTGTAGGTAAACTGTGGCCACTGGGGGCTATGTGTCTCCCTGTGAGGACTCTGAAACCATTTTTTCATCCTCCAATTTTCGTGGTGTTTCTTGCTGCTGCACTGGGAGTTTGGTATTTGCTTCGTGAAATACAAAGATTTCAACTGGGACACAGTGCTAGAGGGAGTTCTGTCATGTGTGGTGTGTCAGGGTCTTCAAGAGAATGCACCAACCAGGCCTCTATCTCACATAGCTTGCCCCCTTGACCATAGCAACCGGATTCTGAACATTGCCCTGAAAACTCTCCATATAACAAGATGCATTTACATATAAGGGTTTGCTGGCTACACTATGTCAGTCACAAGCTATTTGGAAGCCAATGGCAGGTCCACATGACTCCACCACAGATGTTTTATCACACACCTGCACACCACTACTCTAGGCCCACTACTCAGGAGGCTCCAACTTACTGGCATCACTGTTCTTCAACATTTTCATGAAACCCAGTCAATCAAGGCACTGTATTGTATACTCATGATCAGCAACAGGACATCCAAAGTTTCTCCAGTGCCACCTGGTCATGGGAATTTCAAAAATTTGATGGTATTCATCTAGCCATTTTTCAAGGATGAAGTTGGAGGCACTGTGGGTTTCAATTCATTCAGGAACCACTAAATGGTGACGAAGTTCATTTCAATGAATTCTCTGGACAACACTCACAGGAAAGGCTTCCCAAAGAGTGGCCAAAAGATCACATGAAGCCAGGCACATTGAACTGTACAATGTGAGGTCCATGTGTGTTTTGACTCTCAACTATGGCTGCCATGTTTTTCATAATAAAATCATGTGATATCCTGGCTGAGATTCCCAGTGCTCTGTGGAAAACCAACCTGGGAGTAGATTTCAGATTCCAAGCGTGAATCTCATGCGTGGCCTCCTAAAATCCCAACTCAATTCATGGCAATACTACTCTGAGGTCAGTTCCAGAACTCAGTCTATAAGGGGAATCACCCAAGAGTGAAGCCCTGGTGGTCCGAGTCATCTCTTCCAACTGCCACAAAATGACCACAATTATAACCAAAACACTCCCACATGGCCCTCATTTTCTTCCATATAGACATCCATCATAACTTCTGGCAAGAGGTTTCCATAAGTGGCGCAGCTCAAGACAGTGTCCAATATAAGCTTCCTTGTCCCTCATTTGCCTAAAGTAAGTGTGGCCTGGACACTCTTCCTGTCAACCAGGAGTGATCAAATAGGCCTGCCATTAATACTGCTCTGAGTCTACTATTTGAGGCCTACTGACTGTCAGGTATAGATTCTTTATGTGTTTTGTAGTCATGAGAAAACACTACCACATCTGCAGGGCTTTGAAGAACTCATTTTACCCAAGAGTCCATAATCACACTTGATGGAGGTCAGGAACCTAACAGAGGAAGGTGAGAGACTTCATCCACAATGACTGATCTTTTTGAATTTTGGTTATGGATGCACACATGGGATCTTTCTTTAGATCCATCAGGTGCTGACAATCTAAGCCCCAGCTTCACCGAGAGCCAAGAGGCTGATTCAGACACATCCATTTCCAAAGAAATTAAGCAAAGAACCACAGGTGATGCCCACTCATTTCCATTTGAATACTGTTTTCTTCAGGCTTCACAAAAAGGTGGCCTGAGCCAAAGACTTTCCTTACATTTAGGGCAATAGAAAAATAGGGAAGAAAATGACCCAAAGCAGGGTTTCTCCAATGAGACTTTCCTGGTCACAATGATATCTGAGTTTTCTGACATGCTCCCCTTCCCTTCAGCTCTCCAGTACATGGCCATGTGACAGAGCTTGGAGGTGCCACATAGCTTGGACACAAAACTCTGAGCGTATTCTGGAGAGTGTCCAGAATTCAGGAAGAAAACAGGAACTTAGAAAGATTGTAGGTTTTGCCCATTGATAAGGCTAGCCGCAATCCCTTCATAAATTGGCAGTATGAATGCTGGGAAGCTTTCTACTAGACAGAACACATCCATGATGCATTCTTTTTCTAATACCAAGACCACAAACAGAGTGGGATACACAGTAATAGAAACACTCACCTTGTCAGAGGACATACTAGATAAAGTCCTCTCCAAACCAAACAAGTCGCCTTTCCTACATATTCTCAAACTCACACCCACACTCAAAAAGGCACCACCTTCCCCAAAGTAGGTCTGTGACTATCCGGAGTGTCCTATGATGGGTGGGATATACTATATTTCCACGAAATGCACTGTGCTGTCTCAGTTCTGGTCTCCTTGGCCAACTCTGTGAAGTTGTCAGAAGTCACTGGTGATCCACTACCTGCTTTCTCAGGAAAGGCCCCTCTTCTTAGCTTTCCTGGCATTTGGCCATCCTCACATAACTAGGAACCAAGAAAGACTGACTCTGTCCTTGGTTTACCCAAACAAGTGAGACCACTGGAACTGGGACTGGAACTGGCTGTGGTCTCCTGGCTTCCTGAATCCCAAGTTTAGAGAGTTCCATTACCAAGGAAGTTATGTGAGGTAACTTCCTTCAGGAAGTGAATGAAGTCACTGCCTTGGCAAACACTTTGTCCTAACAGTTGCTTCCAAGGGTCCCATGAGATGGAGGGTGCACCTACTTCCTGTGACATTTTCACAAGTTAGAATGATATATCAACCATAGGCACCTGGGAACAGCTCTCCACACAGGCTTGGTTTGGTCCATCTTCTCTACATTAAGAAGAGAGAGGCTGATTCAGACACATCCCTTCACCCTGACCAGGTTGTTTACGATGGAAGTTGACTTTTCCTCCCTCAGGTCCTTCATTGCTGCCTACATCTTCTCCATGGATTATTTCTGTATTGACCTTTGAGGTTCTCAGCAGGTGGAAGATCACCTACACTCCTGATTGTAAGACCAACTCTGTCCTGCTTTTCTGTAAAGTTAGATTGAGGGAACAGTGTATGGTTAGGGTAATAACAGGTTCGATTTGGGTTAGGAATCATTCTGCATGATGAATAATGGCAATGGGAACCTGTGATATTTACAAGAATATATAGGTGAAATATAAGTATGAATACAGAAGTCTAGGTAAGATTTGAAGCCCAGAAGAGCATTGGGTCCATGATTGGGATACTTAGCTTTGAAATACCTTCTGCACAGATGTCTCAGATAAATCGATAAAAAATGGCATAGGAACTTGTAAATTGGATGATCAAATGTAGAAGAAAACATCCACTTAAAAAGGGTAGTTGGTAGGATTGGAAAGATAGTCAGTAGGTTTAGGAAGAAGAGTGAGTATAGGATTTGCTCCAAAAGTTCTTTAGCAATAGGGTTTCTGGTAGAGAATGAATGTAAATGTCAGCACATGTGATGAGTCAGTTACAATGATTAACTGGGGAAAATATATAGGGAAGCAGATATCAATAGAGACAGGAAGAAATCAAGCAAAGTATAAATTGAGTGATAGGATTAGACATTTTCAGCATGGTAGATGTTGAATATACAATCTTAGAAAGAAACAAATATTTAGCAACAATAGGATTGACATTTGAGAGCATTAGGCAATCTGGACTTGGATGTTTTTAGTAATCCATGCTCACTTTCCATTTAGGCTTTGGTACAATCATAAGTGTGAACTTTGCATTTTGTGTCCAGAATATTACTGTGATAAAGTGTATATGTAGATCAGGTGACATGAGTATTTCTTCCACCAATTATGTGGTCAATATATTGAAGATGTATAAATTAGTATTGGGTGTACAAATAGGTCTACACTGTGTCTACAAATATTGATAAAATGAATGAATAGACAATACTGTGAATAAATAATATAACTGGTTCCAACTTTAAATTATGGATTGAATTGATATCTTAAAATATAGAGGAAATCTTATATTGATATACATACATTCATTACAACCATTTATAGATCTAATGGTAATATTAGGGTTATGATTTGTCATGAAGAGTGTGTGAGGTTTGCTTCAACATGATTATTGAAATCTAAAATGAAAAGTATTCTCATGAAAAGACCAGTCAAAAAACATGGAGGAATACATGTGTACTGAAGCAGGAAGTGATAGAAAGTGAAACAAATGCCTATAAATTTGCAAACTTGTGAATGAAATATTTATCCTATGATGTGCATAAACTGAAGAAATTGTCATGTAACATTGTTGAATAAAAATGAACGTCATAATACACATCATGTACCATAGTAATCTACTTGCATTGATGTTAAAGTGGGTCAGTTACTGTAGAAAAATTAGGACTTCTATGCACCATTCACTGAATTTAGATTTCAGTACTAGGAAACAATATGTATTTGAGGTGGATGAATATTTCTGAGAATAATTTTGTGAACATTTGATTATAAATCCACATACATGAATATGAATGCATTTAGGGATTGTATAATAAGACACATATATTTTATATTCTGAAAAATCTGGAGAGTGTGTGTGTATATACACACACACACACACACACGCACACGCACACGCACAGACAATAAAAGGTAGCAATATATATGCGAATCGAAATTTATCATGAAGTATATATCATTCACAGATCCAAAAATATTCATTTTACTGAACATGGATTTATGTATTGTCTTGTTCAACTAGGAAGCTCACCCATAGTTTTAATTTTCAGTTCCAACAACGTTCAGGAGGAGTGATCTCTTTTGACAATTTGTATCTGCCAAGTCTGCCACCTCACAAAAGTGTACATGTGTTACCAGGTAGGATTCTATATGTGCATACAAAAATACATGTGCTGAATAGGATACAGATAAAGGGAGACAGGAATTCACGTATTTGTTATCTTTAAAACACACGGAGAACTACTTCAATTTAATATTGACTTGATTTATAACACCTACCCTTTATCATACAAAAGGTAAGTCCAGCTATACACCATGCCTCCTCTGAACTGCTTGTATTTCTATTCTGTTTTGGTTATTTTGCTCCATCAATTTAGGATTGCCACAGTCTGGCTGGGCACAATTCAGGAGCCACTTGTCAAAAGCTAACTTTATTTTTAGAACCACACACGCCAAAAAATAGCTCCTCGGGAAAAACACTCAGAGCACAACTGCCACCACCGGCTTCCCACAAGGTCTCAACCTCCTCACTCCTCCTGCTGTTGAGGTCGATTGGCTGGGTTGTTTGAGCAGAGCCAAAATAGGCCCCCAAGAAGCAGCTCCATAATTTGAAAGGGTGGGGAAACAGCCCAATGGGCATCACCGCAGAGGAGCCAATCAGCTAGATGTTGCTGGGGCCGCTGTGAGCCAACCATCAGCTGGCAGTCTGAAAGTTTGCTTTGGCCCCTTGGGCTGTGGCTCTCAACATCTAACCCTCTCTGTTTAAACAACAAGCATGTGGCTTAGGGACCGTGCCTGCCTTAGGTTGTCCAATAGTACATATGGTCCTTACCCATTATCGAATGAGCTGACCTCAAGGTGTCAGCCTCCTGTCTTAGATTGGTACCATTGTAATTGGATCTTACCAATCACTGACTACAGGTCCAGTATACATCCACACCTGTGGAGAGGTCTTTGTACCAGGGGCGGGTGAGGTTCTTTGCCTCATCTCTGTTGGCACCCAAATTTTAGCTGAACGACCATGACAAGCAGAAGGGAGGAAGATACACCAAGGCAATTGATGGCTCTTTTTGAAAAAATTGTACCACCGATGACATCATCAGAGAAATACCCCAACACTACCACAAGTCTCTGCACCAACAGATAGTTCACAATGCATGCAGGTGAGTTCACAATGCATACAAGTGATACATAGTCCAGGCAAGTTCTGCAAGCAGTTCAGTGATGGCTATTGCAGAAGCTGTATATTGGTTTTATCTTTGTCTTCACATGCACTGGGATGAAGTTAGAAATTCTGGCAACAATGCCTAAAGAAAGAATTATGTAACATTCCAAAAGGCACTAAAAGAAAACAATTTTCTTAACAATTTACATTGTCTCGAAGAGAATTATTAAATATAATGCAAAGAAAAGGTGGATCCAACATGGCGGCGGGCAGAGAGGCTGCGCTTTTAATGCACTCACAGTGATGGGGTCATAAAGTCGCAAGGATAACTCTTGGATTCTACCAACGGAGATTCTCCTAGCAAAATTCCACTGAAGGGAGACCGCCCGGGAGCTACTAGAATTTTTTTGAAGCGTCTGTGTGACCCGGACGAGCGGGACCCTGCCACTAGACGCAGAGTTCGAGATTCACCAGCCACAGTCCGCGCACCGCGGGCACAGCTGCAGATCCATCCACCCGCCCGCAGCCAAAGTGACTGGGTCCTGCTAGACGCTGAGACACAGCTTGGCAGGAAGAAGTCTTTAGCCACGCCTCCATGTGCCAGGAGCTGAGGCGAACCAGGCCGGGCCAGTCCCACCCCTCCTCTCGGTCAATCCGGCAAGAAGCCTGGGGCCCGCCATAGCAGAGAGTTGACGTCATCGGAGTTCGGCTGGCGAAATTCCTTCCCAGCAGAATCCACTTTAGCAGGTGCGTGACTCCCCATACTGATACAAGCAGCCAGGAAACTTCATTGACTTCTCAGGGGTCATGTCCGTAGGGAAGCAGAGGGGAGCCCAGACCCCAAGGCCCCCATATCACCAGTGGTGACCCCTAAGGTCTTAGCCGCCAGTTTACCACAGCACTGGGGCTTAAAAGGGACACTCGGTGGGGCTGCAAGTGTAACTAGATCTCTGGAGAATCACTTCTGGGAAACAGGACCTGGCTGGCAGGCTGACAGGAGGAAGGGGGTTAAGAGCTGGAGAAGTGAAATGGCTCTGGACTGACAAGTCTGAGAAACACCCAGAAGACGCCGTACAGGGATAGCTCTCGGCAGGTAGAGAGCAGACACTCCGCTTGGAAGGCACAGCTCTGCCTAGTGGAAGAGAAGAAGGTGGATCTCTAAGACTTTAATTTTGTTGTTGTTGTTGTTGTTGCTGTGTTGATATTTTTTTCTCTCCTTCTTCTCTCCCTGTTCCTTTCCCCCCTTTTCCTTCTCTCTTTCTATCCCATTTCAAGTTTTATTGTTCTTTTCATTCCCCTCTAATCTATCTCTCCCTCTATCATTTTTTCTTTTTAAGAGCACCTTCATTCTCCTACCGCCCAACTCTCATCCCAAGCATTACATCTTCCATTGTGTGTAATTGTCTAAATGCAAATAGGTGAATGTCTCGAGGCTGTCTATAAGACTCCTAAATACCTAGCTACTACCAACACCCTGATCCAATTGCCTGGTAGTATCCACCTTCAGTGGAGCAATTTCTAAAGTGGCCAAGTCATACTAACCATTGTACCACCAGAGCACCCAACCTAAACATATAGTCCTAAGAACAAACAGCAAATCATTATATGCATACAGAACCTAGAAGCCTTATATGAATTGAATGAATCAGCTTTAAAGTAAAACAAAGCCCAAAATTTCTAGGCATAATCTCCCACCACAAAAGAGAAACAACAGAGATATACAAAGCCAAAACAAATGTATAGGAGAAAGCAGTTACAAAGCAGTCAAACAGAGCTGGAAAGCAACGTGAACAATATGAAAAAACAAGGGAAAAAAAGGGTTACGAACAATGCAGTACAATCTAAATATACAGGAGGACCTAAAGAATCAGAAATATGGACAGGAAAAGAAATCAAGGCATTCCTAATTCAGATGGAACGGAATATTAGAGAAGACATGAGACAGCAAATCCAAGCATTGAAAGTATATTTTGAAGAGGAACTAACCACACAAATTAAATCCACAAAGAATGAGCTTTATCAGGAGATAGAGGTGTTAAAAATAATCAAGTTGTAATCATAGAAATGCAAGAAACCGTAAATCAGATTAAAAGTGCTAATGAGAATATTACAAACAGACTAGATCAAGTAGAAGTCAGAACATCAGATAATGAAGACAAAGTATATCAACTTGAAAAGAATATAGTCAACACAGAAAAGATGCTGAAATCAAACATATAACACAAAACACAAGTGTGCACACATAATATAATACATACAACACATGACATAATATTAAAGGCCTTATGACTTTTTACAGGTGAAATCTCCATTGCAATGTCTAAAAACTCTATTGTCCAAAAATAGAACTGATCAGCAAAACATTAACCTAGGTCTGTATGAGCTAAAAAAAAAAATAAATAAAACTTCATGATATGAGAAAGGGCAATAATAAAATAGATGTTGAAAAAAACATTCTGGTTCTGTCACAGATGTAAGAACAGCCAAACCGGAGTTCTGGATATCAGCTCTTATTGATTTGAGCCAAATCATCTTATTTTTGGTCTGTAGAAATCTCTTTAGTTAATCTCTCTGGAATCCAAATTGGCTACTCTTCTCCCTGTAGAAACACAAAAACAGACCCCGGACTCCAGACAATTACTGGGTCAGGACCTTTCCATTGTTCTGTTAGAATATCCTTCCAAAGTACCTTGGGCTTATGTACATTATTTGGACATATATGCCTTTCTGCAGCACTAAACCCTGATGAACCCAAATTTAAAAAGTTTAGAGTAAAAGGGTTATTTTAAGTTTATCTTTGGGGAATATATACCCCTTCCCAATTCCTTCTTTTTGCTTTAATATGTATGTTTTAATAGTTTGATGTGATCTTTCAACTATGCCTTGTCCCTGTGGATTGTATGGGATTCCTGTTATATGAGTAATGCCAAATGATGAGCAAAATTGTTTAAAAGAGGTAGAAATATAACCAGGGGCATTATCTGTTTTTAACTCTTTTGGAACGCCCACAGTGGCAAAATTTTGTAAGCAATGAGCTATAACATCTTTAGTTTTTTTCTCCAGCAAGAAGGGAGCCCATCAAAAATCCAGAAGAAGTATCAACTGTAACATGCAAATATTTTAATTTTCCAAATTCTGGCAAGTTTGTGACGTTCATCTGCCAAATATGGTTAGGTATCAATCCTCTAGGATTGACTCCAAGATTAACTTGTGGTAAAAAGGTCACACAATTTTGACATTGTTTTATTATTTGTCTAGCTTGTTCCTTAGTTATTTTGAAATGCTTTTGTAAAGTATTAGCATTGACATGGAACTTTTTATAAAAATTTATAGCTTCTTCTAGTGTAGACAAAATATGTATGTATGTCATGTGTTGTTTTATCTACTAAATAATTGCCCAAACTAAGGGCTCCAGGAATTCCTGTATGTGTCCTGAAATGTCCTATAAAGAACGGATCTTTCCTGTCCCAGATTAGACTTTGTATAGTGGAAAGCAAAGAGAAAAGAGTAGAGGAAGGGGAAATCCTTCCACCATCTTCAAGTGATACTATAGCAATAACTATATACTGATTATCGGAAAATAAATTAATTACAGATGCTTTAAGCATCACAAAAGCTTGTAATACTGCATTAAGCTCTACATTTTGAGCTAATTGTTTTCGTACTAAAAATGTAAATGTTTGATCAGGTGTAACTATTACTGCTGTACCATTATTTGACCCATCAGTGAATATATTTGTAGCATTTATAATAGGTGTTTTTCTTCTCATTTTTGGAAAAATTACATGATGTGATGACCAAAAAGACAATAAAGGATTAGATGGTAAGTGGTTATCAAATGAAACATTAGATTTGCACATGATTATTGCCCAAGTATTTAACTAATTATCTAACTCATCAATTTGATTCATAGTATATGGAGTAATAATTTTATTGGAAGACATTCCAATCAGTCCCTTTGCTGCTTTTATTCCTTTGAGTATTAATTGTCCTAAAGCCTCAGTATACCTAGTAAAAATAGTGTTAGGAGAACAAGATAAATGTATTCATAATAATGGACCTTCTTGCCAAAAATACTTCTGTAGGAATATTTTTTTGGTGGTAGTACAATAAATAATAAAGGCATTCTTAAATCAATTCTATCCAATTGAATATTTTCCATACATTTTTCAATGATTTTTAATGCCTTTCTTGCTTCAGGTGTTAACATTCGGGGTGCATTTGGATCTGATAGACCTTTTAGGATATCAAATAAAGGTTCAAACTCTCCTGTTGGTATACCTAGATAAGGCCTTATCCAATTTATGTCTCCTAATAACTTTTGAAAGTCATTAAGTGATTTGAGTTGATCTATTCGTATTTGAATTTTTGGTGGATGGACCATGATTGAGGATAAAAGAACTTCTAAATAATTAATTGAAAAATTTAATTGTACTTTATCTATTGCTATCTCTAGTTTATAATTTTTTAATAAGTTTGTAAGTGTGGCATAACATTCTAGCAATGCGTTTTTAGCTTTCTGTGCTAATAATACACCATCCATATAGTGAAATATTTGTAGTTCAGGATTTTGATTTCTAAGTGGCTGGATTAATTTGTTAACATAAATTTGACACATAGTTGGACTGTTAGCCATCCCTTGAGGGAGTACTTTCCATTTGGATCTCTGATCAGGACCTTCATGATTCAGTGCAGGGATAGTAAATGTAAACCATGGACTATCCTCAGGATGAATTGCAATTGAATAAAAACAATCATTAATATCTATAATTAAAACATACCAGGTTTTTGGCAAAGCAGAACATTGAGGAATTCCCAAATGAGCAGGTCGCATAATAACCGTCTCATTATTAATGGCTCTTAAATCTTGCAATAATCTCCATTTACCAGATTTCTTTTTGATGACAAAAATAGGAGTATTATGGGGAGATACAGACGGTTGTATATGTCCTTCCGCTAATTGTTGTTTTACCAGGTCATGGGTTGCTTGTACCTTTTCTTTAGTCAGGGGCCACTGAGGAACCCATACTGGTATTTCTGATTTCCAAGTAGTTTTTATTGTCTTAGTGGCCCTTTCTTAAAATCCAACCCATGTCTGTCTGTTCTTTGATCTATTTGTATTGGGGCTGCTATACCTTGTTCTTGTTTTTCTAATCTTTTTCCTTTCCTAAAACCTTGTCTAACCATAATTGTGGGTACATTTTGATTGATGTTATTTGTTAATGTCAAACCTAATCGATCTAGGACATCTCATCCCCATAAATTTATGTGAAGATGATCCATACATATGGCTGTTTAGTTCCTTCACATCCTTCAGGATCCTTCCAAACTAATACCATTGCTCTTCTATGGGGATTAGTCACCAATCCTAGGCCTTGAAGCATTTGAGTGTATTGTTGTAATGGCCAATGTTTTGACGAGAGATGATGCTAAGTTCTTGATGAGAGATGATGCAAAGTTCTGCATCTGTATCCAATAGCCCATTAAATTCATGTCCTTGAATATTTAGTTTTAGCATGGGGCGAGAATCTAAATTTAAAGAAACATAGCCCAATCTACACGTGTGGAGCCTAATCCCTTGGAACCTCTTTCTACAGCATGACTGAAAAATTTATCATGTAGGCTTGGTATTATTAGTAACTGTGCTATTCTGTCTCTTGGTGAAATTACAGATATACCCTTTGGAGAACTGGCTATAATTTTTAATTCACCTTCAATGGTCTACAAGCACGGACACAGAGAGATACACAGACATAGAAACAGTTGCCTTGCCAGAGGACTTACTAGACACAGTTCACCCCAAACCAAACATTCTGCTTTTCCTACCTATTGTCAGAACATGATACAAAACCACAAACTCACACCCATACCCACAAGTCACCTCCTTCCCCAAAGTAGGTCTGTGACTATCCAGAGTTTCCTCTGACTGGTGCGCCATAATATTTTCCCACGAAATGGCCGGTACTGTCTCAGATCTGGTCTCCTTGGCCAACTCTGTGAAGTTTTCAGGAGCCAGCTATTTCCTGCTTTCTCAGGAAAGGCTCCACTTCAGAGCTCTCCTGGCATTTGGCCATCCTCACATCAGTATTTACCAAGAAAGACTGACACTGTCCTTAGTAAATCCAAACAATGAGCCCACTGGGACTGAGACTGGGACTGGCTCTGTGTCCCGGGCTTCCAGTTCAGGGAGTTCCATCACCAAGTAAGTGAGGTAGGTCACTGCTGGCTTGTGGGAAGCCGGTGATGGCAGTTGGGTTCTGAAGGTTTTCCTCAGGAGCTGTTTTGTTTGGCATGTGTGGTTCTTAAAATAAAGTTCGTTTCTTTTGTCAAGTGGCTCCTGAATTTTGCCCAGCCAGACTGTGGCATTTGGAGGGCCGCAAGGGGAATGAGTGAGGGTAAGTGATAAGGTAAACTGCTCACCTCTGAAGGCAGGGCGAGAGGATGGGAAGCCATTTTAAAATTTCTCTTTTGTTTTGCTTCACTTTTGTTTTAAGTTGCCTGTCCCTGGAGATGGGTAAGATGGAAGAAAAACCACTCACATCTGAGGAACTGATTGAGAGAAAAAAGAGATGGACATTTCAGGAGGATAGAAAAGCTATTATAATGATTTTCTGTTGTTCCACTTTTGTTTCATTCTGGTTCAGTTTTGTTTGGCGATATCTTCTTGGGTTGTATTATAGTTATAGTAGAAATATTCAAGTAAAAGAGAAGGTCTCTCAAGCTAGTCAGACAGAGATAAAAATTCAATTAAAAGAGAAGGTCTCTCTAGCTAGTTAGACAGAGGAAAAAAACAGGTGATTGATCCTGATAATGTGTCTGAATCAGCCTCTTGGACCTGTGTGAGGCTGTGGCTTAGATTCTCATCACCTGATGGATCATTCCGTGTGTGAATCCATACCCAAAATGGCCAAATGAGCAGTCCCTGTGGATGAAGTCTCTTGCCTTCCTCTGTAAGGCTACTGACCTCCATCAAGTGAGAATACGCATCCTTTGTGTCAAATGAGTTCTTCAAAGCCCTGGAGAGTCTAGCACATAGGTTCTTTGGTTTTCTCATGACTCCAATTCACATAAAAATATCTATACCTGACAGTCAGTAGGCCTCAAATTGGAGAAGCAGAGGTGTATTAAGAGCAGGCCTATTTGATCACACCTGGTTCACAGGAAGGGTGTCCAGGCCACCATGACTTTAGGCAATGAGGGGCAAGAGAGCTTATTTTGGACACTGTCTTGGACTTCGCCACTCATGTAAACCTCCAGACAGAACTTAGTATGAGAGTGTATATTAGGAAGAAGATGAGGACCATGTGGGAGTGTTTTGGTTTTAATTGTGGTCATTTGTGTGGTAGTTGGAAGATATGACTGGGTACACCTGGGCTGAACTCTGGTGTGATTCCCCTTAAAGACTGAGTTCTGGAACTGACTTAGAGAAGTGTTATCATGAAATATGTTGGGATTTCAGTTGGTCACACATGAGAGTCGCCCTTGGAAACCGAGATCTAGGCCCAGGTTTGCTTTCCACAGAGCACTGGGAATCTCAGCCAGGATATCACATGGTTTTATTCTGAAAGACATGGCAGCCATATTTGAGAGTCAAAACACAAATGGACCTCACATTGTAGACAGCAATAGCCCTGGCTTCCTGTGAAATTTTGGCCACTCTTTGGAAGCCTTGCCTGTGAGATTTCTCGAGAGATTTCATTGAAATGAGCTTCCTCACCATTTAATTGTTCCTGAATGAAGTTAAACACACAGTGCCTCCAACATCATTCTTGAAAAATGGCTAGATAAACACCATGAAATTTTTGAAATTCCCATGACCATGAAAATGGTGTAGAACAGAGATGCCAGTAAGCTGGAGCCTGATGTGAAGTGGGCCTAGAAAAGTCGTGTGCAGGTGTGTGATAAAATATCTGTGGTGGGGCCATGTGGATCTGCCATTGGCTTCCAAATGGCTTGTGACTGACATGGTGCACCCAGCAGACCCTTCTATGTAAAGGCATCTTGTTATATGGTGAGTTTTCAGGGCAATGTTCAGAATCAGATTGCTATGGTCAAGGATGGGATTGAAGCCTGGTTGGTGCATTATCCTGCAGACCCTGACACACCACACGTGACAGAACTCCCTTTAGCACTGTGTCCCAGTTGAACTCCTTGTATTTTGTGAAGCAAATACCAAACTCACATTGCAGCAGCAAGAAACACATCGACAAGTGGAGGATTGCCGGATGGCTTTACAGTCCACACGGAAAGATTTTCCCCCCAGTGGCCACAGTTTACCTACAAAGAGAGAATTCAGCACTGCTGCCTCATGTTCATTAGAAAATAAGAAACCATGTCCTCCAGGTCACTTAGATACATACCTAGCTTTGATGGTCTCTCTACAAAAAAAGCTAAAACTCCTGACAACAACAAATATTTCAAGTGCCCAAACTCAGAGGAAGTTTCACCAGAAGTCTTTAGTCCAGCAGAGCTCCATTTTTGTGGAGTATTTACCTGTCCCTTACTTTTGGAAACTCCTCTGCCACCTTCAAGGTTGTGAACTCTTGAGCATATTACATTCCAGATATATACTCACAGATTTTCTAACTCTTCCACTCTAATTGTGTTTTACTTGGGGTGAAGGTAAAGTCAAGGCATTGTTCTGGATTAGAGTGCGAAGATTTTTGTGAAGCACATATTTACATACACATTGGATTCATTTTCCTATTTTCCATTCAAAATGCTGAATGGCTGACACTAACCCATACCCTACTAGACTCTGACTACTAATTCTAATATGATGGAGAAAAATAACCCAAACCGAATAGAAATACAAGCAGTTTAGACGAGGCATAGTGTATTGCTGGACTTGCCTTTTGCATTATACAGGGTAGGACTTATAAATCTAGTCAATATTTTGTTGAAATAGTTCTCCATGTGTTTTTAAAGTTAACAAATAGATGAATTCCTTTCTGCATTTCTCTGTAGCCAATTCAGCACATGTAATTTCATATGCACATATTGAATCGTTCCTGTTATCACATGTACATTCTTGTGAGGTGGCTGACTTTGCAGATACAAATTGGGAGAAGAGATCACTCCACCTAAACACAGTTGGAACTGAAAATTCAACCTATGGGTGAGCTTCATAGATGAACAACATGATAAATAAAATCATGTTCAGTATAATGAATATTTTTGGATCAGTGGATGATATACATTTCATGATGAATTTCGATTTCCATATATATTGCTACTTTTTAATGTCTGTGTGTGTGTGTGTGTGTGTGTGTGTGTGTGTGTACACTCTCCAAGTTTTTCATAATATTAAATATATGGGTCTTAATGTACACTCCCTAAATTCATTCGTATTCATGTATGTGGATTTATAATCAAATATTCAAGAGATTATTCTCAGAAATATTCATCCACCTAAAATACATATTTGTTTCCTAGAACTAAAAACTAACTTCTGTGAATGGTGCATACGAATCCTAATATTTCTACAGTAACTGACCCAGTTTAACACCAATGCAAGTAGATATTTATGGAACGTGATGTGTATTTTGATGTTCATTTTTAGTCAACACTTGTACATTACTATTTCTTCAGTTTATGCACATCATAAGATATATATTTCATACACAAGTTAGCAAATTTATAGGCATTTTTTTCACTTTCAATAACTTCATTCTTCAGAACACATGTATTCCTCCATGTTTTTTGACAAGACTTTTCATGAGACTTCTTTCTAAACACATTATATTCGATTTCCATAATCACTTTTGAAGCAAAACTCACACACTCTTCATCATGAAATATCACCCTAATATTACCATTAGAAGTATAACTGGTTGGAATGAATGATTTAATACCAATATAAGATTTTCTGTATATTTTCAGATATCAACTCAGTCCATTATTTAAAGCGGACCAATTATATTATTTATTCACAGTATGGTCTATTCTTGCATTATCTCTATATTCTTAGACAGATACTACACCACATTCTACCCCCAATACTCATTTATACGTCTTCAAAATATTGTTCCCAGAAATGGTGGAAGAAATACTCATGTCACCTGATCTACATATACATTTTATCACAGTAATATTCTGGAAAATAAAGCAAAGGTCACACTTATGATTGTACCAAAGTCTAAATTTAAAGTGAGCATGGATTTCTAAAAACATCCATGTCCAGGTTGCCTAATTCTCTCAAATGTCAATCCAATTGTTGACTACATACTTGTTTCTTTCTAAGATTATATATTCAAACTCAACCCTGTTGAAAATGTCTAATCCTATCACTCACTTTAAACTTTGCCTGATATCCTAATGTCTCTATTGATATAGGCTTTCCTTCATAATTTCCCAGTTCATCATTTTGACTGTTCATTTGTGCTGACATTTACATTCACTCTCTACCTGAAACCCAATTGCTAAATAACTTTTGGTCCAAATCCTATACTCACTCTTCTTTCTGAATCTACCGACTATCTCCCAAATCCTACTGACTATCCTTTTTTGAATGGATGTTCTCTTCGACATTCAATCATTCAAGGTACAAGGTCCGATGCCATTGTGTATTGATTTATCTGAGACATCTGTGCAGGACATAATTCAAAGCTAAGTCTCCCAATCAAGGGCCCAATCCCTTTCTGGGCTTCAAATATTACTTAGATTTCTGTTTTCATACATATATTTCACCTCTATATTTTTATAAATATTGCAGATTTCCAATACCATTATTCATCCAGCAAAATGATTCCTAACCCAAATCGAACAAGTAATTAACCCAAACCATATACTATTCCCTCATTCTAACTTTATAAAAGAGCAGGGAAAGTCTTGGTCTTACAATATAGGAATGTAGGGGATATATCACCTGCTGAAAACCTCAAAGGTCCATGCAGAAATAATCCCTGGAGAAGATGTAGGCAGCTATTAAGGACCTGAGAGAGCAAAAGTCATCTTCCATGGAAAACAACCCTGTCTGGAGAGGGGTTGTTTCTGACTCAGTGTCTCTGTTCCTAATGTACAGAAGATGGACCATTCCAGGCCTGTGTGGAGAGCTGTTCACGGGTGCCTATGGGTGATATACTATTCTAACTGGTGAGAGTGTCACGGGAAATAGGGACAGCATCTATCTCATGGGACCCTTGAAAGCAACTGTTAGGAAAAAGTGGTTGCAAAGGCAGTGACCTCATTCAGTTCCTGAAGGAAGTGACCTCATCTCTATTCCTTGGTGATGGAACTCTCAGAACTTGTGATCCAGGAATCCAGGTACCCAGAGCCAGTCCTAGTCCCAGTCCCAGTGGGCTCACTTGTTTGGATATTCCTAGGACAGAGTCAGTCTTTCTTGGTATCTATTTGTGTGAAAATGGCCAAATGCCAGGAAAGCTTTGAAGACTGGCCTTTCCAGAGAAAGCAAGTAGTGGCTTACCACAGGCTCCTGACAATTTCACAGAGTTGGGCAAAGAGACCAGATTTGAGACAGGACAGGCCATTTTGGAGGTACATAGTAAGGCTCACCAGTGAGAGTACACTCCGAATAGTCACAGACCTACTTGGGGGAAGGCGATGCCTTTGTGGTTTTTGTTGTGTGTTTGTGGTTTTATCTCATGTTCTGAGAAAAGGTAAGAAAGGTGGTTTGTTTGGTTTGGAGTGAACCGTTTCTAGTAAGTGATTGGACAAGGCAAGTGTTTCCATGTCTGTGTATCCCAATGTGTCTGTTGTTGCAGACATTAGAAAAGAGAATGCATCAATGTATGGGTCCTGTCTACTAGAAAGCTTCCCAGCATCAATCCTGCCCAATTTATGAATGGACTGTGGCTTGCATTATCGAAGGGCAACACCTACAAACTTCCTTAGTTCCTGTTTTCTTCCTGAATTCTGGCTACACTCAAGAATAGGCTCATGGTTTTGTGTTCAAGATATTTACCACCTCCAAGCTCTGTGATATGGCCATGTACTGGATAGCTGAAGGGAATGGCGAGCATCTCAGAAAACTCAGATATCAGTGTGACCAGTAAAGTCTCAGTGGAGAAACCCTGCTATGGGCCTTTTGCTTACCTATTGTTCTTTTGCCCTGAATGTCAGGAAGGGCTTTGCCTCACGCCACACATTTGTGAAGCCTGAAGAAACCAGTTTTCAAATGGAAATGAGTGGGCATCACCTGTGGCTCTTTGCTTAACTGCTTTGGAAAGGGATGTGTCTTAATCAGTCTCTTGGCCCTGTGTGAGGCTGTGGCTTAGATTACCAACACCTGGTGGATGTAAAGAAAGATCCCATGTGTGCATACAAAATCAAAATGGCAAAAATTGCAGTCATTGTAGATGAAGTCTCTCGCCTTTCTCTGTAAGGTTCCTGACCTCCATCAAGTGGGAATAGGGATCCTTTGGGTCAAATGAATTCTTCAAAACCATGCAGAGGCTAGTCCATAGGTGCTTCGGTTTTTTCTTGACTCCATTTCACATAAAGAATCTAAATGCCAAAGTCAGAATGCCTCAAATTGGAGAAGTGGAAAAGTATTAATGGCAGACCTGTTTGATCACTCCTGGTTCACAAGAAGGGTGTCCAGGCCACCGTGACTTTAGTCACACACACACACACACACACACACACACACACACACACACACACACATATATATATATATACTCTCCAGATTTTTCAAAATATGAAATATGTGTCTTATTTTACACTCACCAAATTCATTCATATTCATATACGTAAATTTATAATCAACTTTCCAAAGATTATTCTTAGAAATATTCATTCACCTGAAAAACATATTTCTTTCCTATACTGAAAAGTAACTTCAGTGAATGATGCACACAAATCCTAATATTTCTACAGTACCTGACCCAGTTTAACATCAATGCAAGTAGATTCCAATCGGACATGATGTGTATTTTGACGTTCATTTTTATTCAACACTGGTAGATTACTATTTCTTCAATTAATGCACATCATAGGATATATATTTCATCCACAAGTTAGAAAATTTATAGGCATTTGTTTCACTTAAATCACTTCCTGCTTCAGAGCACATGCATTCCTCCATGTTTCTTGACTGGTCTTTTCATGAGAAAAGGGATGGACAAGGCAAGGTAAGGCAACTAAGATAGCACCGAAGACACGGAAACAGTCCTATTTGGTTACAACCGGATTTAGAGGGCATTGCTTCTGTTGTAATCATTTAATCCCCTGCACCCCAAGTTTAAATTGTTTCAGAATTTTGTACCCAACATGTAAGGGAGGGGCTCAGAAGTTCACAGTCTGCAGAAGTTCATAAAAAGCAGTTTTTGTTTCTGTTTTTTTTTTTTTCTCTGTTCTGGGCAAGTTAACATTTTAAGGACACCGGGAATGGGGCAGAGCTATTTTCTTCTGTTTTTTTTCTCTCTCTGCCAGCTGTTACCATGAAGCCCAGTTGGTAACTTCTTTATCTTAGAAATGTAGCCATCTCTGTGAAGCATCAGCTCAAGCTCAGAGGCCTTGTTTACATATTGCCAGCATTGTGACTGACTCTTTCCAAACACATTATTTTTGATTTCCATAATTACTTTTGTAGCAAAACTAACATATCTTCATGATAAACCGTAACCCTAATATTAATATTAGATGTATCATTGGTTAGAATGAATGATTGTATATCAATATAAGATTTCTTATATATTTTCAGATATCTATTCAATCTGTTATTTAATGTGGAACCAGTTATATTATTTATTCACTTCATGCATTATCTCTATATTCAATGACACAGTGTACACCTTTTTGTACCCCCAATACCCATTTATATGTCTTCAAAATATTGCTCCCAGAAATAGTGGAAGAAACACTCATGTCACCACATCTACATATACATTTTATCACAGTAGTATTCTGGAGACAAATGTAAAGGTCACACTTGTGATTGTACCAAAGCCTAAATGGAAAGTGAGCATGGATTACAAAAAACATCCATGTCAAAGTTGCCTAATGCTCTCAAATGTCAATCCTATTGGTGACTACATTTTGTTTCTTCTTAAGATTATATATTCTAACTCAATTTTGTTGAAAATGTCTAATTGTATCACTCACTTTATACTTTGCCTGATTTTGTAATGTCTTTATTGATATCTGCTTTCCTACATATTTTCCCCACTTCATTATTGTGACTGTTCACATATGCTGACATTTACATTCACTCTCTAACCGAACCCCTATTGCTAAAGATATTGTTTTCCAAATCCTATATTCACTCTTCTTCCTAAACCTACCGACTATCTTCTTAATCTTACCGACTATCCCTTTATGACTGGATTTTCTCTTCTACATTCAAACATCCAAGTAATGTTCCTGCAAGCGTTGGAGGAAGAGATCACCAAGAGAGTGTCTCATGCAACAGCAAGGGGTTAATTGGGGGTCCAGCAAGCTGGGGCTCAGAGCTCACATGAATAGAGCAGAGAGCCCTGAGAACAGCTTAAGCAGAGCTTATATACTTTCCTTGGAGAGGGCAGGGACGGAAATTTATTGATGGGTCAGAGCGAGTGGGCGGTTAGTGTGAAAGTGGGTGAGGGAATACATTCTGCAATTTGGCAGTTGGGGACAGCACAATCTGGGAACAAGATTACAAACAGTTCTCAAGATTTCAACAGTGTTTTGTTAAGCATACAGAAAAACAGGAAGTTACAAGTACCTTTTTTATTAACCTTTCATTCCGCACTTCTTCTTCTTGTTACTTTTAATCATAAAAGTGATTATTGGGGCGTGTCACATTCTATGTCTGCTAGTGGGGTATTATAATAAGTTTAACTTGTCCAATTTGAGCTTGGAGTAAAGAAATTACATGGTTGAGCAAACATGGTTTTATAGTTAGAAATAATATGAGGATTATTATTGGACAGGCCAGGGTTGATAAAAGCGTAGATAACGAGGGGGACTGTGTGAACCAAGACTCAAACCACCCTTTTTGGGCCTCTCTCTCTCATTGACGCTTTTCAAGGCATCCTTTTATTTTACTCATAGGTTTTTTTTACAACCTCAGTATGGTTGGCATCAGAACAACATTCTTATATCAATGCAGCACAAAGGCCCCCTTCTCTCATGAAGAGGAGGTCCAACCCTCAACTGGTGTGTAAAACAAATTCAGATACAGATGTTAAAGATTCCTGCAAAGCTGTGATGGAGGTTTCTATTATCTTTAAGTTTTGGTCTCTTGCTGCTTCTATTTGGGTCATTTTTTGTGTACCATGGAGCAGGGCAGTGGTTCCTGTGATTACCCCTGCCGCAAATCCAATTCCTAATATGATGGCTAAAGTGAGGGATATATGTTCCCAGTGGAACCGGGTTGTATGCCCCCCTGTTTGAACTTCAAATGAACCTGGGTCATTATAGAGCAATCTGGGACACATCTTCACCATTACACAATTAATCAAATCTGTTGACCATTTCATGAAAACATAAACAATGTTTAAGTATATAGAATTATACTGTTGTAGGGACGGACAAGGCACGACACTTAAGATAGCACCAAAGACAGGGAAACAGTCCTATTTGGTTGCAACCAGATTCAGAGGGCATTGCTTCTGTTGTAATCAATTAACTCCCTGAACCCCAAGTTTAGGTAGTTTCAGAATTTTGTACCCAACATGAAAGAGAAGAGACTCAGAAGTTCACAGTCTGCAGAAATTCCAAAAAAGAAGCTTTTTTTTTCTGTTTTCTCCTCTATTGTGGTCAAGTTAACTTTTCAAGGACACCTGGGAGGCAGAGAGCTTTTTTTTTTCCTTTTCTTTTATCCCCCTGCCAACTGTTACCATGGAGCCCAGTTTGTAACTTTTTATCTTAGAAATGTAGCCATCTCTGTGAAGCCCCAGCTCAAGGCCAGAGGCCTTTTTCACACATTCTGTGAAAAACTATTAAGGGGGTGTCTAGCTTAGGAGTGCTGATTTTTCCAGCCAGTAGCCAAGTAGAACAGGGCAACAGAAAAAGAGGAAGTTAATCTACACTGACTCATTTATAGAGACTCTTTTGCTGAAAGTCCTAAAGTCATCCATGGTGAAGACTTCTGGAGAAGTTCAGTGAAGATTTTTCTGTGGGCTTGGTACAGAGGGGGAAGACGGGGAATGCGGGGGGTGAGAGCAGCTCCGTGGATCTGAGAATAAGGAAGGAGAAATGTAAAAAAATAATGGGAAAGGGTTTTGGGATTTTCCTAGCAACATAAATTGAGCAGTAGAACCGGTAGAGCAGAAAAAAAGACAGGAGGGAGTATCCCAAAAAGCCTGTGAGGGACTTTAAATTCTTAGTAACCTGTTTTCAGTGATGACAAAGAAACTTTAAAGGCCATTTTCATTACATCTTCGAGAGGGGTCTGAGGGTTCTCCTAAGCTGGTTTGAGCTTTGGGTTAGGTGGTAAGAGGATCTGGTGGGACCCGGTGTGGGCACTGACAGGAAAAGAGAGAAGTGAGTGGGTGGATGGGTACCTCAGTACCTGCTACCTCAGCAAGGGGGCAATGCTCTGAGAACCGGCAGAGGTTTCGGTTTTTGATCTAGTAATTGGAGAAGAGAAATCAGGTTTGCTGAGGTGGGACTGACAGCAGAGAGTATGGAGCAGAAGGCTGAGTTTGAGGAACTATTGGAGAAGCATACTTCAGGATGTGAGCGAAAGAGGAAAAAGGCCTTCACATAGGGGAATTTCCTTTCACACTTTTGAGCACTTTCAGAAGTTAAAAAGGTCACACAGAATTTGAGGATCTAGAGACTCCTCTGGGGGCCATCAGTTTGGGTTGTCTAAGTGGTAATATGGCCAATGCTGTGTACTGAATTTGATGAGGATTTTGGGTTCCACCAGGCAGCCCCTGTATGCTCAAATCCCCATGACTTACAGAAGAAGTCGGCTTTTCCCCCACACAGCCATGGCGGTTTGTGGCTTTGATAGTCTGCCGGGCAAACATACTAATATAGGCTAGCCAACCTGCATCTGGCTTGCCTGTCCCTACAACCATAATGTTTGTTTCCATTATCTATGGTACGGAAAGGATTTAATGGAATTTTAATGGGATCCTCTTCATCAGGGATATTCTAATAGGAAAGACCTATAGCCAGCTGACAAATGTCTGGGTGGAGAGATGGCCACCAGCCATATAGATGGCTGTATGCAAGATGGACCATACTTCTTGTCTAGTAGGATTTGTGATCAGCCATCGCTGCTGAAGGGGCTGATGAGCGTTAGGACTACGGGTGGCCAAGGAGAGAGTCTATAGCCTTACCCACGTGGCGAATATGCAATTTGAAAGGGTTAACAGTCTTTTCCAGTTTCCAGCCAGAGTCTGGACATGGCACAGGCTTGAGATGAGAGGCATGGATGCAGGAAGTGATTCCCTCTACTTTTACTGCTGTAGGTGCTATAAGTAGCACCTGGAATGTTCCTTTCCAGTGGGGTTCCAGGGATGACACCTGATGTCATCTTATTCAGAGGAAGTCTCTTTCTTGATATCAACGTGGATTCCCCTTGTCCCCAGGTTGGAAGCCAGTAGCCACCTGTTTCCACAGGTATAGCTGAGTTCTTAAAAGAGATTTAAGTCTGTCAAGCAAGGGTGTGTCGAAGGGATCCTTAGGTCTTAGAGTCGGGGTTAGGTCTCTTAGTGGAGGAGGGGCCCCATAGAGAATTTCATAGGGGGTGAGGTTACACAAAGAAACAAAGGGAGTATTTCTTGCATGAAACAGTGCATAAGGCAGGAGCATAGTCTAATCTTTTATGCCGGTCTCTAAGCTTAATTTCGTTAAGTTCTCTTTAATGGTTCTATTTATTTTTTTTATGTGTCCTGAGCTCTGGGGTCTATAAGCGCAATGTAAATTCCAATTAATCCCTAGGGTCCTGGCTAACCCCTGATTTTCCTGGCCCATGAAGGCTGTTCAATTATCAGACCATGTTACATTAGGCAGGCCTTGTCTTTGATAAATATCTTTCAGGAACTTCTTGACCACAATTTGTGCCGGTTTTCTTTTATTTTTTTGGTGGGAAAGGCTTCAATCCATCCTGAAAATGTATCTACAAAGACTAGGAGATATTTAAGTCCATATCTTGCTGGCTTAATTTCAGAAACGTCCACTTCCCAGATTTGTCCTGGTCTGGTTCCTCATAGGTGCTTTCCTGCAGGAAGCTTGGAAGGGTAAGCATTAACCAATTGACAGAACTGACAGGCTTTTGTTAACCATTCAATTATTTCCTTTCACTGTGAGTGAGTTAGTCTAAAACTCTGTTCTTGATCCTACAGTAATGCCTGCAGTTTTTTTGAACCAAGTTGATTGAGTTGATGTACATTTTTAACATAGTGTAGGGCTTTCTGAAATTCCAGGCTGGGCTCACTGAAGTTGAGGAGTTCATTGTCAGTGTTCTTAGATGTTTTCAAAAGCTTGCTGGTGCTCAAGGGTCCATTGGAATTGGGCATTCTCATTTAACAGCGGGTATAAAGGAGCAGCTAAGAACACAAACCCAGGTCCATAACCTGCTAAAGCCAGCAGTCCCAAGAAACTCTCTATGTTGTCTCCTGTTAAATGGGGGTGGTATCTGCACAACGGTTTGTTTCCTGGGCTCAGTGAGCCATCATTTACCGTGCCTAAGGGAATACCCCAGGAAGATTACTTCTTGCTGGCAAATTTGGGCCTTTTTGTCCGAAGCTCTCTACCTGAGTTGAGCAAGCTCAGATAATAGTGCTTGGGTCTCAGACTCACAGTTTTCTTTGGTGTTGGCTGCCAGTAGCTGGACATCCACATATTGAAGCAGAATGACTTCGGGTTGCATAGTTCTAAAGTTGTTGAAATGTCTGTGAAGGGCTTCATCAAAGAGAGTGGGGGAGTTTTTGAACCCCTGTGGGAGTCTTGTCCAAGTTAGTTGAAAAGACGTTCTGGTTTCTGGGTCTACCTACTCGAAAACAAACAGCAACTGACTATCTTTATGCAGAGGCAAGCAAAAAAAGCATCTTTTAAGTACAGAACAGTATACCATTTACACTCAGCCACAGCAAAGAGGTTATTGGGGGTCCAGCATGCTGGGGCTCAGAGCTCATTTGAATAGAGCAGAGAGCCTGAGAACAGCTTTAACAGAACTTATATACTTTTCTTGGAGAGGGCAGAAAGGGAAATTTATTGATGTGTCAGGGCGAGTGTGCGGTTTGCGTGCACCCGGGTGAGGGAGTATATTCTGCAGTTTGGCATTTGGGGACAGCACATTCTGGGAACAAAATTAGCAAACAGTTCTCAAAATTTCAACAGTGGTTTGTTAAGCATACAGAAAAACAGGAAGTGACAAGTGCCTATTTAATTAACCTTTCACCTAAGCAAAATGGAAAGTGAGCATGGATTACTAAAAACAACCATGTCCAGGTTGCCTAATGCTCTCAAATGTCAATCCTATTGGAGGCAACATATGTCTTTCTTCCTAAGATTATATATTTAACCTCAACCATGTTGAAAATGTCTAACCCTATTTCATTATACTTTGCCTGATTTCCTAATGTCTCTATTGATATCTGCTTTCCTACATATTTTCCCCAGTTCATCATTGTGACTGACTCTTCATATGTGCTCATATTTACGTTCACTATCTACCCAAAACCCTATTGCTAATGAAACTTTTGTCCAAATCCTATATTCACTCTTTTTTCTGAACCTACTGACTACCTTCCTAATCCTGCCGACTATTCCTTTTTGACTTAATGTTCTCTAGGACATTTAATCATCCAAGGTACAAGGTCCTCTGCCATTGCACATCGATTTATCTGAGATATCTGTGCAGAACATAATTCAAAGCTAAGTATCTCACTAAAGGGCCCAATGCCCTTCTGGGCTTCAAATCGTACCTAGATTTCAGGTTTCATACTTATATTTCACCTATATATTCTTGTGAATATCGCAGGTTCCCAATACCATTATTCATCCCGCAGAATGTTTCCTAACCCAAATAGAATATGTTATTAACCCTAACCATACACTGTTCCCTCAATCTAACTTCACAAAAGAGCAGGGACAGAGTTGGTCTTACAATACACGAATGTAGGGGATCTTCCACCTGTTGAGAATCTCAAAGTTTGATGCAGAAATAATCCCTAGAGAAGATGTAGCAGCTATGAAGAACCTGAGAGAGCAAAAGTCATCTTCCATGGCAAACCACCTGTTCAGGATGAAGTGATGTGTCTGAATCAGCCTCTCTTCTACTGATATAAAGAAGATGGACCAAACCAACCCTGTGTGGAGAGCTTCTCCTGGGTGTCTATGGTTGATATACCATTCTAACTTCTGAAAGTGTCACAGAAAGTAGGGGCAGCCTCCATCTCAAGGGACCCTTGGAAAGAAGTGTTAGGACAAAGTGGTTGCCAAGGCAGTGACCTCATTCCCTTCCTGTTGGAATTGACCTACCTCACTTCTTTGGTGATGTAACTCTCTGAACTTGGGATCCAGGAAGCCAGGCACTCAGAGCCAGTCCCAGTCCCATTCCCAGTGGACTTACTTGTTTGGATTTACCAAGGAGAGAGTCTGTCTCTCTTGGTACCTAATGGTTTGAGGATGACAAAATGCAAGTAGAGCTCTGAAGATGGGCCTTTAATGAGAAAGCAGGTAGTGGTCAGCACAGGCTCCATACAACTTCACAGAGATGGACAAGGAGACCAGACCTGAGACAGGACAGGCCATTTTGGGGGAACATAGTATGGCCCACCAGTCAGAGGACACTCTGAATAGTCACAGACTTACTTGGGGGAAGGAGGTGACTTTTTGAGTGTGGGTGTGAGTTTGTGGTTTTGTCTCATGTTCTGAGAATAGGTAGGAAAGGCGGTTTGTTTGGTTTAGAGTGGACTGTTTCTAGAAAGTCCTTTAACAAGGCGAGTGTGTTTCTGTCTATGTATCCCACTGTGTCCTTGGTTGTACACATTAGAAAACAGAATGCATTAATGGATGTATCCTGTCTAGTAGAAAGCTTCCCAGCATTCATCCTGCCCATTTTAGGAAAGAACTGCTGGTTGCTTTTCGATGGGCAACACCTACTATCTTCCTAAGTTACTGTTTTCTTTCTGAATTCTGTCCACTCTCCAGAATAGGCTCATGTTTTTTTGTCCAAGATATGTACCACCTCCAAGCTCTGTGACATGGCCATGTACTGGATAGCTGAAGGGAATTGTAAGCATCTCAGAAAACTCAGATATCAGTGTGACCAAGAAAGTCTCAGTGGAGAAACCCTGCATTGGGATTTGCTGACTTATTGTTCTGTTACCCTGAAGTCAGGAAGGTCTTTGCCTCAGGCCACCCCTTTGTGAATTTTGAAGAAAACAGTTTTAAAATGGAAGTGAATGGGCATCACCTGTGGCTCTTTGCTTAACTGCTTTGGAAAAGTATGTGTCTGAATCAGCCTTGTGGCTCTGTTTGAGGCTGTGGCTTAGATTATCAGCGACTGATGAATCTAAAGAAAGATCCAATGTGTGCATTCAAAACCAAAATGGCAAAAAGATCAGTCATTGAGCATGAAGTCTCTCGCCTTCCTCTGTAAGTTTCCTGACCTCCACCAAGTGAGAATAGGGATCCTTTGGGTCAAATGAGTTCTTTGAAGCGCTGCAAAGTTACTGTGGTTTAATAATTACTCCAAATCACATAAGGAATCTATACCTGACAGTCAGTAGGCCTCAAATTGGAGAAGCAGTGCAGTATTAAAGGAAGAACTATGTGATCAATCCTGGTTCACAGGAAGGGTGTTCAGGCCATCCTGAGGTTAGGCAAATGAGGGGCAAGGGAGCTTATTTTGGACACTCTCTTGGGCTGCGCCATTCATGGAAACCTCTAGCCAAAGGGTATAATGAGTGTATATATGTAAGAAGATGAGTGCCATGTGAGAGTGTTTTGGTTTTAATTGTGGTCATTTGTGTGGCGGTTGGAAGAGATGACTGGGTCCACCTGGTCTTGAACACTGGTGTTATTCTCCTCAGAGACTGAGTTCTGAAACTGACCTCAGAGAAGTAATTGCTTTGGAAAGAGATGTGTCTTAATCATGCTCTTGGCCCTGTGTGAGGCTGTGGCTTAGATTATCAGCAACAGACGGATCAAAAAAATGATCCCATGTCTGCATCCAAAACCAATATAGCCAAAAGAGCAGTCATTGTGAATGAAGTCTCTCACCTTCCACTGTAAGGTTCTGAAAGAATAAAAGAAATTGAAATTGAAATGTAAAGAACCAGGTTTTGTAAAGTTTCCAAGCTGCACTCAGAACCTGAAATTCCTGTGGCAGTTAAGACAATTCCTGGAACTGCCCATTAGATGTGTGTTGAAATCTTCCCTGACCACCTAGTTACTTAACAACCCCTTCCCAGAAGCCGTGCATCTCACCACGTATTCATCTCATGGCTTCAACCAATCAGTTTAAATGTATACCCCTTCTCAGGGTTGACCAATCACCCCCTGCCCCAACTTTTCCCGCCAATGAATGTGCTAATCATGTTTTAGAGTTGTTACTTGATTTTCCCGTGGTACATGATGATTTCCTAAAGGAGGCTATGATGTATGTAAAGTCCCTGAGCTCTCTAAAGAATGTATATAAACGCTGCTCAAGTTGTTCTCGGGGCTCTTTGTTCTTTGCTCCTCTGAAGGGAGCTCTGAGCCCTAGCATTCTGGACCCCCAATAAACCCTTTGCTGATGCATGAGAAAGCCTCTTTGTTGTCTTTTCCTTTGACGTTCACAGCACCTTTTCATCTGGAGGCCCCAGGTGAGATATCCGGCAGCGGTGGACGGAAGACCTCAAGGGACTCCTCTCGGGGTAAGTAAGGCGCCTCTTTCTGGTTTCGGGTTTCAGGCTAGGGCGTGGCAAAGTGGCTGTTGGTGAAGAGCATTAGCTCTCTCCTATGGGGTGACAGACGTGTCACAGAGCCAAGGTGATGTCCCTGAGGGACACTCCGGAGGATTAGGGAATTCAAGGAATAGTAGTTTCCTCAACTCGGTTATGTTTTGCTTCAGGATTCAATTTTCCAGCCCATCAGGTTTTGCCGGTAACTCAGTTTTGGTCATTGTTCTGAACTCATGTTGAGTTTACTGTCTGTCTTTATTGTCTAACCCATTGCCAGTTACTCAGTTCTAATCTTTGTGTTGGACTCATGTTAAACGTTTACTGTTTGTCTTTGTCTGTGTTGTGTTTGTGTCTTCACTGTCCCTGTTTGAGTAACTCCCATTATGGGACGAAGCACTTCCTCTTCTCTGTCCCTGACCCTTGATCATTGGACTGATGTCCACTCAAGGGCCCAGAATCTTTCTTTTTCAGTAAAACACTGTACCTGGCAGACTCTCTGTGCTTCAGAATGGCCCATCCTTGAATTCGGATGTCCCCAGAAGAATCCTTCCACTTTCCTCTTATCTGAAAATTCAGAGATATTGTCATTCAGCCGGGGCCACGTGGCCAACCAGATCAACAGCCATATACCCCTTCCCCCACATTCCTATCATTCAAACTTTCCACTCCTCTCCCTCTTCCTTCCATTCTCCCTGAGTCACAAGACTGGACACTCCACCCCCTCCTTATCGTCTACTCTCCCTCCCCAACCCCCAACACAGTTCCTGATGATCCTCCCACCGCTGACTCAGCCTCTCCACTGCTAGAGGCAATTGGACCAGACCCAAGCCCTCCAGGGGACTTCCCCGCAGCAGCAGCAACCCCTCCTCTCCTGAAGGAAGCTGGGCAACCTAAAGGAACCCACCGGCGACGGATAATAGAAAACTCAGAAGCCCCTGTGATGCTCTCTCTCCATTCCTATGGGCCCATGAACCGACCCAACTGGGACTCCAACACCTTTGAAGGTGGGAAGCATCTGTCCACATATCTCCAGGCTCTAATAGCGGGTCTCTGAGTGGCCGCCAGAGAGCCGACCAATTTGGCCAATGTAAGAGAGATTATCCAAGGGCCTAATGAGTCTCCCTCTATGTTTCTGCAGAGAATTAAGGAAGCATATAGAAAATATACTCCTTTTGATCCTCAGGCAGATGACCAAAAGGCATTTGTTACAATGGCCTTTATTGAGCAGGCTGCCCAAGATATTAAGAGAAAGTTACAATGTCTAGATGGGTTACAAAATACGACCTTAAGAGATTTAGACAGAGAAGCTGAAATAGTATATTATAAGATATATATTATAAGTATATAGTATAAGTATATAAGTATATTATAAGAGAGAAACTGAGGAGGAGAGGGAACAGAGGAGAGAGAAGGAAAGGGAACAATAGGAGGATGAAAGGAGCAAAAGGCAGACAAAAGCATTGGCTAAGGTTTTCTTCACAGCAGCAAATACACCAGAAATTAAAAAGCAGGGAGTCAGAAAGGGATACTTGGGCCCACGCCAAAGGCTGTCCCTGGCCTCAGATCAATGTACCTACTGTAGAGAAAAAGAACACTGAGTCAAAGAGTGCCCCAAAAAGAAGAAGCCACGGCAGCCCGCCATGCTGACTCTAGAAGAGGACTTGGAATGTCAGGGCTCGGATCCCCTCCCCAAGCTCAGGGTAACATTTGAAGTGGAGGGGACTCCAGTGAACTTTGAAGTGGATACAGGAGCAGTATACTCAGCCCTTAAGGCTTCACTGGGCCCCATATCAAATAAATGGTCCCTAGTTCAAGGGGCTAATGGCACTACATATCGGGCTTGGACAACTAAGAGGATTATGGAAGTAGGAAAATGAAAAGTCCACCACTCTTTCCTAGTAATCCAAGAATGCCCAGCCCCATTGATGCACAGGGATCTGCTTACCAAACTCGGGGATAGAGTAACTTTTAACCCTGATGGTCCCCAAGTGGATGTTCTAAAGCCTTCAGTAAAAACTCCCATAGTCAGAGAATTGACTATGTCTGTAGAAGATGAACATCAACACTTCGTGCCCCCTAGGACTGATCAAAGAGGCAAACTACAACAGAAATGGATAAAAGATTATCCTAATGCCTGGGCAGAAACTGCTGGGTTAGGTCTAGCCGTAAAACAACCTCCAATAGTAGTAGAATTAAAAGCCTCGGCCTCTCCAATCAGTGTTAAACAATATCCTCTAAGCAAAGAAGCTAAGGATGGGATAAGTCCCCATATTCAGAAATAATTGGCCATTGGGGTCCTAAGGCCCTGTCAATCAGCCTGGAATACCCCCCTGCTACCAGTAAGAAAGCCAGGAACTAGGGACTACAGTCCTGTTCAAGACCTAAGAGAGATCAACAACAGAGTGCAGGAAATTCACCCCACAGTACCCAATCCATATAATTTGCTTAGCACTCTGAATCTGGAGCGGGAATGGTACACTGTGCTGGACTTAAAAGATGCTTACTTCTTCTTGCCTCTACATAAGGACAGTCAGTTGCTGTTTGCTTTCGAGTGGATAGACCCAGAAACTGGAACATCTGGCCAACTAACCTAGACTAGACTCCCACAGGGGTTCAAACCCCCCACACTCTCTTTGATGAAGCCCTCCACAGGGACATAAACGACTTCAGAACTGCACACCCCGAAGTCACCCTACTCCAATATGTGGATGATCTGCTACTGGCAGCGGACACCAAGGAGAACTATAAGTCTGGGACCCAAGCACTATTATCCGAGCTTGCTCGGCTTGGATATAGGGCTTCTGCCAAAAGGCCCAAATTTGTCAGCAAGAAGTAATCTTCCTGGGTTATTCTCTTAGGGGTGGCAAATGATGGCTCACTGAGAACAGAAAACAAACCATTGTGCAGATACCACCCCCATCTAATAAGAGACAACTCAGAGAGTTTCTTGGGACTGCTGCCTTTTGCAGGTGATGGATTCCTGGGTTCACCTCTCTGGCTGCCCCTTTATACCCGCTGATAAAGTGTAATGCGCAATTCCAATGGACCCCTGAGCACCAACAAGCTTTTGATAATGTCAAAAAAAGTGCTGCTATCTGCTCCGGCCTTAGCACTCCCAGATATAGATAAACCCTTCACTCTCTACATCGAGAAAAAGAAAGGAATAGCACGGGGAGTGTTCACTTAGAATTTGGGACTTTGGAAAAGGTCGGTAGCATTCTTATCAAAAAAACTGGACCCAGTGGCTACTGGGTGGTCCCGTTGCTTAAGAGCTATAGCAGTGGCAGCGCTTCTAATAAAAGATGCTCATTAATGAACGTTGGGACAGAAGCTATCCATGATAGCCCCCCATGCCCTGGAGAGCATCATCTGTCAACCTCCAGAGAGGTGGCTATCAAACTCCCGAATAAACCACTACCAGAGCCTCTGGATTAGCAAAGACAGAATAACTCTTGGACCTTCTGCTCCACTCAACCTGGCTGCCAGAAGAATCATCAGGACCTGTCGCTCATGAGTGTCAACACATACTGTCAGAGGAAACCAGTATAGGACGAGACTTGAAAAATCCAGCCACTGCCTCACCCTGAAGTCGTATGGTTTACGAAAGAGAGCAGCTTCCTCCAAGATGGTATGTGGCGGGCTGGAGCAGCAGTAGTTAGCAAAACTAATGTCATCTGATCCTCTGGTCTCCCAGAAGAGACATAAGTCCAAATGGCAGAACTGATTGCCCTTACGAAAGCATTGGAACTAGCAACAGGCAAAAGGGCCACCATTACACTGATAGCCGCTATGCATTTGGCAATGCTAATGTGCACAGGGCTATTTACCAGCAAAGGGGGATATTAACCTCCACTGGGAAAAAAAATAAAAACAAAGTTGAGATTCTCCACCTTCTCTCAGCAGGGCAGGGCACTAAGGAACTAGCTATAGTGCACTGTCCAGGGCACCAGAAGGGAAACGACCTCATTGCAGTTAAAAACAGAAGGGCAGATGAGGAAGCTTAATTGGCAGCCCTAAACGGAGTGACTCTGTTAACTTTTTCCACACCAGGGGGATCAACATTCAGGAGACTTGGCCACACTGGAACATTCAGGCAACTTATCATGTGAGGAGACAGATACAGAACTCTGGGACCCTACAGAGCCAAGTTTAAAATTTCAAAAAGCCCACCTTTATGTCAAAGACGTACACTAGCTCACCCACTTAAGCTCAAAGAAGTTATAGGCTCTCTTAAAGGACCGAAGAAAGGATTTATTAATGACTGACTCACAGAGGAAAGAAATAGCTTAGCAGGTGACTAGAGCTTGTCAAGTCTGCCAATTAGTTAATGCTTACCCATCCAAGCTTCCTGTAGGGAAGCGCTTACGATGAACCAGACCAGGACAATTCTGGGAAGTGGACTTTTCCTGAAATTAAGCCAGGAAGGTATGGACTTAAATATCCCCTAGTCTTTGTAGATACTCTTTCATGATTGGTTGAAGCCTTCCCCATGAAGAAAGAAACGGTTCAGACGGTGCTCAAAAAGATTCTAGAAGACATTTTTCCAAGGTTCGGCCTGCCTAAGGTAATTGGGTCCAATAATGGACCGGCATTCGTTGCCCAGGTAAGTCAGGGATTCACCAGGACCCTGAAGATTAATTGGAAGTTACATTGTGCTTATAGACCCCAGAGCTCAGGACAGGTAGAAAGGATGATTAGAACCATCAAAGAGACTTTAAAGAAATTAAGCTTGGAGACCGGCATAAAAAATTGGACTATGCTCCTACCTTAAGCACTGTTTCGTGCAAAAAGTACACCCTCTTCCTCTTTGTGTAAACTCACCACTTATGAAATTCTCTATGGTGCCCCTCCTCCAGTAAGGGACCTAACCCCAACTCTGAGACTTAATTATTCCTTTCACACCCCCTTGCTTGACAGACTTAAAGCCCATGAACAAACACAGCACCCAGCAATACCTGTGGAAACAGTTGGCCACTGCTTATCAGCCTGAAGACGAGGGAACCCCACATCGATATCAAGTGAGAGTCTTCGTCTATGTGAGACGGCATCAGGTATCATCCCTGGATCGCCGCTGGAAAGGACCATACCAGGTGCTGCTTATAACACCTACAGTGGTGAAAGTGGATGAAATCACTTCCTGGATCCGTGCCACCCATCTCAAGCCTGCGCCCTGTCCAGCATCCGGCTGGAAACTGGAACAGACTGGTAACCCTCTCAAGTTGCGTGTCCGTCGTGTGGGTAGGGCTATGGATTCTTCCCCTGACCACCAGCAGTCCTAATCACCATCAGCCTGTTCAGCAACAATGGCAGCTATATATCCTACTGGGCAAGTAGTGTGGTCTATTTCACATACAGCCCTCTTATGGACTTGGTGGCCATCTCTCTACCTGGACATTTGTCAGCTTGCCATAGGCCTCTCTGACTAGGATCTCCCTGACATAGAGGACTCCACACAGATCCCACTCAAACCCAAACCAGGGCAACATAGACCACCTTACCCCATGAATTATGGATATCATCTTCCCCAGCTCAGGTGTAAACTAGCCAGTCTTGATTTTTATGTTTGCCCAGCTAATTTCTGAAGTCGCAAACAGGCCCAAACCTGTGGAGGACCCAGTGACATTTACTTTAGATCTTGGGGTTGTGAACAAACGGGAGCTACATGGTTGAACCCAAACTCCCCAGACAGTATCATTCAGGTTGGAAAAAATGACACCTGGATTGATCCCAAGAAATGTGCCGCTAGCCAAGTTGTGTCAAAAACTCGCTGTGGAAAGAATAGTCTATGTTACCCCCTCAATATAACTTTCACTTCCAAAGGAAGGGGCTACCTCAGAACAACATGGTCTATGGAAAATACGTGGGAAATGCGATTGTATATTTATGGCCCTCGTTATGACGTTGGTTACTGGTTCACCATCCTGCTTAAAAAGGAGGAAAATCCCACAGCAATAGGGCCCAATCCCCTCAAGCCAGGAATTAAGCCTCCAAAACCTCCCATGCCTAGATCTACCAGAACCCCTCTACCATCTCATACTTCCCAGTTTCCATCTTTGCCTACTTCCCCAGTCCAGAGTACAGTTGACTCCTGCCCCTGGCAACTAATTAAAGGAACCTTAATTGTACTGAACTCCACACAGTCAGAACTCCTTGCATTTCAACCCATGTATTTGACAGCTTTGTAAATTATTGTGTAATGGTGCAGATACTCCCCAGGGTTCTTTATTATGATGCAGAATCATTTTAAGGTCTACTAGGGGGACAAACAACCTGATTTTGCTGTCATCCAGTGTCCCTTACTCTAGCTATCCTATTGAGGATAGGAGCTGCTGCAGGAGTGGGTACGGGAACAGCTGCTATCATCCATGGGTCACAACAAATGGCCTGATTAGAAACAGCAATAGATCAAGACTGGAAGACATTAGAGACCTCCATCACAGTGCTGTAGGAATCCTTAAACTCTCTCTCTGAAGTTGTTTTACAGAACAGGCGAGGATTAGACCTCCTCTTCATGAGGGAGCAGGGCCTCTGTGCTGCACTGAGAGAAGAATGTTGTTTTTATGCTGACCATACTGGAGTTGTAAGAGAATCCATGAGTAAATTGAGAAAATGCCTTGAAGAGCGCCAGAGAGAAAGGGAGATTCAACAAGGGTGGTTTGAGTCATGGTTTACCCAGTCCCCCTCGTTAACTACACTCCTATCAGGCTTAGCTTGACCCCTGATCATCCTTATGGTGTTGCTAACTGTGGGACCTTGTTTGCTTAACCGCTTAGTTTCCTTTCTCCAGGCTCAAATTGGGCAGGAAAAACTCATGGTAATCCGACAGAAATATGCTCCACTGGCAGAAATAGAGTGTGAGACCCCGCAATAATTATGATTCATTACTTTTAAGATTAAATGTAGTAAGAAAAAGGAGTGGGAAATGAAAGAATAAAAGAAATTAAAATTGAAACATAAAGAACCAGGTTTTGTAAAGTTTCCAAGCTGCACTCAGAACCTGAAATTCCTGTGGCAGTTAAGACAATTCCCGGAACTGCCAATTAGATGTGTGTTGAAATCTTCCCTGACCACCTAGTTACTAAACAACCCCTTCCCAGAAACCGTGCAGCTAATCACGTATACATCTCAGGGCTTCAACCAATCAGTTTAAACGTATACCCCTTCTCAGGGCTAACCAATCACACCCTGTCCGACCTCTTCCTGCCAATGAATGTGCTAATCATGTTTTTGGGTTGTTATTTGATTTTCCCGTGGTATGTTGATTTGCTAAAGGAGGCTATGATGTATGCAAAGTCCCTGCCCTCTCTAAAGAATGTAAATAAACTCTGCTCAAGTTGTTCTTGGGGCTCTTTGTTCTTTGCTCCTCTGAAGTTAGCTCTGAGCCCCAGCATGCTGGACGCCCAATAAACCCTTTGCTGTGGCATGAGACAGTCTCTTGGTGGACTTTTCCTCCGACTTTTGACCGACCTTTTTACCTATGAAGGACCTGAGAGAGCAAAAGTCAAATCCATGTCAACTTCCATGTCAAACATCCTGGTCAGAATGAAGGAATGTGTCTGAATCAGCCTCTCTCTTCTTAATGTAGATTGAATGGACCAAACCAGGCCTGTGTACAGAGCTGTTCCCGGATGCCTATGGTTGATATACCATTCTAACTTGTGAAAGCGTCACAGGAAGTAGGGGCAGCCTCCATCTCATGGGACCATTGGAAGCAACTGTTAGGACAAAGTGGTTTTCCATCGCAGTGACCTCATTCAGTTCCTGAAGGAAGTGACCTACAACACTTCCTTGGTGATGGAACTCTCTGAACTTGGGATCCAGGAAGCCATGCACCCAGAGCAAGTCTTAGTTTCAGTCCCAGTGGTCTCAATTGTTTGAATTTACCAAAGACATAGTCAGTGTTTCTTGGTACCTACTTATGTGATGATGGCCAAATTTCAGGAGAGCTCTGAAGAGCGGCTTTTTCTGAGAAAGCAGGTAGTGGCTCAATCATGGCTCCTGACAACTTCAAAAAGTTTGCAAAGAAGACCAGATCTGAGATAGGACAGGCCATTTCGTGGGAACATAGTATGGCCCACCAGTCAGAGGACACTCAGGATGGTCACAGTCATACTTGGGGGAAGGAGGTGCCGTTGTGGGTGTTGGTGTGAGATTGTGGTTTTGTCTCATGTAGGTTTGGACTGGAAAGTTTCTAGAAAGTCGTTTGACAACACGAGTGTTTCTATGTCTGTGTATCCCACTGTATCCGTGGTTGTAGACATTTGAAATGCGAATGCATCAATAGTTGTGTCCTGTCTAGTATAAAGCTCCCCAGCATTCTTCTCACCCAATTTAAGAATGGAATGCGGCTTGCCTAATGGAAGGTGAACAGCTACTATCTTCCTAAGTTCCTCTTTTCTTCCTGAATACTGGCCACTCTCCAGAGTATCCTCATGGTTTTGTTTCCAAGATATGTACCACGTCCAAGCTCTGTTACATGGCCATGTACTGGATAGCTGAAGGGAATGGGAGCATCTCAGAAAACTCAGATATCAGTGTGACCAGTAAAGTCTCAGTGGAGAAACCCTGCTTTGGGCCATTTGCTTACTTATGTTTCTATTACCCTGAATGTCAGGAAGGTCTTTGCCTCAGGCCAACCCTTTGTGAAGCCTGAAGAAAACAGTTTTCAAATGGAAATGAATGGGCATCACCTGTGGCTCTTTGCTTAATTGCTTTGGAAAGGGATGTGTCTGGAACAGCCACTTGGCCCGGTGTGGTGGCAGTGGCTTAGATTCTCAGCACCTGATGGATCTAAAGAAAGTTTCCAAGTGTGCATCCAAAACCAAAATGGCCAAAAGAGCAGTCATTGTGGATGAAGTCTCTCACTTTCCTCTGTAAGCTTCCTGAGCTAAATCAAGTGAGAATAGGGATCATTTGGGTCAAAACATTTCTTCAAATCCCTGCAGAGGCTAGCCGATAGGGGCTTGGGTTTTCTATGATACCAATTCACATAAAGAATCTATACCAGACAGTCATTAGTCCTCAAATTGGAGAAGCAGATCAGATATAGGGCAGGCCTATTTGATCACTCTTGGTTCACAGCAAGGGTGTCCAGGCCAACCTGACTTTAGGCAAATGAGGGACAAGGGTGCTTATTTTGAACAGTGTATTGGGCTGTGCCCTTCATGGAAACCTCCAGCCAGAGTTTATGATGAATATCTATGTGGAAGAAGATGAGGAGCATGTGGGAGTGTTTTAGTTTTAATTGTGGTCATTTGTGTGGTGGTTGTAAGAGATGCCTGGGTCCACCTGGGCTTGAACTCTGGTGTGATTCTTCTTAGAGAATGCGTTATGGAACTGACTTCAGAGAAGTATTGCCATGAATTGTGTTGGGATTTTAGGAGGCCACACATGAGAGTTGCCCTTGGACACTGAGATCTAAGCCCAGGGTGGCTTTCCACAGAGCACTGGGAATCTCAGCCAGGATATCACATGATTTATTCTGAAGGACTTGGAAGCCATAGTTGAGAGTCAAAACACACATGGACCTCAATGGGGCTGGCTTCATGTGACCTTTTGGCCAGTCTTTGGGAACCCTTGCCTGTGAGAGTTCTCTAGATTATTCATTGAAATGTGCTTCCTCTAAATTTAATGGTTCCTTAATGAATTGAAACCCACAGTTTCTCCAACTTCATCTTTGAAAATGGCTAGATAAATACCATGAAATTTTTGAACTTCCCATGGCCACCTGCCACTGGAGAACCTTTGGATGTACAGTTGCTGATCCTGAGTGTACCAGACAGTGCCTTGATTGACTGGGTTTTATGAAAATGGTGTAGAACAGAGATGCCAGTATGTTGGGGCCTGCTGAGTAGTGGGCCAAAAGCTGTTGTGTGCAGGTGTGTGATAAAACATCTGTGGTCGGGACATGTGATTCTGCCATTGACATCCAAATGACTTGTGGCTGACATGTTACAGACAGGAATCACTTATATGTCTGAAACCTCTCCATAAAAGGCATTTTGTTATATGGAGACGTTTCATGGCAATGTTCAGAATCAGGTTGCTATGGTCAAAGGGTCAAGCTATGTGGGATAGAAGCCTGGTTGGTGCATTCTCCTGCAGACCCGGACCCACCACACGTGACAGGACTCCCTCCAGCACTGTGTACCAGTTGAACTCATTGTATTTCATGAAGCAAATACCAAACTCCCAGTGCAGTAGAAAGAAACACCATGAAAATTGGAGGATGACCAAATGGCTTCACAATCCACATGCGGAGACACTTAGCTTTCAGTGGCCACAGTTTACCTACAGAGAGAAGTCAGCACTGCTGCCTCATGTTCTTTGAAAAAATTGAAACAATGTTTTCCAGGTCTCATAGATGTAGACCCAGCTTTGATGGTCTCATTTGAATGGAAGCTAAAGCTTCTGACAACAGCATATATGTCGAGTGCGCATCGTCAAAGGCATTTTCTCAAGAAGTCTTTAGTCCGGCAGAGCTCCAGGTTTGTGTAGTGTTTACCTTTTAGACCAGGTCGCAAGAAAAGACCACTGACTCCAATTAAAATCAGATTAAAGCAAGCTTATTATTTCCACCACCCTGGCTGCCTCTCCCTCCCAAAACGTCGGGAACAGAAGAGCAGCCCAGCTTTATAGCCCAGAACGTTACACAAAAGTGGGGTTAAAAATAACAGAATTCTGACAAGCATCACACTAATGGTAGTTTACATTTTTGTTTGCTGGCCCCAACATCAGAATTTATGAGGACCATTAGAGCCTCAGAGAGTGTCGACTGGCCAGGGAAGGCCAATATTTATGAGGTGTCAACAAAGTTTCAGAGAGGGCTGTTATCTGGTCAGATAGCCAGGCATGGGTGAGTTCAAGGCACGGGCAGGCATTCCAAGCAGGTTCAGATATTGCTGTAATTTATAGTTAAGCCAAAATTATCTTTTCACGGCTTTGTGGCAAGATGGCTCCCAATTTTAATAAAAGATAAGGTTGGGTCAATCATTCCCCCCTTTTCTAATGTGTTCCTTTCATATATTTGATTGGGTAGGAAGAGCACTGTGGGAATTTTAATCCCTCAGGTAATAGTCTCCCGTTTTTTTGAACTCACCCAAAAACACGTCTCCCTGATTTTACCTGACTTAATTAATTACTTATATTGATATTCTATTTATTTTTGTCTCCATTGTTGTAAGAAGAGATGCGTCACTCATTTAGACTTCTTCTGAGCTGAGAGAGGGTGACCTGAGGGGGCACCGCCTGAGGGACATTAGTCGCCTTTTAGAAGTCAGTTAGGTTTGAAGTCTGGATTGGGAAGAACAGGTAGTAAAGTCATCTGGGGATGGGTTCTTCTATGAGAGAAACAAAAAAAACATGAGTACTTAATAAATGTTGCAGCAGCTGGAACATGTCACTGTATAGAAGTTTCCTCACCAGTCTTAAATATTCCCAGTTATCAGGACTGTCAACTTAATATTTAACTTTTAGTGTTACATTTGTCCCTCCCCATAAGATTCAGTTTAATAATTTAATGTCATCTGATCTTGCAAAATACTTTTACTAGTATGACCTCTGTGTCTAATAGAGAAACCTTTAATTCTCTTACTCATTGCTGCATAATCATACTAACAAATACCAAGACTATGTGTTTAGGTTAAGAATATCTGTAGGCCTTAAACTAAAAACTTCTGCCTCTGGCAGATAATCTTGATAGCCTCTTTTTATAGTTATCAGGCATTCCTGTCTGAGAATCCTTCTTTGTAGCCTTTAGTCTTACTTATTTTGGGAGGCTAACATAAAGTGTATACCTTAAAATATTATTATTACTATTATTATATAAAATGCCCAGGAATGGCTGTAATTTGTTTTTAACTGTCTTTTCTAGGTGTTTAAGATGAAGCAGTCAAACTGACTTTTGTTTCTATCTATTGTGAACAGTCAGCTGAGCTTTTATGGGAGTCATTCCTGGGGAAACTTGAGAGCAGCTTCTCAGTTCTGCTAGTGCCATTTGCGCTAGGTGGGTCCAGGTCTTGTTTGACCATGTGGCTTCCCTCGGAAGCATCAGGGATGTCTCCCTTCTCTGATGACTCTCCTCTTCGTAGCAAATGCACTGATTGGCTTTCTGTTCACCAGTGGTCTCATTAATCTCCCTGATCAGGAAGTAATGTGGTTCAGAGTTGCAAAGCTCTTTAGAGAAGTCCGCTGTTCCCTGGATACAGACTGACTCAGAGGGCAAGAGCCAAATATTGGTTTTCTTGTCCCTTTTCATATAACTTTAATTTTAAATCCTAATCTTAAACATCCATCAAATAAATTTTAACAGACTTATATTAAGAGTACTGGGCTTTAATGTCAATAATTTAAAATTATTTATCTTTTTATTATTTGGGATCTGTATTATTCTGTCTGTCTTGTAGGTGATGGCTAATTATCTTAAATTAACCAATGTTGTGTTCTTAAAGCAACACTTCTGTAAAACACTAACAGGGAATCTGTATATCACCCATAAGGAAATTACAAAATAAAATTAACAACAGTAAACAAACTTAGTTCGTGTAATAGCTACCCTAAAATTTTTGGCTGAGTTATACATTATATCCTCTGTTTGAGATGCTAGTAATGTTGACAGGAAAAAAAAAACTTTTGAAAATATCTTTAAATGAAATAACATCTGACCTACTGCTTTCGTAGTCATTCTCACATAATAAGATGGGACACAGAGCCTTATCTCAGGTAAGGAAAGGCTCTTTATTAATCTTAAGTGTTTTAATTCTAAAGCTAACCTTTGTTTTTTAAATATCATTTTACAAAGTTTACATAAATTGTTTGAGGTCACATGAACATTAGCTAACACCATATGATATAGCATTTAAAACATGAATTAAAAAAAGGCTGAAAGTTTTTAACCTTTACATAGATTAGGCTCTCATTAACTTAAAATACATTTAAATTGTTCCCCAATATAAAAAGTAACATAAAAGTTTACATATCTTATTGACAACAGGTAAATAAATCCCTATATATATATATATATATATATATATATATATATATATATATATATATTTTTTTTTTTTTTACCATACAACTTCAGAACACCAGCTTGATATAATGCTCTTTTAAAGTTTCTACCTTACAGACTTGTATACCTGGAAGATATGAGCACATTAATAGCATCACAATTGCATTGATTTTTCTACATTAACCAAGTTTAGCTTTTAAAGAAATGGCAGTACAGTGCTCTAAAATAACATTTCTTATTTAATCAGTTGTTTAATTTTTATGGTTGCTTGCTCTAGAAAAATAAAACTTAATAACCACAATGTTATTGGTAAACTTATGTTTTAAGAAATTTTTGTCTCTTTAACACATGACTGATTTTTACAATCTTATACAGACTTTAGGACAAACTTATACAGACCTTAGTAAATCAATCAGATATCTAACAAAAGTACTCATGAATGAGTAATCCCATATCAAATTTACTTTACTTATTTATCAAAATATTAGACAAATGTATTGAACAGTGTACCATTTTTTGTTGAAGAAAAAGTCCTAGAACCAAGGCATATTAGACCTTTTGTCGGCATTAATATTTTATTAGATTTTTGAACACCTAGAAAAACTTGTAAGGTTAAATTTAAAGACATTTATTTTTATCTGTTTATCCAATTTAAATTGTACCAGTTAAATCACTTGAATTAAAGATCTTTCGATCCACGTTTTAAAATTTGTTTTTATGAGTGCTTTTTTTATGAGTGCTCCTTATATGTGTTAATTTGTATAACATATATATGATATAGGGATATATGTATATATAGACATACAACACATAACAAAAGTGTGCACACATAATAATAGTAAAGGCCTTGTAGCTTTTTGCAGTTGAAATCTCCATTGCAATGTTTCAAAAACTCCACTGTTGGTCAAAGATAGAGCTGATCAGAATAACATTAACCTAGGTCTGTAGGATCAAATTCATGAGCTCAAAAAAAGAATACAGAATCTAAGGAAAAAAATAAGAGTCCTAGAAAAAATAACTGCCCAGTAATTAATAAATACCATACAATTTACCTTTTTTCCTGCCTTAGGTCTCAGATCAGTCTCCTACTGAGCTTGCAGGCTTCTTTCATTTGCATTTCAACAAAAGTCCTGGCTGAGGTCTGAAAGGAGCAGGGAAAAACTGCTATTCTGAGCAGACACCTCAGGCCTAAGGCATTTTAACCATAATTTTGAGGTTCGGATGTTGAAAATTATGATACAATTTTAAGATGAAATTCACAAAATTTTATATCTTTACATCTTGTTTTGTCAACAGATACCATACTATGATTTACTATCCTTGTCCAAATTAATGCACTGGTACACACTGTGATATTTTCTCAGTCTACCCAATTCAAAATTAGTGACAAATAAAACTGAATGTTTGGGAAGTTACTTGCCAACTTGGAAGTAGAGTGCTTTAGTTTTCCATCCTAAGCATTTAAGTTATCTGGCATGAATTATCTGAAATCATAAACTAAACAATTACCTAAACCCGACTTTTAACTGCAAGATTGAGCAATGCTACAAAAACCCATCCAGATACCAGATTGTTACAATAAAACATCATCATTTAGACACACATTGAACTAATATCATTCCCAAGAAACAATTTATAATATCAGCACATTATTGCACATGTCTTAAAGGGCCAGAAACAAAGACCCAAGACAGACAGAAAGGAGATCCAGACTATGGCTGACAGACAGAAGCCTTAAAAACAGAGCAGATAAGAGAAAAATTTCCTACACCAGTGGCAGGATAGATGTCCTCACAAGGGGATCAGATGTTTTCACAGAGGGCAACCTGAAATGTAATATCAAGGGTTTCCATGGTGACTTTACTGCATTTAGTGTCCCTTTTTTCTTTTTCTTTTTTTTAAGAAGACAGAGGTGGCATAATCCTTACAGTGCAGGGAACGAAGGAAGGAAGGAATTCCTTGAAGCAGCAGGGCTTTGGTAGATGCTGGGAGTCCCTCAGTCCCTCCTTTTACTTATGGGACTAGCTCCTCTGGTTTGGTTCCACCCCAATCTCGCTCCATCTCCTAACATTTCAGTAGTCAGCTCTCAAAAAGTTCCAGGGTCGGGGGGTTATCAAAATTTGTAACTTAAATTTCGGTTTCTGACCTTGAAGCGAATTAATACCTATTTAATAATGAGGACAGGGTTTGAGAAAAATAAAAAGGGAGGTTTGCTGCTTTGCTAACAAAGCAGAAACACAGGGGACTCTGCCCAAAGGTTGTGACTCTCTTGAACTGGAGCAACAAGGGGTTTTAAAGGAGTTTCCATTGTTAACCTGGGAGATACTCTGTTCCTTGGTGGCCAGCAGGCATTGCCCTCTGCAGTGGGTGAGTTCCAGGCTGCCAGCTAGGGGCTTTTCTCATCCTGCTTAACAAAGGGGGGGTAAACTTCATCACAGTTTTTTAGAACACAGTCCAAAGGGTGTAAGGCTTACTTGCTTTATTACCCATTTTTACGTCCAATATCCTTAAGTTTTTACCACAGAAATCAAACAACAAAATGCACAAAAACAAACAAACAAAAAACATATAGAACACAAAACAAAACACAAAGAAACAGAAATCTGGTGAAGATACAGAAAAACTGAGGAGCAATGAAATGTCTTGCTGAAGCTCCGGGGTAGGAGCTCCTGCGTGCCCGGCTGCACCTTTCTACCCTTTCAGAGAAATTCCATACAGAACAGAACAGAGGACAGAACAATTCTTGTTACTGTCCTGGACAGGAGTACATGTGAGCCTCCCCAGGCCACCTCTCTGTAATCAGAAGACATCTCCCTTAACCAGATATCAGATGTTATAAAGGCACCACCTACCAATGGAGGCCTCCTCCACCAGGTGCTTGCTAATAGTTTTAGTGTGATGGTTCACTGCAGTGCTCCCTGGACCGAAGGCTCACTCCAAGGCTTTGGAACTTGGCTCTCCAGCCCTGAGCCCTGGAGGAAAGGCCAGCGTCAGAATTTCCAGCAGTCTGGTCTTGTGATCTGGTCACGTCATCTCGCTGGGGAACTCCAAAATGTTAGACCACGATGCAAGAAAAGACCACTGACTCCAATTAAAATCAAATTAAGGCAAGCTTATTAGTTCAACCGGCTAGGCTGACTCTCCTTCTCAAAACGGCGGGAAAAAGACAGCATCCCCACCTTTCCTACACCCCAGCTTTATAGCCCAAAAAGTTACACAAAAAGGGAGTATCAGAAAACAGAACTTTGACAAGCATCACACTAACTGTAGTTAACATTTTTTATTTGCTGGCCCCAGCATCAGAAATTATGAGGACCATTAGAGCCTCAGAGAGGGTCGTTGTCTGGCCAGGGAAGGCCAATATTTATGAGGTGTCAGTAAGGTTTCAGAGAGGGCTGTGATCTGGTCAGTAAGACAGGCATGGGTGAGTTCAAGGCATGGGCAGACATTCCAAGCAGGTTCAGAATTTGCAGTAATTTATAGTAAAGCAAAAATTATCTTTCCATGGCTTAAGGCAAGATGGCTCCCAATATTAATGAAAGATCAGGTTGAGTGATCACCCCTGTCCCTTCCTTTTGGAAACTCCTCTACCACCTCCAAGGTTGTGAACTCCTGATCATTTTCCATTCCAGATAAGTATTCACAGAATTTCTAACTCTTATCCTCTAATTGTGTCTTACTTGGGGCAAAGGTAATGTCAAAGCATTGTTCTGGATGAGAGTGGGAAGATTATTGTATATCACATATTTGCATACACATTGGATTCATTTTCCAATTTTCCATTTGAAATACTGAATTCCTGACACTAACCCATACCCTACTAGACTCTGACTAATAATCCTAATATTATGGTGAAACATAACCCAAGCAGAATAGAAATACAAGCTGTTCAGAGGAGGCATGGTGTGTAGTTGGAATTGCCTTTTGCATTATATAGTATAGGAGCTATAAATCTAGTCAATTTTTTGTTGAAATAATTCTACATGTGTTTTTAAAGTTAACAAATATGGGAATCCTGTCTCCCTTTCTCTGTAGCACACGTATTTTTATATGCACATAGAGAATCCTACCTGGTATCACACGTACATACTTGTGAGGTGGCTGAATTGGCAGATACAAATTGTGAGAAGAGATCTCTACTCCTAAACGCTGTTTGAACTGAAAATTCAACCTATGGGTGAGCTTCCTAGTTCAATAACATTATACATAAATCCATGTTCAGTAAAATGAATATTTTTGCATCTGTGGATTTTATATATATATATATATCATGATGATTTTCGATTGGCATATACATGGCTTCTTTTTTTTCTTTTTTTGGTTGTTCAAAATGTTACAAAGCTCTTGACATATCATATTTCATACATTAGATTCAAGTGGGTTATGAACTCCCATTTTTACCCCAAATAAAGATTGCATAATCACATTGGTTACATATCCACATTTTCACATAATGCCCTATTAGTTACTGTTGCATTCTGCTACCTTTCCTATACTCTATGATCCCCCCTCTTTTCCCCTCCCATCTTCTCTCTCTACCCCATCTACTGTAATTATTTTTTCTCCTTGTTTATTTTCCCATTCCCTTCACAACCTGTTATATGTAATTTTGTATAACAATGAGGGTCTCCCTCCATTAACAAGCAATTTCCCTTTTCTCTCCCTTTCCCTCCCACCTCATGTCTCTGTTAATGTAAATCTTTTCTTCCTGCTCTTCCTCCCTGCTCTGTTCTTAGTTGCTCTCATTATATCCTTGAAGACATTTGGTATTTGTTTTTTAGGGATTGGCTAGTTTCACTAAGCATAATCTGCTCTATTACCATCCATTTCCCTTAAAATTCCATGATTTTGTCATATTTTAGTGCTGCGTAATACTCCATGGTGTATAAATGCCACATTTTTGTTATACATTCATCTATTGAAGGGCATCTAGGTTGGGCCCACAGTGCAGCAATTGTGAATTGTACTGCTAAGAACATCGATGTGGCAGTATCCCAGAGGTATACACTATTTTAAGGTCTTCAGGAAATAGTCCGAGAAGGGCAATAGCTGGGTCAAATTGTGGTTCCATTCCAAGCTTTCCCAGGAATCTCCATACTGCTTTCCAAATTGGCCACACCAGTTTGCGGGAACAGCTCTCCTCATAGGCCTGGTTTGGTCCATCTTCTCTACATTAACAAGAGAGAGGCTTACTCAGACACAACCCTTCATCCTGAACAGGTTGTTTGCCATAGAAGATGACTTTTGGTCTTTCAGGTCTTTCATAGCTGCCTACATCTTCTCCAGGGATCAAATATGCATGGACCTTTGAGGTTCTCAGGAGGTGGCAGATCCCCTACATTGCTGTATTGCAAGACGAACCCTGTCCCTTCTCTTTTGTAAAGTTAGATTGAGGGAACAGTGTATGGTTAGGGTTAATAACATGTTCAATTTGGGTTCGGAATCATTCTGATGGATGAATAATGGTATTGGGAACCTGTGATATTTATAAAACTATAGAGGTGAAATATAAGTATGAAAACAGAAATCTAGGTAAGATTTGTAGCCCAGAAGGGAATGAGGCCCTTGATTGGGATACTTAGCTTTTAATTATGTTCTGCACGGTTGTCTCAGATAAATTGATAATCAATGGCATAGGACCTTGTACCTTGGAAGATTGATTGTAGAAGAGAACATCCACTCAAATTGGGATAGTGGGTAGGATAAGGAAGAGAGTCGGTAGGTTTAAGAAGAAGAGTGAGTATAAAATTTGGATCAAATGTTCTTTAGCAATAGGGTTTCATTTATACAGTGAATGTAAATGTCAGCACATGCGAAGAGTCAGTCACAATGATGAACTGCGGAAAATATAGGAAAGAAGATATCAATAGAGACATTACAAAATCAGGCAATTGTAAAGTGAGTGATAGGTTTAGACATTTTCAACAGGATCAAGATTGAATACATAATTTTAGGAAGAAACAAATATGTAGTCACCAATAGAAATGACATTTGAAAGCATTAGGCAAACTGGAAATGGAAGTTTTTAGTAATCCATATTCAACTTCCATTTAGGATTTGGTACAATCATAAGTGTGACCTCTTCATTTTGTGCCCAGAAAATTATTGTGATAAAATATATATGTAGATCATGTGACATGAGTATTTTTTACACCATTTCTGTGAGCAATATTTGAAGACATATAAATTAGTATTGGGGGTACAAAGTGGTGTACCCTGTGTCTATGAATATAGAGATAATGCATGAATAGAACATACTGTAAATAAATAATATAACTGGTTACACTTTAAATAATGGATTGAATTGTTATCTGAAAATATATAAGAAATCATATATTGACATACAATCATTAATTCCAACCAGTTATATATCTAATTGTAATCTTAGGGTTATTTTTTATCATGAAGTGTGTGTGAGTTTTGCTTCAAAAGTGATTATGGATCGAAAATAATGTGTTTGGAAAGAAGTCTCATGAAATTACCAATCAAGAAATATGGAGGAATCCATGTGTTCTGAAGCAGGGAGTGATTGAAAGTGAAACAAATGCCTATAAATTTGCTAAATTGTGGATGAAATATATATCCTGTGATGTGCATAAACTGATGAAATAGTATGTACCAGTGTTGAATAAAAATGAACGTCAAAATACACATCATGTACCATAGGAATCTACTTGCATTGATGTTAAACTGGGTCAGTTACTGTACAAATATTAGGATTCGCGTGCATCATTCACCGAAGTTAGTTTTCTTTTTTTTTTTAAATTTTTATTTATGCTTGTTCAAAACATTACATAGTTCTTGATACATCATATTTGTCACTTTGATTCAAGTGGGTTATGAACTCCCATTTGTACCCCGTATACAGATTGCAGAATCACATCAGTTACACATGCATTGATTCACATATTGCCATACCAGTGTCTGTTGTATTCTGCTGCCTTACCTATCCTCTACTATCCCCCCTCCCCTCCCCTCTCCTACCATCTTCTCTCTCTACCCCCTCTACCTTAATAAATTTCTCCCCATGTATTATTTTTCCCTTTCTTCTCTCTTCCTCTTGTATGTAATTTTGTATAACCCTGAGGGTCTCCTTCCATTTCCATGCAATATCCCTTCTCTCTCCCTTTCCCTCCCACCTCTCATCCCTGTTTTAATGTTAATCTTCTTCTCATCCTCTTCATACCTCTTCTGTTCTTAGTTAATCTCCATATATCAAAGAAGACATTTGGCATTTGTTTTCAAGGGATTGGGTAGCTTCATTTAGCATAATCTGCTCTAGCGCCATCCATTTCCCTGCAAATCTATGACTTTTGTCATTTTTTAATGCAGAGCAATACTCCATTCTGTGTAAATGCCACATTTTTTTTATCCATTCATCTATTGAAGGGCATATAGGTTGGTTTCACAGTCTTGCTATTGTGAATTGTGCTGCTATGTACATCGATGTAGCAGTGTCCCTGCAGCATGCTCTTTTTAGGTCTTTAGGGAATTGACCGAGAAGGGGAATAGCTGGGTCAAATGGTGGTTTCATTCCCAGCTTTCCAAGAAATCTCCATACTGCTTTCCAAATTGGATGCACCAATTTGCAGTCCCACCAGCAATGTACAAGTGTACCTGTTTCCCCACATTCTCACTAACACTTGTTGTTTGACTTCATAATGGCTGCCAATCTTACTGGAGTGAGATGGTATCTTAGGGTGGTTTTGATTCACCTTTCTCTGACTACTGGAGATGGTGAGCATTTTTTCATGTACTTGTTGATTATATGTCCTCCTCTGAGATGTCTGTTGAGGTCCTCGGCCCATTTGTTGATTGGGTTATTTGTTATCTTATTGTTTAATTTTTTGAGTTCTTTGTATACTCTGGATATTAGGGCTCTATCTGAAGTGTGAGGAGTAAAGATTTGTTCCCAGAATTTAGGCTCCCTATTTACCTCTCTTATTGTTTCTTTTGCTGAGAAACAACTTTTTACTTTGAGTAAGTCCCATGTGTTGATTCTAGTTATTAACTCTTGTGCTATGGATGTCCTATTGAGGAATTTGAAGCCCGACCCCACAGTATGTAGATCGTAGCCAACTTTTTCTTCTATCAGACGCCATGTCTCTGATTTGATATCAAGGTCCTTGATCCATTTTGAGTGAACTTTTGTGCATGCAAGAGAAAGGGATTCAGTTTCATTTTGTTACATATGGATTTCCAGTTTTCCCAGAACCATTTGTTGAAGATGCTATCCTTCCTCCATTGATGCTTTTAGCTCCTTTATCAAATAGAAGATTGTTGTAGCATTGTGGATTAATCTCTGTGTCCTCCATTCTGTACCTTTGGTCCACCCGCCTGTTTTGGTACCAGTACCATGCTGTCATTGTTACTATTGCTCTGAAATTTAGTTTGAAATCTGGTATCGCTATACCGCCTGATTCACACTTCCTGGTAAGAATTGCTTTTAATATTCTGGATATTTAATTTTTCCAAATGAATTTCATGATTGCTTTCTCTATTTCTACAAGAAATGCCATTAGGATTTTGATTGGCATTGCATTAAACCTATAGAGAACTTTTGGGAATATCACCATTTTGATGATGTTAGTTCTCCCTATCCATGAACAGTGTATATTTTTCCATCTTCTAAGATCTTATTCTACTTCTCTTTTTAGGGTTCTGTAGTTTGCATTGTATAAATCTTTCACCTCTTTTGTTAGGTTGATTCCCAAGGATTTTATTTTTATTTTTTGAGGATATTGTGAATGGAGTGTTTTTTTTCTCATTTCCGTTTCAGAAGTTTTGTCACTGATGTACAGAAATGCCTTTGACTTATGAATGTTGATTTTATATCCTGCCACATTGCTGAAATCATTTCTTAGTTCTAGTAGTTTTTTTTTTTTTTGTAGACCCTTTTGGGTCTTCTATATATAGAATTATGTCAGCTGCAAGTAGTGATAATTTAAGTTATTCTTTTCCTATTTTCATGCCTTTAATTTCTTTCATCTGTCTAATTGCTCTGGCCAGTGTTTTGAGAACTATATTGAATAGAAGTGGTGGTAGAGGACATCTCTGTCTTGTTCCAGATTTTAGAAGGAATGCTTCAATTTTTCTCCATTCAGAATAATGCTAGCCTGAGGCTTAACATAGATAGCTTTTACAATGTCGAGGTAAGTTCCTGTTATCTCTAATTTTTCTAATGTTTTGAACATAAAGGGATGCTAAGGGTCTATTGTTCTTATTTATTTTTCGCAGAACCAAGCTTTAGTTTTGTAATTTTTTCAATAGTTTCTTTTGTTTCAATTTTGTTGTTTTCCGCTCTGATTTTAGTTATTTCTTGCCTTCTGCTACATTTGCTGTTGTTTTGCTCTTCCTTTTCTAGGGCTTTGAGATGAAGTGTGAGCTCATTTATTTGTTGTTCTTTCCTATTTTTGAGGAATGACGTCAAGGTGGTGAATTTCCCTCTTAAAACTCCTTTCAATGTGTCCAATAGATTCCGATATGTTGTGTCTGTATTTTCATTTATCTCGAAGAATTTTTTGATTTTCTCATTTATGTCTTCTGTAACACATTAATCATTCAGTAAAATGTTGTTCATTTTCAATGTGATGTAGGATTTTTCCTTCCTTCTTTTTCATTGGTTTCCAGTTTCATTCCATTATAATCAGATAAAATTCATGGTATTATGTCCACCACTTTATATTTATTGAGGGTTGCTCTATGGCATAATATATGGTCTATTTTTGAGAAGGATCCATGTGCTGCTTAAAAAAAAAGTATATCCACTTGATGATGGTTGATATATTTTATATATGTCAGTTAAGTCTAGGATATTGATTGTGATATTGAGTTCTATAGTTTCTTTATTCAACTTTTATTTGGAGGATCTGTCCAATGGTGAGAGAGGTGTGTTGAAGTCACCCATAATTATTGTGTTGTGGTCTATTTGATTCTTGAACTTGAGGAGAATTTGTTTTATGAACGTTGCAGCACCATTTAATGGTGCGTAAATATTGATAATTTTTATGTCTTGTTGGTGAATGGTTCCTTTTAACAGTATATAATTTCCTTCATTATCCCTTTTGATTAAATTAGTCATGAAGTCGATTTAATTCGATTTGAGGATGGCCACCCCTGCTTGCTTATGAGGACCGTGTGCATGGTATATTTTTTCCCAACCTTTCACCTTCAGCCTGTGTATGTCTTTTCCATTCAGATATGTCTCCTGGAGGCAACATATTGTTGGATTTGTTTTTTGAATCCAAGTTACAAGCCTATGTTGCTTTATTGGAGAGTTTAAGCCATTAGTGTTTAGAGCTACTATTGATATATGGTTTCTACTGCCATCCATGTTTGAATATTTATCGTTTTTTTAAATTTACTTTGTTTCTCCATGATTAGCTTTTCCCCCGCCCTCTGTCATTACTGAGGCACTTCCCACTGATGGTTTTGGTTGTTGTTTTTCATTTCTTCCTCGTGTAGTGTTTTGCTCAAGACACTTTGCAATGGTGGTTTTCTTGCTGCAAATTCTTTTAGCTTTTCTTTATCATGAAAGATTTTTATTTCGTTGTCGTACCTGAAGCTGAATTTTGCTGGATACAGAATTCTTGTTTGGCATCCATTGTCTTTCAATGTTTGAAATACGTTGTTCCAGGATCCTCTCACTTTCAGTGTCTGTGATGAAAAATAGGTTGTTAACCATATTGGTTTACCCCTGAATGTAATCTTCCTCCTTTCTCTTGAAGCTTTTAATGTTTTCTCTTTGTTCTGTATATTGGATATCTTCATAACAATGTGTCTTGGCGTTGGTCTACTGTGATTTTGTGTGCTCTGTGTCCTGTAAGCATCTTCAATTTGTATATCCGTTTCCTTTTTTATTTCTGGAAAATTTTCTGTAATTATTTCATTCAACAGGTTACTCATTCCCATGGTTTGAATCTTTGTACCTTCCTCTATCCAGATGACTCATAAGTTTGGTTTTTTTATGTTATCCCATATCTCTTGGATGTTTTTCTCGTGATTTTTTACCAGCCTTTCTGTGTTGGCTAGACTCTTTTCAAGATGATATATTTTGTCTTCATTATGTGACATTCTGTCTTCTACTTGCTCCACTCTGTTAGTGATACTCTCAATTGAGTTTTTAATTTGGTTTATCGTTTTCTTCATTTCTAGAATTATTCTTTGAGTTTTTATAATCTCTATCTCCTGATAAAGAAGATTAACTTCTTCTTTTATCTGTTTATGTAATTCATTTTCAATGTGTTCTTTCACTGTATTTATTTGCTCTCTCGTATCCTCTTTAAGGTTTCATTCCATCTGTCTAAGGTATTCCTTGAGTTTTTTATATGACCATTTTTCTGATGATTCTAGGTCCTCCTGAATATTTAGGTTATCCTTCATTGTTTGTACTACTTTTCTTTCTTGCTTTTTTATGCTGCTCATGTTACTTCTTGTTTGTTTGAGTGCTGAGTTACTGCTTATTCTTATAAATTTATTTGAAGCTTGGGAGGAAAGATATTAGAAGGGATGGGAAGAAGTCACTAAAGAGAATGAGAATAGGCAGGTAGAATTCAAGGATGAGGGAATATGAAAATTGAAAAGAAATGAAAAGACAAAAGAAAAAAATAGAAAATAAAGAAAGAAATAATTTTTTTAAAATAATAATGATAATTAAAAATGAAAATTAAAATTTAAAATAATAATAATAATAGTAAAATTTAAAAAATAAAAACATTAAAATAAGTTAAAGAACAACAACAAAAATGAAAGAAAAAAAGTAAAAATAAAATAATAATAATAATAATACATGCAGTCATAGAGTTCAATTAACTTCTCTTCCAGTAGGTGGAGCTGTGCTCACTGGGCCAAGCTTCTCCTCTCAATAGGTGGGAACCAATCACTGTGCAGCAGCTCTTCCTCCCAGACTGGGCGGGTCTCCAATCCTGAGTGCCTAGGACCTTCTCTAGTGTTTCCTCAAGCCAGGCTCCGCTCAACTTTGACACTCACCACAATACTTGCTACACGTCAGGTCACTGTTCCTGGTAGTCCTGTTTTCATCAACGCCTGCCACTCTCTCCCTGTTTGCCTCCCTCAGACCCTAAGTTTGTAGAGCTTGGGGCTGTGAACCCCCAGCGAATTTGCTTGCTCTCTGGTATCCATGCCCACATTAGCTGGTGTAAGAGACCTCAGTTGTCAGCACTGGTGGGAGCGGTAGTCGGGAATTCCATGCCACGAGTCCCACAGCACACATGATTTCCTCGGTCTGGCCATCTTTCTCACGGGAGACCTGGGAGGGCCCCTTAAAGGAGAGCTGGAAGGGGCCCATAATGTTTCCCCGCTGTGTGGAGAGAGATGCATAGGGAATTACACACCTGTCGTACTGGTTTCAATGAAGTTATCTCCTCTGCCCATGACGTCAGTTCTCTTCCATGGTGGTATCCCATGCAAATGGTGACCGTTCATTCCTTTTGCCAGGTGACCAATGCAACGGATGGGTCCTGACTGTGTCTCCGAAGCCCCATTTCAATTCAGTGGCCTTTTACCTCTGTAAATTCAGAAGGGCCGACCAGTTATTTCAGAGGGAATGTTAGTTCTGAGACACAAGAAGCCGGCAAATCTGAGCTTCTATGCAGCTGATCCGGGCTCTGTGTGTTTTCTGAGGGGCCCAGACTGTTCGCACCAGATCCATGTCAGGTCAGCATTGCCTAGTGATTCTGAACAAACAGCATTTAGACAGTTTATGACTCCCTATGCCTGCGCAGCTTAAGAGGTCAGAGACTTGATTTCTCCATGTTCGCCACCATGTTGGATCTCCTATATTGCTTCTTTTTAATGTCTGTGCGTGTGCGTGCATATATATATATATATATATATATATATATATATATACTCTCCAGATTTTTCAAAATATGAAATATATGTGTCTTATTATACGCTCCCTAAATTCATTCATATTCATATATGTGAATTTATAACAAACTTTCCACAAGATTATACTCAGAAATAATCATCCACCTGAAATATATATTTCTTTCCTAGTACTGAAAAGTAACTTCATAGAATGGTGAATACAAACTCTAATATTTCTACAGATACTTACCCAGTGTAACATCAATGCAAGTAGATTCCTAGGGGACATGATGTGTATTTTGACGTTCATTTCTATTCAACACTGGTACATTACTATTTCTTCAGTTTATGCACATCATAGGATATATATTTTATCCACAAGTTAGAAAACTTATAGGCATTTGTTTAATGATCAGTCACTGCCTGCTTCAGAACACATGTATTCCTCCATGTTTCTTGACTGGTCTTTTCATAAGACTTTTTCCAATCACAATATTTTCATTTTTCATTATCTCTTATGAAGCAAAACTCAAACACACTTCATGATAAACCATAATCCTAAAATTACCATTAGATGTATAACTGGTTGGAATGAATGATTATATATCAATATAAGATTTCTTATATATATTTTAGATATCAATTCAATTCATTATTTAAAGTGGAACCAGTTAAATTATTTATTCACAGGATGGTCTATTCATGCATTATCTCTATATTCATAGACACAGGGTACACCTCTGTGTACCCCTAACACTAATGTATATGTCTTCAAAATATTGCTCCCAGAAATGGTGGAAGAAATACTCATGTCACCTGATCCACATATATATTTTATCACAGTAAAATTCTGAACAAAAAATATAAAGGTCACACTTATGATTGTACCGAAGTCTAAAAGGAAAGTGAACATGGATAACTAAAAACATCCATGTGAAGGTTGCCTAATGCTCTCAAATGTCAATCCTATTGGTGACAACATATTTGTTTCTTCCAATGATTATATATTCAAACTAAACCCTGTTGAAAATGTCTAATCTTATAACTCACTTTATACTTTGCCTGATTTCATAATGTCTCTATTGATACCTGCTTTCCTACTTATTTTCCCCAGTTCATCGTTGTGACTGACTCTTCACATGTGCTGAAATTTTCATTCATTCTCTAACAGAAACCCTATTGCTAAAGAACTTTTGGTCCAAATCCTGTACTCACTCTTCTTCCTAAACCTACCGACTATCTTCCTAATCCTACCGACTATCCATTTTGACTGGATGTTCTCTTCTACATTAAATCTACCAAGGTACAAGGTCCTTGGCTTCAAATCATACCTAGATTTCTGTTTCCATACTGATATTTCACCTCTATATTCTTGTAATTATCGCACGTTCTCAATACCATTATTCATCGCCCAGAATGATTCCTAACCCAAATTGAACCTGTTATTAACCCTAAACATACACTGTTCCCTAAATCTCATTTTACAGAAGAGCAGCAACAGAGTTGTTCTTAAAATACAGGGAATTAGGGGACCTTCCACCTGCTGAAAACCTCAAAGGTCCATGCAGAAATGATACCTGGAGAAGTTGTAGGGAGGTATGAAAGACCTGAGAGAGCAAAAGTCCTATTCCAAGTCAAACAACCTGGTCAGGATAAAGGGATGTGTCCGAATCAGCATCTCTCTACTTATTTTAGAGAAGATGGACTAAACCAGACCTGTGTGGAGAGCTGTTCCCAGGTGTCTATGGTTGATATACCATTCTAACTTGTGAAAGTGTTCCAGGAAGTAGGAGCAGCCTCCATCTCATGGGACCCTTGGAAGCAAGTGTTAGGACAAAGTGGTTGCCAAGGCAGTGGCCTCATTCAGTTCCAAAGAAAGTGACATACCTCATTTCCTTGGTGATGGAACAGTCTGAACTTGCTATCCAAGAACCAAGACACCGAGAAGCAATCCCAGTCCATGTCCCTGTGGGCTCACTTGATTGGATTTTCCAAGGACAGAGTCAGTCTTTCTTGGTACCTCCTGATGTGAGTATAGCCAAATACCAGGAGAGCTCTGAAGAGATACTTTTCCTGCGAAAGCAGGTAGTAGCTGGCCACTTTTTCCTGACAACTTCACAGAGTTGGTCAAGGAAACCAGATCTGATAGAGGACACGCCATTTTGGGGGAACATAATATGGCCCACCAGTCAGAGTTAACTCCGGAGAGTCACAGACCTACTTGAGGGAAGGAGGTGCATTTGTGAGTGTGGGTTTGTTGTTTTGTCTCATGTTCAGAGAATAGGTACGAAAGGCGGTTTGTTTGATTTGAAGTGAACTGTTTCTAGTAAGTCGTTTGACAAGATGAGTGTTTCTATGTCTGTGTATCCCACTGTGTCCGCGGTTGTAGACATGAGAAAAGAGAATGCAACAATGGATGTGTCCTGTCTAGTAGAAAGCTTCCCATTATGCATCCTGCCTAATTTATGAATAGAGTGCGGCTTGCCTTATGGATGGGCCATACCTACTACCTTCCTAAGTCTCTGTTTTCTTCTTAATTCTGGCCACTCTCCAGAATAGGCTCATGGTTTTGTGTCCAAGATATGTAACAACTCCAAGGTCTGTGACATGGCCATGTACAGGATAGCTGAAGGGAATGGCCAGCATCTCAGAAAACTCAGATATCAATGTGACCAGGAAAGTCTCAGTGGATATACCCTGCTTTTGGCCTTTGCTTGCCTATTGTTCTGTTGCCCTGAATATCAGGAAGGTCTTTGCCTCAGGCCACCCCTTTGTGAAGCCTGAAGAAAACAGTTTTCAAATGGAAATGAATGGGCATCACTTGTGGCTCTTTCTTAATTGCTTTGGAAAGGGATGTGTCTGAATTAGCCTCTTGGCCTTGTATGTGGCTGTGACTTTGATTCTCAGCAGCTGATGGATCTAAAGAATGATCCCATGTGTGCATCCAAAACCATAATTGCCAAAAGATCAGTCATTGTGGATGAAGTCTCTCGTCTTCCTCTGTTATTTTCCTGACTTCCATCAAGTGAGAATTGGTATTCCTTGGGTCAAATGAGTTCTTCAAATCACTGCAGAGGTGCTTAGGTTTTTGCATGACTCCAAATCACATAAAGAATCTATAATTGAAAGTCAGTAGGCCACAAATTGGAGAAACAGAGCAGTATTAACGGGAGGCTTATTTGATCACTCCTGGTTCACAGGAAGGGTGTCCAGGCCAACATGACTTTAGGCAAATGAGGGGCAAGGGAGTTTATTTGGACACTGTCTTTGGGTGAGCCATTCATGGAGACCTTCAGCCAGAGGTTATGATGAGTGACTATATGGAAGAAGATGAGGACCTTGTTGGAGTGTTTTGGTTTTAATTGTGGTCATTTGTGTGGTGGTTGTAAGAAATATCTTGGTCCACCTGGGCTTGAACTCTGGTTGGATTCCCCTTAGAGACTGCGTTCTGGAACTAAACTCAGAGAAGTATTGCCATGAATTGTGTTGGGATATTAGGAGGCCACGCATGAGAGTCGCCCTTGGAAACTGAGATCTAGGCCCAGGGTGGCTTTCCACAGAGCACTGAGAATCTCAGCCAGGATAACACATGATTTTATTCTGAAAGACTTGGCAGCCATAGTTGAGTGTCAAAACACACATGGACCTCACATTGTAGACCTCAATTTACCTGGCTTCATGTGACCTTTTGGCCACTCTTTGGGAAGCCTTGCCTGTGAGAGTTCTCCAGAGCTTTCATTGAAAATGAGCTTCCTCATTATTTAATGGTTTCTGAATGAATTGAAACCCACAGTGCCTCCAACTTCATCCTTAACAATGGCTAGATGAATACCATGTAGTTATTAAAATTTCCATGACCAGGTGGCACTGGAGAACCTTTGAATGTCCTGTTGCTGATCATGAGTATACCAGACAGTGCCTTGATTGACTGGATTTCCTGAAAATGTTGTAGAAAAGAGATGCCAGTACGTTTGAGTCTGCTGAGTAGTGGGCCTAGAGCACTGGTGGGCAGGTGTGTGAAAAAACATCAGTAGTAGGGCCATGAGGATCTACCATTGGATTCCAAATGGCTTGTGACTGACATGATGCAGCCAGCAGATCCTTATTTGTAAAGTCATCTTTTTATATGGAGAGGTTTCAGGGCAATGTTCAGAATAAGGGTCATATGGACAAGGGGGCAATGGGGCAAGCTATGAGGGATAGAAGCCTGGTTGGTGCATTCTCCTGCACACCCTGACCCAGCACACGTGACATAACTCCCTCCAGCACTGTGTCTCAGTTGGGCTCCTTGTATTTTATGAAGCAAATACTAAACTCTCAGTGCAGCAGGAAAAACACCACAAAAAGTGGAGGAGGACAAAATGGCTTCACAGTTCACATGGGGAGACATTTAGTCACCAGTGGTCACTGTTTACCAACAAAGAGAGGATTCAGGCCTCCTGCTTCATGTTAATTGGAAAATAAGAACCCATGTCCTTCAGGTCAAAGTGATGGAGACCCACCTTTGATGTTCTCACTACAAAAGAAGATAAAGCTCCTGAAAACAACCTAAATTTCAAGTGCCCAACCTCAGAGTGAGATTCTCAAAAAGTTCTTAGGCCAGAAGAGCTCCATGTTTGTGGAGTGTTTAACCCTGTCCCTTACTTTTAGAAAGTCCTCTACCTCCACCAAAGATGTGAAATCTGGAGCATTTTCCTTTCCAGATAGGTATTCACAGATTTTCTAACTCTTCTCCTATAATTGTGTCTTACTTGAGGCGAAAGTAATGTTAAAGCATTGTTCTGGATGAGAGTGGGAAGATTTTTGTGTAGCATATATTTGCATACACATTGGATTCAATTTCCTATTTTCTATTCGAAATACTGAATCCCTGACACTAACACATACCCTATCAGACTCTGAATACTATTTCTAATAGGATGGAGAAAAATAACCCAAACAGAATAGAAATACAAGCAGTTTAGAGGAGTCATGGTGTATATTTGGACTTGCCTTTTCCATGATACAGAGTAGGAGTTAAATCTAGTCAATTTTTTGTTGAAATAGTTCTCCATGTGTTTTTAAAGTTAACAAATTGTGAAGTCCTGTCTCCCTTTCTCTGTAGCCCATTCAGCACATATATTTTTATATGGATATATAGAATCATACCTGGTACCACACATACATTCTTGTGAGGTGGATGAGTTGGCAGATACAAATTGTGAGAAGAGATCACTCCTACTAAACCATGTTGGAACTGAATATTCAACCAATGGGTGAGCTTCCATGTTCAGTAAAATGAATATTTTTGGATCTGTGGATGATATATTTTTATGATGAATTTTGATTGACATATATGTTGCTATTTTTTTTCTGTGTGTGTGTGTGTGTTTTGTGTCACTCACCTGTTCTGTAAAACAGCTTCAGAGAGAGAGGTTAAAAATTCATGCAAAGCTCTGATGGAGGTATCTAATATCTTAGTTTTGGTCTATTGCTTCTTCTAATTGGGTCATTTGTTGTGTCCCATGGACGAGGGCAGTGGTTTCGGTGCCCACCCCTGCAGCAACTCCTATTCCGAATAGGATGGCTAAAGTGAGGGATATATGTTCCCAGTTGAAACGGGTTGTATGCCCCCCTATTTGATCTTCAAATGAACCTGCATCATGATAGAGCACTCTGGGAAACATCTGCACCATTACACAATTAATCACATCTGTTGACCATTTCATGAAAACATAAACAATGTTTAATTATATACAATTATGCTGTTGTAGGGACGGACAAGGCAAGGCACCTAAGATAGCAAAGAAGACAGCGAAACCGTCCTATTTGGTTGCAACCATATTCAGAGGGCATTGCTTCCGTTGTAATCAATTATTCTCCTGAAACTCAAGTATAGGTAGTTTCAGAATTTTCTACCCAACATGTAAGGGAAGGGGCTCAGAAGTTCACAGTCTGCAGAAGTTCAAAAAAGCCATTGTTGTTTCTGTTTTTTCCTCGGTTCTGGGCAAGTTAACTTTTCAAGGACACCTGGGAGGGAAAGAGCTTTTTCCTACCTTTCTTATTTTTCGCCCCTGACAGCTGTTACCATGGAGCCCTGATGGTAACTTCTTTATCTTAGAAATATAGCCATCTCTGTAAAGCCCCAGCTCACGGCCAGAGGCCTTGTTCATATATTTTGTGGAAAACAAGTAATGGGGTGTCTAGCATAGAAGTGCTTATTTTTTTAGCCAGTGGCCAAGTAGAACAAGGCAACACTAAAAGAGGAAGTTTATCTACATTGAACTCTTTTATAGGGACTCTTTTGCTGAAAGTCCTAAAGTCAGCCATGGTGAAGACTTCTGTAGAAAGTCAGTTAAGAATTTTCTGTAGGCCTGGTACAGAAGGGGAAGACAGGGAAGGTGGGGCTGACAGCAGCTCCGAGGATCTGAGAATAAGGAAGGAGAGATGTAAAAGAATAATGGGAAAGGGGTTTGGTATTTTCCTAGTAACAAAAACTTGAGCTGCAGAACAGGTAGAGCAGAGGGGAAGACAAGGGTGAGTATCCCAAAATGCATGTGAGGGACTTTAAATTTTTAGTAAACTGTTTTCAGTGATGACAAAGCAACTTTAAAGGCCATTTTCATTACATCTTTGATAGGAGTCTGAGAGCTCTCCTCTGCTAGTTTCAGCTTTGTGTTAGCTGGTAAGAGGACCTGGTGGGACCCGGTGCGGGCACGGACAGGAGAAGAGAGGAGTGAGTCGGTGGATGAGAACCTGAGTACCTGCTAACTCAGCAAGGGGGCGATGGTCTGAGAACCTGGAGAGGTTTGGGTTTTTGATCTAATAATTGGACGGGAGAAATCAGGTTGCTGAGGTGAGAGTGACAGCAGAGATTCTGGAGCACAAGGCTGAAGGTGAGGATCTATTGGATAAGCATAGTTCAGGATATGAGTGAAGGATGGAAAAGGCCTGCCCATAGGGGAATCTCCTTTCACCCTTTTGAGCACTTGCAGAAGTTAAAAAGGTCACACAGGGCTGGGGATGTGGCTCAATTGTAGCACGCTCGCTTGGCATGCGTGCGGCCCGGGTTTGATCCTCAGCACCACATACAAACAAAGATGTCGTGTCCGCCAAAAACTAAAAAATAAATATTAAAAATTCTCTCTGTCTCTCTGTCTCTCGCCTCTCTCTTTAAAAAAAAAATGGTCACGCAGAATTTGAGGATCTAGAGACCCCTCTGGGGGCCATCGGTTTTGGTTATCTAATTGGTAATATGGCCAATGCTGTGTACTGAATTTGATGAGGAGTTTGTGTTCCATCAGGCAGCCCCTGTATGCTCACATCCCCATGACGTACAGAAAAAGTCGGCCAGGCATTCTGGAATTACTAAAAAGGAGTGATGGATTTTTCCTTTCCCCAGGTCCATGATCCTCTTAGTTGTACAAGTCCGATATTTACTGCCATTAGCCCCTTGAACTAGAGACCTTTTATTTGATAGAGGGCCCAATGGGGCCTTAAGCACTGAGTTTATTGCCCCTGTATCCCCTTCAAAGTTTACTGGGGTCTCCTCCACTTCAAAAGATACGCTGAGCTCAGGGAGGGGATCTGAGCCCCGACTTTCGTAGTCATGCTGAAGAGTCAGAATGGCTGGCTGGCTTGGCTGCCTCTTTCTAGGGCACTCTTGAACCCAGTGTCCTCTTTCTTTACAGTAGGCACATTGATCTGAGGTCAGGGGTGGCCTCTGGCGTGGGACCAGGTATCCCTTCCTGTCTCCCTGTTTCTTATTTTCTGGCCCTTTTGTTGTTGTGACCGGGACCTTAGTCAACTCCTTAGTCTGTCTTTTGTTTCTTTTATCGTCCTTTTGCTCCCTTCTCTTCCTCGGTTTCTCTCTTATAGTATACTTTCTCGGCTTCTCTGACTAAATCTCTCAAAGTCATATCTTGTAATCCATCTAAGCATTGTAACTTTCTTTAAATATCCAAGGCAGCATGCCCAATAAAGGCCATTGTGACAGATGCCTTTTGATCCTCTGCATGAGGAACGAAAGGAGTATATCTCCTATATGCCTCCGTAATTCTCTCTAGAAACATAGAGGAAGATTCATCAGGTCCGCAGGTGTGGTAGCCACGTCACCCCAAATGGAGTAGGGAAATAGCAGTGCCGCTGCCCGTGCCCGGATAAGGCCCAGTCACCAGCTGGTGTGGTAGTCACGTCACCCAAATTGTAGTAAGGGCCAAGCAGGCCTCCGCCCACGCCCGCAACAAAAGCAGACCTGTGACTGACCTGCGGAACAGGCACAGCGGCCTGCCACCATGGTAGACATGACACCCCAATTGGAGTAGTGGCAGAGCAGAGCTTTCTCCCGCGCCCAGTACAAGCACAACGGCCAACCGGCGTGGTAGTCACGTCAACCCAATTGGAGTAGGGGCAGAGCAGAGCCTTTGCCCGCACCCAGAACAGGCCCAGCGATCTGCCAGCATGGTAGTCACGACACCCCAATGGCAGTAGGGCCAGAGCAGAGCCACCACCCGCTCCCGCAAGGTAGGCAGACCTGCAACCGACAGGCGGAACAGGCCCAGCGGCCTGCAAGCACGGCAGACATGTCAACCCATTTGGTTCTTTGAAAAAATAAAAAAAATCAACAGAACATTAGCCATGCTAACGAAGACAAGAAGAGAGAGAACTCAAATTACTAGCATATGGGATGAAAAAGACAACATCATAACAAATATTTCAGATATACAGAAGATAATCCGAAATTATTTTGAATCTTTGTACTCTAATAAAATAGAAGACGGTGAAGGCATCGATAAATTTCTTAAGTCATATGATCTGCCCAGATTGAGTCAGGAGGATATAGACAACCTAAATAGACCAATATCAATTGAGGAAATAGAAAAAAACATCAAAACACTACCAAGTAAGAAAAGCCCAGGACCTGATGGGTATATAGCAGAGTTTTACAAAACATTTAAAGAGGAACTAATACTAATACTTTTCAAGTTATTTCAGGAAATTGAAAAAGAGTTAATTCTTCCAAATTCATTCTATGAGGTCAACATCACTCTGATTCCTACACCAGACAAAGACACTTCAAAGAAAGAAAACTACAGACCAATATCTCTAATGAACCTAGAGGCAAAAATCCTCAATTAAATTCTGGCAAATCAGATACAAAAGCATATCAAAAAAATTGTGCACCATGATCAAGTAGGATTCATCCGTGGGATGCAAGGCTGGTTCAATATACGGAAATCAATAAATGTTATTCATCACATCAATAGACTTAAAAATAAGAACCATATAATCATCTCGATAGATGCAGAAAAAGCATTCGACAAAGTACAGCATTCCTTTATGTTCAAAACTCTAGAAAAACTAGGGATAACAGGAACATACCTCAATATTTTAAAAGCAATCTATGCTAAGTCTCAGGCTAGCATCATTCTGAATGGAGAAAAATTGAAGGCATTCCCCCTAAAATATGGAACAAGACAGGGATGCCCTCTTTCACCACTTCTGTTCAACATAGTTCTCGAAACACTGGCCAGAGCAATTAGACAGACAAAAGAAATTAAAGGCATATAAATAGGAAAAGAAGAACTTATATTATCACTATTGCAGATGACATGATTCTATACCTAGCAGACCCAAAAGGGTCTACAAAGAAACTAATAGAGCTAATAAATGAATTCAGCAAAGTGGCAGGATATAAAATCAACACTCATAAATCAAAGACATTCCTGAATATCAGTGACAAATCCTCTGAAACGGAAATGAGGACAACCACTCCATTCACAATATACTAAAAAAAAATAATAATAATTGGGAATCAACCTAACAAAAGAGGTGCAAGTTTTATACAAGGAAAACTACAGAACCCTAAAGAGAAAAATAGAGGAAGATCTTAGAAGATGTAAAAATGTACCCTGTTCATAGATAGACAGAACTAACATCATCAAAATGGCGATATTACCAAAAGTTCTCTATATGTGTAATGCAATGCAATTCAAAATCCCAACGGCATTTCTTGTAGAAATAGAGAAAGCAATCATGAAATTCATATGGAAAAATAAAAGACCCAGAATAGCAAAAACAACACTAAGCAGGAAGTGAGAATCAGGCCGTATAGCGATACCAGACTTCAAACTATACTACAGAACAATAGTAAAAAAAATAGCATGGTACTGGTACCAAAACAGGTGGGTGGACCAATGGTAAAGAATAAAGGACACAGAAACCAATCCAAAAAAATACAACTCTCCTATATTTGATAAAGGGGCTAAAAGCATGCAATGGATGAATGATAGCATCTTCAACAAATGGTGCTGGGAAAACTGGAAATCCATATGTAACAAAAAGAAACTGAATCCCTTTCTCTTGCCATGCACAAAAGTTAAATCAAAATGGAACAAGGAGCTTGATATCAAATCAAGACATGGTGTTTGATAGAAGACAAAGTTGTCTACGATCTACATACTGTGGGGTCGCCTCCAAATTCCTCAATAGGACACCCATAGCACAAGCGTTAATAACTAGAATCAACACATTGGACTTACTCAATCTAAAAAGTTTTTTCTCAGCAGAAGAAACAGTAAGAGGGTTAAATAGGGATCCTACATCCTTGGAACAAATCTTTCCTCCTCACACTTCAGATAGAGCACTAATATCCAGAGTATACAAAGAACTCAAAAAATTAGTCAATAAGATAACAAATAACCCAATCAACAAATGGGCCAAGAACCTGAACAGACACTTCTCAGAGGAGGACATACAATCAATCAACAAGTACATGAAAAAATTCTCACCATCTCCAGCAGTCAGAGAAATGTGAATCAAAACCACCCTAAGATACCATCTCACTCCAGTAAGTTTGGCAGCCATTATGAAGTCAAACAACAACAAGTGCTGGCGAGGATCTGGGGAAACAGGTACACTTGTACATTGCTGGTGGAACTGCAAATTGGTGCAGCCAAATGGGAAAGCAGTATGGAGATTTCTTGGAAAGCTGGGAACAGAACCACCATTTGACCAAGTTATTCCCCTTCTCGGTCTAAAACCTAAAGACCTAAAAAGAGCATGCTACAGGGACACTGCTACATCGATGTTCATAGCAGCACAATTCACAATAGCAAGACTGTGGAACCAACCTAGATGCCCTTCAATAGAAGAATGAATAAAAAAATGTGGCATTTATACACAATGGAGTATTACTGTGCATTAAAAAATGACAATATCATACAATTTGCAGGGACATGGATGGCATTAGAACAGATTATGCTAAGTGAAGCTAGCCAATCCCTAAAAAAACAAATGCCAAATGTCTTCTTTGATATAAGGAGAGTAACTAAGAACAGAGTAGGGACGAGGAGCATGAGAAGAAGATTAACATTAAACAGGGATGAGAGGTGGAAGGGAAAGGGAGAGAGAATGGAAACTGCATGGAAATGGAAGGAGAACCTCAGGGTTATACAAAATTACATACAAGAGGAAGTGAGGGGAGAGGGAAAAATAATACAAGGGGGAGAAATTTATTACTGTAGAGGGTGTAGAGAGAGAATAGAGGAGGAGAGGGGACGGGAGGGGGGATAGTAGAGGATAGGAAAGGCAGCAGAATACAACAGACACTAGTATGACAATATATGAATCAATGGATGTGTAACTGATGTGATTCTGCAATCTGTAAACGGGGCAAAAATGGGAGTTCATAACCCACATAAATCAAAGTGTGAAATATTATTTATCAAGAACTATGTAATGTTTTGAGCAACCATATATAAAAATTAAAAAAAAAGATAAATAAATTCGGTGAATAATGCACGAGAATCCTAATATTTCTACAGTAACTGACCCAGTTTAAAATCAATGCCAGTAGATTCCTATGGGACATGATGTGTATTTTGACGTTCATTTTTATTCAACAATGGTACATTACTATTTCATGAGTTTATGCACATCATAGGATATATATTTCATCCACAAATTAGCAAATTTATAGGCATTTGACTCAATTTCAATCGCTTCCTGCTTTACAACATATGCATTCCTCCAGGTTTCCTGACTGGTCTATTCATGAGACTTCTTTCCAAACATATTATTTTCGATTTCCATAATCACTTTTGAAACAAAACTCACACACTGTTCATGATAAACCAAAACACTAATATTACCATTAGATGTATAATTGGTGGGAATGAATGATTGTATATCAATATAAGATTTCCTGTAATTTTTAAGATATCAGTTCAATCCATTATTTAAAGTTGGAACAAGTTATATTATTTATTCACTGTATTGTCTATTTGTACTTTATCTCTAAATTCATAGACACAGGGTGCACCTCTTTGTAACCCCAATACTAATTTTACGTCTTGAATATATTGCTTCCAGAAATGGTGGAAGAAATACTCATGTCACCTGATCTACATATACATTTTATCACAGTAGTATTCTGGACAAATAATGTAATGGTCACGGTTATGATTGCACGAAGGACTAAATGGAAAGTGAACATGGATTACTAAAAACATCTATGTCCAGGTTGCCTAATGCTCTCAAATGTCAATCCTATTGGTGACTACATATTTTTTTCTTCCTAATATTATGTATTCAAACTCAACCCTGTTGAAATAGTCTAATCCTATCACTCACTTTATACTTTGCCTGATTTCGTAATGTCTCTATTGATATCTGCTTTTCTACATTTTTTCCCAGCTCATCATAGTGACTGACTCTTCATATGTGCTGACTTTAACAATCACTCTGTAACCGAAACCCTATTGTTAAAGAACTTTTGTTCCAAATGGTATACTCATACTTCTTCCTAAACGTACTATCTTCCTATTTCTATCAACTATCCCTTTTTGACTGGATGTTCTCTTCTACATTCAATCATTATAGTAAATGTCCGGCGAGCTTCACAGGAGGAAACCACCAACAGACTATCTCATGCAACAGCAAAGGTTTTATTGAGTGTCCAGCATGCTGGTGCTCAGAGCTCACTTGAATAGAGCAGATAGTCCTGAGAATAGCTTAAGTAGAGCTTATATACATTACCTGGAGAGGGCAGGGAGGGAAGTTTATTGATGGATCGGGGTGAGTGGGCGATTTGCGTGCAACTGGGTGAGGGAGCACATTCTGCAGTTGGGCAGTTGGGGACAGCACATACTGGGAACAAGATTTGCAAGCATTTCTCAAGATTTCAACAGTGTTTTGTTAAGCATACAGAAAAACAGGAAGTGACAAGTACCTATTTTACTAACCTTTTATTCCCCACTTCTTCTTCTGGCTACTTTTAATCATAAAAATGATCATTGGGGGGGTGTCACATTCTATGTATACTAGTAGGGTATTACCATAAGTTTAACTCGTCCAATTTGAGCCTGGAGAAAAGAAATTACACGGATGAGAAAACAGGGTTTAATAGTTAGCAATAACATGAGGATTACTATTGGACCGGCCAGGGTTGATTAAAACGTAGTTAACCAGGAAGACTGTGTGAACCAAGATTCAAACCACCTTTTTTGGGCCTCTCTGTCTCGTTGATGCTTTTCAAGGCATCTTTTTAATTTACTCTTAGATTTTATTACAAGTCCAGTATGCTCGGCATACAAACAACTTTCTTTTCTCAATGTAGAACAAAGCCCCCTTCTCTCATGACGAGGAGGTCCAACCCTCGAGTGGTCTGAAAAACAACTTCAGAGAGAGAGGTAAAAGACTCATGCAAAGCTCTGATGGAGGTTTCTAATATCTTAGTTTTGGTCTATTGCTGTCATTTGTTGGGTCATTTGTTGAGTCCCTTGGACAAAGGCAGTGGTTCCCGTGGCCACCAGTGCAGCAATTTCTATTCCTAATAGGATGGCTACATTGAGAGATATATATTTTCAGTGGAACCGGGTTGAATGCCCCCCTATTTGATCTTCAAATGAATCTGCGTCGTGATAGAGCACTCTGGGAAACATCTGCACGATTACACAATTAATCACATCTGTTGACCATTTCATGAAAACATTAACAATGTTTAAGTATATAGAATCATGCTGTAGTAGGGAAGGACAAGGCAACGCACCTAAGATAGCACTGAAGACAGGGAAACAGTCCTATTTGGTTGCAACCAGATTCAGAGGGCATTGATTCTGTTGTAATCAACTAATCCTCTGAAACCCAAGTTTAAGTAGTTTCAGAATTTTGTACCCAACATGTAAGGGAAGGGGCTCAGAAGTTCACAGTCTGCAGAAGTTGAAAAAAGCAGTTTTTGTTTCTGTTTTTTCCTCGGTTCTGGGCAAGTTAACTTTTCAAGGACACCTGGGAGGGAAAGAGCTTTTTCTTCCCTTTCTTATTTTCCCATTGCCAGCTGTTACTACGGAGCCCAGTTGCTAACTTCGTTAACTTAGAAATGTAGCCATCTCTGTGAAGCCCCACGTCAAGGCCAGAGGCCTTGTTCACATATTTTTGTGAAAAACTAGTAAGGGGGTGTCTGGATTAGGAGTGCTGATTTTTTTAGCCAGTGGCCAAGTAGAACAGGGCAACATGAAAATAGGAAGTTTAACTACATTGAACTTTTTATAGGGACTCTTTTGCTGAAAGTCCTAAAGTCAGCCATGGTGAAGACTTCTGGAGAAGGTCAGTTAAAGACTTTTCTGTGGGCCTGGTATAGAGGGGAAAGACGGAGAAGGTGGGGCTGAGAGCAGCTCCAAGGATCTGAGAATGAGAAAAGAGAGATGTAAAAAAATAATGGGAAAGTGGTTTGGAATTTTCCTAGCAACAAATATTTGAGCAGTAGAACAGGTCAAGCAGAGGGGAAGATGGTAGTGAGTATCCCAAAACGCAGAGGGACTTTAAATTTGTAGTAAACTGTTTTCAGTGATGACAAAGCAACTTTAAAGGCCATTTTCATTACATCTTGGATAGAGGTCTGAGGGCTCTCCTCAGCTGGTTTGAGCTTTGGGTTAGTTGGTAAGAGGACCTGGTGGGACCCAGTGCGGGCACTGTCAACAGAAGAGAGGAGTGAGTGGGTGGAGGGGTACCTCAGTACCTGCTACCTCAGCAAGGGGGCAATGGTCTGAGAACCAGCAGAGGTTTGGGTTTTTGATCTAATAATTGCAGTGGAGAAATCAGGTTGCTGAGGTGGGAGTGACAGCAGAGACTCTGGAACAGAAGGCTGAAGGTGAGGATCTATTGAATAAGCATAGTTCAGGATGTGAGCGAAGAAGGGAAAAGGCCTCCACATAGTGGAATCTCCTTTCACCCTTTTGAGCACTAGCAGATGTTAAAAAGGTCATGCAGGATTTGAGGATCTAGAATCCCCTCTGGTGGCCATCAGTTTTTGTTATCTAATTCGTAATATGGCCAATGCTGTCTACTAAATTTAATGCAGGGTTTGGGTTCCATCAGGCAGCCCCTGTACGCTAACATCCCCATGACTTACAGAAGAAGTCGGGTTTTCCCCCACACAGCCATGGCTGTTTTTGGCTTTGACAGTCGGCCGGGTAAACACAGTAATCTAGGCTAGCCAACCTGCATCTGGCTCGTGTGTCCCTACATCCATAATATTTGTTTCCATTATCTATGGTAAGGAAGGGATTTAATGGAATTTTAGTGGGATCCTCTTCATCAGGGATATCCCATTAGGAAAGACCTATAGCCAGCTGACAAATGTCTGGGTGGAGAGATGGTCACCAGGTCCCTAAGTGGGCTGCATGCAAGATAGATTATACTTCTTTTCCAGTAGAATTTGTGATCAGCCATCGCTGCTGAACGGGCTGATGAGGGCTAGGACTACTTGTGGCCAAGGGGAGAGTCTATAGGCTTATCCACACGGTGAATATGCAATTTGAAAGTGTTACCAGTCTTTTCCAGTTTCCAGCCAGAGTGTGGACAGGGCGCAGGCTTGAGATGAGAGGCATGGATCCAGGAAGTGATTCCGTTTACCTTTACCACTATAGATGTTATAAGTAGCACCTGGTATGGTCCTTTCCAGTGGGGTTCCAGGGATGACACCTGATATCATCTTACGTAGATGAAGTCTCTTACTTGATATCGATGTGGAGTCCCCTCGTCCCCAGTTTGGTAGGGAGTGGCCAGCTGTTTCCACAGGTATCACTGAGATCTTTCAAGAGCTTTAAGTCTGTCAAACAAGGGGGTGTGAAAGGGATCGTTAGGTCTTAGAGTTGGGCTTTGGTCCTTTACTGGAAGAGAGGCACCCTAGATATTCACAGGGGGTGTGGTTACTCAAAGAAACAGAGGGCATATTTCTTGCACGAAACATTGTATAAGGCATGAGCATAGTCCAATCATTTATGCTGGTCTCTAAGCTTAATTTCGTTGAGGTCTCATTAATGGTTCTATTTATTCTTTCTACCTGTCCTGAACTCTAGGGTCTGTAAGCACAATTAAACTTCCAATGAATCCCCAGGTTCCTGGCTAACCCCTGACTTACTTGGGCCATGAACGCCGGTGCATTATCAGACCGTATTACCTTTGGCAGGCCGTATCTTTGAAAAATGTCTTTCAGGATCTGCTTGACCACCATTAGCACTGTTTCTTTTTTTTTCTTTTAGTGGGGAAGGCTTCAATCCATCCTAAAAATGTATCTACAAAGACTAGAAGATATTTATGTCCATACCTTGCTGGTTTAATTTCAGTAAAGTCAACTTCCCAGAATTGTCCTGGTCTGGTTCCTCGTAGGTGCTTTCCTGCAGGAAGCTTGGAAGGGTAAGAATTTACCAATTGATGGACTCGACAGGCTTTTTTTACCCATTCAGTTATTTCTTTTTGCTGTGAGTCAGTTAGTGGAAAACTCTGTTCTTGATACTTCAGAAATACCTGCAGTTTCTTTGAACCAAGGTGAGTGAGTTGATGTGCATTTTCTACTGACGTATTTAGAGCTGTGACTATAGGAGTTTTTACTGAAGGATTTAGAAATTCCACTTGGGGGCCTTCAGGGTTAAAAGTTATTTTGGACCGGAACTTGGTGAGCAGATCTCTGCCCATCAATGGGGCTAGGAATTCTGGGATTACTAGGAAGGAGTGATGGATTTTTCCTTTCCCCAGTTCCATGATCCTCTTAGTTGTCCAAGCCCGATATTTACTGTCATTAGCCCCTTGAACTAGAGACCTTTTATTTGATAGAGGGCCCAATGTGACATTAGGGGTGAATGTATTGCCCCTTTATCCACTTCAAAGATTACTGGGGTCCCCTCCACTTCAAAAGTTACCCTGAACTAGGGGAAGGGGATCTGAGCCCCGACTTTCATACTCATCCTCCAGAGTCAGAATGGCTGACTGGCGTGGCTGTCCCTTTCTAGGGCACTCTTTGGCCCAGTGTCCTTTTTTTTTACAGTTGGTACATTGATCTGAGGCCAGGGGTGGCCTCTGGCATGGGACCAGGTATCCCTTCCTGTCTCCCTGTTTCTTAATTTCTGGCCCTTTTGTTGTTGTGACCAGGACCTTAGTCAACGCCTTAGTCTGTCTTTTGTTTCTTTTATCCTCACTTTGCTTCTTTCTCTTCCTCAGTTTCTCTCTTAAGGTATATTTTCTTGGCTTCTCTGACTAAATCTCTCAAAGTCATATCTTGTAATCCATCTAAGCATTGTGACTTTCTTTTAATATCCAGGGCAGCTTGCCCAATAAAGGCCATCATGACAGATGCCTTTTGATCCTCTGCCTGTGGATCGAAAGGAGTATATCTCCTACATGCCTCCATAATTCTCTCTAGAAACATAGAGGGAGATTCATCAGGCCTTTGAATAATCTCTATTACCTTGGCCAAATTAGTTGGTCGCCTAGTGGCCACTTGGAGGCCCACTATTAGAACCTGGCGATAAGTGGACAGATGCTTTCTAACTTCAATGTTGTTGGTGTCCCAGTTGGGTTGTTTCAAGGGAAAACCAGCTTTGATTAAGTTGGGAAGATGTGTCCGTCTCCAATCTGGTCGGAGGACATTTTTTTATAGCTTCCAGGAAGATTCTCTTTTGTTCCTCTGTCGTGAAGAGAGTCCCTAGGAATTGTTGACAGTCATCCCAAGTAGGCAGGTGTGAAAACATCAATGACTTAACCAGACCTGTGAGCCCGATGGGGTCCTCGGAAAAAGGGGGATTGTTATTTTTCCAGTTATATAGGTCGGAAGAGGAGAAAGGCCAATATTTGTAGGCTTGCATTTTCCCCCCATGGCCTTCGTCAATCAATGGTCCGTAGGGACATAGGGGGAGCATCACAGGAGGTCCAGGGTTTTCAATCATTCGCCACCATCAAGTTCCCTTAGCTGGGCTAGCTTCCTCCTGTGGAGGAGGGGCTGTGTGTGCTGCGGGGGAGTTATCTGGAGGGCGCTGGGCCAGCTTATATTCCTCCAATGGTAGAGAGGCTGAGTCAGCTGCAGGAGAATCACTTAGAGGGTGTTGGTGGTTGGGGGACGAGGGCAGGGTATAATAAGGGGGAAGAGAGTACAGTAGAGTCAAATCTTGTGACTCAGGGATTACAAAGGGTGGAGGAGGAGGAGGAGCAGAGGGTTTGAGAGATCATGGGGGAAGGAGTAGGAGCAGGGGAAGGGACAAAGAAAGGCTTCACCCATTGAGGAGGAGATTTGCAGAGGTCCTGCAAAGTTAAGATATATGGCTGTTGATCCGGATGGCTATGTGTGCCTGGGTGAAAGACAATATCTCTGACTTCTTAAATTAGTGGGAAATAGAAAGATCCTTCTAGGGGCCATCCAAATTCAAAGGTGGGCCATTCTGAGGCACAGAGATTCCGAAAGGTCCAACGTTTTACTAAAAAAGAAAGATTCTGAGCCCTTAAGCGGACTTTGGTCCAGTGATCAAGGGTCAGGGACAGGGGCATTGAAGTGCTGTGTCCCATAATGAAAGATACACAAAGAGTGAATGCAAGACACACGACACAGATAAGACAAGACAATAAAGACATTCAATGGACATCCAAAACTGAGACCAGGACTGAGTAGCCAGCAAAACCCAATGGCCTGGCAATTCTGAATCCGATACAAAATATTACTGAGTCGAGGAGACTATTGTTCCTCGATTTCCCGAGTCTTTGGGAAGTCCCCCAGGGACGTGGCCTGCGGCTCTGTGACACGTCTGTCAGCCACCATCGGAGAGAACTCACGCTCTTCATCGACAGCCATTTTGCCAAGCCCTAACCTTAACACTGAAACAAGAAAGAGGGGCCTTACTTAACCCGAGAGGAACCCGTTAGGGTCTTTTGTCCGCCGCTGCCAAAACTCGGTGGAATCTCCATATGTAAAGGTCGGGCGAGCATGGAAGGAAGAGACCACTAACAGACTGTCTTATCCAACAGCAAAGGGTTTATTCTGGGTCCAGCATGCTGGGGCTCGGAGCTCACTTGAATAGATCAGAGAGCCCTGAGAACAGTTTAAGCACATATATTTTCCTTGGAGAGGGCAGGGTGGGAAGTTTACTGATGGTTCAGGGCGAGTGGTCGGTTTGCGTGCAACCGGGTGAGGGAGTACATTCTACACTTTGGCACTTGGGGACAGCACATTCTGGGAACAAGATTAGCAAACAGTTCTCAAGATTTTAACAGTGTTTTGTTAAGCATACAGAAAAACAGGAAGTGACAAGTACCTATTTTATTAACCTTTCACTACCGACTATCCTTTTTGACTGAATGTTCTCTTCTACATTCTATGATCCAAAGTACAAGGTCTTATGCCATTGTATATCAATTTATTCAAAGCTAAGTATCCCAATCAAGGGCCCAGTGCCCTTCTGGGCTTCAAATGTTACTTAGATTTCTGTTTTTATACATATATTTCACCTATATATTTTTATACATATTGCAGGTTCCCAATACCATTATTTATTCAGCATAATGATTCCTAACCCAAATCAAACATGTTATTAACCCTAACCATACATAGTTCCCTCAATCTAACTTTACAGAAGAGCAGGGACAGAGTTGGTCTTACAATACAGGAATATAGGGAATCTTCCACCTGCTGATAACCTCAAAGGTCCATGCAGATATAATCTCTGGAGAAGATGTAGGCAACTCTGAAAGACCTGAGAGTGCAAAAGTCATCTTCCATGGAAAACAACCTGGTCAGGGTGAAGTGTTCTGTCTGAATCAGCCTCTCCATTCTTAATGTAGAGAAGATGGACCAAATGAGACCTGTGTGGAGAGCTGCTCCTGGGTGCCTATGGGTGATATACCATTCTAACTTGTGAAAGTGTCACAGGAAGCAGGGGCAGCCTCCATCTCATGGGAAGCTTGGAAGCAACTCTTAGGACAGATTGGTTGCCAAGGCAGTGAACTCATTCAGTTTCTGACGGAAGTGACCTCACCTCACTTCCTTGGTGATGGAACTCTGTGAACTTGCGATCCAGGAAGCCAGTTAAACATTAACATTCCCAGTCCCAGTCTCAGTGGTTATACTTTTTGAATTTCCCAACGACAGAGTCAGTCTTTCTTGGTACCTACTAATGTTAGGATGGCCAAATGGCAGGAAAACTCTGAAGAGGGGCCTTTCCTGAGAAAACAGGTAGTGGCTCACCGCTGGCTCCTGACAACTTCAGAGAGTTGGCAAAGGACACAAAATCTGAGACAGGACAGACCATTTCGGGGGAACGTAGAATGGCCCACAGTCAGAGGACACTCCAAATAGTCACAACCTACTTGGAGGAAAGAGGTGCCTTTGTGGGTGTGGGTGTGGGTTTGTGGTTTTGGCTCATGTTCTGAGAAGAGGTAGGAAATGAGGTTTGTTTGGTTTGGGGTGAATTGTTTCTAGTAAGTCATTTGACAATGCGAGTGTTTCTGTGTCGCTGTATCCCGCTGTGTCCGTGATTGTAGATATTAGAAAAGAGAAAGCATCAATGGATGTGTCCTGTCTTTTAGAAAGCTTACCAGCATTCATGCTGCCCAATTTATAAATGGAATGCGGCTTGCCATAATGATGGGCAACACCTACGATCTTCCTTAGTTCCTGTTTTCTTCCTGAAATCTGGCCACTCTCCATAATAGGCTCATGGTTTTGTATCCAAGATATGTACCACCTCCATGCTCTGTGACATGGCCATGTACTGAATAACTGAAGTGAATTGCGAGCATCTCAGAAAACTCACATACCTGTTTAACCTGTAAAGTCTCATTGGAGAAACCCTGCTTTGGGCCTTTTGCTTACCTATTGTTCTGTTTCCCTGAATGTCAGGAAGGTCTTTGCCTCAGGACAACGCTTTGCGAAGTCTAAAGAAAACCTTTTTCAAATAAAAAAGAATGGGCATCAGCTGTGGCTCTTTGCTTAATTGCTTTGCAAAGAGATGTGTATGAATCAGCGTCTTGGCCCTGTGTTAGGCTGTAGCTTAGATTCTCAGCAACTGATGGATCTAAAGAAAGATCCCATGTGTGCATCCAAAACCAAAATAGCAAAAGAGCAGTCATTGTGGATGAAGTCTTTCGCCTTCCTCTGTAAGGTTTCTGACATCAATCAAGTGAGAATAGGGATCCTTTAGGTCAAATGAGTTCTTCAGTTCCCTGCAGAGGCTAGCCCATAGGTGGTTGGGTTTTCTCATGACTCCAATTCATATAAAGAATTTAAACCCCACAGTCAGTAGTTCTCAAATTTGAGAAGTGAATCAGTATTAACGGCAGGCCTATTTGATCACTCCTGGTTCACAGGAAGGGTGTCCAGGTCACGCAGAATTTAGGTAAATGAGGGGCAAGAAAGCATATTTTGGACACTCTCTAGGGCTGCATTCCTCATGAAAATCTCCAGTCAGAGGTTATGATGAGTGTCTATATGGAAGAAGATGAGGGCCATGTGGGAGTGTTTTGGATTTAATTGTGGTTATTTTTGTGGCAGTTGGAAGGGATGACTGAGTCCACCTGGGTTTCAACTCTGGTGTGATTCCCCTTAGAGGCTGAGTACAGGAACTGAACTTAGAGAAGTATTGCCATGAATTGTGTTGGGATTTTAGAAGACCAAGCATGAGAGTCACCCTTGGAAACTGAGATCTAGGCCCAGGGTGGCTTTCCAGAGACGACTGGGAATCTCAGGGTTGATATCACATGATTTTATTCTTAACGACTTGGCAGTCTTAGTTGAGAGTCAAAACACACATGGACGTTACATTGTAGACCTCAATGGGCCTGGATTTATGTGACACTTTGGCCAATCTTTGGGAAACCTTGCCAGTGAGAGTTCTCCAGAACTTCATTTGAAATGAACTTCCACAACATTTAACGGTCCCTGAATGAATTGAAACCCACATGCTGCCAACTTCATCCTTGAAAAATTGCTAGATAAATACCATGAAATTTTTGAAATTCCCATGACCAGATGGCACTGGAGAAACTTTGGTTGTCCTGTTGCTGAACATGATTATTCAGGACAGTGACTTGATTGACTGAGTTTCATGAAAATGGTGTATAACAGAGATTCCAGGAAGTTGGACCCTGCAGAGTAGTGGGCCTAGTGCAGTGAAGGGCAGGTGTGTGATAAAAAAAAATCTGTGGTGGGGCCATGTGGATCTGCCATTGTCTTCCAATTGGCTTGTGACTGACATGGTGCAGCCAGCAGACGCTTCTATGTAAAGGTATCTTTTTATATGGAGAGGTTTCAGGCCAATGTTCAGAATCCGGTTGCTATGGTCAAGGAGGCAAGCTATGTGGAAGAGAAGCCTGGTTGGTACATTCTTCTGCAGGCCCTGACCCACCACAGGTGACAGAACTCCCTTCAGCACTGTGTCCCAGGTGAATTCCTTGTATTTCTTGAAGCAAATACGAAACTCCCAGTGCAGTAGCAAGAAACACCAGGAAAACTGGAGGATGACCAAATGGCTTCAGAGTCCACAAGAGTAGACAATTAGTCCCCAGTGGCCACAGTTTACATACAAACAGAAAATTAAAGACAGTTTCCTCATGTTTATTGGAAAATAAGAAATCATGTATTCCAGGTCACATAGAAGCATACCCAGATTTGATAGTCTCACTACAAAGAAAGCTAAATCTCCTGACTACAACACATATTTCAAGTGCCCAACCTCAGAGGCAGTTCCTCAGGAAGTCTTTAGTCCAACAGAGCTCCATGTTTGTGGAGTGTTTACCCTGTCCCTTACTTTTGGAATCTCCTCTACCACCTCCAAGTTTGTGAACTCGTGAGCATATTTGATTCCAGATATGTATTCACAGATTTTCTAACTCTTCTCCTCTAATTGTGTCTAACTGGGGCCAAGGTAATCTCAAGGCATTATTATGCATGAGAGTGGGAAGATACTTTTGTAGCATATATTTGCATAAACATTGGAATCATTTTCCAAATTTTTATTCGAAATACTGAATCCCTGACACAAACCCATGCCAACTAGACTCTGACTACTAATTCTAATATGATGGAGAAAATTAACCCAAACAGAATAGAAATACAAGCAGTTCAGAGGACGAATGGTGTATCATTGGAATTGCCTTTTGCTTTATATAGGGTAGGAGTTATAAATCTAGTCAATTTTTTGTTGAAATGGTTCTCCATGTGTTTTTCAAGTTAACAAATATGTGAATTCTTGTCTACCTTTCTCTGTATCCTATTCAGCGCATGTATTTTTATATGCACATATAGAATCCTACCTGGTACCACACGTACATTCTTGTGAGGTGGCTCACTTGGCAGACACAAATTGTGAAAAGAGATCACTCCTACTAAACGCTGTTGAAACTGAAAATTCAAACTATTGATGAGCTTCCTAGTACAATAAAATTATACATGAATCCATGTTCAGTAAAACGAATTTATCTGGATCTGTGGATGACATATATTTCGTGGTGAATTTCAATTGGCTTATATTGCTACTTTTTAATGTCTGTTTGTGTGCGTGCCTGTGTGTGTGTGTGTGTGTGTGTGTGTGTGTGTGTTTATATATATATATACACACACACTCTACAGATTTTTCAAAATATGAAATATATGTGTCTTATTATACACTCCGTAAATTCATTCATATTCATGTATGTGGATTAATAATCAACTTTTCACAAGATTATTCTGAGAAATATTCATCCACCTGAACTACATATTTGATTCCTAGTACTGAAAACTAACAGTAAATGGTGCATACAAATCCTAATATCTCTGCAGTAACTGACACAGTTTTATATCAATGCAAGTAGATTCCTATGGGACGTGATGTGTATTTTGTCTTTCATTTTTATTCAATACTGGTACATTACTTTTTCTTCAGTTAATGCACATGGTAGGATATATATTTAATCCACTAGTTCAGAAATTTATAGGCATTTTGTCTTACTTTCCATCACGTCCTAATTCAGAAAACATGTTTTCCACAGGGTTTCTTGACTGGTCTTTTCATGAGACTTCTTTCACAAATTGCAAAGGTCACACTTATGTTTGTACCGAAGTCTAAATGGAAAGTGAGTATGGATTACTAAAAACATCTATGTCCAGGTTGCCTAATGCTATCAAATGTCAATCCTATTGGTGACTACATATTTGTTTCTTCCTAAGATTATATATTCAACCTCAACACTGTTGAAAATGCCTGATCCTATCACTTACTTTATACTTTGCCTGATTTCCTAATGTCTCTATTGATATATGGTT